>NC_090833.1:7215000-7815625 GCF_028021215.1 Eschrichtius robustus | reverse complement strand
CAAGGGGAATATATGTTACATTTAATAGCACCTGCAGACTTTAAAATAGTTAGGGGTTCTCAGTAACTAAGCAGAGTCCTACCGCTAAAAGTTATCTTTTCTCTAAAGATTTTCTAATGTTTAAAAAAAATATAGGGGGGTGGACTTCCCTGGTGGTCCAGTGGTTAAGATTCCACGCTTCCAATGCAGGGGGCGCGGGTTCCATCCCTGGTCGGGGAACTAAGATCCTACATGCCTAGTGGTGCAGCCAAAATTTTGTTTTAATTTTTTAAAATCATATTGGGAATCCAGCTGGGAGAGCGCCCTGTAGAGAAAGATCACTGGGTTAAGGGAGGTGTCAGAAGTGGCTTCAAACTCATGGGCTGAGGTTTATTGTGGTCAGTATAGCCTTTGGTCTACATTAGACTGGTGGAAAAGGAAAGAGTAGGTTTAGCATGTAACTGGTAGTGTAGAGTGCTGGGCCAGTTGAGGAGGCCCCTGTCCCTCCTGAGGGTGTCCCCACACTCCTGTGATCTCTGAGGCTGGGCTATGCCAATGAGCTACCTTTTGCCCTTCAGCTTCCTTTCACTGTACAGCCTAATGTATTTTGCTCCTTGAGTGGACGCCCTAGGCTTGTCTCCCTGATCTTGATCCAGTGTCTCATCTTTGCGCCTCTGTCACAACTCCTATCAGACTTTGTTTCTAATGGAAGAGGTTCACATGATAAAGAAAAAACCAGGGAATTCCCTGGTGGTCCAGTGGTTAGGACTCGGCGCTTTCACTGCCGTGGGCCCAGGTTCAATCCCTGGTCAGGGAACTAAGAAACTGCAAGCCTCGAGGCTGGCCAAAAAAAAAAAAAAAGAGAGAGAAAGGAAGGAAAAAAGAAAAGAGGGAAGGAGGGAGGGAGGAAGCGAGGGAGGGAAGAAGGAAGGAAGGAAGGAAGGGAGGAAGGAAGGGAGGGAGGGAGGGAGGAAGGAGAGAGAGAGTGAGAGAGAGAGAGAGAGAGAGAGAAAGAAAGAAAGAAAGAAAGAAAGAAAGAAAGAAAGTACGAAAGAAAGAAAGGAAGAGAAAGAAGAAAGAAGGAAGGAAGAAGGAAAGAAATAAAGAAAGAACAAATGAACCAGCCAGCCCCTCACATCACAATAGAGATGAAAAATGCCATCTTGGCCTGGGACTCCTCCCACTCCAGTATCCAGAACTCACCCAAGTTGAACCCCAAAATGAAAAAAGACAAGAGGACTGCCAGGGGCAAGAAAGAGAAGGGGAGGCAGCTGCAGTGCCCTGAGCATCAGAGCAGAAGGGCCACCTCCTCCTGGATGGTGGCGAACATCCGGAGGAGGAAGAGGGCAAGCACATCCACCTGGGTGACATCTGCTTGCAGAGGACGCTGTACAACATCAATTTAGACATCGAAGGGGTAACTGTCTACCAGGTGTCTATTCTGGCGAGAGTAGGCAGCTGCCATTCCTTTTAGCAAAGGACTTTGCTGACCAGCTCCACCTCTAGAAGGGAGATTCAGGCGTTTAACAGTAGAAATGAATCACAACTGACCTCATGAGCTGCTCATTTTCCACGCAAGAAAATGAAGCATTCAGGTGGATCTTCCATGATTTTGCCCTGAATAGATTTGATTATTATAGTTGTATGTGAACTGTAATAATTATTTCTAGTTATAATTCTGTATGAGCTTCTTACTAGCACTGTGCTGTGTGTAACACAGAATCTGACGTATAATAGGTACTCAGGGATGCTACCATCGCCAATTCTTTTGTAACTGTTTTTTTTCTTTTTTTCTTTTCCTTTTTTTTTTTGGCTGTGCTGCGTGGCCTGCAGGATCTTAGATCCCCAACTGGGGATCGAACCTGTGCCCCCTGCAGTGGAAGCGTGGTGTCTTAACCACTGGACCGCCAAGGAATTCCCATAACTGTTTATTTTTAATGTAAGTAAAGGATCATTATGTTATAGGATGTCATGGCCCAGGTAGCACAGGACTAGAGTCTCCCAAAAGTCCTCCTATAGAGAGTGGCTGCAACATCCATTGCAGGTTCAAGGCTTTTAAAATACAGAATATGACTGGGAGGCAGCACCATGTTGAGGGCTGCAGCATCCAGAGGGTCCCAGGTGTATATATCTCTACTCATTCAACAGCCATTTTTGAGTGCCAGCACTATGCCAGGCACTGTTACAGGGCTGTGGATAGAGCGGCTAAAAACCATATAGACAAAAATCCCCACCCTCTTGGAGTTTACCTTCTTCTGCGCAAAGACAGACGGTAAACAAGTAAAACGGCTGCGAAGAAAAGGGGATAGAGTGCTTGCTGTGTGGGGAGCAGGTGTGGCTGCAATTTAAATAGGCTGCAGGAGGGAAGGCCTCACTTAAAAAGTAATAACAGGCATAGTGCTTTTTTTTTTTTTTTTTACAAATTGAAGGCTTTTGGCAACTCTGCATCAAGCAAGTCTGCAGGCATTTTCCAATAGCATTTGCTTACTTCATGTCTCTGTCATGTTTTGGTAATTTTCAGAAATATTTCAAACCCTCCACCAGCAAAAAGTTTGTGACCTCCTGAAGAGTCAGATGATGGTTAGTATCTATCTATCTATATATATATATGTATATATTTTAGCAATAAAGTGTTTTTTAAATTAAAAAAAAAACAAAGGACTTCCCTGGTGGCGCAGTGGTTAAGAATCCGCCTGCCAGTGCGGGGGGACACAGGTTCGAGCCCTGGTCCGGGAAGATCCCACATGCCGAGGAGCACTAAGCCCATGCACCACAACTACTGAGCCTGCGTGCCACAACTACTGAAGCCCACGTGCCTAGAGTCCATGCTCCGCAACGAGAGAAGCCACTGCAACGAGAAGCCTGCACACCGCAGTGAAGAGTAGCCCCCGCTCACCACAACTAGAGAAAGCCTGGGCGCAGCAACCAAGACCCAACGCAGCCAAATAAGTAAATAAATAAAAAGATGAGGCAGAGGGATATTATGCACAAAGGAGAAGGTGTTGTGAAGATAAGCAGAGACTGGAGTGGCAGGGCCACCAGAAGCTGGAAGAGGCAAGGAATGGTCCCTTGGAGGCTCCAGAGGGCATGCGGCCTGCCCACACCTTGATCTCGGCACAGTGAATTTCTGATTTTGGACTTCTGGCCTTTGGAATGTGTTATTTTAAGCCAACAAATGGTCGTTTGTTTGTTTGTTTGTTTTTTGGCTGTGCTGCGTGGCTTGTGGGATCTCAGTTCCCCGACCAGGGATTGAACCCAGGCTGCAGCAGTGAAAGCCCAGAATCCTAACCTCTAGGCCACCAGGGAACTCTCAATGGTCATTTGTTACAGAAATATGATGATTTGGGAAATTCTCAGCCTGTCTAGACTGAAGAAGATACTAAAACTATGAAGTTCACTGTTAGGAAAGCATGCTCTGGAGAGAAGGCCCAGGGTGTGTCTAGGCAGGAGACCTCTGATGTGGGGAAGAGGTGGCCCACGGCTGGGAGACCCAGCAGTGTGGGCAGGTGGCTGAATCAGTCCCCTTGGGCTGTTGTAACAGAATACCATAAACTACATGGCTTATAAACAACAGAAAATTTTGTTTTGTTTTGTTTTTATTATTTATTTATTAACTTATTTATTTATTTATTTTTGGCCGTGTTGGGTCACGTTGCTGTGCGCGGGCTTTCTCTAGTTGCAGCGAGTGGGGGCTACTCTTCATTGCGTTGCGCAGGCTTCTCACTGTGGTGGCTTCTCTTGTTGTGGAGCATGGGCTCTAGGCACGTGTGCTGCAGCAGTTGTGACACGCGGGCTCAGTAGCTGTGGCGCAGGGGCTTAGTTGCTCCGTGGCACGTGGGATCTTCCCGGACCAGGGCTCGAACCCATGTCCCCTGCATTGGCAGGAGGATTCTTAACTACTGTGCCACCAGGGAAGTCCGCGGCTGCCTTTCTAAGCTTTGCCACAGGTAGGGTTTCTGGTAGGTGGAAAGGGCAGGAACCAGGAGATCCTCGAGTGACCCCTGGCTGACAGCTGAGCGATGGGGGTTGGAAAGCTGCTTCTGGAAACTTGAGACTCAAACCAAATCTCTGGAGGAGCAGGCACCTCACACTGAACAGTGCTTCCTTCTTCTGGGTGTTTGGACCCGCAGTGGCCAAGGAGGGCCTATCTGTGGACTCCAAGAGTTGCTGTCGCCGCAACTGGCCTCCTGGGGGCATCTTGCCTGTAGGCTGCTCCCAGGAGCCTAGTCGCCCCTGCCCCGGGGACCTCCTGCTCAGCCCTTCAAGCAGGGGAGAGAGGGGTGCTTTTGCCCCAAACATCCCGGGCTGGGCTGAACACTGCTCCCAAGCTTCCAGAAACAAGTCCAGGGGCTTAGAGAGGATTCCTGAGATGCAAGAACTGTCAGAGAGCATTTGACTGCCTTCCTGATTGGATTAGACCAGGAAAGAGGCGTGGGTCCTTCCATGGGAGGTCAGGCCACTGCAGTCCCTGGGGAGCTTCTCCTCTGGGGCCTGTGGAGGGGGAGAGCACCTGCCAGAACAGATTCAGAGCAGCCACAGTTCTCCTGGCTTCTTGCCACAGAGAGCCACGTGTGGATGGTTTTTAAGTTCCTGCCGTTGCTGAAGAGACCCAGAGCAGGACTTGGCAGGTCCAGCCCTGGCTTCTCCGAAGAGGGGCCTGGCCCCAAGACTCCTGTGTGGCTTGCTGCAGCCTGTGGCTTGATGTGGGCTCACTCAGGACGTCTGCAGCTCCTAGAGAGACAGTGGGGAAAGCCGGCAGGGGTGGCCTGTAAGACCAGCCCAGGGGCCACAGTGGAAACAAAGAGAGGGGCCAAGGGGAGTCAAACAAGTACCTGGGATGCCCCACATGGTGCCACGAGTGCAGTGCAGAACTTTCTGAAGCCCTGGAGTCCAGGAACTGCTCCCAGCTCTGGGCAGTGTGAACCTGCGAGTGCCTTCCTTGGCCGGGGGCCCAGGCCCAGTGGGAGGGGGCTGGGCAAGGAACGAGGAGGCCTCCAGGGTCCTGTCCTTGGAGTCGGCCCAAGTCTAAACAGGAGGTCTACACCACGGTCCTCACCCAACCCTCCTAGTACCTAGTTCTGCAGCTTGTGCGAGGTGGGTGTGCGTGTTGAGCTGACCCTTCCCTGAAGCCCAGCTGGACTCTGAAGAGGGTGGGCAGAGCTTTTCACCTTTATCCCCAGCCCACCCTGCAGGACCCTTCCCTTCCTAAGGCAGACAGCAGCAAGCACCCTCGGCTGATCCCCTGCCGCCCAGCTCCACACAGCCCCAAACCCACCTCTTGTTGGCTGGGATTGGCCTGACCTCTGCTCCAGCCAAGGCCAGGACCATCCTTGGACCCCCACGAGGTATGGCAGGGACACGGCACACTGCTGAGACTCACATCCCTAGACAGGCCTCATCCCCTTCACTCCTCTCTCGGCTCCTGGACCAGGCCAATCTCCAGGGCTGGGCCAGGAGAGAAGGCAGAAGGCAGCCAGGTGAGGAAGGGGTGATGAGATGGCTGTCACCAGGTGTGTCAGCTGAGGCCAAGACCACACGGAGATAAGGACAGAGAGATAGACAAGGCCAGTGGGTCTGAGACAGGCCTGGAGCCAGCACAGAGAGAATGGGCCCTGCGTGGGTGTGATCAGAAACTCAGAGGTGACTTCCTGTAGAGACCCCCCCGTGTGTGCACCAGCTGCATGGCCTCGCAGGATCTGCCTGCAGCGCTCTTTACAGACGGGGAGACTGACGGAGTGTGTGTGTGGGGTGGACAGAGATTTGCAAGCACCCGGAGGCATCAGGGCTCCAACAGGGGCCCCTGAGCTGGGCAGCTGGGCCGTCTCCCCTCCTGCACCTGGCCCTGGTTTTCACATGCTGCAGACCCGGCCCAAACGCCCCTCCCCAATTCATACCAGGGGAGCACTGGCCACCCTGACTATATTTTATTTTATTTTTATTTTATCTTACTATTTAATTTAATTTATTTTATTTTAATTTTATTATTTTATTTTATTTTATATTATTTTTGGCCACACTGAGCGGCTTGCGGGATCTTACTTCCCGGACCAGGAATCGAACCTGGGCCCACAGCAGTGAAAGTGCCAAGTCTTAACCACTGGACCGCCAGGGAATTCCCTCACCCTGACTTTTTATTTTTTTTGAGATCGCTCAATGTGAGCAAAAGTGTGAACAGGTCTTCATATTTATTGCTCATCAACATCAATGGGAAATCTTAAAACACGGAAGAGAACAGGCCACTCCTCCTTCTATCTCATTCAGTTAGTGTTTTTCTTAGGACCCATTCCTTTTTGTTTTTCAGAGTAACTCTGATTTTTTTTTTTTTTTGGCTGCATTGGGTCTTCGTTGCTGTGCACAGGCTTTCTCTAGTTGCAGCGAGCAGGGGCTACCCTTTGTTGCCGTGCGCGGGTTTCTCATTGCGGTGGCTTCTCTTGTTGCGGAGCACGGGATCTAGACGCGTCGGCTTCAGTAGTTGTGGTACGTGGACTCAGTAGTTGTGGCTCGCAGGCTCTAGAGTGCAGGCTCAGTAGTTGTGGCGCACGGGCTTAGTTGCTCCGCAGCATGTGGGATCTTCCCGGACCAGGGCTCGAACCCGTGTCCCCTGCCTTGGTAGGCGGATTCTTAACCACTGTGCCACCAGGGAAGTCCCAACCCTGACTTTTAGAATCTAGAATATTCCCTGCAGTGGCTCCTTGGTGATCCAGGGTACTGTCCCTCTCTTACTTAAAATTCTTTGAGCCTCCATCCATGAGTTTCCCCGACGTCTAGGAGTCACCACAGACTCGAGGGTACCTTTTAAGGTCAAAGAGAATAGCAGGGGTAGAGGCCCTGGGGCTGCGAGCAGGGATGAAAGGGGTGGGGTGGGGGTGGCCACGGGCGCCTGCAGAGGGCACAGCCTTCGGTGGCAACATCCCCAAAGAGGCTTTGCTCATCTCTACTTCCTGTGCTTTCATCACCCGGACAGGCCGGCAGGGCAGGGCCTGAGAGGGCAGAGGTCCTGTGGGGGCCTCTCTGCCTCGGTAAGATGTGTCCTACCCACCAGCTCAGGACCCCTCCAAAGCCCCTCCCCTCAGGGCTCGGCACCCCAGAGCCTAGGCTGGGGAAGCTGATTCCCAAGCAGCAGGCAGGCAGAGCCAGTGAGGTCCCTGTCAGTCTCATGCGAGGCCAGCGGATCCTCCGTTCAGCCGCAGATCAGGCATCCAGACAGCCTTGGCTCTCGTGGTAAGCTATCTGGGAGACACTGCCCAGGTCCTGGGACCCACCATTGCCTCCCAAGGACGGCCAGGCTCCCAGTGAGGAAACTGCATCCCTCCAAGTACAAAGCTGGGATCAGCCATGTCAGGGACACTTCTGGGGTCCCAGGCCCAGGGCACTGGGCTCCAAGGCTGTGGCCAGAGACAGCAGATGGCCTCAAGGACCTCTCAAAGACAAGGCCAAGTCCCTGCATTCCCTGTGCCCCAAAGCACTTGGTGTCCAGAGCAGCTGGGTGGATAGCCCACCTTCAGGCCCCAGCCCCCAGCGCCCCTCACCCGGCACAGATGCATGCCCCGCGCTGCCTCCCACCAGCATGGCGCTGGGACCGCAACACCTGCTCTCTGCTTTGCCAAGTGTCCACACGTGGGGCTCTAGTGCCCAGCTTGGGGTCTCATCCCCTGGGCCCACAGCAGGGACCAAGTCCTTTAGGGGTTGGCTAAGGTCCGAGGCATGGAACAGGGGAGGGGCCGACTCAAGGAAGTAGCTCTTCCTTCAGCCTCTGGCTTGGTGTGCGGCCCCTGGGAGGGCCAGGATCTGGGCTCCGAGAGCTCAGGGCACACACCACACTCCATTCTTCCTGGTCAGAAATGTTCACTCTCAGCTGCCCCACCCTTCCCTGTCCCTTCTGAGAACCAGGCCACAGCACATAGGCTGCCGGGGTGAGCAATTGTCTGTGTTCCTCGGATGTGGGAAGGGGGTCTCACCACACATACCCACCCTGGGCTGGGGCTGAGCAGGGGCTCCTGAAAGTCAGAGATGACAGCTTGTCCTGATCGGGGACCACCGACCATATACAGAGCCAACCAGAATGAAGGGAAGGGGCACAGAGAGAGTGGAGGGAGCCCTTGTGCCTGCCAGACGTGCAGAGCTCTGGGCAATGTCCCCTCCCCACCTTCTGTCCCTGGTCTTCTGCCAGGGGCATTCTGCCCCGGTCTTGCACAATCCTGACCAGCGGGGAAAGGGGCAGAAACCTTGCCAGGTGTTTCAGCAGGAGTGCTGGCAATTGCCTCACCCTTCCTGGATTTGGCAAAATATGAATCACTCCGCCCTGGGATGGGCAATGAGTCAGGTGGACCATAAATAGGGTTGCCTAGGCAGCCTCCGCACTCACCTCCTCCTTCAGCTGCTGTAGGGAGCACCAGCCTCCTCAGCCCTGAAACCATGCCCCTAGGTCTCCTGTGGCTAGGCCTCAGCCTGCTGGGGGCCCTGCACACCCAAGCCCAGGATTCCACCCCCAACCTGATCCCGGCCCCACCTCTGTTCAGGGTCCCGCTGCAGCCCAACTTCCAGGCTGACCAGGTAAGGGCCCTGGAGGGAGAGCTGCAGGGGGTGCCCAGGGAAGAGTGCGAGCAGAGGGGAAGAGAGGTGAAGGGTCCTAGCAAACATGTAAAGGCAGGACGCCCAGGCTTCAGCTTAGCCTGCCCTGGGTCCCCCGATGGAAGGCACGCTCCATTGTCCCACACCAACCCCGACCTTGCTGGCAAGAGGATCACCTGGGCAGACCTTCCCAGGTCCAGTCTCTCTCCCATAATTGCTGTAGTCCATGCGTGGTGGGAACATCTTCAGTCCCTCTGCATGAGGAGGAAACTGAGGCACAGGGAGGCCAGCTGGCCACCCTGCCCAGGGTCGCCCCCTCCCTGCCATCCTCAGGGCTCCCTCCTGGCCTGGCTGCCTCCAGCTCCCACTGGCTTCATCAGTGAAGGAACTGAATGCCCAGTCCCAGGCTCTGCTGCTTAGTTACAGGGGCTCCTGGTTCAGGGCCTGCAGGGACAGAGCAGTGGGGGCGGGGGGGCCCTAGGGTCGTTTGTGGGCTCTGCCTATTACAGCCCCCTGTAGTTCCAGGGGAAGTGGTACATCGTAGGCTTGGCAGGGAATGCACTTAAGAAGGAAGAACAAGGCCAGTTTAAGATGTACGCCACCACCTACGAGCTGAAAGAAGATCGCAGCTACAATGTCACCTCCACCCTGCTCAGGTGAGAGCTGCCACCTCCTTGGGGAAAGTGGGGGGGACCTGAGGGGCTGCTTGACGGTCTAGCAGCAGACTGATGTCACAGTCAAGGGCTGACCGAAGGTGACAGACAGCCACTATCCCTCTGCTCAGCACTGGATTCAGATACTTGTTCATTTCTTCCTTCATTACATCAGCATTTATTGGTCACTTCAGAGCAGACACACAGAGAGTGCTGGGGATGGACACAGTCATCAGAAAACAAGACAGAGAGAGCAGGGGTGTCCTGGATGGGGAGGAGGGTCCCTGAATCCAGCCTGGAACCCCCCCCCCCCACAGGGTTTCATCAAGGGCTTACAGGGAGGTAGCCTCTGGAACTGGGCCTTGAACGAGCCACCCTGCCTCAGAAGGAGTCAGGAGGCGTCCACGGCAGGGGCTGGTGACTCTTGAGTCAGAGAGAAACACGCCTTCAGGAAGCAGCCATCGTACAGCTGCCCTGAGCAGCAGCTGATGAGTGGCTTGGCAGGGGGGCAGCCCTCACACTGCCAGGGGCCTCAGGCACCAGCACAGAAGCGATCTGGTGAGGAGTGGGTCTGAACAGGGTCCCTCTGGGGGTGGTGGAGAGAGAAATGGTAGAGTGCCAAGGATCGCCCAGCCCCTGTGAGTTTCTGGCTCTGGCACCCAGGGGGATTGAGGCTGGAGCATCTGTGGAGCAAGAAGCAGAAGAAGGATGGGTTTGGGGAGATCAGCTCTGGAATACCAGGAGACAGGGTGGGACTCAGGTCAGGGTTGGCCCAGGAGCTAGAGGAGTCCTTGGCAGGGAGCAGACTGGAAGCTTGGAGGGTGAATCCCCCAGGAGAGGCTACAGACAGGGAAGCAGCAGAGGGTAGATAGGAGCAGGGGCTAAATGCCTGGGGTTGGGGGTAGGGGGACAGTGTGTAGGGAAGGCCACCGAGGGGAGACAGCCCTGAAGAGGAAAGGACAGTGGGTGCTGGAGGGAGGGTCTGAGCAGGGTCAGATGTCCCAGGGCAGACCAGGCAGGGACAGACAGGGGTAGGCTCAGAGGGGAAGACCCAGGCCCATCTCAGCTGGGTGGGGTAGGGACCGCCTGCTGTGGTGGGGTTGGACTGTCTTGGGCTGGGCCAGGCCAGGGGCATCAGAATCCCACCCCCTCCAGCTACAGCCCTGGCCCCCACCTCATCCAGCCCAAGGAGTCCAAGCCTGTGTCCCCTCCGGTCTCACTCACCCATCTCTCTCTCCCACAGGGATGAGCGCTGTGACCACTGGATCAGAACTTTTGTCCCAAGTTCCCAGCCCGGCCAGTTCACCCTGGGCAATATTAAGGGTGAGTCCTGAATGAGGTGGGCCCTGGGGTTGGGCTTCTGGGGGGGGGGCAGGGTCCTCCAGGAAGGGGTGCAGACCTCCCTGCCCCTCCACACAGATGCTGTTCTGTGGGAGAAGCCCCTGCAGATGGGCCGGGGAGAAAGGAACGGCTCCCTCCTCCCAGCCTGGGCAGGCTGACCCCTCGCCGTCCTCCCCACAGGCTTCCCCGGGGTGCAGAGCTATACCGTGCGAGTGGCGACTACCGACTACAACCAGTTTGCCATAGTGTACTTCAAGAAGGTTTACAAGAACCAGGAGTACTTCAAGACCACCCTTTACGGTGGGTCTTCCCCACCACCTCGGGGACCCGGCGCCTGGTCACACTGTCGGGGGAGAGGGGAGAGGCCCCCCCCCAGCCCCCTCCAGATCCTCTCCAGTGTCAGTTCCCAGTCCCTGTGGGTGGCCAGGGAGGGAGGTCCTTCTGCAGACCCTCCATGAGGAAGGGATCAGAGGCCTTGTTCACGCATTCAACGATATTTATGGAGTACTTGCCGGCCACTCACTGGCCATCTGGCCACAGGGAGGACCAAGGAGCTGACCCCTCAACTAAAGGAGAACTTCATCCACTTCGCCAAATCCCTGGGCCTCACCGATGAGTACATCCTCTTCCCTGTCCCAATCGGTAATGGCCAGCTGGGGAGAGGAAAGGGGGATGTGGGACTATCCAGGCCTGATGCTGCAACCCCAGGGAAAGGGGGGGAGGAGGGGCTCGGTCCTCTACTCCAGTCACTGGAGCCCCTGGGAACCACTTTGGGTTCAGGAAGACCCTGCCCCACCCAAGGGTCCGTGGGGCACCCAGGGATCTGGGCCCCAAGTGTTCCTCCCTGACACATGAGAATTGCAGGCCCGGGTCCAAATTTCCCCAGTTTCCCTGCCCCAGGCCACTTCCCCTACACCCCAGGCCCTACCATCCTAGACCACTTCCTCCTCACACCCCTTGTCCGGGGCCACTTTCCCCCTCGCCTTGAGGCCTGCTCACCACTGACTTGAAAAGCGCCCTTGTCTTCAGGTGGCCTGGACTGGGCAGGGGGCTCCAGCTAGGCCACTCAGGGAGCCACTGGCTCCCCAAAGCTGAAGGGCTGCCAGGGTCAGCAGGTAAACAGGCAGGAGGCCTGGGTGCCCGAGCAGATGTGTGGCTGGGCCTCACCTGCCTCCTCTGGAGAACGGGAGTCCCCCAGGTCTGCTCGTCCTCAGGCCCTTCTCCCAAGCCCCTGCCCCAGCCCCCCAGCCCTGAAGGGAACCCCCAGATATGCCTTTGCTGGGCCAGGCTGGGGCCTGGGGTGCCCAGGGGCAGTGCAGGGGTCCCAGTGGGCAGGGGTCATACACACACACACCTGCCCATTCTGACAGACTCTCTCCCCCACAGACCAGTGCATCGATGACCAGTGAGGGTGCAGTGAGTATGGCTGGGGAGGGGGCTGATGGGAGCCAGGGTGCAGGCCTGCCTTTGCCCCCCCCCCCCGCCCAGGACTGCTGTTGTCTCTACTTCCCCGTCTGCCTCTCAGGTGCCTCCTGTCTCTCTGCTCCCATCGCCCTCCTGTCAGCCTTTGCCCGGCTTGGTGCCCAGCTGTCCCCACCAGCCCAGACACCAGTGACAGGAGAGAGTCCAGAGACCCTTCTCATGGCACTGCCCACCAGCTGCTCTCCGGAGCCCCACCTTGCCTGCTAAATAAACACATGCCCCGGTCCCCAATCTGTGCTCCTTGACCCCTGGGCCGCCTGGGAGGAGGACAGGCAAAGGGTGGGCTCACATTAGCATCACTCCTGGACCCCCCTGTGGTCCTCAGCAAGTGATGGCGGCCACAGAACCCATGGCCAGCTTTGGCTGGACACTTCCTAGCTCTCCACCCACCCCCACCCCACCCCCCGGCCTGTCCCTGCCTTCAAGGGATGCCTGGTCCAACAGAAACACTGATGGGGCCACACCTCATTCCCACACTCCATCACCTGCAGTAGGGGCCACAGCAGAGGCCCAGCCAGGGCCGGGGAGCTGGATGGGGGTTGCGAGGGCTGAGGTGCTGTCACCCCCAACTCACCAGGACTCCTGTGGATGCTGGAAGACAGCAGCCAGGGCAGGAGGGGTGCACAGTGGGTGGGGCAGAGGCATGCCCAGCTTGAGGGTCGCCAGGGGTGGTCCCCTGCCCCTATGTCAACCACCCCGCCCAGCCCCCTGTCGGCCCAGGGCTCACTCTCTTGCTCCCACTGGTGGGTGGCAGCGTCCACGCTGACCCCATTCAGCATCTCGTCCTCACCCACACCTCGCCTCTATGATGACCTCCAGACCACCAGGGCCAGAGCTGGGGGTGGCAGGGAGGGGAATACGCTACCAGGAGTTCAGATTCCAGGAGACTCGAGGGCTCCAGACCTGTACCCACCGCTTGGCTGGGCCCAACAAGCCCTTGTTCACCCACAGGCCGCAGCTGGAGCCCCTCCCTGTCTGCACCACACACAGGAACCCCCTCCCTGGCCTCTTCTTCCATTGCAAGGTCAGAGGTCAGAGAGGGTGGGGTTCTGAAGAAACCCAGGCTTCTCCACCCACAAACTTGCACACCTACCCGTTCACCCTTGGCTGGGGGAAGGGGAGATACTGGAGCTGTGATAATCCTGGATAATCTCTCTATCTCAAAGTCTCAACATAATCATGTCTGCAAAGGCCCCTTTCCCAAATAAGGTACCATTCACTGGTTCCAAGGACTAGGACCCAGATCTCTTTGGGGACTGTTATTCAGCCTTCCACACTGGGCTTGCAGAGGGAGTGATGGCAGGGCTCGTGAGATGAGGAGTGAGAGGTGAACAGGGACGCCAGAGGCAGGGTAGCACCAAAGCACACCCCCTCCCCCCATCAGGGCTGGCTGGGGTAGTGGCTGTTTTGTCCGGTGGGCTGCTATGTGGACCTTGACCACAGGAGTGGGGTGCGCAGAGTCCAGGTTCGCTTTGGCTCCTGGGAGTAGAGAAGGGGCCAGGCAGGCAGGGGCCTCACCACCCGTGCCACCCAGCTCTCCATCCTCCCACCCTCACTCAGCCACTTGGGGGATGAGGCTTTGGCCGGGCTCTCCCCTCCTCTCCTCCCGCCTGCCTCCCTCTGCCCACACCGCTAGCCACAGACCCTGGGCACACGCTCAGGCCCAGGAGAAAGGCCACTCCTTGAATGTTATGGTGGGGTCCTGCTGGGGGCTGTGCAGCGTCCTGCAGACCCTGCCCAGTTCTCCGTGGAGTCTGGCTTTCAACAGGACAAGCTAAGTGACTCCCCTGCCTGGTCCCCACAATGGGACGGGCACCGCGGGGTTGGGGAGGGGGTACTCTCTGAGGCTGCATTGTCTCCTTGGGAAAGAGAGGAGCTGAGCGGGGTCAACACTTGGCAGAGGTGTGAGCAGGGCTGAGAAAGAAGGAGGGCTGGGCACCCGCCTTTGGCTGATCAGTGAGAGGCCCTCCCTGAGACCCTGGCATTTCACTAACTAAGACAGAAGAGCCCTGTGTCCTCTGATGGAAGCAGAAACACCTGTGTCTGTGTAGCACACAAGTGCGCAGAGACATGGCAGAAACACAGGTCACATATGTGGACATGCTGACACAATCCAAACACGTTTATCTCTACAAGCATAGGACACCCAAAGAAAAGCACAGGCACATGTTTTCTCCCAGTTATGAAATCACACCTGAGATCACAGGACCCCACAGACAAGGGGAGAAACACAAAGACTCCCAGGCACACAGGGACGGGCAACAGACCCTCAGAGAGACATACAGGTTCTCAGAAACATGCCGAGGCACGTACAGATACACACCACACAGACATAGCAGTTGGATGCGAGCGCTCATGCGTGCAACCTGCATGGGGATGCCTGATGCACGTGTCCACCCATCAGAGCACCCGGCTACCCCCAGGCGCACTCCCATCACCCTCCCGAAGCCAAAGACTCATCCCTCTCCAGGAATGGCCCAGGTGCTGTCTGCCACTTGTTCCATCCATGGGCCTAGTACCTTTTTTTTTTTTTTGGCAGAAAATTTCAACTTTATTTGGCCAATGTGTCCAGTTCCAGGTAGTGGGAAGAAATAATAGAAATATTGTGTTAGCCCCAGGTGGTGGGAAGTAAGTGGATGCCTGGCTGGAGGAGGGCAGCTGGGGGGATGGGAGGAAGGGTACCCACCCATTATAGTCAAGGAGGGTCAGCTGACCTGGGTGAGGGGTTTTCACTGCAATTCTTCCTGCACTGGTTCAGCGTGGGCCTCGCCTCCACTCAACCTGCTTCAAGGAGAAGGCGGGGCTGCCGTTATCCAGATGTCAGTGGTGGCTCACGTTCCTCAGTGAAACGGTAAGGCAGCTCCTGGGACAGAGAGGATCCCTTCCCATTGTCATCATCGGGGAACATAGCTCCGTCTGACCGCCACCCAGGGATGGCCTGCTCTCAGGAACTACCAGTGTGAGACCAGCACCAGGCTGCAGCAGCCATGTGGCCTCCTAGCAGCTAGAGCTACAGGAGTCCCAGTAAGTGAGCCCCTCTCCCGTGGATATGGGCCTCACTCAGCTGTATCCCTGGCCAAGATCACACCTCTGGTTCCAGCTCAGGAGCGACACTTTCCGGCTAGGTAACTTTGGGCAGGGCCCCCTTTCCCAGCTGGTAAAAAGGGTGGGGTATGATGGCAGCTGGGCCGACTATCCCGAAGCCTTCCTTGACTGACAGCCACAAGCTGCACTCTGCTGACGGTGACTCTCAAGTAGGCTGTGAACGGATATCTTCCCTACACATTGGGGGGCTTAGAAACAACTCGTCTCAGATTTCGCCCATGCAGAGGCGCCGGCTAGCTTACCCGCAGGTCCCCAGCAGCAGGATGGGGCAGAGTGGGGGGGTCCCAGGCTGCCCTGCCCTTGTGCCGGGTTGCTCGACCTGAGGGCCGAGCCCCCGCCGCCTAAGATTCTCATGGGGTATCCCTTGGTGGTCCAACCCGGCTGCCGGGAGAGGGGCGGGCCCGGGGACCGGCGGAAGTGGGCGGAGCTCGACTGTGAGGCAGGGTGTGGGCGGGGCTCGAGTGTGGGGGCGGAGTCTTGCGGAGGGGGGGCGGGGTTCTGGCGGCGGGGCGGGGCGGAGCTCTGGCCGCCGGGCTCCGCCTTGGGGGCGGGGTCCCAGCCTACGGGGCGCGTTCCGCCGCGGGGTTCCGCCCTTCCGGCCCCGAGTTCCATCCACCGCCTCCCCATTCCGCCCCGTGCCGGTTGTCGGCGCGACCGTCGCCGCGTTCCGTCGTCGCTCTGCCCTTGCGGCGCCCGAGCCCGCAATGTCGGGCCCCAATGGGGACCTGGGCATGCCGGTGGAGGCGGGCGCGGAAGGCGAGGACGACGGCTTCGGGGAAGCAGGTGACCCAGGAGGGCTGCTGAAACGACTTTGCTTTCTCCGGGGTGCCCTCCTGGGAAGGGGAGTCGGGGCCGGGATAGGGACCGGGAAGGAACCGCAGAGCCCTCCCATTCCCCCGCCCCAGGGTGGTTCCGGAGCAGCAAGCGCCCTCCGGGGGTTTGGGACGAGCACCTGCGAGCGGGTCCCTGGAAACCGCAGCCTTCGAGAACTGTGGGCGACAGGCCCCGTTTTACAGATGGGGAAACTGAGGCCGCTTCAGGGTCACTCGCCCTTTGGGATTGGGATTTGCTCTAGACACTTCTTTCAGCCCCTGTGGAGCTGGAGACTCCTAAGGGGCCGGGGCCGGGAGTGGACCGTCTTGGCTTGGCAGGAGGGGCTATCTGGGTGGGCGTGCCGCCCTGCTGAGTCAGCAACCCCAGGCACCTTTGCTGGTGTGGCCTGGAGCCCTGGCGAATGTGACTTGCTTACAAAGCAGCCTGTTGCCTACACAGCACTGCAGGGGGTGGGGGTAGGGGGGGAAGGAGAGAGAACCATCAGCTCCCTTCTCCCCTTCTGGAGCCTCAGTTTCCCCATCTGTAAAATAAGAATAATGGTTAGTGTCTCCCGCATTGAGATGTATCAGGATTAAATGAGAAAGTGAATGGAAAATAGTAGGCTCCAAGCATGCAAGCGTTCTGTAAGTGGTTATTATTCCCTTTAGTGTAATAAAGATTAGTTTATTAACTTAGAGGGCAGGACTTAGTAAATGTGGGGTAAGTATGGAGTCTGATTTTGGTTTTGTTTTGGGTAACAGCTTTATTGAGCTATAATTCACACACTGTACAATTTACCCATTTAAACTGTACGATTCAGTGGGTTTTAGGATATTCACAGAGTTGTGCAACCATCACTACAATAGTTTTAGAACACTTCATCACTCAAGGTCTGCATTTAATAAAGAGGTAGAGTAAGTGGGGTAAGTGGTGGGCTGCCCGGTTTGCCTGGGGCACTGCTGGTGAACAGCGGCCAGGTGTGGTAATCACGCTGGCAGCTGTGCTGGGGGCATCTGGAAGGGCCTCCCAAGAGTCACACTGAGTGGAAGTTGGCAGATTCACAGGACTTAGGGCATTGGGGAGGAGGGTGTCCCCGATGGAAGGCAAAGACTTGGAACCGGGAGGTACCCGTGACACTTGACGCAGACAAAGCCTAGCCCCAGTAGCAGAGAGAGCCGCCTCCCCCATCCTTCTCCCCACTTGTGTCTCTTGACCGGAATGTGAAATGTTGATAATCGCGACCATCTACTAAGTGCTTGCTGTGGCCAGACCCTGAGTTCTTCATATATGTATTTGAATCTTCACAATAACCCAGTTCTTGTTCCCTTTTTCCAGAAAGGCATAGTAACTTGCTGGGATGGGGCAGAGCTGGGACTGAAACCCAAGTGCCCCTGCTCCCCAAGTCTGAATCTTGGCTCTGCCACCAACCAGCTGGAGGACCCTAGGCAGGTCTCTTCCTTCTTGGGCCTCGGTTTCCCCATTTGTACCACAAGGGAGTTGGACTCCAGGATCCAGCAGAGGCTTTCCAGGACTCTGTCCTCTGTGAGTTAGGACAACTCTGGGCAATGGGTACCCTTCCCCCAGAATGCAGACACATTTGCACCCTTATCCCAGACACTCTCCTCTAGCCCTGGTCGTTTCCATACACCGCCAGCCGCTTCCCCTTTGTCCCAAGCTGACAGCTGAGTGTATCTGAGTCATGGGCTGGCTCAGAACTGGGTCCCGCAGTGGGCACAGGCCCAGACCTTGGGTCCTAGGGGACATTGTGTGGCTGAGAGAGGCAGGTCAGGAGTGTCTGTGGAGGAGGGAGTGATGGTTTCTGGTGGAGACCAGGGAAGGATTCTTGGAAGAGGAGGCATTTGGAGCTGGTCCTTGAGCGGCTGAGGCATTCTGGGTGGCAGGGACAGTTGAGGAAAGGCAGAAAGGCTGGAAAGTCAGGCTTCATTCATTCATCCATTCATTCATTCAACAGATGCTTACTGTGTGACACTGAGGGCACTGGGGAAACAGCAGTGAACACAAGACCATTCCACCTCTCACACAGCGCTCACTATAGTCTGGTGGGGGAGACAGACTAGCACACAGTCACAGCAGCCGAGCCGGAGGTGGGGGCCGTGGAGGTGTGAGAGGGCAAGGGGATCACGAATAGAGGCCCGATCAGGCTGGGGCATGGAAGGGCTCCCTGTGGCAACATCCACGCTGGCACTTGAAGGATGAGTGGGGCTCATCCAGGAGGAGAGGAGGGAAGGAAGACAGAAGGAGGACACAGCACGTTCCAGGCAGAGGCCACAGCATGTTCAAGGGGCCTGAGGTGGGCAAAGGCAGGTGTGAGAGAGGAAAGGAAAAGGCAGGGGAGGTGGGGCTAGAGAAGGGAGCAGGGCCTTGGAGTCTGCTAGGAGCTAGGGCAGGGGGAGCCAGAAAGGGCTGGAGAGTAGGGCCTGCCTGGGGACAGAGGCCTTGATTGCCTGGCTCAGGAGCATGGGCTCTGGCCTCTAGGCAGCTGATGCAGGAAGTAGAGAGGAGACCTGGCACCTGGCAGGAATTCCCAGGCAGGACACTGTCTGGCTAACCTCCCTGTGACCAACCTAACCCTAGAAAAAGCTGGTACACTAAGGTATTTCTCCAAAGCCTTTCTCCTCTTTTGATATCCACCCATTTTCCAGTTGGTGACAGTGAGGCTCAGGAAGGAGTAGGGACTTGCCCAAAGCTCTTTAGAGGCAGGCTGGGGGACAGTGGCGGGGACGGCGGGGGCGGGGTGTGCCTGTGATCCCTGAGGAGATATGGCACCTTGACTCTCTTTCCCCTTCCTCCCAGAATATGCTGCCATCAACTCCATGTTGGACCAGATCAACTCCTGTCTGGACCACCTGGAGGAGAAGAATGACCACCTCCACGCCCGCCTCCAGGAGCTGCTTGAATCCAACCGGCAGACGCGCCTTGAGTTCCAGCAGCAGCTCGGGGAGGCCCCCAGCGATGCCAGCCCCTAGGCTCTGGGAGCCCCCGGCCAGGCTCTGGCCTGAGCACTCACCACCTGGCTTAGATACCTTCTCAAGGGCTGGCCTACAGATCTTCCGGTGGGGGTGGGGTGGTGTCTGCTGGCCTAGGCCACTCTTCTGGTACTTCCCTTGGCGTACCTAGGCCCGCCCCACCTCCCGGCATCCCCTCCTCAGGGCTTCCTCCCCACTGCTGGCCAGGTGTGGGCCAGCGACCTACCCACCTTGCCTGCCTGCCCAACTCCTGGACGCTCCCCATTGCTGCCCAGGCCTTGAGCGTCCACATTAAACTGGTCTCCAACACCACTGCGCCTCCTCTCTCCTCTGTATCCCAGGATGAGGACCCCAGTGGCCACCAGAGGTAAACAGGGCAGTGGAGGCGTCCCAGGCATAGATCACACACCGGCTCATAGGCCTGGTGGTGGGGCTGGGCTTCTTGGCCTTCTTGTATTTCTGGACACAGAGGTGCAGGTGAGGTCAGGGCTTCCTCCCCACCGGGTGTGCTCCTGGCCAGCGGCTGCTTTCCCAGCCCAGCTGAGACAGCATCAGCCATGCTGTGTGACACTGTATGATGTGCTCAGCTTCTCTGGGTTCTAGGGCCTTTCACTAAGACAACCAACACTAAGACATGCTGTGCAATATGTACAAAATAGATAACTAATAAGAACCTGCTGTATAAAAAAAGTAAAATAAAATGCAAAAAAAAAAGACATGCTTTGCAACCTTGGGTTTCACCCTCTTTCTCTTGGCCTCAGTCTCTCCAGCTGGCCAATAATAGGGCTGGTCTGGTTATCTTGTCTCTAAGGGTCTTTCCAAATGGGGAAGTGGAACTAAAGAGCCAGCTCAGCCTGTGCCCCATTCACTAATGATTCATCATAAGGTCTCCTGACAAGAAGGGTGGGGTCCCCGCTAATGAACATGAACTTGGAACCAGAGGGCCTGAGCAGCGAGGGCCCCCGCTCCTGCACTTCAACTTCCGTAGGGTCCAGCTGGGAGAGGCCAGGACAGGGGTCCAGAGTTCAGGCTCGGGGTCAAATCCTGGCCACTCACCAGATATATGACCTTCAGCAGGCACTTGACCTTGCTAGGCCTCAGTTTCTTCATCTGGGATAATGTGGGGATATTTTGGGGATAACAAGAAGACCTACCTCCTAGGGACATTGTGAAGATTAAATGAGATCTTACTTGAAGGTAGTACTTTCCTAGCCTGGGTACATTATTAAGAGAGAAACTTGGACTTCCCTGGTGGCACAGTGGTTAAGAATCTGCCTGCCAAGGCAGGGGACAGGGGTTCAAGCCCTGGTCCGGGAAGATCCCACATACTGCAAAGCAACGAAGCCCACGAGCCACAACTACTGAGCCTGCACTCTAGAGCCCATGAGCCACAACTACTGAGCCTGCATGCCACAACTACTGAGCCCGCATGCCACAACTACTGAAGCCCGCGCGCCTAGAGCCCCTGCTCCACAAGAGAAGCCACCACGATGAGAAGCCCGCGCACTGCAACGAAGAGTAGCCCCTGCTCACCGCAACTAGAGAAAGCCCGCGCACAGCAACGAAGACCCAACACAGCCAAAAATAAATAAAAATAAATAAATAAATAAAAAGAGGGAAACTGAGGCTCAGGAGGTGAAACACCTCATAATCCCAGAGTCCCTGGTTAGGGAGCCTGTCTTCAGCTTTCCAGTTCTGCCACCACACTACCCGCAGGGGCTGGGCGCTGACAGAGCTAGCTGGGGGCCCCCTTTCCCTGTCCACCCAGACGGAAGTGCTGGTGGGGACTGTACAGCCAAACTACCTTCTTTTATTGGATTTTGAGTAAAAACACCACCATGTCACAGTCTCCACACAGACTCCTAAAAAGCGTAGCAGATCTGGACCCAGACGGGGCAGCTGTGGGCCGCTCCCTCCATCAGGTTTTGAGGCGGCTTGAGCGCCGGGGTAGTGGGTGCTGAGCGGGTTGGGCTGTCACCTTGCTGGGGGTTTTGGCTGTATCCTGGGTGCTGGGCTGCGTGGGTGTGCGGCCGCCGGAGGTGAACAGAGCAGTCAGGGCGTTCCGGGCGTTGATTGCACACCGGCGGCTCACGGGCCTGGTGGCGGGGCTGGGGTTCTTGGCCTTCTTATATTTCTGGACACAGAGAGTGCAGGTGAGGCCAGGCTTCCTCCCCACCTGGTGTGCTCCTGGCCAGAGGCTGTTTCCCCAGCCCAGCTGAGACAGCGTCAGACATGCTGTGTGACCCTGTGTGATGTGCTCAGCCTCTCTGGGCCAGAGCTCTAGAGCTAACAGCCCAGCCCTCAGCACCCACCAGAACAACTGCAGAAAGACACTGGCCCCAACATGGCTCTGATTCCCTTTGTGGGTAGAGCCTCTCGCTGGGAGCTGTACCCAGGGGCTGAGGCCAAGCACAGGAGGGAGGTGGCCACTGGCTGTCCCCGTCAGCTAGGACACAGTCTGACTCCCTGGGCAGGGCAGAGCCGGGCAGGGGGCCTGACTCACCTGCAGGTTCTCAAAGTGGGCCAGGGACTTGCAGTGGGAGAGCTGCGCCCCTGAGTTGCTGTGGTAGAATTTGTGGCAGATGCGGCAGATGTAGCCCATCACAGGCACCAGGAAGTCCACACCTGTGGGACAGCAGGGTCTGTGCACTCACATGCCTCACCAGCCAGGTGTCCCCCCTTCTCTAGGGGCCCATTTGCCCCCCACCACCCTCCAGATGGGAAAAGAAAAGAGGACGAGGGGACAGGCTGCCTGGCCAGGATGCTGTGGCTGGGATCTGGCGGGTCGCCTGGAGGCAACCTGAGGGCCGCAGCTCCTGCAGGTGGGGTCAGGGCTGGGGTCTTACCGTATGCCGTGTTGGGGCTGTAGGTCTCCGAGCCTTTCCACTCCTCTATGGATATATCTCTGGATCTCACCTGGAAACACACAGGTGTGGGCCTCCATTGGTTCTGGCTTCCCCTAGCCTCCTCCCAAACGCAGGCGGGGACTGGAACCCACCCTTGATTTCCAGGAGGTTGTGGGTGGCATGCTCTGAGCCTCTGCACATGCTGATCCTGCCCCCCGAGTGCCTTTCCCAATCTATACTTTCCAGGTTCAGCTCAATCAGTCCCCTCCTCCAGGAAGCCCTCCTGCTCCCACACTGGCCATAATCCATGCCGGGTATGCCCAACACATCACATGTGTCATTTCGCTGAATCCTCATAAAAACTTTCTATGGTTTGCCCATTTTACGTAAGAGGAAACTGAGGCCCAGGCACATGAACTCACTTGCCCAGGGTCATACAGCAGGTTTATGGAGGTACAGAGCAGTGAGCCCTGGTGAGCCCCCAGCCCTGGTTACACTCTGCCATGAGCCCCCCGCCAGCTCCCTAATGCTGCAGCAACCACAGTCTTAGGGGGTAGGTTTCAAGTGATCAAGGATCCCTTGTCTCACTGGCTGGACATGAGCCCCTTCCAGACAAGGCCATGCCTAGCAGTGCCTTGCAAACAAATCTGGCTTTTAAGAATAACGACCACCCCCTGGGCTGTGACCCTTCCTTACAGTCTGAGTTGGGACTATTCTAAGCAGAGGAACAGGCTTATAGAGGCCAAGGGGCTTGCCCAGGGTCATGCCACTGCTGACCGCTGAGTAGCAAAGCTGGCATCTCCCCCAACCTGCTTAGGGCTGGAGGCCATCCACGCAACCCTCCATCCACAGCCCCGCTGTGCACCGCCCCCTTTGGCTGCCCCCTCACCACCCCGGGCTGTAACAGACAAGCTCTGTGAGGACAGGGGCCAGGACTTCATCCCCAAGTACTCCTGGATCCAGCACCAGGGCCTGGCCCAGAATAGATGCTCTGGAAACACTTGTTAAACTGAAAAGCTCCTCCAGCTCCTCGCTCATGGGAAGCAGCAGAGCTGGGGTATTTTGAGCACGGGCTCTGCAGTCTCGCCTCCTGGCATGCAAGTGGGTGAGATTCTGCCAGGAAAGTCCTTGGTACACGTGTGGCATATAGTAAGTGCTCAAAAAATGTTGACTGCTCTCGCCATCATCCTCATCATCATCCTCATCATCATCTTTCACTGACTTTTCCTGTATGCACCACATAGCTCCCCTCTCCATGCCTTTATGATGCTGTTCTCTTACCCTAGGATGCCCTTTCTCTTCCACAAGTAAAAATTTCAGCCAGGCTTTGAAGACCTTGCATATTTCACCTGCCACCCTCTAGGCATCATGATGTATATTTACATATCGTCATATTGAATAGAGTTCCTATTGATACTAAATCGTGGCGGGCCTTAGTTCCCAAAGATGCCAGCACAGTGCCTCCTGGCCCCTGGGAGGTGGGGTGAGGTCTCTCCTGGGCTGGGAGTCCAGCCTCCAGCCTCCGTTCCACACCACCTCCCCCCAAGCACCTGCTTGCAGAATTCCTCCTCAACCTCGATCTCTTCTTCATCATCGTCGTCCTCCTCCTCTTCTTCATCACCCTCAAAGCAGCCCACGGCGTCCACCGTGATGAAGTGGTCCTCATCTTGGCTGGCAATCTCCTTCTCGAGCATCTTCAGCTTCCCAGGGAGTGGGTGAAGGCTCAAGTCAGCTCTGGGCAGCCAGGGTGCGACACCCCATCCACCCCACACCCCAGAGAACTCCAGTCCCTCCGGACCTGCTATGAATTTGGACTGGAATACATCTAAACTTGCTGTGTGGCCTTGGCCAAGACTCTACTTCTCCGGGCCCATGTCCTCTGAGGGAGCTGGGGTTACCTCCTTGGCTTTGTCCTTATGCCCCTGGGACTTCACATGTTCCACAAACTTGCGGGGGGTCTTGAAGTAGCGGTTGCAAACAGTGCAGAAAGGCCGCAGGGACTGTTTGGCGATCTGGGGACAGGAAGGCAGGCCAAGTGGGCGGCGGGCAGCATCCCCACGTGCAGCCAGGCAGGGCCCAGCGAGACCTCGCCTCCCACTTGCAGGCCCACCACTCCTGTAATCAGCTGGCTGTGCTTCACAGAACACAGGCAAACGCATCCCATCCCTGTGCTATAAGGTAGGATGACAGATGGTAACAGAGACGGGACCGTCGGAAGACAGGGAGAGAGGGCAGGCGCCTGAGGACCCCACGAGCCCCGAGGCTGAATGCAGGGTGAGACGGTGTCTTGCCCACATTGGACAGATGGGGAAACTGAAGCCCAAAGAGGAAACATGACTGACTCGTCATGAGCTACGGCCACGCAGTGACAAAGACTGACGTTTACTTTCTGCTCCCAACCTGGGCTCCCTCCTCCCCAGCCCTGGGCTTGGGCGCCTTCGCAGCAGGTGGGCCCTTGTACCTTGTGGTCCTGCGTCCTCCGGTGCTGGATCAGGTCCCCCATGTAGTAGAGCTGGCAGGTGTTGCACCAGCGCCTGGGTGGAGGCTCTCTGAACGATGACAATCAAAACAAGTACAGTGTGACACCGCATTCTTGTTGGAAAGACAGCAGCTCTTCCAGACGCTCCATAAACGGAATGCAATTCCAACAGAATCGTTTTTTTGGAAACTTAACAAAATGGTCCTGAGGCTCATCTGGAAGAATACTTAAATAGGAATAAGAGAGAAAACTTGGGGGGAAATGAGATTTAGAAGCATCTGGGATACCAGGAGGGCACCAGGACGGTGACAGAACTGAGGATATCTGGCCTTGAGAACTCCTCTTATCCTTCAGTTTAGATGCCCTCACTTTCCCAGAGCTGTTCTTGCCCCTCCCCCCATTTCTGGACCTGTCCCAATCCCAGTTAGCCAGGCCCCCCTCTGGGACCCCAAAGTGCCACTGCTACAGCATTTTCCACGATGGATTGGGAGGACCTGATCCCTTCTCTGCCCCCACTGGACTGCGAGCTCTGGGAAGCCAGGACACCACCCCAGCATCCCTGGGGCCTGGCATGGGATCAGCCCAGAGTTTCTGACTGTGTCAGAAGGACACACAGCCTATCGGAAGGACTGCCACATTCTGTACAGGGCCAAGTCAAGATTCAAGGGCAGACATCATCAGAAGACAGTGTAATCAGAATCCCCTCCACCTGAAGCTTGTTGATAGCTTGGGCTACATTCCTGCAGTTTTCTTCTGTCACAAGATCTTTTTTTTTTTTTTTAATTAATTAATTAATTTGTTTGTTTCTTTAATTTTTTTGGCTGTGTTGGGTCTTCGTTGCTGCATGCGGGCTTTCTCTAGTTGCGGCGAGCGGGGGCTACTCTTCGTTGCAGTGCGCGGGCTTCTCATTGCAGTGGCTTCTCTTGTTGCGAAGCATGGGCTCTAGGGGCGCAGGCTTCAGTAGTTGTGGCACGTGGGCTCAGTAGTTGTGGTGCATGGGCTTAGTTGCTCTGCGGCATGTGGGATCTTCCCAGGCCAGGGCTCAAACCCGTGTTCCTTGCATTGGCAGGCAGATTCTTAACCACTGCACTACCAGGGAAGCCCAAGATCTATTTTTATATTGAATATAATCAAACTCATTCTGCAAACACTATTTTGGATCCTGTTCTAACTTGACATTGCATCACACATATGTTTCCACATTATCAGAAATTCCCTAGAATTAGTTCTACCACGAAGTGGATAAGACTTAAACTGATCTGACTAATCCCCTAGTTTTGGATAGATCATTCCCAACTAAATTTTTTCACCATTGCATTAACTCTGCAAGGAACAACTCTGTAAGTCACCTTTCTCCTGTCTTTATGATGATTTGGCCTAAGTATAACTCCTAGGTCAGCAAGCAAAGGGAGCCTTAAGGCTGGAGAACATCCTACAAAGCCACAGGGAAGCTCTTCTCTTAGTGAGAACTGGCTAACAGAGACACAGAAGCCTTTGGAGAGAGCGCTCCCCGTCACTCAGGAGATGCACGCTGAGGCTACCCGAGGGCCCTTCCTGTCCCCTCACCCCATGCAGGGAGCTTCAAGCTGTGACCCTCTATAAATGCTCATGGCACAGTCCCTGACCATTGACCCAAGGCCTATCCAGCCTCTGAAAGGGCCTGATTCGGCCTCCACAGGACTTGTTTCATCTTGTTTTAATTCTGAACTAGCTGTTAACATTTTGAAATTGGGAGATTCACATACACATCTAGGTTTCTAGATGCCTCTGAAAAACCAGGAGGTCTGGAGGTGAGTGGCAGCTGTCCTGTGAGACACAGCCCATATCCCCCAGGGTGTCCTGAGCCAGCACCATCCTGTTTCTTTCACTGATGATGCCGCCCAGCCCCTGCAGGCCTCAGTGATTGCCCACAGAGCACCCCAAGAGCCAGTCCCAGACTCTGGGAGGGCTGACATTTCTGATGGACCAAGCCCCCACGACAAAGAAAGGGGGTGACCCAGGGAAGCTCTAACCACAAGCCACAAGATGAGCAGATCCTGACCTTCAGGCCCCTGTGGTTGGGGTCAGCACATATGCCAGGGGAGCAGGGGTCTGTGCCACAACCCACTTCCCTCCCACATAGATGGTCACACTGTTCCTGCCTAGATGTAACCTTAAGAGACTGTCTAGCTCATGAGTTCCTGCATTACACCCCTCGTGAGGCCATTTTACAGATAAGGAAAACTGAGGTCCAAGGCCACACAGTTAGTGGTGTGACGAGGTGTCTCGGGGAGGGCAATGCTTAACCCAAAGGCAGACCCTGTGGATGGTAGATTCAGGGCCCCTCTCTGCTGGGGCTGGCTTGCGAGACCGCCTACCCCCCCTACAGCGGCTCTGAGATCCCCCACTCACTCGTCCTCTCGCTCCAGGACGTCCCGGGGCACAGGCAGCAGGGACAGGAGGCAGGCTTGGCTCATGTGCTGGATCTCTCCGAGCCGCTGCTGGTGCTGGGCCCCCGACATGTGGTCCTGGAACTCCTGCAGCAGGCGGGAGGGAGGAAGGGGCGTGAGGAGTGAGCCCCAGAATGGTGGGCAAGAGTGGGGCCCGGGGAAGAGGCCTCCAACCTTAGCTTCATGGTCACCCCACCTCCGCTGGGAGGCCGTTTCTCTTACAACGCTGTGTGGGCCAGAGAAGGATGGTGAACGGAGGCACGGAGTGAGTACACGCCAGCCAGAGCCTCTGCTCCCCCTGGAGACCGTGAGCGCCTCCAAGGCGAGGAGCAGTCTGATCAAATTCCAGGTCCCCATGACTGTGCTCAGGGGAGGCACAGAGGGATGAAGGTAACAATAGCGATAGTAATAATCATACCAGTATGATGCTGTTATTAATGCTGCACTCGCTCTGGGCCGGGCCTGGGGCTTATGACTTCAATGTCAAGTCGCTGAATCTCCAGAACCTCCCAGTGAGGTGGGTTCTATTTTTTTTTCCTAGAGGTGGGTTCTAAATGTTTCCTCCTCTGACACATGCGGAAACCGAGGCACAAAGGGTGGAATTCACCTTCCGAAACCCACACGGCCAGTCAGGGCTGATTTGAACCAGGTCCACCCAACTCTAAAATCCTGCCCCCTTGGCTGGTCAGGAAATGTTTTGTGAGCAAATGTACAGCTGCTGGGGGTGGGGCTTGAGGGCCCATGTGGCCACAGAGGCAGCCGTGGGAAGGGCAGGCTAGGCATCACACACAGACCCCAAACCCTCCGCTCGCCCACGTGACCTCCCCACCCACCCGCTGGGGGTGGTACCTGCTGGCTGCTGCAGCCGGCCTTGCAGATGTAGCAGAAGAACTGAAGGGCCTGCTTAGAGGGCGTGCTGGCCGCCGCAGGGGTGGCAGAGGTAGAGTCGCCGGACCAGGGCCCAGGCGTGAGGGGTACGGTGCTAAAGGCCCGGCTGTCACTGCTCTGCAGGATGGTGACCTTCAGGGAGCCCCCGGCACCCCACACCTACACCGGGAGCAGGAGCAGAGCTACCACCAGCTGGGCGCTTACAGTGGGCCAGCCCCATGCTAAACATCTAGGAGCCCTCCTGACAGCCCACTTTACAGGTGGGGAAACTGAGGCTCAGAGCTGTTAGGTGATTGCCCAAGCTCGCTCAGCCAGGAAGCACCACAGTCAGGGTTCAAACCCAGGTCCGCCTCACTCTAAAGTCTACCCACCCCACCCCTCACATGACAGATGGAGATGCATGAAGAAGGGAGGGGGTTTGGCCAGAAGGCAGGGCTGGGCCCCCGAGCCCCAGGCACAGGCTTCCACGCTGCGCGAGCGACGTTACCTGTGGGGGGCTCTGGGGGCTCTAGTTTCGGGGTGAGGCGGCTGGAAGGGACCCTTATCACTAAAAGTACCTCCAGATCATCAGAGCAAAGGCATGTGAAGGCACCACGTGAGAGTTTGCTGAACCACTGTCACTGAACCACTGTCAAACCCAGTCTGGTGTGCCCACGAACCCAGGTGGAGGGCTGCTGCCACATTTCACAGCAGGGGAAACCCGAGGGGGCGCTGAGGGGGTCCGAGGCAGAAGGAGGCCCTCCCACCACTGGGTGCACCATGTGGTCCTCATCAGCATCTCTACCCACCCCCAGCATCTCTCTTGCTCTTTTTTCACATTCTCCCACATCCAGGCCACTGGTCAACTCTTCCTGGCTCTCCTCCAGGCCAACCTGGGCGCCCACTGGCTCCGGCGAGGCCTCCTCCAGGCCTGAAATGACAGATGTGCTCTGCTTCCCCAGGGTCCATCTCCCACCTGGGCCCTGAGGGACCCAGGCCCAAGAGCCGCCTTCTCTGCCCACATCCAGGGCCTTGAAGCCTCCAGCGCAGACGGCCCCGAACCCTAGATCCAGGCCCAACCCTCAGTCCCAGGCAGCACCCAGTCAGGGTTGGACAGCGCCAGGGTAGGACTGAAGGGTTCAGGCAGAGCTGTCCCATCACCAGGCCGGCTGGGAGCCACTGCTCACTTACCTGCTCCAGCTTCCACCGTATCGGGTGGCGTCTCCAGCACTGCACAGTGAACCGGAACTGGGGCTTTCTCCAGTGCCGGCACCGACACCTGTGGCTGAGTCTGAGGCTGTCTCTGGTTTGGCTCCAGTGGCTGCACTGGCAACTGCACTGGAGGTTGCTCCAGTGGCAGCTCCAGCGGCTGGACCCTCGGCTGTGCTTCTGTCTGGACCTGTGGATACGTCTGCGTCTGTGCCTGCTTCTGCAGCGGTGGCTGCACCTGCCTTGGGGACTGTGAATGTGCCTGTGGCTGCACCTGTTTCTGTGGCTCTGCCTCCTTCTGCAGCTGCAGCTGCTCCTGTTGCGGTACTAAGTGCTCTGGAGAGGTCTGTGTCTGTGCCTGCTTCTGCAGCTTTGGCTGCACCAGGGCCTTCAATGGTAGCATCTGTGACTGAGTCTGTGGCTGAGTCTGTGGCTGCACCTGGGCTTGGATCTGCAGAACTCGTGGCTGAAATCGTGGCAGCACTCGAGCTTCCAGTGGCTCAGGCAGCAGCTCGGTTGTCTGTGTCTGCTTTGGTGCCATCAACCGGGCCTGTGGCTGGACCTTTGCCTGCAGCTGCCCTGGGGTCCCCGTCTCTGTGGGCTCCTCTGAGCTAGGAAGGATCAAAAGAAGATCAAATTCAATTGGCCCCAGGGGCTCCCAAGAAAGGCCATGACCTAGGCTCCAGTCCTAGCTATGCCACATACAAAGCTAGGGATTTGGACAAGCCCCCTCGGCTCTCTGGGTCCCAGTTTCACCTAAATAAATTGGATCACTTGCTCCCACCTCCCACAACTTGCTAATATGTATCCGAGGTCCTGTAAGCCTGCCTACCCTCTGCCCCACTCTCTGAGGTTCCAGATTCACATCTTCACCCCTCCAAGCTGGCCACCTCACCTGCCTCCAGGTGGTTCAGTCACAGTGAAGGTGCCAGAGTCCGTCTGGCTGAGGGCCTTCCCAGGTAAGGTGAAGAATTAGGTTTGACATTCCTCCAAGCCAGAAACCAAGGCCCTTTCCTTGAAGGATCTCACCCCACCTACCCCTTACCCTCTGCCTTTGCAGGAATCAGGGTACAGGGTACCTGGGCCCCGGGCAGGTTTTCAGCATCAGTTACCTCTTTGACCTTTTAGCTGGTGGCTCAGATGCCGCACAAGACTCAGGCTCAGGTGCTGCAGTGCGTTTCTCCTTAGTGATGCCATCTGGGCAGTGGGGAGATTCTTGGTCTGGAATGGAGGGCAGGTGAATGACTGCCGTGTCGTATATAGCACGTACGAGCTCCAGAAGATGGGGCCTGGGCTCACCCCCCCACCCACCCTGCAAGATCCCTGCCTCCATGACCACCCCTGAACCCCACTGCCCTAACCCGCGTCCCCTCTGAAGGGCCAGCGACCTCCCTCCCTCACCTTCAGGTGTGTCTGTTCGGGGCTCTGCGGCTTCCTCAGACCCCTCTGGGGGGTCCGACTTGTCCTCCACAGGCATCGTCTGAGAAGAAGAATCCTGCTTCCTTTCAGAAACCATTTATGATACGTGCCACCCACCCCAGTAAATACTCCCTTGCCAAAGAGCAGCTGCAACACGTCCCTCAGGGGATGACGGGGCCTGGCCCCAGAAAAGATCCTAAACGCCCCAGGAATTCTGCCCAGGGGGTTCCATCTAGCTGCCTGCCGGTTAAGGAAATGCAGGTTTGGGGGATGCAATGCCTTCACGTGGTCCACGGTGCTGCCTCCTGATTCCCCACCCCGTTCTCCACAAAGCAGCCAGAAGGATCCTTCTCTCTCTCTTTTTTTTTTTGTTGGTCATGCCGCTTGGCTTGCGGGATCTTAGCTCCCGGACCAGGGATCGAACCTAGGCCAAGGCAGTGAAAGCGCAGAGTCCTAACCACTGGACCACCAGGGAATTCCTGAGGGACCCTTCTCAAACCTGATCATGTCTCTCATCTCTGTCAGGCTGCAACCATCCCGTGATTTCCCGTAGCCCTGGATGACTCCTTCCTTACCCCAAGCCTGAAACTACCCACCCTCCCCACCCCCCTGCACAATCTGGCCCCTACCCCATGCCCACCCCTCCAGCCTCAGCTCTCCCCACGCTCCCCCTCCCCCTCTCTATGTCCACATTGGCCTTCTCTCTGTTTCCCCAAAGCCCCAGGCCTTCTCCCAGAGCCTCAAAGGCACTTCTCGCAGGAAGCCTTCCTAACCCATAGTACAGGCCCCCAGGGGCCCCAGGCTTCCTTTCTGTGGCACTTTTCATAGTCATCATTCATTGGCTGGAGCATTATTTGCATTAAGGTCTCACCACTACCACCACCCCCTCCCCAGCCCAAGATCTCCAGGAGAGCGTCTCCAGATGCCTCCCCTGCACCAGTGAGTCCTCCGCAGGACTTAACAGACATTTGTGAAATGAACACACAGCTCCACATGGTTCCAGGGCACCCCAGGAAGCCTCAGGAATCCACATGCAGCTTCCCTCCCTCCTACTAAGCCCGAGGAACCAGGGCTGAGTGGAAACATGCACCACATCAGGACTCCACACCCTTCAGAAACTACCCAGCTCTCCCCCTGCACGACATGGGCACTGGCCTGCGAGTCCAGGAGGGCTGGACTCTGGGTCTGTCGTGACAGCTGTGCAGTCCAGGGCAACCTCCACCCCACTGCCTCGGTTTTCCCATATGTAAAATGGGGGCAAGGAGGTAAACACTAGGCCAGACTGTGTTAGGGCAAGCCCGACCGTAAAGTCAGAGGCCGCCTGGACCTCTCTCTGGAGGGAAATGCTTCACCACCAGATGTGGGCTGGCGCCAGAGCAGCCAGAAAAGGAGGGTGTTCCACCCCTCCACCGCCGGATGCTCTCAGGAGTGTGCTGTGTGTGAGGAGCCGCCAGGGCATTCAGGGACAGGACAGACTCAGGGAGGATATTATTCCCTTTGAAAATCTCTCTGAGTCTTCCTGCTTTTGTCAGGGAAAGGCCTGTAGAGGCTCAGAACCTTCAGCTGGCAACAGTGTAGAGTTTAGGATTTTATACCATTGTTTTACCCCCAATCACTTTTCTTTTACTTCTATGTATGGCAGTTAATTTAGCCTTTTTTTTTTTTTTTAAATTTCAGACAGTGATATAATGTTTCCTTTTTAACTAAATGTAACAGAGAAGCAGCTACTTCATTTAAAGCTGTGCTATCCCAGACAGTAGCTACTAGCCACATGTGCCTGGCTTTTGAGCCCTGGAAATGTTGGAAGCCGAACTGAGACGTAAGCATAAAATATACACCGGATTTTAAAGACTTAGTACAAAAAAAAAAAAAAAAAAGGAATGTAAAATGCAGTGTTCATTTTTTATATTGATTACAGGTTGAAATGATAATTTTTTAAATATATTAAGTTGAATAAAATATGCGAGTAAAATTAATTTCACCTGTTTCTTTTTACTTTGTTACTGTGATTACTAGAAAATTTTAAATTACATGTATGGCTCACATTTTATTTCCACTGGGCAGCGCTGATTTAAAGAAAATTGGCAGAATACACCTAAAATGAATACAATGTTATATGTCGGTTACATCTCAGTTTTTTCAAAAAGAGAGAAATATTAGTAAATAATATTAGTAATATTAGTAAATAATATAAATAGTAATTAAAAAGGGAATAAATAATAGTACTGGTGGTGTCTGGATATAGCAAAAATCACATCGGGGTTCAGGAATATTTAAAGTTTGGGAAACACTAAGCAAGTCTAACTCCTGCCCCCTTCCCCATTTTACAGATGAGGAAACTGACGTACAAAGAGGGGTATGACCTGCCCAAAGGCCAATGTGAGCCAGAGAGGGCAGAGCTGGGCTGATCCCCAGATACACCCTCTCCCATTCCCATCCTCGCCTGCTCCAGTCCAGATACCACTCACCTTGCGATTGGGGGTTGTAGAGGAGGTCCGGGCCTGTTTCTGGGTGTTCCGCCCTGAAAGGTTGAGCTGGGAGGGGTTTATGGGGACCCCAACAGGAGGAGGGCCCAGCAGGGACTGCCGAGTGGCCTGCGGAAAGAACTGCTGTAGATTTGGGGTGGCCAGCTGCGGGGGTGTGAGGCTGGGAGCTGTCAGGTTTGGGGCTGCCAGGTTGTAGCCACGGAGGTTACCTGTGTGTGAAAAGAGGGGAGAAGAGGGATTACAACTGTGGTTGGGTGGTAGAGGCTAGGGTCAGGGGTCAGTCCCCCAAAGCATCATCACAGTTAACTTCCAAGGGGACCCTCCCCACCCAAGGGCAGCCAGAGGGGAGAGATGAGAGCCGAAGACGCAGTCCCACCTGGAGCACTGGTGGAGAGGGGGCTATAGGGCTAGCGTTTTCTGCTCCAGCTGGGGAGGGAAGGGGACCTTTTCCCACCCCAAATGCCTCCCCGGTCAGTGGCTTAAGCACCCCCAGCAACTCCGCTCACCCTCAGGCATGCTTTAGTGTACCCCTTAAGGTATGTGAAAGAGTCAGCACAGGACCCAAAGGGAGAACCAGCAAGATGACTGGTCCCTGGAATAGTAAGACACTCTCCTACCAATAGCAGCTACCCTTCATCAAAAGTTTCCTGGGAAGCAGGCGCTTGCTAAGCACTTTCTATGCATGGCCTCAGTCACCCCGCCCAGCCACCATCAGGGTAAGTATTATCCTCTCTACTGATGACAAAATAGAGACACAAAGCGAAGGAGTGGCTTGTCCAGGGTCTCTGGGAGAGGCACTGCTGTCCACAGCTGGCTACCGGAGAGGATTCTGGGGGTCTTCCTGACTCCTCCCTCTGTTTACCCTCCCCCATCCAAGCCAACACCAAATTCTATTAACACTGACTCCTACTCCTCTTCTCAGTCTAGCCTGACCCCCCTTCAAATCCCCACTCCTACCACCCCCCTTCCTCCAAAGCCACTTCATCCCCTGTGTGAATTTCAGCCACAGTTTTTGCACTGGATAGCAGCAAACAGTGATCTTTCTAAAACCACATTCTGACTTCGCCCCTCCCCTTGCCTAAACCCCTCCATAGCTCCCTGATACTCAGGAACGAAGCCCATTCCTCACCGTGCGAGGTCCAGTCCTGCGGTCCTCCCCGACCTCCTTTCTCGCAATTCTCCCCACACGTGTGCCCACTTTATTCCAGCTACGTGCTCCCATGCATCCCTCAAACAAGCCTGGTCTCTGCCTGCCTCTGGGCCTTTGCACATGCTGTTTCTTCTGTCTGGACTGTTCTACATCCCAATCATCCTTCATTCCTCCCTTTAGGTGATTCTCCTTTGGGAGGCCTTCCCAGACCTTCTCTGTATCCCCAGAGGCCCCAGCTTCCCTGTTCTAGGACCACCTGCACAACTTCCTTGTCTGCTTCCCATTGCCCACCACCTAACCACCCTGGGAACTCCTTAAGGGCAGGTACCTCATCTGACTCAGAGGTCCAGCACTGGGAAGTGTGTGACCCAATAAAGGACAGTTTAAATCCCTGACCCAGTGCTGGGATGGGAGGCACAGGGGTCAAGGGCATGCATGGGTCAGATGTGCTGGGAGAACTGGTTCAAATGCAGACTCCACAGTACAAGATCTGTGACCTTGAGCAAATCAGTTTCCCCTTCTTAGCCTCAGTTCCCTCATCTGTAAGATGGGGATAGTAATAGTGCTTGACTCACAATGTTTTATGAGGATTCAATGAGATATACAAGTGTGCCTGGTATTTCCTAAGGGTTTAATTAACATTAACTTAAAACAAATACATATACACATATGTGCAGAGAGAACGCTAACCAGCTCTTAAAAACAGTAAGATAAAAGGTGGCACACTCTAAAAGAAAAATAGACAAAGCACATGGACAAGTCACAAAAAGAATTACAAATGTTTAACAGACAAATATAAAATATTCAACCGCACTAGCACTCCAAGAAATATAAACTAAAACATTAATGATATAGCTTTTGCCAAGCAAATTAGTAGATTAGATGTATATATACATATATATATATAAAGAGTATAATACCCAATGTTGCCGTGGACATGGTGAGACCGGCACTGTCATATGTGGCTGGTGGCATTGCAAACTGGTCCAGTCCTTTGGGAAAGCAATTTGGCAATACTTATCAAGAGCCATAATATATCCATCCCCTCTGACCCAGTCATTCTACTTTTGGGAATCCATTCTAAGAAAATATTCTCAAACATGATATTCATTCCATTATTTAAAGCAAAAAAAAAGAAAAAAAGAAAAGAAAAGAAGTAGAAGAAAACAGCTGAGAAAGTTTAGGGACACAAGGGCACACACCTCCAGTAGAATATTAAACAGCTGTTCAAAAACAATCTTTACAGAGACTTTCAAATCATTTGGTAAATGATCATGCCACTATATTCAGTGAAAAAGAAACAAGATACAGCCTTTCACTTATATCAATAACCACAATCATATACAAGTCCCCAAGTCTGTGCCTAGAAAAAAAGGGGAGGAAATACACCAACACTTCAAAGGGTGGTTTTTTCTTTAGGAGTGAATCTGCATATGACAATTTGGGTTTTCTTATACTCTTTTTAAAATATTTCTTTCACTCTTCTTTGAAGAGTATGACTTTTAAAATGAGTAAGAAAAAGTAAAAATATATATATACACTGTGGGTCCCTGTGTGTGGTTTTATCTCTCTACCCATCCATCTATCATTTATAAGCCAGCTCTCAGGACCATCCACACCCATGTGGCCCCAGGAGGGCTGAAGAGTGATGACCATCACATCTTCTGACCTGACTGCATACCCTGCTGGGAGGCAGGATAGCCTGGTGTCTCAGAACACAGCTCTGTAGTAAGACCACTAATCAACACCTGGGCCTCAGTTTCTTCATCTGTAAAATGGGATCATGAGTGTATGTCCCCTTAGGGTTGTCAGCAGAGTCAAGGAATTGGGTTTGTCAGGGCCTCAGCACAGTGCCCAGCCCTGAGGAACCAGCCAGCAAGCCACAGCTACCGTGCGGGAGAGGCTGGGTCTGAAGATGAGCTGGCCCCACGTCTCTGGACCCCTGGATTATTCCTGCAGGGGCTAAGGTATCGGGAGCAGCTTCTTGTAAGGAAGAGATGAAAGGCTACTCTCCACATGCGGAAACTCAGGTAAGGACACAGGCTTAATGCAGAGAGCTAGAGACACCCACTCAGAGACCCAGGGCGTCAGGAGGCCCAGGCCTCTGTCTAGCTCAGCCACTGCTGATGCTATGTGAGCCAGGGCAAATGACTTCCCTTCTCTGGACCTTGGCATCCTCAACTGTCAAACAGGATGCAAAGGAGGGTGGTCAAAATAGATCTTGCCATCCATCATATCATCTAATCTGAATGTCAGCAAACTGTGCCGAGTAGCACCCACAGAGCTAACACCACGGCCAAGGGTGCACCTCTGTGATCAGACAGACCTGCATTCAGCTGAGCAACTTAGGGACTTCCACCTCCTGGAGCCTCAGTGTCCTCATCTGTAAACCAGGACGCTGACACAGCTCCCTCTCAGGGTTACTGTGTGGATTTGATGAGATTCAGTGCCGTGGGGCTGCTGGGGAGCTCCCGCTAAGATGGAGCGAGACAGGGCCCGCAGTCATACCTTGCAACTGCTGCAGAAGCAAAGCTCTCTGCAGCACAGAGCCGTTGAGGAGGGAGGCTGAGTTGGTGCCCTGGAGATTCAGGAGCTGCTGCTGTGGCTGCTGCTGGGGGAGCCCCCTGTGTGTTGAGAGCGGTGTCAGAGGGCTCTGGGGAGAGTCAAACCCTCCATCTTCCCTGAGACCCCTCACCTCCATTCTCTGCCCCCCTCTACTGCAGACAGAGCATCCCCTTAGGGTGGGAACTGATGACCTCCAGGACTCAGAAAGGGATGCCCCTGAGAGAAAGGGCTGGGAGGAGGTCTCCAAGGCATGGGTCAGAGGGACAGGTCTAGAGCCGCCCACCCCTCCAGTGGGGAGCTTACCTGCTGACGGCCATGGGCAGTGGGGCCTGCGGTGGGGACTGCTGGAGCAGCTGCTGGAGCTGCAGCAACTGCTGCTGCTGGAGCTGCTGGAGCTGCTGCTGCTGCTGCTGGTTGAACATGGCGGCTGGGGGAAGGGAGGGAGTCAGGCCGGATCCCCGTCGCCCACCCCCAGCCGCGGCCCTCACACGCTGCCGACCGAGCTTCACAGCTACCCTCCCGGTCCTGCCCAGAGCGTGCCACGCGTGCGCCCCATCCTTTCCATACACCTCCAATTCCACCAGCAGCAGAGTTCAACCACCCTCCCGCCAATTTCCCCCAAATCTGCCCAATAGTCCCTCCTCCAAATGCCCAGCCCCGCCCCCCATCCCTCCGACTCCCTCCGCTCCGCAGCTCCAGGATGAGCGTCCGACACAAATACACCTCCCACCCCACCCTTCAGCCTTTCTCTGCGCCAATCACGTAGCGAAGCCAGCCCCTGTCCACTCACACCCCTCTGATACTCCCACCCTGTCCCTTGTGCACATGTTCTGTCAATAACATCAGCGCCGCCCCACCCCCACCTTTCCCTTTCTTCCACGAACAAAGTAGGAGGAAGGCTTCCCTCCACTCTAATCCCCCCCATTCCGCTGACCCCTTCCTCTACAGACAGAGCCAGCATTACACGTCAAAGCCGCTGTCCCCACCTGCCCACGAAGCCCTCGGCCTCCATTCAAGTGGCCCCTAAGGCTTCCGCCGTCCCCCCAGCCGCGCTCGGCCCACGCACTTCGCCTCCCAGCGCGGCTTTGGCCGCGGGAACCACACAGCCTCCTCCCCGCACCCCCTCCGCAGTCGCGTAGCCCCCACCGCGGGGGCGGGCCGCGCGCTCCGGATCGCGGCTCCCGGGGTCCCCGCAGCTCCCGGGGTCCCCACGACTCCGCCACGGCCTGTCCGCTCCGAAGGCCAGTCTGCGGGCCGGGGCAGGGCAGCGCCCTCTGGAGGACGGGAGGTCCGGGTGCCCACGGCCGCGCCGCGAGGTCCCGCCCCGCGCACCCTTCGCGTTGCAGGGGCGGCAGCTGCCCACCCAGCTGCTGGGCGGCGGTGGGAGTGGTTCCGAGCTGCTAGGGGACCCTGGGCAGCGTAGACCCTCTGTCCCGCGTCCTCCGCATCGGGAAGGGGCGGCTCCGAGCCCCAGGTCCGTCTGTCACCCAGAGGGGTCTCTCGTCTGGCAGGGACATCGCGGGCGACTTTGAGGAGGACCATCCCCAGCAGACCTTGCCGCGGCCGCCACTGTCCCGCGATCCGGAGACCCCGCGCGGGGCTGGGATGGGAGGGGGCGTGCAGCCGCCTGCTGTACATTCGGGGACCGAGACCCAGCGAGAGGACGACCGGCACAACGGGGCAGAAGAATTAGCCCTGGAAGGCGTGGGGAGATCGGTTTGAAAGTGTTTTTTTGTCTGTTTGTTTCTCCGGTTTGGCTGGGGAGCGGGTAAGGAGGGCAGAGTTTAATGGTAAAAAACGGCGCTCATCCTGCCCCTGAACGGTCCTGCCCGCAAGGACCCTTTAATTTCGACTCTGTCCCGCGTCCCGGTGCACCTCTCCTCGGTCCCCACACAAGCACTGAGCCAAACAATCCGCAGTTACTAAGAGCAATCCCCTTTGCTTTTTCTGTTGCTCAGAGCCGACCACAGCTGTAACAGCCCTAGGCAATGCGCTCACTTTGCATTAGGCGCCGACTGTGTGCCACACGGCGCACGGTGGCGCTAGGGACGCGCAGACCTAAGGTCTGCCCAGAGGAGACCCTAGTGCCAACCAATCACTGAAGTCATGTGACTGCTGTCATGTGACTTTAGCGCTGCCCTAAAGCTAGGGACCGGCTCAACTACAGCCCCGGGCGGCAGCACAGGTGCCTAACTCTGCCTGGACTTAGAGGCGCGAACGCGGCTTGGCGTGGCGGGAGGGCGGGGCGGGGTCGGGCTCAGGGGACTTTGCGCCTTTGGGTGGAAGGGAAGCTCGGAAGATGCGGGCTTTGAAGGCGGGCCTGAAGAGCTGGGCTTTACCCCTGAGGGGCAGGGAGTGCTAGGGAAGAGTGTGACAGCATCATATCCGCCCAGATTAGATCACTCGGCTCTGGTGAGAACCGAGACAGAGGCAATGGGGAAGGAGGGGTGGGTTGAGTCAAGATCGCCTAGGCTTCCAACCAATAGATCTGGGTGCTGGCCTTGGAGAGGTCCGGTGTTGCATTGGGGCTCCACTGCCTTCTGGCTAGGCGACCCTGGCTGACGCAGGAGTCCTCTCTGAGCCTGTTTCTTCGTCTGTAAAATGAGTACCCCCTCCCCGGGTTTGTGTGTGTGTGTGTCTGTGTGTGTCTGTGTCTGTGTGTCTGTGTCTGTGTCTGTGTATGATATTACATAATGTTTAGCACTGGCACCTGGCACAGGGGAGCTTAGCAAATTGCCAAAGTAAAGAAAAAAAAAACTAAAAATAATGCTCATGCTGGTGAAGGTAGGGAAGGCAGCGGTGCCTTCCTGTGTTAATTTATCTTTCTGGAAAGCAATCTGAAAATTCTCTATCAAGACTCTTGAACGTGTTCTGCCCCTTGACCTGGTCCCCACTTGTAGGAATCTAGCCCAAGAAAATAATCAGAAACAAACCTTTTAAAAAACAGCAGGTTTTGGGGGCTTCCCTGGTGGCGCAGTGGTTGAGAATCTGCCTGCCAGTGCAGGGGACACGGGTTCGAGCCCTGGTCTGGGAAGATCCCACATGCCGTGGAGCAGCTGGGCCCGTGAGCCACAATTACTGAGCCTGCGCGTCTGGAGCCTGTGCTCCGCAACAAGAGAGGCCGGGATAGTGAGAAGCCCGCGCACCGCGATGAAGAGGGGCCCTCGCTTGCCACAACTAGAGAAAGCCCTCGCACAGGAACGAAGACCCAACACAGCCATAAAAATAAATTAAATAAAGTAATTAATTTAAAAAAAAAAGACAGCAGGTTTTGGGCTTCCCTGGTGGCACAGTGGTTAAGAATCCACCTGCCAATGCAGGGGACACAGGGTCGAGCCCTGGTCCGGGAAGATACCACATGCCACGAAGCAACTAAGCCCATGTGCCACAACTACTGAGCCTGTGCTCTAGAGCCCGTGAGCCACAACTACTGAGCCCACGTGCCACAACTACTGAGGCTGCGCACCTAGAGCCCATGCTCCGCGACAAGAGAAGCCACTGCAATGAGAAGCCCGCGCACCGCAACAAAGAGTAGCCCCTGCTTGCCGCAAGCAGAGAAAGCCCGCGCGCAGCAGCAAAGACCCAACGCAGCCAAAAATAAATAAATTAAATAAATTTATTTTTAAAAAAGACAGCAGGTTTCTGTGATAACCTATATGAGAAAAGCATCTAGAAAAGAATGAATATATGTATATGTATAACTGAGTCACTTTGCTGTATACCTGAAACTAACACAACATTATAAATCAACTATACTCCAATAAAATTAAAGTATACTTTTTTTAAAAAGCCAGCAGGTCGCTCACAGAAACATTATTTATAATAGCTATCTGGAAAATAATCAACTTGGAGAACAGCTAAATAAATCATGGTGTCTGCCTCTCAAGGAATAGCACACAGCCTTCAGAAAGTATGTCTTCAAAGGATATTTAAACACTCATGATATGATATGAATTGAAATCAGTAGGTTACAAAAGTGCATACACATTATGACCCCAGTTTTGGAAAGAATAAATGTGTGTAGTGGGCTCATGGGTGGGGGGCTGGGGGATTCACTTTCTCTCCTTTTTTACTAATTTGCTGTGACCAGTTGGATGACTTTATCATGGGGAGGGAGTGGACATTTTTTTCTTTTAATGTATATGACCTTGTGCTGCCTCCTTGAAGACCAGACTAGACTGTGGATGGAAACTCTCTGGGGACACTGTTTGGGGCTAGACTCGTGTTAATTGCTTTTAATCAGTGCCTTACAGGCAAAGCCCCCCAGTGAAGTATGTTCAGAGGGAGAAGAGAGGCCCCATCTCTCTGCATCCCAAAGTCTGACGATGTAGCATCACCTGGAGGCCTCATTCCTGCCTCTACTTTGAGATGCACCTTTATCATGAAATAGACTCATACTCATGTGGCTCTATGTCCAGACCTATTTGCTCCAGGAATCTACTTGTTTCTTCCCGTGATATCACATAGTGTGATTGTTACAGTTTTGGAATATATTTTAATGCCTAACAACACAAGCCCCTGATACTGTTATGTTTTTTAAAAATTTCTTGCCAATTCCCAATCATGTAAATTTTGGGGGGTAAGTTATAGAATGGTTTTTGTCAAACCTTCTCCCTCCCCCACCCATGCCAAAATCCCATCAGAATTTCGACTGGTGTTGCATGAAATGTGTTTAAGTTGGAGAAACACAGCCAATTTCATCCCAAGTTTTTCAGTTTAAGAATGAGGTAAACATCTCCATCTATTCAAGCACTGCGTTATGTTATGGTTTTGCAGGCTTCTTGATCTAACATCTGCGCGGTTTCTATAGTGGCTATTGTCGCTATTTTCCCAGTACACTTTCTAACCAGCTATTGATTATGGTGTCTTTATCCTGTAACCTGCTACTTCCTCCTCTTATTTCTGCCCTCAGTAATGTCATGTGCCCTTTGACAGTAGAAAGCAGCTGCTGAGTTTCCCCATGTCCTTGGGACACCAGCTCCGAGCCCTGTACATCATGGTTGCTTGGGGAAGGTTGATTAATGAGCAAACGAATGAACGAATGACTCCAGGATGCAGTTTCCTCCTTCCATTCTCAGGTTGGTGTTCATCGCAGCAGCTCTTCCCTTCTTGACATCTATGTCCATCACCGCACAGCAGCAAGTCCCATCAAGGCACCCAGCACAGCACACCAACGCAGGCTCACAGAGTATGCCCACAACCAGACGCCCACCTCAGAAACCCCAGGAATAGTCCGTGCTTAGCGACAGCTCCCGGTCATACTAGAGCAGAGAAAAATATAAGGCCATATGGTTATCATGTTGCCTCCCCAGTATCTGTCATCCACCTGTGCCTTTACCTATTATTAAGCAGGGTGAGGGAGAACAGAGAACAGAGGTGGGAGTGGCACGGTGGGCACAGCCTTGTTGCTGCCCCTACCTTCCAGAGTGACCTGGGGCAGGACCCCTCCCGACTTAGGATCTGAGTTTGGCCATCTCTGCTGGACAGGACTGGCTTGTGTGTAATACGGTCTCCCCACCGCTTACCAGGTTCAGCCACAGTGGCTGCCTTCTGTCCCCAAAGTAACTAAATGTCCCTTACCATGCTCCCCCCTCCTCTCACTCGTCACCAGGCCGATTCCTGTCCAGTCTTCCCAGCTCAATTCAAACATCACCTCTTCAGGAGGCCTTTCCTGATTGCCAGATATACCTTCAAAGCCCTCTGTCCACAGGGGGAATAATTGGGTAATCTGGGGCCCCCTGGGGCCTAGGATTTCCAGAAGCTGAGCCATCCAGGGATAGAGCTGACCCCCAATCCACACCTCCAGACCTAGCTCTGTCTCTCCTGGCTCATTTATGATCCCTTATCCTTCCCACCAAGAGGTGACATGCTTTGCTACCTTCATGAGGCTGAAGTTTCTTCAGACAGTACAACGGTAATAATGATTATAATTATACGAATCATAGTTCTAATGAGTCACTGTTTCAGGCACTGTTTTCATGTTTTACCTGAATTATTACATCACTGAATCCTCCTCACACAACCCTATGAATTAGGTAATAGTCTTATCCCCTTTTTACAGATGCAGAAACTGAGGGCCAGGGAGGTGAACTGACTTGCCCAAGGTCATTGGGTTAGACAGTGGTAGGGGTGGGATTAGAACACCAGGCAATCTAGCTTTGGAGCTGCGCCCTTGATCCTCAGCATACAAGGGATCTAGGCTTATGTTGTTCTTCCAGGCTTATAGGGAGCCCCTCATTGTAAGATGGGGCAGTGCAAGCACAGATGCCTGGACCATCGGTGCCCCAAAGCCCCTGGGAAATCTTGGTGCCCATCCCCCAGCCACACAGAGGAGGGCACTATGTGTGCCCCAGACTGGCCCAGATGCTTCTTCAGCAGTGACCTTGCCCCAGACATGGCCAGGTGTCTTGGCTTCATGCACCTGGTCTGCTTAGTTTGTCTTCTTCTCCCAGTGGGTCCGCATTCTAGCAGGATAAGTCCTGCATCTTATTAACCTCTTCATCCCCCTATGTCTTGCTTGAGGTCTGGCATGAAGTAGCCACTGATTAATACCTGCTGAAGAATAAATGAATGAATGAATCCAAAGGGCCAGACCCTGAGCAGACTTAGTGACTAAATATAATGGCTTGACCCAGGAGCTATAGGGTCAAGGCTGCGCAATAAGGCCATTGCACAATTCAATACAATCAGCATTTATTGAGCACCTGCTGTATGCCCAACAAAAACCCCATCAGAAGGGACTAGTGTTTTATTTCATGTGCATTAAAAGTGTATAGGTTGCAAGAGCTGGTGCAGTATAGGATATAAACATAGAAGCCCTGTGTCTCACCTACCTCCATTCACATCTTCACTCCATCACTTTCTGGCTTTGTGACCTCAGCCACATTCCTCTTTGTGCCTCAGTTGCCTCATCTGTCAAGGGGAACTAATAAGAACTTCTCCCTCCTGAGGGTGGAATCTCTCAGCACACCTGGCCCAGGGGGAAGTGCCCAGTGAGTGTTCCTGATACTGATCTGCAAGCATAGGTGGTGGTTACAGCTTCAGGGGCTCCAGAGAGAATTCTCCCTCGTTAGTGCTCAAAGTGGAGGGTCAAAGCCATTGCTAAGACTCTCATTTAACTCATTGGCCTTCTGGACCCCCAACTTCTCAGCACCCGGGAGAACCATCTCCAGTATCCCTCCTTCGGTCCTCACCAAGCCCTGTGGGAACAAAGACAGCGTAGACTTCAGGTTCGTTTCCTTTCTGATTCCATACCTTTGCTTATGCTGATTCCTCTGCCCAGAACATCAGCACTTCTCTATTCACACTCCCCCCAAGTGGCATTTTATCCATCCATTCTTCAAGCCCAGCACAGTCATTTTTAGCAGACCAGGGGACAAAACCAGAGCACTGCCATACAGTGGGAAATTATGCAGCCGTGAACAAGGAATGTGACCAAACTGTTCTTACGCTGAAAGACGTCAAAGACATACTGTTGCTAAAAAAGCAAGTTGCATATAATATGTATTAGAGCTCCAACTTTGATGTGCACCGGAATCTCCAAGGGCCCTTGGTTCTTGTTAAATGCAGGTTGTGATCCCACAGGTCATGAGTGAAGCCTGAGAGTCTGCATTTCTGACAAACTTGGGTTGATGCCCAGGCTGCTGGTCTGGCATGGGTGATACAGCAGTACAGGATTTATAGTATGATCCTATTTCTATAAAAACAAAATGAAACAAAATGAATATATATGGGATAAGCCAGAGAATAAACTCTAAGCTATAAGTAGTGGTTATTTCTGGGTGGGAGAATGACCAGAAGCTTTCAAACACTGTGTAAAGTCTGATTTTTACAATAAGTTTCCCTATTGTAATTAGGAAAAACAACCCAGCCATGATGGTGCTCTTCTAGGCAGACATCTGTAACCTGCACCCTCTTTCCAAATTAATGGCTCCAATTCAGGCTTCATCTCTGCCCTCTCTGGCTCTCAGAGCATAATAATGGGCTGGCTCAGAGCAGCTGCACAGGATGTGCGTCGTGTGTGACTGATGCACCAGCTATCTGGAAGGCTGTGATCAGCAGCAGCAGTTTGATAAGGGTCTCCTAGGTGCCAGGCCAGGGCCATGCCCTTCGCAGGCATTCCCACATTGGATAACTGAGGCTCCAAGATGTGGAGGGACCTGGATCACACAGCTCGTCTGAGACCCAGGCCTGGCTCCTGGGATGGGATCCGCTTATTCCCCTCTGCCTGCCTGGGAAATTCCTCCCCTAGATGTCCACATGAGCTGCTCCCTCACTTCCTTCAGGTCTCTGCTCAAATTTTTACCTTACCAGAGTCCTCCTCTGACCACTCTATACAAAATAGCAACACTACCCCCTCCTCCAACTTCCCCAGCTTTCTTGCTTTCCAAAGCACTCATCACCATCTGACAGTCATATTTATTGGCTTATTTGTGCTTTGTTCTTCTTTTTCCACTAGACTCTAAGCCACATGTGGGTAAGGGCTTTATCCATTTTGCTCATTGCTTTATCTCTGGGGTCTAGCATAGCTCCTGGCTTAATAAATATGCATTAAATGGGTGAATGCACAACAGTCTCCAATTCACAGGCCACTGATCTCCCAGCAGTGCCCCCACTCTGTTCACAGACAGAGTGACCTGCTAATCCCCAGTAGCACAGGGTAGGCTGGCCTTTCTTTCCAGCCTTGTGGGGAGTCCAAATTAGGTTCCTTAAATGCAGAGGTGGATGGCTAGGCCTGGGGCCCCATGGTCTCTCCATGCGAAAAGGATAAACAGGGTAGGGTTGTAGGAGTCCTGGATTCAGATCCCACTGTTTTACCACCACCCTGATGGTTTGGGGAAAAGACTGTCACTCTCCAGGACAAGAAGTCCCAACTGTCCCAAGAAGGCCCTTCCAAGCGTCAGGGGCTTTGTACTTGCCGTTCATTTGGCCTGGCTGGCTCCTTCTCAACATCTAGGTCTCTTCTCAAATGTCACCTCCTCAGAGAACCCCCCTAACCTCCCAGGCTAAAGAGGACTCTGCACCCACACAGGTACCTCTCTTCACACCCCATGTTTATTTCTCCCATCACTATTAGTATAAACTATTTTCACTTTTACTGTTTCATTTATCTGTTTATTCATTTACTGTCTGTCTCCACTGTAAGATCTATGAGGGAAGATCTTGTTCTTGTTCTTGTTTACTGTTGTATCTCCAACTGTCTGTCTTGTTTACTGTTGTATCTCCAGCGCCTAGAACAGGGTCTGGCTTATAGTAGGTGCTCAGTAAATATTTGTTGAATTAATGTTCTATATCTTCTCCTTCTAGAAACAGGGAAACTGAGGCCCAAAGGCGGGAAGGGAAATGCCGGAGATAAATTAGCCACAACCTAGAGTAGAAGGCAGTGAGGGCAAGTGGAACTGAAGGTCAGGAGACTATGACCGTGGAGGAGGCCCGTGTCTCCAAGCCTCAGTTTCCTCATCTGTACGATGGAGTGAGGCAGTCATGACCACTATCCGAGGGGCCTGGTACTAACGGTACCTAGTACCTAGGAGACCGTGACCATTTCCAGGAATGATATCTGCGGTGCAGCATCTGCGCTTCCCCCAGACACGGCTCGAGCTCCCCAAAAGCCGCAGAAGGAGAAAACTACAGTCCCCATAGTGCCACGGGCGGCGCCTGCGCATGGCTGCCGGCCCGGAGGGCTGCGGGCGCCCTCTAGCGGTACTCTGGCGCAGCGCTCCGCTCCGATCCCCGAGGGGCGGAGGGCCCGCGGCGCAGGCAGTCTGAGCGCGCGGCTGCCGCGGCGGAGCCAAAGCCGGGAGCCCAAGCGGCCGCCGGATCGCAGCCCGCGGGGCCAGCCGCAACCATGGGCAACCGTGGCATGGAGGATCTCATCCCGCTGGTCAACCGGCTGCAGGATGCCTTCTCCGCCATCGGCCAGAACGCGGACCTCGACCTGCCGCAGATCGCCGTGGTGGGCGGCCAGAGCGCCGGCAAGAGCTCGGTACTCGAGAATTTCGTAGGCAGGTAGGAGCGGCGCGCCCCTGAACTCGGACTCCCCCCGCCCAGGTCCTCCGGGCCTCGCCACCCGGCCCCGACGGCAGCCCCTGGCGCTGCACCGCGGAAGGCGCGCCCCCCGCTTCCAGCCAGAAGGAGGCGGCCCACCCCCGCCACGAGAGCCCCTCAGGGGCGCAGCGCCCCCGGCTTGTCCGCAAACGTCAAGCCAGCGGCCACGGGATCACGCCCCCCTCCTCAGCCCCATCCTTTGGGGAAGACAGCGAGACCCTGGCAAAGGGCTGTACCCCCAACCCCCCTTGGGTACTGAGGGGCCTGCATTACTCAGCTCCTCCCTTCGGCTCTGGGGGTTTCTTGAGGCGGGCAGCATCCCTGGGGCAGTGCCCCCAACCCCAGGCCCTACGGAGGACAGCTCCCTCCTCTCATGGGAATTCCCGGACCGTGGCAGGGGACACCCCCCCCCCTCCGCCATAGCCCCTGGGAGAGGACATAGCCCCGTGGGCATCGGGGATCAGACGCAGCCTCCCCCCGTCACACACACACCTCTGCGGCTCCAGCCGCCATCCGTGCGCAGCGCGGAAGAGGGGGGCGGCGCGGGTTGCAGGATGAGGAAGAGGACGGGGTGGGGGAGAAACCGCTTCTGATCCTCTACTGAGCAGCCGGCCCCTTGCCCCGCCGCCGCCCCTGGGTGGGGGCACCTGTCAATGTCGTTCTCCCCTTGGCCTAGCAGAGGGATTGTAATGGAGGGAGAAGGCGGCGGAGGGCAGAGATGACTAAGACAGGGAGGCAGGATGGCGGGGAGGGGGGAGCCATTTGCACAACCTAATCCCCCTCCTGGCTCTGATCCCACAAGGCGCTGGGAGGGCCGGGTGGCAAGGAGTCGGGGGCAACCACAAAGACAAAGGGTGTCCTGGGTTTAGGGAGGCAGGCAGGGTCGTGACCCCCACCCCAGGGTCCCCCAAGAAAGGGGAGGCAGAGATGCCTTTTCGAGTGCTGAGAAGGAGAGAGAGAGGATGGCGCTCTCAGCCCGGTGCTGGAGACCGAGTGCGGGCTGGGCGGACTGAGGGGGGGCGGGAGAATTGACACTGACCGGCCCACTGTGTCATCTCCCTCCCTCGCCTTCTTCAGAAACCCTAGCTTTGTGCCAATGACCTTCATGGCTAAAGAAGCAAACGACATGAGGGAGAGGGAGGCAGGTAGAGGCTTCCGCCCTCAGAGGGACAGCAGTTCCGGGAGAGACATCCTGGGTCCAAGCCAGCTTCTGCTGTGAAACCTCAGGCGAGTCACTGCCCTCTCAGAGCCTCAGTTTCCCCATCTCTAATATGGACAGTTGGACCGGATGGTTTTTCCTGCCCCACAAATGACCTGGGAAGCCCAGTGTCAACCCCAGGGATGAGAGGGAAGGATCCTGCCTGGAGCTATGAATCTGGGGGGGGCGGCCAGGCCCATCTGGTCAGCAGAGGGGGACGCCGTCTGTCTCCCAGGGCCGGGCTCCCAAAGAACCCCCCTCCTAGTCATGTGACCCCCCCAGAGCAGCAGAGGCACAGGCAAGAGACACACAGATGGTCCCCGTCCCTACGCCTGGCTGTCAGAGTGAGGGGGTGGGAGGACCCTGGAGACAATAAAGCCCCGGGGTCTCCGTGCTTTATATGGCACTCGTGGACATCCAGCACTTTCCAGTGTACAAACCATAGGCCTGCCTTTCATCCATTGAACATCTGCTGAACGCCTGCTCTGTGCCTGCTGCGTGCCTGCTGCATGCTCTGGGCAGGGGTCACAGAGGGGAAGGTGACCCCAGGTCCCATCTGCTGGGCCCTTCCCATGTGCCCCATGCCATGCAATATGGGATGGGTCACAACAGCCCCATGAGGCAGGTACCATGATGCCCGTCCTGCAGGTGAGGAAACTGAGACACTGAGGTTAGAGGCCATGTCCAAGGTCACAGGGCCAGGAAGGACAGAATCTATTAGACTCCAATCTGGAGCCTGCACAGCCTCTAAGAGCCCAGCTCTGCACTGAGCAAAGGGACGTGCAGGGGTGTGGACCCCCATTTTCCCCATCTGAGTGATGGGCAGACTGACAGCTGCTGCCCTGCCTTCCTGAGACTGTGGCCGTGGGGCTCCAGTGAATTCATGGGTGTAAAAGCCCCCTTTTGTAAACACGTGGGAGGGAGGTGTTGATTGTCAGTTAGGTTTGGGGCCTGCATGTGCCAGGACAGACCAGGCCCCTGCCGTTTCGGAGTTCACTGTCCAGCAGAGAGAGGTGCCAGTAAGTAGACAGCACAGCAGGCCAGCCTGGTCACAGCTGATTTCGGCAACTGTTTGCTTGTTGAGTGGTGGAGTGAGATGTGGATTCTGCCCCAGGAGGCCTGGGCCCTCTCGCAACCCAATACCCTTTGACTGTGGCCCTGCAGGAGGATGCAGGGGTGTACAGGGGCAGAGCAGGGGTCACTGGGCCTGAGGCGGAGGAGTGAGCAGGGAAGCATTACTTGATCCTCATGAAAGCTAGTGAGGAGGCCGGTGTTGGAGTGCAGTCGGGAAACTGAGGTTCACCGGGGGCCCCCAGCCAGCCCTGCCTGCTCCGTCATGGGTCCCAACCTCTCTACCTAGGACTTGGTCCCCAGACCCATAAGCATGGTAACAGTGGCTCTGCCTCCTGGGGCTTCCCGGAAGTCAACCCCCCATGGAGAGGAAGTGGAAAATACAACAGAGGAAGCAGAGATTGCTCCAGGCCAGCCCGGGCTCCCGGGCAAACAGGAGGACCCTGTTGTCAGCTCTGCAATGGAGGTGACCCAAGCAGCTGCCCAGGACCCCGCTAGGACTGGTCTGGGTCTATGCTATTTCTTTGTCCCCCTTTTACAGAAGGGAAAACTGAGGCTGATTCACTGAGCCATTCAGCAGATATATGAAGAAGAAAACTGGGGAATGGGGTCAATGCTGGGAGGGAAAAGGGCCACTTTCCACAGGGAGGTCAGAGAAGGTCTCTAGGAGGTGGTGGCATCTGAGAGGAGAACTGAGGGATGAGAAACCACGTGACTATCTGGGGAGAGCATTCTAGGCAGAGGGAACAGCAAATGCAAAGGCCTTGGGGCAGTAATGAATTTGGTGTGTTTGAAGAACAGAAAGGAAGCACTGGGGCTGGTGTTTTGTGAGCAAGGCGGACACAGCATCGGGGAGTAGGCTGGGGCTAGATCTACAAGGCCCTCAGATTATGCTGAGGAGCTGGGTTTGTTTTCATTATTATCAGAAGCTTTTAAGTAATGGAGTGACTTGAGCTGATTCCAGCAAGTATGTGACTTGGGAAGGGGGGCAGGAGACAGATGAGGAGGTTGCTGCGGTGGGCAGAGGTGGCAGGGCCTGGACCAGGGCTTTAGCAGAGAGAGGAGGAGACCTGTGGGGTTCAGGATGTATTTTGGAGGAAAGTCCCACAAAACCTGCTGGTGGATGGGATGTGGAAGGTGAGGAAAGAAGAATCCAAGATGACTTCCGCACCTTTGACCCCAGGTGGGTGTTGGCGCCATTAACAGAGTAGGGACGAGCCAGTTGGGGGGCTGGGGGTAAGATCAGGAGTTTGGTTTTGAACTCTTTGAGTCTGAGATGTCAGGTGGGCAGTGTGGTGATGCAAGTCGGAAGCTCAGGGGGAAGGCTGGCTGGAAATATAAATTTGGAAGAGATGGGATGTAAACCCGTGAGCATAGATGAGATCATCTTGGGGGTAGGTGCAGACAGAGGAGTGTGCGTGGGCCCCAGGACACCCCAGCATTTTGTGAGCGGATGTCTGGTGCCCTAGGTTTCCCTTTGTCTGCCCCCAGCTGCGTGCCCCCTCCCCACAATACCCATCCGGCGTCAAGTCTGGTGTCCTGGGATAGACTTCCAGCCTCCGACGCCCCTGGCCTTGCTCACCCAGGCATGCTGACATTTGGGCAGTGCCCACCTTCCCTCCCGTTTGGCCCCTGGGGAGGCCAAGGCCAGTGGGAGTGTGGCAGAGGGGCTGAGCGCTCAGGCTCTGGAATCAGACCTGGGTTTGTAGCTTACCTCTGCCACTTACAAGCTGGGCAACATTGGGCATGTTTCTTAAACCCTGCTCGGCTGCTATTTCCTCATCTGTAAAATGGGGATAATAATAGCACCTCCCTCACGGGATTGTGGCGAGTGTTGACGTCATACCTGTGAAGCACTCGGGGTAAGGTCTGGCACAGAGGATGCACCCATTCTGTTCCTGCCTGGGCATAGGTACCAGCTGGGAGGAGGGCCAGGGTGAGGGTGGAGGTGGGAGAATCTCCTCTAGCCAGGGTAGCGAAGGGAGCCTGGGGAGTGAGCCTCTGCCCAGAGCCCCCGGGCAGCCTGGGGGTAGTGTTTTGGGTTTCCCTGGTGACTCTGCCTACCCCTGCTCAGGCTCCCTGCCTCCTACCAATCCCCTTGCCCCTTCCTCTGCATTCGCGTCCCAGCACAGACTTGTGCTGGTCTCTGGCGTCAGAGAGCCCAGCCTCTCCCTTGGTCAGCCCCAGCTCCTGCCATGGGGGACAGCTCACTCCCCACTACTAAGATCTGTCGCTTCCTCTGAACACCTCGGGCTACATCTTAGTGGTCCCATTTCCCAGGTTTGGAGGCTGAGGCCAAAGATGATTAGGGGATAATTGAGACATCAAAAGTAGAAAGTCACTGACTGGAGGGGGCAGAGAGAACTGACATCTCCTTGGCACTTGCAGCGTGCCAGGCCCTAAGGATACAGCTCTGAAGAAGCCAGACCCACCCCTATTCTGGGGGAGGGGGGGCTGCGGGGGAGGGAGCTCACAGCTGAGCAGGACAGACAGACGCTACATCACACAAAGAGCTCTTCTGTTGTGTGTTGGAAAAAGGGTACCAGGAGCCTCGATTTTGAAGGGAGGGGAGTCGTCAGGGGGCCAGGGAAGGCATTTGAGCATTTAAGTCTGGGCCTGAACAAAAATAGGACTTGGTCAGGCAAAGGAGTGAACACACTCCAGGTGCAGGGTCCCACGTGAGCAAAGGCCCGAGGTGGGAGGGAGCCCAGTGGGTCTGAGAACCCGGACGAAGGGCAGTGAGGAGCAGAGGTCACAGTGAGACCAGGAGGGTCGGGGAGGCGCTGCCGGCCCTTCAGCCATCCCCACCCAGAGAGCCCGCCATGCTGCCGGGCAGCTACACCCTGCTCCCGCTCTCCCTGCTCAGAGCGCGCACCTGCCACGCGCCCACAGCCAGACCCGCCAGAGGACGTCTTCCCCAAACCCCCGCCCCACCCAGTGGCCCCAAGGAGCTGGGAATGAAAGGTGACTCTGGCAGACGGCAGCTGATCCCGGCTCCAGGAGAATCGAGTTTCCCAGGCCTTGGCTGGGGTCGGAGGGTCGGAACCTGGCGGGCGGGTGAGGAGGGGCCGGGCGGGAGCTGGAGGCAGCCAGTCACGGACGTGGTGTTATCAGCCCTGGAACAAGAGCAGAAGTGGAGCCCACGTGCCATGTGTCTAAATATTCCTGTTATAAATCAAGCTAAGGAATTGCTAAATACAATACATTCTGCCCTCCCGCCTTGACAAACACACCTTCAAAGCAACCTGGCAGGCTGGTGTTGAATATAGAATTTCAGACTCCTCCGAGTTCTGTGATGGGATGGGAAGCGTCTCTCTCCAGGCTGCCCTCATATTCCAGCTCCATCCCCGTCCCCAGAAAGGATCCCCCTTAGCCCCCGGGGTTGCCTCCCTGAAGAAGCGAGGGCCGCCCCCAGTCGAGGCAGAAGCTAGAGGTAGGCTTGAGACCCCTAGGAGGGGTGCACAGGCTCCAGTTGGGCACCTTCCCTTGGTCCTTGGGAACCCCATGCTTCATGGGGAAGGTGAGGCCGGAGATCTCAACTGGGATGGGGTGCAAGGTCAGGGCCCCGATTCCCCAGGTCCAAGGGCAGCGCTGATTATTGTCTTCTTGGAACCAACAACCCGTCAGTAGGAGGAGCATCATCCCAAGTTTTCAGATGGTGAAATGGCACAGAGAGGGTAGGGGACCTGCCTGAAGTCACACAGCAGTGGAATCAGAGGCAGGGCAGGAAGCAGCACAGATCTCCTGCCTCCATGTGAATGCCCACCATCTTCACCCCAACCCATGCACCTACATCTCCATACACCTCAGCTTCTCCTCCTCTGCTCTCTCTGGTTGTCTCTCGGGCACTCTTACCCCCTCCCTGGACTGAAATCTGGCTAGGGAATATGAACTGTTTGCAGCAGTCAGCTCTAGCAACTTGGAATTACTACAGGCAACAGGAAAAAGAGGAATATTGGCCTTGGAAGGTGTTTGAGACAGTCACCTAAATGGCATCTTCCCAGTGCCCCGGCCAGAGGCCCCGGGATCAGCTCCGCCCTCCTCTCTCATCCTCTCCATCCATTCAGTCTACAAGCCCTGTGTATTCTGCCCCAGTCCATCCACCCCGCTCTCTCTACCTTGGCCACCACCACCTTTGTCTTAGCACCTGGGGCAGCCACCTCTCTTGCCATTCTCCGTCTGACAGCACAGAACTCTCTATGGCTTCCCAATCTGATCCCCTCTGCTTGAAGCCCTCCTTAGCCCCCCTGCCCTCCAACCAGAGCCCTAGCTCCTGAGTTGGGACCCTGAGGCCTGCCTTACCCAGCCTGGCTTCCCCTCCAGCCGCTCCCTCCTGGGCCACCTGGGTATCTTGCAGTTCATGGGAAAATGGGCCATCCCTCTCTCTCACTCTCCTGAGTGCCGTTGCGTGTGCTGTCCTCTCTGCCGGGAAGGCTCTTCACCACACCTCCGTCTTCTTCCTTCACTGGCTCAACCTCCAAGTCTCACATCAGCCAACACCTCCTCCAGGATGCCTTCCCTGATCACCCTCCAGCCCATGACCTCCGTGTGTATGGTAGGGCTCAGTTTTTCCAGAATGAGGGACCATAGAGGGAGAAAGAGGCCCACGGCCTTGGGCTGAGAGCTCCCGGCAGAGGAGTTCCAACCAAGGTTACTATGGACATTTTACCTGTTTACTACTGCGTCACTCTTTTATCACTGGTCTTAGCACAGGGAAACAAGGCCACCAACCAGGATAGGGAGAAACATCTCAGCAGGTGAATGCAATGCTCTCTAGCACACACAGGCACCTAGCACATGACGGGCTCTCAGGTGGCTCATGGCATCACCAATGGGCACTCTGTTAGATCCTTCTACAGCCAGTATCTCAAGGCATCCCCTCAACAACCCTAAGAGGGAGTTGCTGGATTGTGTCCCATTTCACTGATGAGGAAACTGAGGTTAGGAGCAGGGAAATAATTTAGTGGTGGAGCTGAGATTCCTTCACAGCAAGCTGCTGGTGATAAGAAATAAGGATCCAGATGTAGCTCTGTATTGAGCGACTTGGGAAAACTTTGTGCTGAGCTGTTAGGCAAGCAGAGCCACTGCCCAAGTGTGGCTCAGAGCCCCGGGCACAAGTGGGCATGTGAGGGGCACCTGACTTCATCTCTCTGAGCCTTGGTTTCTTCCCCTTTAAGTTGGGGAAACTGGACATGCCAACCTCACACAGCCATTCGAGAATCAAACGAGAGGATGCAGATTTCTTAAACAGCTTTATCAAGGTATAATTTACATGCCATAAAATTCACCCACTTTTAGTGCACACTTCAATGATTTTTAGCATATTTACAGACTTGTGCAACCATCATCACTATCTAATTTTAGAACACTTCCATCACCCCCAAAAGAAACCTCGTGATGATGCAGATTTTAAAGCCCCCGGCAGAGTCCTTGGCCAGCAGTCAACAATGCATCAGTGTTTGCCATGACTATTATTATAAATGATAAAATGTTTACAGCGGTGAGCCCCAGGTGTTGCGGTGTTGGTTGCTTTTTATTTTTTCAACATTTTATTTATTTATTTATTTTTCTGACTCAATAGTTTGGAACAGCAATTTCTTTTTTTTTTGAATTTTATTTTATTTATTTTTTTATACAGCAGGTTCTTATTAGTTATCCATTTTATGCATATTAGTGTATATATGTCAATCCCAATCCCCCAATTCATCCCACCACCACCACCACCCACCCCCGCCGCTTCCCCCCTTGGTGTCCATACGTTTGTTCTCTACATCTGTGTCTCTATTTCTGCCCTGCAAACTGGTTCATCTGTACCATTTTTCTAGGTTCCACATATATGTGTTAATTTATGATATTTGTTTTTCTCTTTCTGCCTTACTTCACTCTGTATGACAGTCTCTAGATCCATCCACGTCTCTACAAATGACCCAATTTCGTTCCTTTTTATGGCTGAGTAATATTCCATTGTATATATGTGCCACATCTTCTTTATCCATTCGTCTGTTGATGGGCATTTGGGTTGCTTCCATGACCTGGCTATTGTAAATAGTGCTGCAATGAACATTGGGGTGCATGTGTCTTTTTGAATTATGGTTTTCTCTGGGTATATGCCCAGTAGTGGGATTGCTGGGTCATATGGTAGTTCTATTTTTAGTTTTTTAAGGAACCTCCATACTGTTCTCCATAGTGACTCTATCAATTTACATTCCCACCAACAGTGCAGGAGGGTTCCCTTTTCTCCACACCCTTTCCAGCATCTGTTGTTTGTAGATTTTCTGATGATGCCCATTCTAACTGGTGTGAGGTGATACCTCATTGTAGTTTTGACTTGCATTTCTCTAGTAATTAGTGATGTTGAGCAGCTTTTCATGTGCTTCTTGGCCATCTCAACATTTTATTTTGTGAAAAAAATTTTTTCAATTTTATTTTAATTTTTTATTTTTAAAATTAATTTTTATTGGAGTATAGTTGATTTACAATGTTGTGTTAGTTTCTGCTGTACAGCAAAGTGAGTCAGTTATACATATACATGTATCCACTCTTTTTTTAGATTCTATTCCCATATAGGTCATTATAGAGTACTGAGTAAAGTTCCTTGTGCTATACAGTAGGTTCTTATTAGTTATCTATTTTATATATAGTAGTCGAAAGTTTTTTTAAAGGGAGAACTTGTGATTTTTTAAGGTACGGGCAAAAGAGAAATTGATCTTCATTTTGAAAGTATAAAGTCATCAACACTTGAAGGAAAGGAAAGAGGAAGGAAGGGAGGGAGGCAGGAAGGAAAGAAGCAAAGAAGAAAGGTAGGAAGGATGGAAGGATAAGGTGGAAGGAAAGATCACAGATTTTCTTTTTTATTTATTTATTTATTTATTTATTTTTAACATTTTTTAAAAATTTATTTTATTTATTTATTTATTTATTTATTTATTTATTTATTTATTTATTTTGGCTGCGTTGGGTCTTTGTTGCTGTGCGCGGGCTTTCTCTAGTTGCGGTGAGCGGGGGCTACTCTTCATTGTGGTGCGCGGGCTTCTCATTGCGGTGGCTTCTCTTGTTGCAGAGCATGGGCTCTAGGTGCCCGGGCTTCAGGAGTTGTGGCTCAAGGGCTCTGGAGCGCAGGCTCAGTAGTTGTGGCGCACGGGTTTAGTTGCTCCACGGCATGTGGGATCTTCCTGGACTAGGGCTCGAACCCGTGTCCCCTGCATTGGCAGGCAGATTCTTTTTTTTTTTTTTTTTTTTTTATTTATTTATGGCTGTGTTGGGTCTTCGTTTCTATGCGAGGGCTTCCTCTAGTTGCGGCAAGCGGGGGCCACTCTTCATCGCGGCGCGCGGGCCTCTCACCATCGTGGCCTCTCCCGTTGCGGAGCACAGGCTCCAGACGCGCAGGCTCAGTAGTTGTGGCTCACGGGCCCAGTCGCTCCGCACCATGTGGGATCTTCCCAGACCAGGGCTCAAACCCATGTCCCCCTGCATTGGCAGGCAGATTCTCAACCACTGCGCCACCCGGGAAGCCCCGGCAGGCAGATTCTTAACCACTGTGCCACGAAGGAAGCCCCATAGATTTTCTTTAGTAGAGAAAATGGATGTTGTGGAGAGAGCACTGGGCTTGGAGTCCAGAGCCCTGGGCACCAGTCCTACCCTGTCGCCAACTTGGGCAACACTCTTCCCCTTTTTATGCCTGAGTTTCCACATCTGTGCAATGAGGGCGACGGTGGGAAAACTGTAGGAGCTTCATCAAATCATTCTTTCGGTCGACAGGGGTGTCCCGAGTGCCCGCTCAGCGCCAGGCTCCGAGCTGGGTGCTGGGAATACGGTGGTAAACAGGACCAACCCAGCCCCTGCTCTCAGGACATCAAAATATCAGGGGAAGCTAAGGCCAGGGCTGCCCTAAAATGTTCAAACCTCAGCTGGAAATTCATGGGCTGTGCAACGAAGTGGGCCGGCCAGGGGCCTCCTGGGGCAGCAGGAATAGAGAGGGACTTGTTGCCTGGCCTCACCTCCTCCCCACTGTGTTTCTTGGCCCATCCACTCCCTCACCTCCACCCTGGATCCCTGCTTCAGAGGGCATCTCACAGCCTGCCTGGCCCCCTTGCCTTCCACTTCCAAGGCAAGGTTTGGCAGGAAATATCCTGGCCTCCGCCCACTCTTCCGGCCAGCCACCTTCCAACTCCCTCCCTGCTGCATCAATTGGTGACATGGTTGTGGGAGCCCAGCCTGTGTTCTCAGATTGCTCAACAAGTTATATTTATAATCGTTGCTACCATTTATTCAGGCATTAATTTATATAAGCCTCACAGAAACCCATTTTACTGATAAGGAAACTGAGGCTCAGAGAGGCCTGGTCATTTGTCCATAGCCACACAACTCCTAAGTGGCAGCTCTGACATCCAATGCCTGGCCTGTCTGACATCAGAGCCCAGGAAACAAGAGACTTATAAGGATGACTGCCGCTGGGTACGTGCGAGACCAAGCATGCTACTTTCTGCTGTTGTTTACATTCAGCAGGACCTGGAAACCAGGGTTCCAGAGCAATAGTCCCGGATCTCGGATACCAGAGTAGGGGTGGGGTCACTTCGGCCCTTTGGTGTAATTGCTCCAGGCTCCTCTGGGGTGACAGTGCCAATTCAGACAGGGAGTATGTGGTGCCTGGAGGTCGTGAGACGTGTTTATTTCATCCTCCCTGTGCTTTGGGCTTGAAGGTACTTCTGCAGATGGCAAGGCAAGGCCTCCCCGGGAAACCACCATCTGTCTAGAATGAGTGGGAGGAGCTGGCCTGTCACCATCCACCCCTCCCACACATCAATCGAGGCTGGTGGGCCCGGCACACTTTTCTCTGGGCACCTGTTCTGTCCTCCCGCAGGCTAACCAGGAGCTGGGTGGGAGGTGCAGGGGGGGCTCTGGCTGGAGGCCAGATCAGGCCCGAATCCCCAGTGGGGCGGCACCAAGGTACACTTTAACAGAGGGCGTGGGGCAGTCTTTCCGGTTGAAAGGCAGGAGCCGTGGAGCCGCTCAGCCGTGCTCGCTCCTCCCAGGGTTGCCTGAGCCCCTACTGTAGCCCAGCCTGTGCCCAGCGTGGGAGTCCAACAGGGAGCAAGGCTCTCAGTCTGGACACGGGAACCAGTCTGTGCTTGTCACTGCCTGTCCAGGCATGGGGCTGGAAAGCCGGCCTCCCGGTCCTGGTCCCACCTCGGCCACCTCTCCCACCTCTCCCATTGCTGTGTGGCCTCACAGCTCCCTGCCCTTCTGTGGGCCTCTGTTCCACCCTCTGGACAATGACAGGGGAGTGAGATGTTCTCTGAAAACTGCACCTCCTTGATGTCCATCGTTTCCACCCAACATTCTGTGGTCAGAATCCCAAGATCCAATTCAGTGCCCGAAGGAGGTGAGGCAGAGGGCTCTTCAGGATCTTGGTTTCCTTGCTGAAATTTGGGGAGCCTCCGAGGGAAGAGACTGAGGACAGGAGGACCTCCTTGACAGGCCCCTCCGGCTGCTGAGCGCCTACTATGTACCAGGCATGGGCTAAGCTCTTTCGGTGAAAGGGCTCCAAGGATCCTCCCGCAGCCGTGCGTGGTAGTATGTGATGCCCGGTTTAGATCATGTGCTTTACAGCTGAGGACCCTGAGGCCCAGAGCGTGAAGCAACTTGCCCCGGGGGCACCAGGCCGGGGAATGGCCAAGGCAGGATTCGAACCCAGGGCCTCTGCCTGGCACTGGCTTCTCATCACTGAGCCAGTGATCCTTAAACTTGACAGGAACATGAAAATCATATGGGGATCGTGTTTAAAATCCAGATTCCCTCCTCCCCTCCCCTGCCCCCCCGAGATTCTAACCCAGCCTGTCTGAGGAATGTGCATTTGAACAAGCTGCCTGGGGAACTCTGACACAGACTGTGTGAGGGCCTCCCTTTGAGAACCTGGGCCAGGGCCAAGATGGGGCCCCTCCCCACATGGGCACCCCATCCCCACCCCGGCCCTGGGAGATCCTGGTCTGAGGAGGCTCTCTGCTCCCACACATGGCCCTGTGCTCTAATCTCGGCTTCCCATAAGCTGCTTGTCCTTTAAGTAGCCCTGGGAGGCAGCAACTCGGAGCAGGCTGGCACAGACCCTTGACCACCCCTCCAGCTGGGCCCTGGGCTCCCCACACCCTCTATGTGGCACCTCAGGGACCTCCACCCCTCAGGCCTGCCAGGGCCAGGTGGGCCCATCTGTGTGAGGGGCGGAGGGGTGCTCTCAGGGAAGAGCTCCAGGGAAGGTTCATGTCTCTGCATGGGGAGGGGGCTCTCTGTGGGGAGTCCCATCCTTCCCAGCCCCTCCTGCAGTTTCCATGGCAACTACTGTTGCCATGGTACTGCTGGGTGAGGAGCTGGTGGGGAAGAAGGTAGACCCCAGGCCCCCAGGCCCACCCCAGCCTCTGTGAGAACAGATGTCCTACCTCCACAGCCCTGAGGGATCCCAAGTACTAGGGGCTCACCCCTGCAAAGGCATCAGCGAATAAAGGATGGGAGAGACAGAGACAGGAAGCTCCCTCCCTGCTCGCCTCCCCCCCAGTTAATCACCTCCCTCTCTGTGCTGCCTGGTGCACCTCCATTCCAGCACATGTCACACTGCATTGCATTATCTGTTTACTTCTGTCTCTCCCACCATGCTGTGAGCTCCTCGGGGTGGGAACTGTCTGACTCATCTCCTCCCATCCCCAGGGCCCAGCACAGAGCCTGGCACAGAGCAGCTGCTCCCAAATATGTTCTAGACTGAATTTAATTGAATTACATAAAAAGCCAAGTCTGGCTCCTCAGGTTTAGGGGGCAGCAGAGTTTGATGGGAAAGTTCACAGGCTCTGGAGTTCAACAGCACCAGGATTGAATCCCAGCTCTGCCATTCCTCATTGGGTGAACTTGGCCAAGTCACTTCACCTTTCTGAGCCTCAGTCTTCTCATCTGTAAAATGATCATTTCCATATGAGAGCACTTTTTGAGGACTTGGGAATTCAGTGCCCATTTATTAAGGACGTCTTGTGTGCTAAGCCTTGTGCTGAGCCATGGGATACAGCGACAGACAGAAAGATGCAAGCCCACCCTTCTGAAGCTCACAGTCTTGCACAAATGAAAAGCATTTGCCTGGCACCTAGAAATGATGGATAAATGCAGGATTTATCATTCTTCTTCCCCATAAGGTGGCTGACTCCTCCCCATTAGCCTCTGCTCTCCCCCAGAGGTGGGGCAAGGTGAGAACAGGGGATGGAAGAGGCCTCCCCAGGGCCCCCAGATGAGGCCTTGAACCCAGAAACCTGGGCCTACTCTGTTGTCCCCAAACCCTCTGCCCCAAACCTGCTTTGTGAGTCCGGGTCAGGCTCTGGGCTGGGGGCAGGGGACCCATGTTCATGACCTGGCTGTGTCCCAGCCCTATAGGATCTTTTTTTTTTTTTTTTTAATTTATTTTTGGCTGTGTTGGGTCTTCGTTGCTGCACGCGGGCTTTCTCTAGTTGCAGCGAGAGGGAGCTACTCTTCGTTGCGGTGCGCGGGCTTCTCATTGCAGTGGCTTCTCTTGTTGCGGAGCACGGGCTCTAGGCGCACGGGCTTTAGTAGTTGTGGCTCACGGGCTCAGTAGTTGTGGCTCGCAGGCTCTAGAGCACAGGCTCAGCAGTTGTGGCACAGGGGCTTAGTTGCTCCGTGGCATGTGAGATCTTCCTGGGCCAGGGCTCCGACCCGTGTCCCCTGCATTGGCAGGTGGATTCTTAACCACTGCGCCACCTGGGAAGTCCCCCCTATAGGATCTTGAGTGTATCCTTTCCCCTCCCTGGGCCTCCATGTGCCTCTCCATGAATGAGGTGACTGGCCAGATCTCTGTGGTCCCTCAGGCTCTGGCCTGCTCCCCCCTTTCCTGAGTCCTGGGAATCCCATAACTGTGATCCCAACAGCCTGATCCCTGGAGAGGCCTCCACCCTCCTTCTTGTGCTGGCCTGGGTGGGGCCGTGGGTGGGTGGGTGGGGAGATGAGAAGAGCTGACAGGACAGAGAGAAGTGGCACCCTCAAGAGTTAGCTGAAAGGACTGCTGAGGTTGACAGTGACACAGCAGATGTCTGAGGAATAGACATCAGGTCTAGGGGCATGAGGTGACTTTGGGACGCCTCAGTCCAGTCCTTCAAAGGGAGCTGGGTCTTCAGGGAGTTGAAGGGCAGAAAGCTTTCACCAGAGAGTCAAACAGATCTGTGCCCAGGGTCTGGTAGATACTGGCTGAGCTACCTGAATGTCTCTGAGCCTCAGTTTCCTCGTCTGTAAAATGGGGATAATAACAGTGTCTTCCTCATGAGGCTATTGTGTGGCGTCCAGGAGATATTGCCCACGAAGAGCCTGGCATGCAGTAGGTACTTAAAGGAGCATGAGTTCTTTTCCTTGCCTCCTCCTTCCCCCCATCCCCCTCATCCTCAACCCCAGCCAGATGGGGCCCAGGGAAGGGGAAGTGAGATGCTGCCTTTCCCCACAGCGGAAGGGGCGGGGGGGAGGAGGTGCAACTCCGTTTCCTTGGCATCCACTCTGTGGCCACTGGACGCTTGGGCACGTGGGGTGGGGCACCTCATGCCTCAGTTTCTTCTGAGTTGAATGGCAGTGGCTGGGTTGGGGCAGGGACTTCCTGTTGGCTGAGAATTAACACAGGGCAGACCTGAGAGAGGTCTGGGGGTCAGTTCAGAGGCACAAATTCTGTGACCCAGAGGATTTTGGGGTGATCTGTTACACCTTTCTCAGCTGCCCTCTCCCCATAGTGAAGCCCTTAGGCTAAGGTGTGGCAGGGAACTTTGGGCAAGTTTTGGGGCTCCCAATGGCAGGACAAGTGCCCCTGGGACAGAGGGAGCCTCCTCAGACCTTGCCCCTCTTCTCACCCCCAACTCACTGCAGGGACTTCCTGCCCCGAGGATCTGGCATTGTCACCCGACGCCCCCTGGTCCTGCAGCTGGTCAATGCTACCACAGGTATGGGCTTCCCCTCTTTGGGCCTCATTCCCCATCCGAACAGCGGGGATAAAAATGCGTAACAGAGAGGTGGCTTTGCGTGGGGGGAGGGAGAAGAAGGCAATGTTTTGTGTGTGTGTGTGGTGTGGGGGGGTGTCTTTTCCCAGCGGAAGATGGGACCCAGGTGGGGTCCGGCTATTATGATGCTTACTTCCCCTTGCCCCCCTCCTTCTGGGGCAGAATATGCTGAGTTCCTGCACTGCAAGGGCAAGAAATTCACCGACTTCGAGGAGGTGCGCCAGGAGATTGAGGCTGAGACCGACCGGGTGACTGGCACTAACAAGGGCATCTCTCCGGTGCCCATCAACCTCCGCGTCTACTCGCCGCACGGTGAGGAGACCTGGCCCTGGCCCCGGCCCCGCCCCCAGCCTCTCGGCTCCGTCTCTGAGCCCCGCCCCTTGGGAACCATCTTCTTGGCCCCGCCCCGTAGCTGGCACCTCCTCAAGGGCTTCACTCCTCCTGCAGACTCCGCCCCAACAGCGACTCCTCCTCTGCGTATCCTACCCCTAGTCCCACACTGCCACGGCTCCGCCCACCCCTGGCCACGCCTCTAACGGGCCTTCGTTTAGCCCTTCACGTTTCCCTAACCCCACCCACCTACGGCCACATTCCCTAACAGATCCTCTCTAAGCCCGGCCCTGTTCCTTAATCCGCCCGCCCCCGGCCACGCCCCTCGCCTTGAGCCCGCCCTCTCGCTGCCCTGTCCAGTGCTGAACCTGACCTTAGTGGACCTGCCCGGAATGACCAAGGTCCCAGTGGGGGACCAACCTCCCGACATCGAGTTCCAGATCCGGGACATGCTTATGCAGTTCGTCACCAAGGAGAATTGCCTCATCTTGGCCGTGTCCCCAGCCAACTCCGACCTGGCCAACTCTGATGCCCTCAAGGTCGCCAAGGAGGTGGACCCCCAGGGTAGGTTTTCACAGGTAGCCGATGCGCAAGGCCCTGGGGGTCTATTCACAGCGTAAGGGGGAGCCACTGGAGGGTCTAAGCGAATAGGCCTGGGATCAGATTTATGCCTTTAAAAATCATTTTGGCTACTGTGGAGAATGAATGAGGCGGGGAGAGCAGAGGCAGGCAGTGGGTAAGGGAGGGAGTGGGCTGGGAGATGGGGGGAGTGGGGTGGGATTGGGAGTGCCTGGGGCGCCTGTGTGAGGGCAAGTGCAGATGTAGACAACCCTCTCCTGCCACCCCCAGGTCAGCGCACCATCGGGGTCATCACTAAGCTGGACCTGATGGACGAGGGCACAGATGCCCGTGATGTTCTGGAGAACAAGCTGCTCCCGCTGCGCAGAGGTCGGCAGGCCACACACCTGACCCACCCCACTGCCCCTCCTCGTAACACTGCCCCCCCCACCCCCCGCAAGGCTGGTTGCCCCTGACCCCCACCCCATCCACAGGCTACATTGGAGTGGTGAACCGGAGCCAGAAGGACATCGATGGTAAGAAAGATATCACGGCTGCTTTGGCTGCTGAACGCAAGTTCTTCCTCTCCCACCCTTCCTACCGCCACTTGGCTGACCGCATGGGCACGCCCTACCTGCAGAAGGTCCTTAACCAGGTAGGGGCTCAGGCCAGGATGAGGCCTGGGGAAACCAGCATGAGAACAGAATCATTTAAGCGTATTTTGTGAGGGTTGCCCGCTGTCCCACAGTGAGGTAGCACCAGAGCTTTGCTGACTGTTCCCTGTCTGGGGCCAGGAAGGGGAGCCCTAGGAACGCCCCAGAATGGAGAGAAGTCCAAGACCTTGTGTGGAGGGTGGCATTGACAAGGGCTTGGGCTTGGGGGCTAGGATTGGAGTATGGTTGGCTAAAGACCTTTGCTCCTTCTGAAATGGGGAGAGGCTGATCTGCGGAGGGGGTGATCCCAGGGGCTTCCCTAGGATGTTTCTCCATCTGGAATGGGACTTCCAGAATTACTGAGGGGTGTGTGTGTGTATGTGTGTTGACAGTAAGAAGGCAGTGTGGCATGGGACAAAACTGGAGTCTCTGGAGGCCACATACCTGGGTTCCAGTCTCAGCTTTGTCACTCACCCACCAAGACTCTCCAGCTCTCTGAGCCTCTATTTCTGCATCTGTAAAACGGTGATAATGGTGATGAGACCTGTTTCTTAGGGTCATTCTGCAGTTCAGGGAGATACTGTGTGTGGGGACCTAACCAGAGTGAGCCTCAGAACTTGAGAATTACCTTAAGGGAGGCCTTAAACCCAAAGGGCACAAGGGGGCAGTCTTCCAGCCATCACTGCCCCTGATTCATTTCATCTGGCTCTTGTGGTGTCTAAAACTATTAGTCAAAAACAGGTAATTTCAAATAAAAATCTAGATTTCTGGCTTCTACTGAAAATGGAGTTATTGACTCATTAATTCAATTAATACACCTCTGTGAGCACCTACTGTGTGTCAGTCCCTGCCCTCAGGTAGCTTTCATTCTGGTGGGCAGGACAGCAGTGGGCAGGGCTGTGGCTCTGCACCTCACCACGTCCACATGGGCCCCAGACATCCTGGCCCCTGCCTGGTCCTGTGGGCATTCTGGGTCTGTGACCATGGCCTTAACCCTTTCCTCGCCCCCACCGCCAGCAACTGACAAACCACATCCGGGACACGCTGCCAGGGCTGCGGAACAAGCTTCAGAGCCAGCTGCTGTCCATTGAGAAGGAGGTGGAGGAGTACAAGAACTTCCGCCCTGATGACCCAGCGCGCAAGACCAAGGCTCTGCTGCAGTGAGGCCCTCCCCAACCCCTGACTCCCCATCATGGGGCTGCCCCTCGCCCCAGCCTCTCAGCACAGGGCTCTCCCAGGGCTCCCTGCACTGGGTTGCTGCTGCCCCCTCAGGTCATATCACTCTCTCCCCAGGATGGTCCAGCAATTTGCTGTAGACTTTGAGAAGCGCATTGAGGGCTCAGGGGACCAGATCGACACCTATGAACTGTCGGGGGGAGCCCGCATCAACCGGATCTTCCATGAGCGCTTCCCCTTTGAGCTGGTCAAGGTAGGCAGAACCCCCAGGGGCAGGAGGGCTCAGGACTATCCTCCCACCCACCTACCTAAGACTCTCTCATGCGTGCGTGTGCTGACCCCACTAGAGGCCCTGATGCCCAGCTCTGGGAGTGAGGTGGACCCTGTTTGACCTCCCAGGTAGCAGAACAGGCCCTGACCAGCCATCTCTTTGTCTCCTACACAGATGGAGTTTGACGAGAAGGAACTCCGAAGGGAGATCAGCTATGCCATCAAGAATATACATGGCATTAGGCACGTATTGGGCCCGGGGTGGGGGGGAGCTGAACCCTGGAAGGCAGGAGGGGTCTAGTGCAGAGACAGAGGGAGTGATGGAGTGAGCCTCCCTCAGGAAGGATCAAGAGCCCTACCTAGTCCCCAATCTCCTCAACCCCGACTTTCTGGCTCCCAGCTTGGACAGGCTCTGGATAGGGGAGGTGGATGGGAGACCCAGGCCACCCCCCTACCTGCAGCCTGCTACCCTCCTTTGCTTGTCCCTGGGAGCGGCCCGGAGGCTAGACCAGTGGGGTAGAGCTCGAGACACAGGTGGCTGGGGAAGCACCCTTCGGGCTTGGGCCCCCTGCCCATCCCCAGGGTAGGACAGCTCCCCCCCCCGGTGCTATCCAGCGCAAAGCTGCCCAAACCACTGGGTGGGGCCTGCGGTGGAGCATCAGGTGTTAGTCTGTGAACCTTTTATGATGGGATGAGGCCTCTCAACCCTCCAGACCCGCCCACAGTCCCATTAGCCCGAAGTTGGCCCCATTCCACCCCACTTTCCTCCTCCTAGCCAACCCCAAGGCCTGTGGAGCCGGGACAAAGACTGGAGAATAGACTGTTCCTTAAAAAGCTTAGCCCTGCTCCAGGGACCCAGATCTACACTGTCCATTCAACAAGAAAATTTAAAGCACATGCTACGTGCCAGGCAGTGAACAAGACTAAAATGTCGCTGCTTTCATGCAGGTTCAATTCCAAGGTTTGGCATGGAATTTACAGACTGCATTGGCTAAGGCACAAAAAAGAAAAAAAAATCTCTTTCCTAGTCTTAAAATAAAATGCTTTATTCCCAGAAAGGCTCTTAAAGAAAACCCAGTTTGACAGTTTTCAAACCATTTCTAGCCATAGAACATTTTGTATGAGCAGAATCTGAAGACAAAGCAGGACAAATGCAACAGTTATAAGCAGACCTTGTCTTGCCCTAAAGAGCTTCGATTGAAAGGCCTTCATCAGAATCCCTCCTGCCCATTTTACAGATGGGGACACTGAAGTCCAGAGAGGGGTAGTGGGAGGACCCCGAGGGCAGAGCTCAGTGGGGCGGGGCGGGGCCCTGGCCTGGTGCTCCTGGCAGGAGCCGGTCTGTGACACCGTGCCCTTCTTCCGCTCCGGGCGTTCAGAACGGGGCTCTTTACCCCAGACATGGCCTTTGAGACCATTGTGAAAAAGCAGGTGAAGAAGATCCGAGAACCGTGTCTCAAGTGTGTGGACATGGTTATCTCGGAGCTAATCAGCACCGTTAGACAGTGCACCAAGAAGGTAACCAGCTGCCCGGCCAGCCCCTGCCTCTGCCCCGCCCTGCTCTGCTGCCAGGCGCTCCTTCCCCACCTCCCCCAGTGCCTCCTGGTAGCATGTACAGACCTCAGCGGGGTGGGGGAGGCAGGCCACCACAGTCCAGGAGAGGGGGACTCTCTGAGGGGGCCTCACCCAGCCCCGTCCCCCAGACCAGGGGAACCAAGGGATTAGACACTGGAAAGACAGGTATGATGGTGGTAATTTGCCCTGAGAGCCCACCAAGAGCTCCCCCAGCTCAGGGAGAAGAGGGGACCCTGAGCCCCCTCCCTGCTCTCAGAGGTGGGGTCATCTTTGGGGGCTCCAGGGAGGGGTCTTGGGGAAGTCTTGTCCCTGGAGACAGACGAAGTACAGGACCTTCTTGGGTGCTGCCCTAGGGGCCTGGACAGCCAGAGGGATTCAGAGGACCCAGGTCTAGCAGGTACCCTGACTCCCCACTGTCCTTCATCTTCCCCATCTCACGCCATCCTCACTCAGGACCCTCACTCAGGACCCTCACTCGGGACCTTCCCCGTCCCTTCCATCCACATCCAGCCTTCCAGGGACAGAGCCCCCTCTGCTATGTCATTTGAGCCTCACAGAACCACTCGAGGAGGGCACGGCAGGGCAGGGAGGATGGCACCCATTTCACAGCAGGAAAACTGAGGCTCGGGAGATCAAGTGACTTGCCCGAGGTCATATGAGCTAGGAGGTGGCAGAGCTGTTACTTGGAGCCAAGGCTTTGGACTCCCAAGTCCAGTGCTCGTTTGATTCCACCCCCAGACTCCCTTCCTTTCCCCTCCCCACTGCTGCCCTGGCCCCTCTCTATCACCATCTCCACTCTTTCTGTCTTTCCTCTTCTCTCTCTCTGTCTTTCCAAACTGAGCTCCTCCAGACTCCTTAGGAGGAGAGGCAAAGGATGCCCCTTGAGGAGAAAGGGAAGGGCAGGAGTAGAGCAGGGAGCTGGAGAATGGCGATCAGGCAGCTACACAGCAACTCCAGGAGGCATCATCTGCCCCATAGTCTATGGAAATGGAGCCCCCTGGAGTTGTGCAGTGCACAGCCTGGGCAGCAGGCTGAATGCAACAACCTTGGTGGAGAATAGGGAATGGTGCTGGGCTTTGGAGTCGGGATGAAGCGAATACAGGAGGTTCTGGGAAGCCTCGAATTGAACAGAATGTGGGTGATTGGGGTCCTGGCCTGGGTCAGCTCCTCAGCAGGACGGCATAGGAAAAGGACAAAGACGGCATAGGAAAAGAGAGAGAGGGCAGGCTCAGTGTAGCTGAAGAGTGGGGGAGAGGAGGGAGGCAAGCCTGGGGAGAGAATATGAACTCAGTAAGTGCCCTTGGATGGGGCAGGGGCTTGGTCCCTCAGACCCCTCCCACGCCCTCAGAGCCCTGGCGGTTGCTTGGCAGCACCTGGGAGGTGCCAATCCAGGTGGCGGCAGGAGGGCCAGGTCCCACGCTCACATTGTCTTCTCTTCTCTCTCTCTTTCTCTGTGTCGGTGTCTCTCTCTCTTCCCTCGTGTCCGTGCCATCCTCCACCCTGGACCCTGGCCCTGCTTGGCTTTTACTCCCCTCCTTCTCCTCGCCCGCCCACCCCCGGCTGCTCCTCCTCCTGTTCCCCTCCTCCTCCCCGGGTGCAGGACAGGCCTCTTCACACCTGACCTCGCTTTTGAAGCCACAGTGAAAAAGCAGGTGCAGAAGCTTAAAGAGCCCAGTATCAAGTGTGTGGATATGGTAGTCAGTGAGCTCACGGCCACCATCAGAAAGTGTAGCGAAAAGGTACGATGGCCGCCTGGGAGGGGCTGGGCCTGGCCACCCCTTCCTCATGGCCAGGGCCTCCCGTGGGCAAGAACCAACTGCTGAGCAAGCCCGGCAGCCTCTCAGCCACCCAGGTGGACCCAGACGCCCAGGCCGGCCCGGGTGATTCCTGGCCCCAAGGTCTCATGCCGGCTTCTAACCCTGGGTCTACTGTACTCATGATTCCTTCAGGCCCCCACCTCTGCCAGAAGACTTTGCTTTAACCCAAGCATCCTCAATGGCCGCTTTGATGGTGATGATGATAAGGAGGTGGCCGCTGTTTATTGAGCACCTACTGTGTGCCAAGCACTAGGCTAAGTGCCTGCCCTTGTTATCTGACTTAATCCTTTTAACAACCCTAAGCAGTGAGTAGTCTTATCCCCATTTTACAGATGACAAAACTGAGTCTCAGAAAAGGAACAGCAGAGTGGGATTCAGATCTAGGGAGGCTGAGGGAAGAGATCTGGGATCAGGGCCTCCTGGGGCAGGGGAGCTATCCCAGTCCCTCAAAACCAATTTGCCTAAAAGCATATTGGGTTACTCACTTTACTGTAATCCATACATGTTTGACAGGGTCAGCCTCTTTTGAGTCATCCGCCACCTTTTAAATGGCTTTTTCCTATTTGTCTACTTTGGGGCATTTTGGGGACTTTTCGCCAGATCGTCTAAAGCAGTTCTTCCCAGGGGCCTGCATGAGCCCAGCCTCACTTGTATTGGAAAAAGCTCCCTACACTGGGAGGTGGGGGAACATCTGCCTTAACGTCATGTTTTAAATAAGTATCGCGGTTTTCGTGGCTCATATATAATTAGTCCTGTGCGCCCCTTACACAATCCTATCTCACTTTTGCTCACTTCTGTGCCAAACGGGGATAGATTAAGCAAATTAGCATCCACTCAGTGCCTGATCCAGGTGGAATCAAATCTGGGCTGGACTCTCCATTGCATAGTGTATATCATGACATCTAAATCACGGTCCCACTGCATCATGAATACTAAGCAACGCAATCTTAACTTTTGCTAAACTAAAAAATACCGAGTTTATTTTAAGCTACCTCAAATCTCTTTACAAAAGAACACAAAATATATCTAAATTTTTTAAAACTTTGGGTTTTCATTGTGAAAGGGATACATTCTCAATTAGAGAAAATTTGGAAAATGCCCAAGAGTGAAAAGGAGGCAACAACACTCCCTTTCCAAGAGCCACACTGAGATTTTTGTACATTTCCTGCAAATACACTCCTTTTTTAAAAAAAGGAAATTATCGGTATTGATTTTGTTCTGATCATACATGATTGTTATCAAAATATTCAAACTGCACAGAGAAAGCAAAAGTCCCTATAAGCTCACAGCCCTAGAGATAAGGACTAGGGTGTGCTAGCAGTAGACCCTTCCTAACTAATTACAAATATACACCGGTTTTAACCTAAAAGGGATCACGCTGACCACACTGATCCGTGAACTCTTCTTTTTCACTGAGCAATGCGGAGTGGAATCCTTGTAGTAGCTACGTAAAGATCATGCCCTTGAACAGCTGAATTGTATTCCACTGTAGAAATATGACATGATTTATATATTCAATATCCTATTGACAGACATTTAGGTTGTTTCCACCTTTTTTTGGTTTTTCTTTCACAAACAGTGCTGCAGTGAATAGCCTTATAAATATATTTGTAGTACTTATCCTGTCATTTCTTTAGAGCAAATTTCTAGTATAGAATTGCCTAGTCAATGGATGTGAGCATTCACAGTTTTGGTAACTTCTGCAAGATTTGCTCGCCAAAGAGTTTTCACCAATTTATTCCTCCAAACTGTTTTTTTCTGTGCATAGGTTTATTTACTTTGTTAGGTATTTACACTGTGAATATATTAGTATCCTGCTTTTTCTCTTAATAACATACATTTTGGTGGGTGTTATTACATAGTTGATGTGAACATTTTTTAAAATAAATTTATTTATTTATTTATTTATTTAATTTTTGGCTGCGTTGGGTCTTCGTTGCTGTGCGCAGGCTTTCTCTAGTTGCGGCGAGCAGAGGCTACTCTTCGTTGCGGTGCGCGGGCTTCTCGTTGCAGTGGCTTCTCTTGTTGCGGAGCACGGGCTCTAGGCATGCGGGCTTCAGTAGTTGCAGTGCGTGGGCTCAGTAGTTGTGGCTCACCGGCTCTAGAGCGCAGGCTCAGTAGTTGTGGCGCATGGGCTTAGTTGCTCCGCGGCGTGTGGGATCTTCCAGGACCAGGGCTCAAACCTGTGTCCCCTGCATTGGCAGGTGGATTCTTAACCACTGCCCCACCACGGAAGTCCCTATGTGAACATTTTTAATGATTGCATAATATTCTATTGAATAGATTTATCATAGTTTACTTAACCATTTTCCTATTGGTGAACACTGAAACAGTCTCTAGTTTTTCAATATTATAAATACCCTGGCAATGAACATCTTTGTGTATAAAGAATTTTATTTTTCTTTCTCTAGGATTATTTCCTTAGGATAGATTCCTAGAAGACTGATTACTAGATATGAACATTTAAAAACTGTGGAACACTTTGCTGAATTGCCTTCCAAAAAAGCACTAATTAGGGTAAATGGTAATATTTTGGAAACAACCCAGATGTCCATCAAGAGGGGATTGACTATGGTATCACACAGACAATGAAAGACTATAGTTGTTAAAAGGGCAAGGGATATTTATTTCCATTCACGTGTCCTTCCACAATGTACCATGGGGGGAAAAGCAGGTTTCAGAGACGAACGTGTAGAATTTGGGGGGGGGGAAAGTAATATATATAAATGATAAATATATAAAATATATAATATAATATAATAATCTACGTAAGTGATACAATTCCAAAGGCATAGTTACTAACCATTATTTTAAGAAGGCAAAGAACACAGGAATTTTTTCATTTCTACTTCACAAACTTTAGTCATATTCAGATTTCTTACAGTGAGTCGGTAAGTTTTTGTAAGGAGAAAAATTGATCAACAAAAACTTTAGAAAGGAAAGCTTATAAATTATTTCTTAAAAAAATTGCCTTTTAATTGATTTAATGCATAGTTAGTTTTTGTTTACATAGCAAAATTCACTCATCTTCCTCTTTTTTTTTTCCCTCCCCAAGTCTTCTAAATTTAGCAAGCCACTCCTGCTGATTATTCCTGGCCCTGCTGGGATTAGAGTTTCATCTCTGGATGAAATCTGGAGTTTAATGTCCAGCACAGGGTGTGCTGCTCAGTCCTCTCAACAGCCCTAAGAGGGAAGGTGCCATTATTACCTCATTTCACACATGGAGAAACTGAGGCTCAGAGGGGGCCAAGCACTTTTCCAAGGAAAGTCAGCAGGGTAGGGGGCTGGCTTTGAACCCAGAGCCATGGTGGCTCCAGGGTCTGCATTCCTGACCACTAAACAGTGGGCTCCAGGCTGACTGCCCCACTTAGCCAAGACCTGAGAGAGAAAAGTTCCATTTTAAAAACTGGCTGAAAGTCCTGGAAATGCGCAGAGGCAGCCAGAATGGAAAAAGATGCTCAAAGGGAACAGAACTTCCCAAAGGGGCTGAGGCTGCCCTGTCATTTGTGACACATGGAAAACTTGACAAATGTAATATCCAGGCCGTTAGTGGGAGAACTGGTCACGCTCTTTGGCAAATTGCTCCCTCCTCCTCCCTCCTTGCCCCTCCCGCAATGCCACCCAGGGAGGGAGCACTTGGGACCGTCTCAGAGGAGGCTTTTCTGGTGGCCGTGACTCGGTCCCAAACCCGCCCCAACTCGGGGACTGTGAGGAGTCATGACCCATCCCTGAGCCTCTCGGGGCAGCAGGGTCCACGGGCCCCCTCCAGCCAGTGCTGTTTCTAAGCCCCGGCTCTCAGGCTGCCTCTCTCCCAGGCCCCCGAGCTTGGCCACATGAGCCACACCCTTGGCAGAGCCATGGAACAGTCGGGGGGGGGGGGGGGGGGGAGTGGGGAGGATGTGGCGTCTCTCAAGTCTGCCTCTCCTGGGCTGGCATCCAGGGCGCTGCTTTCTCCCCCACCCTCCTGCCTCTCCTGATGCCCCCCACCCCACCCCCACCCCCACCCCCACCCCCACCCCATCCCCTTGGCCTCCATCTTGCCCTCAGAAATCACTACCTGTGACCCAGGCACGCTAACCTCCAGCCCTCTTCCCACATGGGGGGGATCCACCTGCGGGGCCTGACCCAGGATGGGAAGAGGGACAAGGTGTGGGTCTAGCTTTGCCCAGCCTGGGCCCCTCCATGGCAGAGGAGGAGGTCCCCTTGGGTAGACTCCCACCATCAGCAGCTCAGCGAGTCCCCCTCTCCAAGGAGCTGCCGGTTCATGAGCCAGAGGGCAGAGGAGCCCATGTCTGCTCACCCTGGCAAGGAGGGCAAAGACTTCCATCCTTCATTCATTCCCTCATTCTTTCAGCATGCCCTCTTTGGGCACTGGCAGTGTGCCCAGCCCTGGGCCCTACCTTCAGGGCAATTACAGTCCAGTTTGGGGAGGGAAGGGGGGCGGAGAGGGATGGGGCACGTGGAGGTGGTCACAGTAGGCTCTCTGGAAGACACGCTATTCAACAGAGTCCTGAAGGAGGAGTCAACCCGGGTTTTGTCCAGAGCCTGGCTGAGCTGAAGGCAGAGTTCACGGGCAGGGGGAAGGGTTTGGAGCAACTTCCCCTTTGGCCCCAGTTGATAAAAACTGGGGGCGGGGAGGGGTGGGTAGAAGGGTGCTACTGAGCTTCTACCCCCAAAGGAGCGGGGTAGAGACAGGCTGGCCGGCCAGCTCTGAGCCAGGCAGATGTGTCGGGGTCGTGGTGCCGGGACAGGGCCTGCAAAGGGAGGCAAAGCCAGGTGGACGCTACCAAGAGGGCCCCCGCGGGGTACTGCTCATGCCGCTGGCACTCCCGCTCCGCATGCCCACCCCACCCCCCAGCGCCCTCGCATGCCTGTGCCTCCTGCATGTCCTCTGTGTGACTGCTGGTTTTCCCCTGCTCCCCTCCCCCAGCTCTGACAAGGAGCATTGCCTTGTCCCCAGCCTGACTCAGGAGGCCACCTGGCACCTCGGGCCCTGCCCTCCCCAGATTCTCCCTGGATCGTAATCTGCAGGCTGTTACCTGCCTGTTTCCCCCACCTGACTGTGCCTCCAAGCCTTTGAGGAGGCAAGGGGTAGCCCTGAGGATCAGTGAAAGCTTGGGCCGCTAACAGCGCCCCAAACGAAGGCCTCAATCGAATAGGTCTGTTTCCAATATGGCTGCCACCAAGCTAGCGGCCGAGGAGCAGGCCGATTCCCAAGGCATTTGTGCTCATGAGAACTGCCGGGCCCATGAAGTTGCCCAGGTAGGCTAGTGAAGAGGGCCCGGGACTGGGAAGACCCTTGACTTGCCATTTGGAACCCACAGTTGGGGGAAAGGGCTGGCTGTGGCTTGGTGCCATCAGCTTCCTGGGCCCCCAGGTGTGGGGCATTCTGCGTGTCCCTCCCACCCCACGCCCCTGGATTCTGGTGGGGTTTGGGTGCCCCCTACCCGTGCCCCCAGTGTACGTGGCTCTCTCCCCTCCCCCCCTCCCCAGCTCCAGCAGTACCCCCGGCTGCGGGAGGAGATGGAGCGCATCGTGACCACCCACATCCGGGAGCGCGAGGGTCGCACCAAGGAGCAGGTGAGCCCACGCACCGCCCCCCCTTCCCTCACCTTTCACTCCTGTCCTTGGGCTCACCTCCTTCTTCCCACTTTGTCTTTTCTGTCTCAGTCTCTCTTATACTTCCTCTCCTTGTATTAACTTTCTGCTTCTCTCTTGCTCTTTTTTGTTGTGAGAAAATATATACATAACATAAATTTTACTGTTTTAACCACTTTAAATTGTGCAGTTCAGTGGTATTATGTACACTCAGATTGCTGTGCAACCACCGCCACCATCCATCTTCGGAACTTTTCATCTTCCTAAAATGAAACTCTGTCCCCCTTAAACCGTGACTCCTAGGGACTTCCCTGGCGGTCCAGTGGTTAAGAAAGACTCCACGATCCCAATGCAGGGGGTGCGGGTTCAATCCCTGGTTGGGGAACGAAGATCCCACATGTCACACAGTGCGGCCCAAAACAAACAAACAAAAATGACTCCCATTCCCCCTTCCTCCCAGCCCCTGGCAACCACCATTCTCCTTTCTGTTTCTATGAAGTTGATGGCTCTAGGTACCTCATATAAGTGGAAGCATGCAACATTTGTCCGTCTGTTTCTGGCTCACTTCGCTTAGCATAATGTTTGCAAGCTTCATCCATGTTGTAGCACGTGTCAGAATATCTTTCCTTTTTAAGGCTGAATAATATTCCATCGTATGGATAGACCACATTTTGTTTATCTGTTTGTTTCCACTTTTTGGCTATTGTGAGTAATGCTGCTATGAACACAGGTGCACAAATATCTCTTTGGGAGCTTGCTTTTAAATCTTTAGGGTATATTTCCAGAAATGGAATTGCCGGATCATATGGAAATTCTACGTTTAATTTTTTGAAGACCTGCCGTGCACTTTGCTAGAGAAGCTCCTCCATTTTACAACCCCACCATCTGCTTCTCAACCATCTACACTCTGGTCGTCTCACTTCGGGCCTCTCTCTCTCTCTTTGCTGTTTCTCTGGGTCACCATACACCCCTCATAGGCGCCCTCCCTTCCTTTTATGTAGTCATTTATCAAATATTCATTCATTCTTCATTCATTCATTCAATAAGAAGCATATTCCCTGAATGCTCCTCTGAGCTGGGAGGAGCAGAGGTGAGCAGGCTCCCTCATGGCTCTCACAAAGCTCACAGGCGAGTCCTTTTTCCTTGGCCATCTCCCTGTCATCTTCTGTCTATACCCACCTCTGACTCCCAATTCCCAGCTTCCATCCTCATACGCCCCTTCTCCACAATGGCGCTGTCCCTAATCACTCACATTTTTGTTGCCGATGTTGTGTTTCTAAATCCTCGCTGGTCTCTTTTTAATGACAAATGATAAATACTCAATAAAATATTCAATCAGTACAGAAGTCATGAAATTACGAGCACGTGTTCCTCCATTCACTCTTCCCCGCCCCCAGTCTCCCATAAAAGAACCATTATTAAAAGTTTGGTGTGTCTCCTTCCAGACATTTTCCCTAGGCACATACAGACTCCAGATTTCCTCTTACTCTTAAAGAATCACAACCCTGCGGTGTGTCTTGCCTTTTTTTCTCTGAAGATAATTGTAGCTAACGTCTGTTGAGCACCTATTACAGGTCAGACCCATGACCTTCCTCCTCTCACTGTGTCTTCACCACTCCTGTGAGGCTGAAACCCTTCATTTGTGGAATTTGAAGCTCGGTGAGGACAAACTCACCGGAAGCAGCAGGGCCTGGGTCTGAACCCGGCACTGAGCGTCAGGAATGTCACCCCCATCACAATTTGGTTACAAATCCCATCACTCTTAATTATTTGCAAAGGGGATTTTCCCATGCCAGGATCCAGACGTTATCCTCATTCTTCTGAACAGCTGTAGAGTGCCTCTTAGTTTCGAGGATACCATAATCTATTTCACCTTCTGATAGCCATTGGCTTGTTCCCAGTTTTTCTCTGCTACAAACCACACCAGACTGAACACCCTGGTACATGTATCTTTGCTCACTCAAGGAGCTTATCTGTGAGATATAGTTCTAGAAGTGAATATATGCATTTTAATGTTGTCAAATATTGCCAAACTGCCCTCCAAGAAGGTGATACTAATTTACAGTTCCACCAATGGTATGTGAGAGAATCTGTCTTCCCACAGTTGTGCCCACACTGGTCATTATCAATATTTATTATTAATTTGATAGGTTAAAAAGGGGTCTCATTTTAACTTACATTTCTTTATTAATGAGAGGGAGCATTTTTTTACATATCCTTATTGGTTGTAGGCATTTCTTCTATGGGTTACCCATTCATGTTCTTTGACTATTTTGATTTGTGTTTCTTGTCTTCCACTTATTGATTTATAGGAACTCTTTGTTTATTATGGATACTATTATGGATACATTTATTTATTGTGGATTATAGATTGATTTATTATGGACTCTATACATGCTGCAAGTATGCTTCTCCCAGCTTTTCATGCATTTTAAAACTCTGTGGTATCTTTTCCACTTTACTGCTGACCTGTGTATCCTTGAAGGTCATGCTCCTCATCGATATTGAACTGGCTTACATGAATACCAACCATGAGGACTTCATAGGCTTTGCCAAGTGAGTGCTCCCTGGTCAGAGAAGGTGACACCTCGTGTGACTGTGTGTGTATGTCTGTGTAGGACCCAGGCCTGTTGGGTTAAGCCTCTGGGTCTGGTGCCCACTGAGCAGTAGCAATGAAGCCGGGCCTCTTGAGAGAAGTTTCTGGGACTCTTCTTTCTCTCCTCATTAGTGCTCAGCAGAGGAGCAACCAGATGAACAAGAAGAAGGCTTCAGGGAACCAGGTGAGTGAACTCCAGTGCCCCAGCCGGAGGGATGGAGGGTGCCGGATGGACGCCAAGCTCTGAGATCCCCCTCCCCCGAGGGGAAGGGTCCCACAGGGGCCAGAGAGCCTGTCAGATGCCAGCCACAAGCCTCCCACTCTGCATCAGTAACCCTCTCTCCTCTCTCCCGGTGCTTCTCGTGGTTGCTATGGTTACCTCTTTGCAGGATGAGATTCTGGTGAGTACCAGGACTGGGGCTCTTGGTTTGTGTAGTGAGGGGGAGGAGGGGACCCGTTTGTAGTGGGGATGTGCAGGGGTCAAGAGGGCACCCTTTGGCTTGAGCTGCTTGCACACACCAGCACATGGGTGTCCAAATATGCACTCAGGCCAGAGGCAGGGTCTAGCCACACACAGAGTCCCACCAATCTGTCCATCATTGCGCATGAACTAAGCATCTACTTCAGCCAGAGGTAGACCATGTGGGCTGGGGTGGGTGAAAATGCCTGGCAGGGGCCTGGCACTGAGTAGGAGCTCTTTAAATATCTGTTGGATGGATGGATGGATGGATGGATTGATGGATGGATAGATGGACGGATGAATGAGAGAGAACGTTGGGGGTTTTCTTGTTTTTGTTTTTGTTTTTTATTTATTTACTTATTTATTTATTTTTGGCTGTGTTGGGTCTTCGTTTCTGTGCGAGGGCTTTCTCCAGTTGCGTAGAGCGGGGGCCACTCTTCATCGCGGTGCGCGGGCCTCTCACTGTCGCGGCCTCTCCCGTTGCGGAGCACAGGCTCCAGATGCGCAGGCTCAGTAGTTGCGGCTCACGGGCTTAGTTGCTCCGCGGCATGTGGAATCTTCCCAGACCAGGGCACGAACCCGTGTCCCCTGCACTGGCAGGCAGATTCTTAACCACTGCGCCACCAGGGAAGCCCGAGAGAATGGTTTTAAGCTGACATCTCTACCAGAGAGTTGAGTAAAGAGATGAATGAAATGTCAAGAGACCAGTGCCTCCTTACCTATTCTGTCCTTCAGATCTCTGCTGAAACATCACTTCTCAGCCCTGGTTGTACCACCAGCCATAGAGTTTGAGCTCTTCTAGAGGCTGCAGTTTCTTTGTGATAATCTAGGTGTTTGTGTGATTACTGGCATCATATCATTTCCCTCTTGAACCCTATAAGGGGAAGGGCTGGGTCTGTCTTGTTCACCAGTAAACCCTCAGCCCCCAGTGCAGTGCCTGGCACACAGTAGGTGCTAAATGGAATGAAGGAGCTAATGAATGCAATATCCCAGGGCAATTCAGTTCAGCAAACACTCACTGGTGCCTGTACTGTGCTGGCCCCTGGACAGGAGTCAGACTCTGGCCCTGCCCCTTGGAAGCCTGGGCTTGTAGTCAAGCCCCAGGCATGGTGGGAGTGGGGGGAACAGGAGGTCCCTGGTGCTGGGGCTCTGGAAGGGGGTTTTGGGTGAGCAGGGAGGAAGGCAGAGCTGGGGGTGGCCGAGGGAAGACAAAGGCTGCGAGTCAGGGCAGGAGCAGGGTGGAGAGGTCTGTTGGTCAGATTGGGGAGATGGAGGGCCAGGGTGTGGCATTCAGACTCAATTCCAAAGACAGTGACAAGATGCTGAGGGGATCCTCTCCAGACCGGGAGAGTGGGAGAGTGGTCATGAGGCACTTGGCTACCACATCCCTGTTAATGACTAAGGCAGCTACTAGCTGTGATCCGCTGTGTGACTTGGGTTCTCCGCAAGGTTCTCGGGGAAGCCAGAGAGGTTTAAGGAGGGCTGGGAGTGGGGGCGGGGGGTGCTTTGAGGGCCTTAGAAGCAGGCTTGACCCCAGAGGGCTTTCCTGCCAGCCCCAGGCTGCTCAGTCTTCTCCGGATGCTCAGGGGAGAAGCCAGGGAGGCCGGGGCTGGGGGAGGGAGCAGAAGCAGCTCCCTTGTCCCCTCAGTCTGTCCCGCCACCAGGGTCTGGTCAGTGGCCCTGCCCTTGGAGCAGAATCCACAGGCCCTAATCTGCGTCAGTGGTTCAGGACAGTCCCAGAGACAGCTGCTTCCTGCTGTGAAAAGAGACCTTTGCCTGTTACTCTGGGCTTCTCCGGGGAAGAGGAGTCTGGGCAATTTGTGCTCAGCCCCTCCCCCCACCCCCTCCCCGCGTCCGTGCTCTACCACCCCACCCCTGTCTGGGGCTTGGAGGCAAAGACTCTTAGAACCCTACTACCATAGCATTCATGTATTCATGCCACAAATATTTATTGATCACTTACTGTTTGCCTAGCACTCTGCCAAGTGCTGTGATACACCAACGAGGGAGAGAGTTCACAATTTAGCAAGACAGACTGACATCAACAGATAATCACACACATACACACACGCACACAAATTCAAAATTCCAGTCATCGTCATAGAAGAAAGCTTAAGGGAGTGATGAAAGATTACAATAGGGGTCTGACTTATATGGGGGGCCGGGGAGAGCCTGCCTGAGAATGTGACTTCTGAGCTCATACCCAGAGGATGAGTAGGATTTGCCAGGCAAACAGGAGGAAGTGCTTTCTAGGCAGAGTCAACAGAAGCATGTGCAAAGTCCCTGAGGTCAGAAAAAGTCTTTGAATAAACTGACTGTTAACCTGAAAAGATACTCAGAGTTATCTTGCCCAATCAGCCACCGAAACTCTGCTTGCACACTTTTTAGCAGTGGGGAGCTTGTCCCCTACCAAGGCCACCAGTCCCCTACTCAGATGGCTCTGTCAGAAGGCTCTTTATCCTGAGCTGACCTCTGCCTTCCTCTGTCTTCCCCTCTGTTCACCTGTGGTTCAAACCAGGGCAGGTCTGGCCCCCACCCTCTCTGACCAGCCAGGCCTTGAAGAGCTGGGGGAGGGGTAAGCTTTTGAGGGTCTCTCTTTGCCTACCCCATCTTCCATGGGGAATCCTGGCCTCTGTCCACTGACTTCCTGCCCCCCCCCCAACCCTCCAGGTCATCCGGAAGGGCTGGCTGACCATCAACAACATCGGTATCATGAAGGGGGGCTCCAAGGAGTATTGGTTTGTGCTGACCGCCGAGAATCTGTCCTGGTACAAGGATGACGAGGTAAGTAAAGGGCCACCGGTCATCAAGGGGTTTGGCTGGTGGCCAGAGGCAGGCTGAGACCCTACCACAGGCTTGGAGTGGACTGAACCACCCAAAAGGGGTATTTAAAAATCCCATCAAAGACCTCGGGGTGGAGGTGGGAGGTCAGGACCAGAGGCAGGCAATCCTGGGGGCTTATCCAGGCTGGATGGAGAAGATGGCTTGGCAGGACTGGGGAGCTTGGGGCTGAGCGCCCTGGGGTGGGCAGGGGTGCTGGGCATCCCTCCCTGACCCCACCAGCCCCGCAGCCTTCCTGTTTTCTTGCTCCAGGGCGTGCCTCCTACTCCGTGGCCTCCACAGGCCCATGACACACACGAGTCCAGCTGCCAGACACGCTGTTAACCCCTGCACCCCAGCCCCCCAGCCCCCCAGCCCCCAGCAGGCCGAGGGGGATGCCCAGGGTGCCTCCAGCTAGAGGGGCGAGGAGCGATGGGGCCCCACAGAGGCACCACCCCAAGCCCCTCCCTGCCCACTGGGCACAGAGAAGCCCAGCCACCCCCCCTTCCCTACCGCTGGTCTCCTTTAAGAACAAGTCTCTTTGGCTTCCACATCTGGATTCCAGAGGTGACCAGAGAGAGCAGGGAGGGCTGGGGGGGAGGGGGCTTGTGGTAATGAACTCCAGCTGGCCAAAGAGTCGGGGGGAGGGGCCCCCTTCTTCCTGAGGGGTCTGTTGAAGGCGAAGGTGCTCTCCATGGGGGAGCAGAGCCTGGGGCGGTGGCCTCTGATTTCGCTCTCCAAGCCCCCCTCCTTGATCCCTGCCCCCTCCAAGTCTCCCCAGGCAGGGCCCCCCTCCTCACTTTGGGCGGGGCCCTCTGTCGTCACCGGCGGGGGCGCCAAGCCATCTGGACCTCATTACCCCAACCCTGGCCTCTCCCAGAGCATGGGGCCCCTCGAAGGGGTGGAGTGTGGGGCGGTGCGGGGCACGGGTGTGGGGACCGCTTCCTGCTCTACCCCCCCGGGCAGCCTCCCTAGACGTGCCCATGCCCCACCACTCCTTGGGCTCCTGTGTTGAGGTTCCTTGCGCAGGGCCAGGGGACAGTGTGACCTGGGGCTGGGGGCCAGCGACGGGCTACACTGGCGGGGAGGAGGGAGTATATCTGAGCGGGGCCCCCGTCCTTGTATGTGTGTGTGTGTGTCGGGGGGGCTGGTCTCTGTGGAACTTCGTGTGTACATTTGAGTTGAGTCGTGTGTGACCCGGCGTTGAGTGTTATGTGTGGGTGGGGGAGGGCTGGGCAGTGAGTGCTGGGAGGTGAGGGTGTATGTGAGGCTTGTGGACGTGGGGTGTGGGAGTTTGACAGGAGAGTGTCTGGGGTATAAGCGTCGGGGCGTGTTCGGTGTATGAGGGTTTGCATGTGTGTTTGGGGGCAGACCATGTGTGCCTGAGGCGTGTGTGCCCGTGCCCGGTGTGTAAGCGTCTGTGTGTATGTGTGGCGAGTGGGCTTGAGGAGGGAGGGCGTGCGTGTGGCACGTCTGAGGATGTGTATTGTATGTATTGGGGATGTAAGGATGGGGGAGGGCTGGTGTTCCATTGTGAGTGGGTGTGTGCGTCTGTGCACGCATGTGTGTGCATGCACTTGTGTGTGCTTGGGACACGGATGTGTGATTTAAAATTCGAGTGTGGGAATGTATGTTTCCGAGTTGTAGGTGTGTTCGTGCCGAGGTAAGGTTGCGTGTGTGTGTTGGGTTGTGAGTGCATCTTTTTGCCCTAAAACAGCTGGGGACACGGAGGTGGTCCGGGCTGGGCGGAGGGTGATCTGTCCCCCTTCTCCACCCAGCCACCAGCCGTCTGGTCTTTGGGACTTGGGTGATCCTCTGGGCAGACAGGCGGCCGCCCACATCCCCAGCCCTCACTGACCCCCCATCTTCTCACTCTTCCTCCGCCACCCATCAGCAGCCCCACCCCGTCCCACAGCATGGTGGCGCCCCCACCCCTGTTGCCTCCTCCCAGCCCACCCAGTGCCCCCCAAGCCCCCTGCCCCGGCTCCAGGCTCCGGTTCTGGGATGGCGCGCGGGGGTCGGTCCAGCTCTCCAGCGGCGGTGCCGAGGGTCTAACCCAGCCCAGCCTAACCAATGTGCAGACTACTGTACAATTTGGGAGTCCTGAACAGATAGTCTAAACACTGGGTAGACGGAGTGGAGGTGTCCTCTGATCCATCCAGGCTGCAATGTCTGTCCGTCGGGTGAGAGCTTCGGCCCCACGTCCTGGAGATGCAAGGTCCCCAGCCCAGCCCAGCCAGCCCGGGGTCCCCTCTCTGCTCTGACTCCCCTTCTGCCTCCTTTGACGTGGCAGGGGTGAGCGGGAGCTCTGGCTGGGGAGGAGGGGCCTGGGGACGGGCCGGCCTGCGGGAAGGAGGCTGCTCCTACCTAGTGTCCAACCCCAGAGCAGAGCGCAGGGCGGGGGGCGGCGGGGCCTCCCTCGAATGCTTCCAGATGTTCCCTGGCCGCGTGTGCAACTTCCTCCTCTCCTCCCCCAGCCGCCCTCTGGGGCTCCCGGCCACCCGCCTGGCATAAAGAGGGCTTTATGTGGCTGGACGGGCCAGGGGGGTGCGGGGGGCAGAGGGAGGTGGGCAGCATGACGCCAGGACGGGGAGCGGGGTCCTCCGAAACCCAGCCCCCGACCCGAGATCCGAGGCGATGCTCATGCCCAAGCCCCGAGTTCTCCAAACCCACACAGTCACCCCCCACTGCGTCCCCGGGCGTGGGCCCTGTGGTGTTGGGTTGGCTGGTGGGGTACAGGCAGCAGAAACCCCTCCCCTCCTCCCAGAGCCCCATCCTGGGGTACCTCCTCCGAAGACCCCTGAGCTCCTCCCCTCTGTCTGTAGGACAGAGAAGCCTACAGTCACGTGTCAGCCCCCACCAGACGTACACACATGTGCACACAGGCCTGGCACCCACATGCCATCCACAGATAAGCATAACTCCTCCCAGACGATACAGATAAACCAAACAGATTCAGCCCATTGCAAAAACTATATGCACGTAAGTATGTGCACCCACAGCGCATGTCCCGCAGGTACATTCATGCAGACACATGGACATTTACAGTTGCCACACCTACGAAACTGTGCACACGTACAAACATGCTCACACGCACACACGGCCGGGCTGGCACCTCCTCAGGCAACCTCGTGCACACACAGGGACACACGGGCACACGCACAGTGGTGAGAGGACACGTGCTCAGACGTGCACATGTTTGCACAGGCATACAACCACACACGTTGCACACACAGACTCACCATCTCCAGGCTTGTGCTGGGTGCCTGATTGCTAACACATGGGCAGCTGTGGGGAGTGGGCTGAACCAGCCCTTTGAAGCTGCCAGGCCTGGTGGCCGCCCCCCTTCCCCGTCTCTCCAGTCAGGAAATGAAGTCAGAGGCTTATCCAAAGCAGGCCCCATCGGCCAGGCTGGGGGCAAGAGAGGCCGAGTGCGGGGTCCCTGGCTGGGGCTGGCCTGGCTTGCGTCCAGGGCTTGCTTGGGGCGGGATGTGGGAGCCAAGCTCAGCCTCGCCACCCCAGGCTCTTGAGCTCTGGCATGGATGCGGAGGTGGTGGGAAGGGCTTGAACGCCGTGGGGAGCCGAGGTGCCTAGCAGACCCAGGGCTCCGTGGCCAGGCTTTCATCAGACAGCACCCGTGCAGTGCAAGGGGGTTGGTGGTCCATAGTCCCAGGTCCCCCCGCCCTGCGACAGGGAGCATCCTTAGGGAGTGAGGCATAGCAGAGACAGCACCAACCTCACCCATCACTCCTCCCTCTCCCCCAGGAGAAAGAGAAGAAATACATGCTGTCCGTGGACAACCTGAAGCTGCGGGACGTGGAGAAGGGCTTCATGTCCAGCAAGCACATCTTTGCCCTCTTCAACACGGAGCAGAGGTGCCTGCCTGCCCCCACGGGGCCCTGGGGAGTAAAGAGGGCCCACAGATCCAGAAGAGAGAGAGATCTGCCCCAGGCTCCCCAGCAAGTCATTCATTTGACAAATATTTACTGAGTTTCTAATCTGTGCTAGACTCATGTCAAGATCTCGTTCCTGGCCTCCCTCCTGCCACCCCTTCCTTTCTCCTTCCTGCCTTTCCTCCCTCCCTCTCCGTCTCTCTCTCCCTCCCTCCCTCCCTCCTTCCTCCCTTCCTGTCCTTCTGCAATCACTTGGTTAGTACCTGCCCTGCATAAGATACTGGCAGTGCTAGGCCTCTCCCCTCCCAACCCAGGGCTGACTCTAGTGGACTTTCTCCTACTCAGAGATGAGGGTTCAGTACAGCTGCCAAGAGGGGAAAGCCTGGGAGGGGGCCAATGGGGGTTGAGATCTAAGCCAGGGGCTGCACTGTCATGGGTGCCCATTTTATGAGAGCTCAGTCCCTTTCTAATAGAGTATTTTACTGCTCATTTCACTAAATCCTCTCAATGACCCTAAAAGGCAAGAATTGTTATTATTAACCCATCTTCCAGACGAGAAAACTAAGGCTGGGAGAGAAGAAGGGACTTGCCACAGCTGGGGAGTAAGAAAGCGAGGATTGGCCCACAGGCACGATGACCCCAGTCCACGCACGCCCTTAACCACCAAGGTGAATGGGCTTTGCCCCCCATCTCCCCTCACCACCTGCCCCATCTTGCAGGAACGTCTACAAGGATTATCGGCAGCTGGAACTGGCGTGCGAGACACAGGAGGAGGTGGATAGCTGGAAGGCCTCCTTCCTGAGGGCTGGCGTGTACCCCGAGCGTGTTGGGGTGAGTGGCAGGGGAGGTAGGGGAGGGGCAAGCTGCTTAAAATAAGGAGCTCCGGGGGGAGCCATCCACAGTGATGCCAAGCCATGCCATATTTTCGAGCTCTTCTTGGGCTCAGAAATAGCAGGGATCCTCCCCCTACCTGCTCTGGGGTGGGATCAGAGTTAACCCTTCCTCCCATCCTGCTCCAATGCAGTTTTACACGACCCTTTCTCTGACACAGATGGCATTTCCGGCATCCCTTTCGTATGATCATGCTTTCTTGTGACTGCCTTCACTTTTCTACCCTCTCTCACTGTGACAACGTCTAGAGTTGCCTTACAGTTGGCGTGCAGTGCCCTGGGTTTACTCAGTCCCTCCTCTTTTCCTCTCTGTGTGTGTCTGCTACGGCTGTGCTCGCTGGTGGCGGCGGCGACGATGGCAATGCTGGTGTGGTGACCTCTGTGGCTTTGGTGTGGGCCTCCCAGGACAAAGAGAAAGTGAGTGTGTCCCTCTCTCACCTTCTGCCAGGCGTCTCTAGCCTGGCGACAGATCTGGCCAGGGCTTTAGGATCAGGAAGGGTCCTTGGAGATGTCCTTTCCTAATTTATGGACTGGGAAAGTAAGGCAAATTCTAGGTACTAGAGTCAGAGCCAAGATAAGGCTGAATGAGGGTCTGGGGTCCTGAGAGGCACTGGGGTGGGCAGAGCCCAGAGACCCAGAGCTACGGGGGAGCCGGTGTCTTTGTACACAGAGATAGCTTCTCTCCGTACCTCAGCGTTCCAGGCATCCTTGAAGGGGCTGGGACCCTGGGGATGCCTGGAACCTGGCTTTGAGGGCCCAGCCATCCTGATGCCCTGTCCTCAATGGCAGGCCAGTGAGACGGAGGAGAATGGCTCAGACAACTTCATGCACTCCATGGACCCACAGCTGGAGCGGCAGGTGGAGACCATCCGGAACTTGGTGGACTCATACATGGCCATCGTCAACAAGACCGTCCGGGACCTCATGCCTAAGACCATCATGCACCTCATGATCAACAATGTGGGTGCACCACCGCGTGGGGGGCGGGTGCTCTCGTGGGACCAGGGAGGCAGGTGGCCAGGTTGGCCTGGGGTAGGCACGGGCTAGTCACGTGGGACCAAGTCTGGGGAGGGAGGCATGGGTCCAAGCCAGAGCTATCCAATAGAAATATAATGTGAGCTTCGTATATTATTTTGTAGATTCACACAACCAAGTCGTTCCAAGCATGCTTAAATGCTTTCCAGGAGGGGCTAGGAATCTGCATCTTTTGAGAACTCCCAGACCATGTTTTGAGATCTCCCACACCATGTTTTGAGATACACACCCCCCGGAACCACTTCCACCCATGGCTTAGTGAAAAAGCATGGCCCGAGGGGAATTAGAACTGTGTTGGAATCCTGGCTTTGCCGCAAGTTCCCTGTGTGACTTTGAGCAAACGAACTACCCTCTCTGAGCCTCTGTTTTCTTATATGCAAAATATGGATAATGATAGAGTTGAGGATTAAATGAATATAAAGTGCATAACAACACAATGCCTGGCATGTAGTAGGTGCTCAACATAAATTTAGATAACGAATAAATGAGACACAGGCCTACGGCATAAAAAACCTCAGCATCTCTCCACAAATGTTCCAGAGCCTGGGCCAGGTAACATCTGGGAATTTTTAAGGAGAACATTAACCCATGGCCTACACACAGAGACTCACATTTCACCCAGTCCAGGCACACATTCACACCTGTTACTCAAGGGCTCAGAAAATTTTAAACTGTCGTCTTCCTTATTTTGGTCCAGTGGAGCATACAAGTCTTTGGAAAGGGTGTAACTACCCCATTTTACAGATGAGGAAACTGAGGTTGAAATAAGCTGAGTAACCAGGTGTCCTGGTGCATAATAGGCCCTGAGTGTTCTCCTAGATCTATGACCTTGAACAGTTCACTTTTCTTCTCTGGACCATCTGAGAAAAAGGGCAAGCGGGGAGGCGGGGAAGCAAGGGAGATCTCTGAGTTTAGGCAGTGGCAGAACCGCATCCCCGAGTTAGTAGGGCCCGGCGGGGATTGGTACAAATTGGTACAGGCGTCAGGTCCCAGCCCTCTCCTCTCTTTGCCCGCCCGCAGACCAAGGAATTCATCTTCTCGGAGCTGCTGGCCAACCTGTACTCGTGCGGGGACCAGAACACACTGATGGAGGAGTCGGCCGAGCAGGCGCAGCGGCGCGACGAGATGCTGCGCATGTACCACGCACTGAAAGAGGCGCTCAGCATCATCGGCGACATCAACACGACCACTGTCAGCACGCCCATGCCCCCGCCCGTGGACGACTCCTGGCTGCAGGTGCAGAGCGTACCGGCTGGACGCAGGTACCAGGGCCGGCTCCCACGGCCCCAAAGCCCCCCAGCCCGGGGCCCGCTGGAAGAGGGCCGGGACCGGGCAGTGGCGCGCCGGCGTCACCGGGATGGCTCCCACCTGGAGCGAGGGGCGGGCCTTAGAGATGGGCGGGGCTTATCGCGGGGCGGGGCTTGCCTGGAGAGCTGGCTGCCGGGAGGGGTGGAGCTGGAACATTGGAGCCTCTGGGGGCGGGCTTAAACTCCGGCGAAAACCTAAGGCGCGGAGGGGCGGGGCTTGCGCGCATGGGCGTGGCCGGCACCCAGCTGGGGGCGAGGCCTCACGGTGGGGGCGGAGCCGCTCATCTCTCTCCCCTCCTTGTCCTTCGGTCCCTGTCGCCCGCAGGTCACCCACGTCCAGCCCCACACCGCAGCGCCGAGCCCCCGCGGTGCCCCCAGCCCGGCCCGGGTCGCGGGGCCCTGCTCCTGGGCCTCCGCCTGCTGGGTCCGCCCTAGGGGGGGCGCCCCCCGTGCCCTCCAGGCCGGGGGCTTCCCCTGACCCCTTCGGTCCTCCCCCCCAGGTGCCCTCGCGCCCCAACCGCGCCCCGCCCGGGGTCCCCAGGTGAGTAGGGGCTGAAAGCGGCGGCAGAGACCGCCGGGCGGGCGTGGCCGGGAGGGAGGTGGGGCCGGATTCCGGAGCATCGGCCCAGGTCGCCAGAGCCGGCCCTCTCCGTCCAGGTCACTTGGACCGTGGGTGCCAGAGCCACCGGGGGTGTGGCCGAGGGCTGGCGGAGCCTGCCCCCAGGGAGCGCTGAGTTCCGCAGGTGGTCGTTTCTGGGGAGGGGGCCGTGGGGCTTCTTCCCACCTGCCCTCTTCTTTCCAGCACTTGCATGGCGCTTCCCTCCTTTTTCACTCTCTCTCTCTTCCGCGCGTTGCCTCCCTTCTCCTTTCCCCTTCTAGCCGCTCTCCTCCATTCTCCATTCCGTCCTCTACTTCTGTCTCCCAGCTCCTAGTGAGCCTACCTCAGGTCTGAGGATCTGAACCCAAATCCTCTCTGGATGGGTAGATTTTATTCACTTACTCTCAGGGCTACCCTGGTGCCCGCACTTCCCAGTCCTGACTCTTTGGACCTGTCCCCGAGGGTTGTGACTGTGTGACCAGCAAGGTGTGTGATGTGTGCGTGGGCGTGCACACGGATGTGAGAGTGTAAGAATGGCACCCAGGCATGCGGTAGGACATGGAGCAGCTGGGAAAGGGGCCTGGGAGCCATGGGACAGCCTGATGGCTTTCTTCCTTCCCCTTGCCTCCGGCCCTACCTGGCCTGGACCAACGTGGTGTGTGTGGTGCCAGGAGTGGGTGGAGGCTGCCCCATTCCCAGAAATCTCCAGGGAAAAGGGTTCTACTTCATCCCTTGCCTTTGCCTTCTTGATCCATGACCTTCTTTCAAGGAAGCTCACTCTGATATTTAACTCAGTCTGCCCTGTTTCCACTGGCCATGTTCTCTGAGGAAGAACACATCAGACCAATAATATCCATTTATGTTTCCAGATGGCTGGAGGGTAGGGCCATGGGTCTAACCTCCATGAACCTACAGTGAAGCAGAGATGGGGCTTGCTCTTTGGTGACCTAACGACCAAGGCAGATGGGGTAAAGCAGGCAGCATGGTGTTGGTCAGGGGCACTGGACTGGAGTGGGCCTTTAGGCGAGTCACTTTCCCTTCCAGGGCCTCAGTTTCCCTTCTACCAAATGATATTTAACATTCTGCCTTTCTCCCAGGTTGGTGTGGGGATCAGGGGAGACAGTGGCTATAGGGATGCCACATTAACTGCAAAAGTGGCTATAGGAACTATTTGCTAACTTCCAATGTGAGTTCAGATTCTTAAGGGTATTTGACATGCCCAGGCCTGTGCTGAGGTGTGACATGAGAACTGTAAGATTTAGCACCTGCTCTGACTCTAGTCTGGCTGACACATGGGAAGTCACAGCCTCAGAGGAGAGAGCAGTCTGGGGAGCTTCAAGGCAGCTTGACTTCAGTGAGATCCCAGGGCTGATGGAGATAAGGCTCAGGTGGTGAGGAGTCAGGAGGGCGTTTGGGTGAGGAGCAGCAAGTGGGCAAAGGTTTAGTGTGGAATACATTGAGAGCTGCTGGCCAGAGCAGAGTGCAGGTAGAATGAGGAAGAATAAGAAAACGTTGCCCTGGAGACTTCCCTGGAGGTTCCAGTGGTTAAGATTCTGCACTTCCACTGCCGGGGGCATGGGTTCGATCCCTAGTCAGGGAGTTAAGATCCTGCGTGCCGCGCAGCACAGCCAAAAAAAAAGAAAAAAAAGTTTGCCCTGGGTAAGGTGGGGCAGGTTGGAGAACCTTCAAAGTCCACAGAAGAGGCTGACTTGTTGGGACTCAGTGCTGTGAGCAGTAGGGAGCCATGGAAGGCTCTTGGGTGGAGACATGACCGCTGGACCCTAAGAAAGCAAGACCTGTCTCTCCTGGAGCAATGCAGGTGGCCCTCTGAGCACACCAGGCACAAGTGTGCAGGGAGCTGGTGCAAATGCCTCCTGTGTGCGGGCGAGCTTCTGTGTTGTGACTCCGCCCCCGCGTGTGCTTCAGTGTGCCAAGTGGCTGCATGCCCCAGATCCATGCTGCACGTGCTGGCCAGCGAGGTTGCTGGGCATTGGGGGTTGGGGTGTATGCGTGTTGTTTGTGGGCATGTGTGTCAGCGTGTGCATGCGGGGCCGCGGGCCCTCACCGCATGTGTGTGCACGCCCGGGCGTGTGCGTGTGCGTGTCCCCCCACCCCCAGGCCTGCCCCGTCCGTGAACGTGAACTGCCACGTTGATTTCGTGCTGTCTTTCAGAATCACTATCAGTGACCCCTGAGGAGCGTCAGCCACGGTAGGTGCAGGCCTCTCCGCCTGCTGCATGAACCGGTGTGTCTGCCCCCTGCCGCACCAGCTCCACACTGCAGGGCGAACCTGGGACCTCAGAGGCAGGCCCCCTCCCTCTCCCTTCTGCAGCTCCAGACTTATTCTTTCCTCTTTCTGTCCTCGCTGCCAGCTGGCTCTCTCACCTCCCTTCTCAACGAGCCTCGGGACTCAGTGCCACTGCCCAAGACCTCCATGGCTGAGCCTGGGGAGGTCTTGGGACAGGCTCCGCACCCAAGCTGGCAAAGCTGGGTGCTCTCTGGAGGCGTCAGAAAGAGCGCAGAGCTCATGGTTCATGGTGTTAGGGGCAGGGAGCTTGGCGGGGGGTGTGTGTAGGGCTGGACTCAGGCATCCAGAGGCCTTGGCATCTCACCCTGGGGTGCCACACTCATTCCCCGATCTGAGCCCTGCTGCTGGGGCAGGGCAGCCAGCTCCCAGCCTGGGAGCTCTGGAAACCGAATCCACGATAGGGCAGAGGAAGTCAAAGTCCCACCTCCTTTATCGAGCCAGCAAGCGAGCAGCAGCTGGGGGTGAAGGCTCTGGTTATTTGATGATTTGGGAAAGCCTGAGTGTCCCCCCCACCATCAGCCCAGAGCACAGTTCACAGGCCAGGCAGGTCACACAGCCCCCTCCCCTGCCTCCACGGTACTGTCACTCCTGCTGGTGCAGTTTTGAAGGCAGCGCCCTCAGCCCCAGGTGGAGCACCGTAGCCAGCCCGCAGGCCCATCCACCTGGGCCTGTTGCTCCTAGGGGTGACCTCCACTTTTCCGCTAAGGGGATGACAGTGTCTGCGGACCTGGGCAAGCCAGCTTCTCCGAGTTCCGCCCCAGCTGGGCCCCCAAACTCGCCCAGCGAACCTGCCTGCCACTCTGCACCTGCGCTGACTCTTGCTCTTCTGCTTTTCCCCAGCAGGAAGGGCCCAGCCTCACCTACGCGACCTGCGGTCCCCCGACCAGCTGAGGCTCCCCTCTTAGACTTATAAGCCTGTGGCCACTGGCATCCGGCCGCCTGCCCTCCCTGCCTCCCCAGGGTCCCTTTAGAGGACTCGTGGGCTTTCTGCCCACCCAGAGGGGCCTCTAGTGCTCCCTCCAGCCATTCTGTTAGCTTTGCCCTCCTGGTTCAAACAGTGTTCGTTCTCCTGTCTTTCTCCATCAGGCCTGGTGGCTGTCACGTGGGGCTCACGGCCCCATACTCCCTGAGGCTAGGGATGGCCCTGCGCCAGTGGGTTGAAAGACAGGGGGCCAGAGAAGAGGGAAGCCAGAGGGGGCCGAGCACGTGTCTGGAGCTGTGGGTGCACTGCCTGGTGGTGTGTGAGAGACCAGCGTGTGTGGAGGGGTGGGCGCTGCCCCAGCCTTTACCCCAGACCCCCGTGAGGCTCTGGCCCCTGCCCATCTCCTGCCCTTCTACCTTCCCTTTCTCGTCTCTCTTCCCTATTCCAGAACCCTTGCCCACACCTGGGTCTTCTGCCCCTGCCCTCCTCTCCCCTGACTGCCAGGCTAGGCTGCCCTTGCCTTACCAGCTCTCTCCCCCTTTTCTCTCTCCCGTTCTCTCTTTGCTTTCTCTCCAACTGCCAGCCGATCGGGTCAGGCAAGTCCATCCCGACCTGAGAGCCCCAGGCCCCCCTTCGACCTCTAACCAGATCCCTCCTATTCCTCGGAGACCTCCCTTTCCAAGCCTGCCTGGACGGCTGTTCTGTGACTTGACAGTGGCTACCCAGCCCCAGAGCTTCCCCTTCATCTGTGACTTAGTCTGTTGTGGTGAGCTGACACATCCAGGAGTGACGTTGGTGAAACTTGTGCCCCTCTGCGGTCTTGCTCCTGCCCAGTTCTATAAATAGCTATAAATACTCATATATATATATATATATACACACACACATATATGGCCAAGCCTCACCTCTAGTGTCGGGAATCAATCACCATGCTGTCCTTGAGGAGTCTTGTGGCCCAACTACACGGGAACGCTGTCACCCTGACATCCCCCTCCAAAGCGTGCCACCTCCGATGAGCCCCCCTGTCGTACCCAGCCTGTGGACAGCCAGCCCCCCTCTGCCACCCTCCCGTCCCTAGCCCCCCCCTCGAACACGGGGGTGCTGTACTGGCAGCTGTGTGGTTCTCTGACCACTACCAGTCTTGCTGTCTCTTGGCTGAGAATAAAACCCATTTCTGGATGATGGGGAACAGCGTGTCCTCTGTGGCCTGTGTTCTCTGTGGCGCTCAGGGAGAGGTAAAGGTTTAAACATTGGGGTGAGGGATGGGGAAGGGCCCAGCTATCGCTAGGGTGCTGTAAGATGTGGAGAAAAAAGCCCCATCCTTTCCGAGGCCTCCTGGGAAAGCACCTGGAGTCAGCGGATCCTCGTCCTGTGAAACCTGCTCTGGCCACTAGGGGGCCCGGAGGGAGGACTGTGAGGTGCTGGCCAGGCAGGCACTGTGGAAGGACAGGTAGGACAGGCCAGCAGAGGGGCAGGGGGATGGAATGGAAAACACCTGGACCAGAAGTCAGCACTCAGGGTGCTGTGGCACCCTGCTTTCCCTCCCTGGGATTAGATCTGACTTCTGAGTCTCTCCGCCATTAAGGCAAGACTGCCCCGAGAGCCCCGCGGCAGTCCCCCTGGGAACCCCCAGTCTTCACCAGGCAGCATGCAGGTGACAGGCCTTGGAAGATCTCTAACAGCCTGGTTGGATGTGCTCAGACACACTGGGGACCAGCACAACCAGAAGCTTGCCCTCTGCTGGCAGGAGCCGCTCCCCGTTCAGTGCTTACGGCACAGGACCCAGTGACGGAAGAAAAAGGAACACGCAAGGACAAGCAGTATGGCTAAATTCATTTATTCTGAAATAAAAAGTGAAACAAGTGAAACAGGAGTCGAATCACCCGGGCACAAACCCGTCCCCGCCTCCACCTTCTCTCTCCGTCCTACACTATCAATAAATAATTTTCCCCAGCCCCAAATATTTAATAGAAGGTCCTCCCCGTTTACCAGCGCCAACCTCCACTGTGATACAGGGGGCTTCCCTACCTCCAGAATATACAAAATGTTACACAGTTACAGTATAAACACTGGGAGGGAGCCCACCCCGCCACCAGCTTATGTCCTTGCCTGGCCTCGGTTTGCCCAACCTGCCCAAGGCCTGTGAGAGTGCTGCCCAGTTGTCTGGCTGGGCGAGGGGGCGGGGGGGCACTTGTGCCCCAAAGTGCCTCTGAATAGAGGATGCATGAGCCCCTCTGAATGGAGGATTGCTTGGTGGGGGTGAGGAGACGAGCAGGGAGCCCCTGCTCCCCAAGAACGGCAGCCTCTTAAATAAACAACCTTTATTGAGCCTCCGGCTCTTTGTTTTTCTGGAACTATTAATAGCCCAGAGATCAAGACACAGCCCTGGCCAAGATGGCAAGGGGTCTGCACCTATTTGTCTCCCCCCATTAGGCAGGGGGCTATACCCCTTTTGAGGGGTTTTTTTAGGGATGAAGGGGTGCCAGGAAGGAGGGACGGGGCAGCAGGTATGGGTAGGGGCAGAGCGCCCCGGCCCCAGGTCTCTGGTCTTTGCCCGCTAGTGTTGGGCAGTTAGACCACCATGATCTTCACTTCATCGTTCTCGTCAGCCTGGTAGAAGAAGGGGATGCAGGGGTTGCTGCCCAAGACTGAGCGCTCCTGGGGGTTCTGGATCTCGCGCAGCAGTTGCATGATCTGCTGCGCAGTGGGGTTCTCAGGGGTTGTCTGGCCCCGCGGGGCTTCCCCCTGGGTGGGGTCCACGTTGTCCTCGAGGCTCACCTCACGGAGACCTTTGTAGAGAGAGAGAGAGAGGCAGGGCTCGGAGTGGTGTGCCAGCTCTCCCCTGCCCGCCCGCCGGCCCTCCCCGAGGGCGCTACTCACCACCCTTGTCAGCAGCACCGGGCTCCTGGGGGGCTGGGGGCGCTGTAGTGGGCTCACCAGCAGGGTTCTGGGCAGCCAGGAACTTGCCATACCATTCATTTCGCTCCCCCACCAGGCGTAATACCAGTTCCCGGAGCTCCAGCAGCTTCACCTGGAGGGAGAGGCGCTCAGCACCCGCAGCCCACCCCACCCCCGCCCGCAGAGATGGTCACAAGGACCCCTACCTTCATTTCCTCCTTGTCCTGAGCCAGGCGGCGGATGTACTCCTCCTTCTCCCGGTGCCGCGCCTTCAGCACCGCCCTCTGACTCTGATAAAGGGCGATGTACTCTCCTGCGGGGAGCGGGGAGGGCCAACAGGGCTCAGGTGCGGGGCTGCCCTGATCCAGCCCGCGGCCCCCCGCCCCGGGCCCTAGCCTCTCCACTCACCAATAGTGTCTGTCTCTCCGGACAGCTGGATACAGCGATGCTCCAGCTCCTCTACCCGCTCCTTCAGATCCACTTTCTCCTGCATGAGCGCCGTAAAACGGCCCTGAAGCCAGAACAGCAGGGTCAGGGCTCGGCAGCGGCATGACCGCAGGCCCCCACCCTTCCTGGACCCCACGGGGGGCAACTCACTCACCTGCAGCTTGTCCATGGCCACCTGGAGGGCCTGGTGGGTCTCCGCAGGCACACTGTCCCCCCCGATCCCGGAGGCTGGGGCCTCCTTCTCCGCCCCGTCCTGGGCCGGGGCTGCCAGGTGAGCCAGGCGCCGGCAGCGCAGCTTTTCCTCCTTCAGCTGCCCGCGCAGCCGGGCCTGCTCTTCCTCAGCACTGGCTAAGGCCGAGTTAAAAAATGCCACCTGCGGGCAAGAGGTGTGCGCATGCTTTTGTGCGGGATACTCAGGACCAGCGAGGGGCGGGGGGCAGAGAGATGCTCCCCGTCTCGGGGTCTTAGTGGGCAGGCCTGTGGTTCAAGGATGACATGGCATCTGACTATGGCTCCCAGGCGAGCTTGGGGGTCCAGAGAAGTCAGAAGGAGGGAAACCGCAAAGAGCGTCTGAGCGGAACCACAGAGGGAGGTGGGAAGCAAGACAGGCAAGGAGCGGGGAGGTCGGCTCACCAGCAGCTCTCGGCTATCGAGCTCCTCCGGCACGCTCAGCTTCGGCCGGGGAGCCTCCTCCTCCTTCTCCTCACCGTCCGGTCCGTCTCCTGCTGGGGACAGATGGAGGGTCCTGAGACAACCTGACAAGGCAGGTGGAGCAGGCCGGGAAGAGAGCGTGCGGCCCAGCTCTGCCCCGCACCTCACTCGCTGCAGGAAGAGCATTTGCTGTCCTAAAGGTCTCTCCTAACTCAGTTCCACGCTGCTAAACGTCCCCCTGCTCCTCAGGCTGGGTGTTCTCCCTCCGGGCCGTCCTACTTACCTTCCCCAGGCACAGCCATGAGGTTCAGCTGGGCTTGTAGCTGCCGGTTCTGCTGGTTGGCTGCTTCCAGGCGCTCCTAAGGGGCCAGGAAAGAAAGTGAGGAGGGACACAGGTTGCAGGCTTTCCCCGTCAGGGGCCCAGCACTCCGACGCCCTCACCTGGGTCTCCTGTAACTCCTGGTGGGCCATCTGGACCGCCACCTTGCCCTGGACTTCCTCGTGCTGCAGCTGGTCCACGAGCTGGGTCTGCAGCAGCGCCTGCTTCTGCAGCACCTCCTTCTCAGAGGCCAGCTGCTGATAGGCTGCCACGTACTGCTGCAGGTGGCTCAGGTACTGGTCCCGCTGCCGCTGCAGATCCTGAGCCTCCTGGCTCTTCACCTCCACCTGCGGGAAGACTCTGGGGGTGAGGGCAGGCGGTGGCTTGCTTCCGCAGTCTGAGCCCAGAGACTGGGGCGCTTGGGCACAGACCCCTCTGCCTGAGGCAGGCACCGCGAGGCTCTGCTGGCTGCCCAGAGCCCCATGCCGCCTTCACCCAGCCCTCATAACAAGCTTCTTTCTATCTTGAGGCCGCAGACGGGTGGAAAAGCAGAGCTCCAGCCAACATCTGTGAGGTGCACACTGAATGCCTAAGGCTTTACATGCATGATTCTCTAATCTCCAACACCTCTAGGAGGAAAATAATAACCCTTTTTTTTTTTTTTTTTCTATTTTTTTGGCAGCTCCACACCATCATGCAGGATCTTAGTTCCCCGACCAGGGATCTAACCCGCACCACCTGCAGTGGAGTCTCAACCACTGGACCGCCAGGGAAGTCCCGCTAACCTTTTAAGATAAGGAAACTGAGGCTTAGAGATGCGAGGGCTGAATCCAGGGCTGAACCCAAGGAGCTGGCCACCGTACACCCTCTCTTCCCCTCTAATTAGGGGCTCGATGCCTCTAGCGGGGACAACGACCTATGGCCCAGGGCTACTCAACTCTGAAAGTCAGAGGCCCAGGGGGCAACAAGCAGTCACAGGCTCTGAAGGACTCTGGGGTCACCTGTCCCGGCCCCAGGTCCCTCACTCCCCAGAGGCTGATGCCTGTCTCCTAGCCCTTCCACTGGGGCAGCGGTTACCGTCTCCTTCAGCTCTCCTAGCTTCTCCTGCAGCTGGCCCAGCTTCTTGGCCAGCTCCTTCTTGATGTGCTGCTCCGACTGCAGCGTGCTGGTTGTCTCCATGTTCTCATTGGACTGCACAGAGAGAAGCAATCAGCGGCCACCCAATGCAGCTGGAGACCCCAGAACTTGGTGTCCGCCTCCCACAGCTCAGGGAAGGGTGGAGGCAGGTAGGAAAGTCTGCCCCTTCCCCCCACAACCCTCCGAGCAGGGCTCTCCGGCTCACAGCGTGCCTTCGTGGGTACCATTTCACAAAAGGTCCATATCACCCATTTTACAGGTGGGAAAACCAAGGCCCCAGACAGGTTAAGTGCCTCGCCCCGCCCCCAAAGGACTTGGCCAGGGAGGAGGGCAGGCTGGCTGGGTAGGGCTGCGCACCAGCCTGACGAATCCGTTCTGCAGTTCAGCCAGCTGCTCCTTGAGCTCGCGGTTCTGGGAGAGCGCGCGGCTGATGGTGGTGCGGTCGCTCTGCATGCTCTCCAGAATCTGCTTGCGCTCCTCTGCCTGCTCCCCCCAGCACCTGGCTGCCTGCTCCAGCTCCAGCAGCCGCTGCTCCTGCTCCTGGTTCAGGCGACTCAGACTTTCGTTGTCCTTCACCTGCGCCTGCAGCCGCTGTGCCAGGCTCTGCAGTTCCTTCTGTAGCTGTTCGGCCTCCGCCTGCAGCCGTTGTTCTACCTCCGAGGGCCCAGCTGGGGGCTCCTGAGGCGGAGGCACAGCTGAGAAAGGGAGCACACCGTCAGGGCCTCTCGCCTCTGCAGTCTCCAAAAACCGGGATCGAACCCGTGCCCCCATGCAGCGGAAGCACAGAGCCTCAACCACTGGACCGCCAGGGAAGTCCCTCCAAAACACCCTCTTCTTGGTCCACAGCTTCTGATTCAGCCTCCTTGCCCCAAATCTTGGCTTCCTGGCTCAATCTTTCAAGACACGTTCAAACAGAGTTCCTTACATCTTTATGCTCAAGACAACAGTGGGCACTTCACCCCTTTTTTGCAGATGGGGACCCTGAGGCTCAGGGAAATTGCAAGACTTGCCAACTCCTGGGACAGACCTCTTTCCTTTGGCCACGGTGCCCTTCCACCCACTAACCTCCATTCTCAGCCGCCCTCACCAGCCCCGACACCAAACCTGCTCCCAGATCCCCTGGCCCCGGCTTACCGATCTCGGTCCTCAGTCTGGCCAAACTGGTCTCCAGCTCCTGCACCTGACTCATGCTGCACTCCTTTTCTTCCTTCAACTTGCCCATCTGCCCAAAGCATGGGTGGGGGGGTGGGGGGAGAGCACAAAGAGGGAGGCAGAGGGGGGTCAAGGCCGGGCGACCACCTCCCTCTCCACCCCCGCCCTCTAGATACACACTTCCACCTCTGGCTGCACACAGCAAGTGACGTGATTCCTATTTCACAGATGCCCAGGAAGACCAAGTGACCTGTCTAAGGAGCGGGGTGGAAGGTCACCTCTCACCTGCTCCAGCATCTGCTGCATCTTCTGCTGCCAAACGGCGTTCTCTTCTTTCATATTCACCACATACTGGTCTCTCTCTGCCTGCAGCTGCTTCAGAGAATCCTTCAGCTGCGACAGTGGGCACAGAAGTTACCACGGGCTGTCATGGGGCCTCGCCTGCTCCCGATCACCTGGGGTCATCCTCCTCCCGCACCCCCCTCTCTGCACAATTTCACCTGCTCCACGTGGGTCTCCAGCTGTGCCTGCTCTTCCAGGGCCTGCTGTAACTGCTGGCTGCTGTCAGGGGTAGGTTGACTAGAAAACTGGATGGTGAAAAATGAGGTTGGATCTGGGAAGCCCAGGCTGTTCCATGCAATGCCCCCCAAAAGGTCAATGTACAACTCAAGGTTGTCCTCATGCTATTAGAACCAGGTCCACAGGCTTTATTTTTACTAAATACTCATTGCTCCCCAACCACCCCAATCCAGTGTGTATCCTTCTGCACCCTTTTCCACACATATGCAAACATGTTTAATTAATGCACAGTGCAGTTGTGCTGTCACGGGGTGGTATCATATACGGTTCTGCAATTTAATTTCACTTTGCTGCAAACAAGATATACTTAATTTTTGTAATGGTTACACAGTAGTCCAATATATGAACATGGCATACTTTAACCACACCCTTACTGATGGCAGGAAGGCAGAGACTCACTGTGCACGCAGGAAAACTAAAGAGGAGGCTCTCTGAGACTTGAGCACCCTGTCTACCTGGAGGCTTGGCCCCGAGAGGAAGGGAGCGGACTCACGGGCTAGCCTTATAACTGTCATCCATAAAACAATGGTTTTCAACCAGGATGCTTTAAAAATAAAAATTAAAAAGGCCTATCCCTGAGATTCTGATTCCAGAGGTCTGGGCAAGGCCCCAATTTTTCTCCTATCTCTAGAGGAGTCTATGGCAGGACCAGAACAAGGATCCAAATTTTCTGGCTCCTGGCCGGAGGCCACCCACAATGACCCTAAGAAGCCCTGGCCCCGCCAGGTGGGGCCCGCACTCCCTGGGGCTCCAGCCCCACCTGCTGCAGCAGCAGCTCGGACATCTCCATCTTCTTCTGCAGCTCCTCCATCCCCAGCTGCATGGCCGCCTTCTCTTTCGCCATGACCCGCAGCTTCTCCTCCAGCTCCGAGGTCTGCTGCTTCAGGTCTTCGTTGCTTTTGCTGTGACCGGCGGTAGTGGAGGGAGACGTGAGTAAAGAACAGAAAGGGTCGCTCCGGTGACCAGCCCACTACCTTTGCCGCAGAACCACAAAACAGTCTCTTTGGAAGGGACCCCAGGATCAAGAGTCACAAGTGGCAGGCCACAGAGAGGACATGAGTTGCCTGAGGCCACAGCAGGAGTCGGTGGCACAGCTGGGACAGCAGAGCCTGGCTCTGCACGCATGCAAACCTGTACCAGCTCCTCACCCCACTCCCTTGGCTCCCCCCCACCACCCAGCCCTCCCCCACAATCCCCATCCTACTTGTTCTTGTATAACTGCAGTCTGAGGGCATCTCGCTCTTTGGTTAATTCTTTGTTGTACTGCAAACACAGAGAGGCGAGGTCAGGAGAAGGGAGGTGGAAGATGCAGACAGACAGCAGCAACAGGAACGACTCCCAGCAACACGGCCTCACCTGGTGTCAGGCTTTATATTTTTTCAAAGCACTTCCAAGCTCATGTTCTCATTTGGTTTTAATAAGAACTCGGGAAGGGTGGAAAAGGCAGGCGGAGAGCTCTAACTCATGGCTGGCTCACAGGCCCGGGGACAGCAGATAACACTGCCATCATTCTCACTGTTATCAGCCCCACGTCTGAACCTTTCCTGAACACTCTCTCAGCCAACATTCCCGTTTCAAACTCACAAGCACCCTGGGAGGCAGTTACTATTACTATCTCCATTTTACGGGTGAACAACACGGAGCATTAGAGGTTAAGTGGCTCACCTAACATCACTTAGAGCTGGGATTCTTGAACCACGTTCTCTCCCCGGGGTGCGAGCACAGATGTGATGGGGGGATTAAATTGTATTGTAATCTCTTGTTCATTTTTTGAATGGATGATACACTCACATAGCCCCTAACTCAGAAGGTACCAAAGTGACATTTCTCTCAGCCATCCTGTTCCTCTCCCCTGGGTTTTTATGAATCCTTTCCGACCTGTCTTATATATATTTCACACACGTACTTCTCTCTCTTAGTGCGGTAACGGACTAAAAATACTGTTCTGAACCTTCACAGCCCGAACACCTAGCACTTAGGCCAGAGCCCACAGCCAGTAAAGGGCAAGGCTGGCACTCTGGCTCTGGGCTCTGCATCCAGCGCTCGCTCTAGACAGTACTCCCCCCTCCCCCAACAACTCGCCATGGCAACCAACTCACGCCCGGGTTGCTTCTCACAATCACACAACTTTAAAGCAGCAAGAAACGGCCAGTGCTGCCTTCTGGGGAGCAAGTCACTCCATCCTGCCGAAGGGACCTTTAGGCTCACCCCACACACACACCACCTCCAGCGGATGGGCAGACTGCTGGGCTCACCCTATCGGCCTGCTTCTGCTGCGTGGAGACGGCAGACAGCGTCCGTTCCAGCTCTCCCACACGCTGCCTGGACGACTGCAGGCGATGAGCAAGGTCCTCCGACTCTCCTGAAATGACAGCGTGAGAAGGGAAGCCCAAAGAAGGAATCCCGCTGAAGGCCAGCCAGTGTGCCCGGCCGAGGGGTGAAAAGGTGCCTAGATTCCCACCTGCTCTCTGCCTGGCTGCCTGTTGGGTGTGAGCCAGAGCTGTCTGTAATTCCGTCTTCTCGGACACCAGAATCCCTATGGTCTGAATGTGGACCTTTGGGAGAAAGGCCAAACAAGTGCTAAAAGCACAAAAGCAATGTTTCCTGGGGGCCATGAGGGACCCTGGTTCAGCCCACTCACCTGCAGCTGTTCTCTCAGAGCCCCTTGTTCCTTCACGAGCTTCTTCTCAAATTCCTTCTTCTCCTGCAGGAAAAGAGAAGAAACAGCTCTTACTGGTAGGCAGAGATGAAACAGCAAAGGATATAGCCCCCAGAATGTCATCACTGGCCCAGGACAGGCCCACCGATGAGAACAGATAATCAGCCACCCCGGGAGTAGGGGACGGGCGGGGAGGGGCAGGGGGTAGGCCCCCTCTTTCTCCAGGCTGCCAGCAGGCAAGAGGAGAATGGGCCTCTACATCTGAATCCTCCCCCAAACCCATCAGCCACGGGAGGAGCAGACAAAGAAATCGCGTTACTTTTTCCAGTCGATCCAAAGTTTCCTGGTTCTCTTGTTTCTGTGGGGAGAGTCATAGGAAGGTGACTGAGATTGTCCCCCGTTCCCACGATCCTCAGACCAAGGAGGAGGGACGGTCAGGGGCCAGGAATGGGTTAGAAAGGGAGAGTTCATGGGGACATGAACGGACGAACGCTTCTCAAGCTAAGAGACTTTGGGTCTTGGGAAGTTTTGCTCACGGCCACAGTAGCGAGAGTCTGGATCTGATTTCCTTGAAGGGACAATGACATAAACCTCTAGAAATGGAGTCTGAGAAGGTCAGACCACCCTCTGCCAGCTCACGATCTGGAAGGGGGCATTCACTCAAGGAATGTTTCCTGAGCACACACTGCAGGCCAGGTTCTGTTCTTAAGAGCACAGATATGGGAACGAAAAGGACCTTTAAATCTTTGATTTTTTGAGCTTAAAGGGACCTTGGACACCCTCTAATTCTACCTCCTCAGGAAACTAAAGCCCAGAGAGGACAGTTGACTTGTCCAAGGTCGAAGTCGGAACAAATCAGGGGCTGAGTCAGGGCTGGGACACACCAGTCAAGCTAGTGCTCCCCCTACAGGCAACAGACCCAGGGCAAGCGTGGGGAGGACTCAAGCAGGGGTCTCTGGAGAACAGAGTAGGCAAAGAGGGCAGCCACAGAGAGAGCCATGCTGCATGCCGTGCTCCGGGGTCCCTCCAGCTGAGACCTAGGCCCCCCGGCACCCCATTCTCCCATGGCACCAGGGGTCCCCAGCCCCTTTCTTCAGAGCCCCAAGGTGAGACTGGGGCCCCAGACTGGCAGCGTGGAATCTGGGGACAACACTGGACTCTTACCAATTGCTCTATCTTGCTACTGAGTTGTGTGTTTGTTAGATTGCTGGAGTCCAGGGCTACTGATAGTTCTTGGTACCGGCTCTGAGGCGCATGCAGAGAGGAGGAGGAGGAGGAGTTGGAGGAGGGGGGGGAGAGAGGTAGAGAGAGCAATCATTAGGGTTGGGGGGTGTCTGGGCTGTCTCAGCTGGCAGTGGGGCACCCAGCCCCCGCTGTGGGAGGCGGGAGGTGGGGGCAGGTGGTGGTTGGCCTGCAGGGTCACTGGGCCGTGGTGCAGGCCCCCTTACCTCCAGATTCTTTATGTCAGTACAGGATGCTAGATCCTCCCCGTTGATGTAAGATGGAGACTAGGAGAGATGAAAGGGTTCACATGGAAACGTAATCTATCCCCCTCAAGGCCTAAGCCCTCCAACATCTTCCCCATCAACTGGCAACATTTCCTTTCCTGCCTAACTTGCCACACCCCCTTAACCCCTCCCTGTGCCAATTTCTCTTCATTCTTAATTCCCCCTTGTCCCCCACCTCCCAAGCAGCTCTCATCTGCAGGATAAAATGATGTAACCAATCTCATGGTCCAACCCCTTCATTTGGACAGCGTCAAAGAGGAGACTCAGAGAAGTAATGACTAGCTAAACATTATCCAGCCAAGCTGCCTGGTCCCAGGACCTCCCCTTCCTCTTGGGAAACTCTGCCTCGGTTTCTTTCCGTCATATTTTCCTTCCCTCTATAGCCCACTCCGGGCTCCAATTTTGGGGGTGGTACCTCGGACACAAGACCGTTGAGCTGCTGAGATAGCTGTCGCAGGCTCTCGGTGGATGAGAAAGATCTGGGGATGAACACAGCAGTCAGGGGTGCAGGAGGCTCGATGGGAAAGAGGGGGTCATGGGCAGCGGCCTAGGGACCGCTGGCCCCGTGGGAGACACTCACGTGCTTTCATCAACGGGACTAGGATCACGGTCAGCATCACGGTTCTGTTTGGAAAGAAACGTATCAATCGGTCATTCGGTTTCCAGTAAGAACCACCCACGGGCGCCAAGCTCATTCCAACCGCTTTCCGTCCACCCGCACCGTAAGGAGAACCTGCTTTTGGCCTCCCCCACCCCCGTCCTCAGGAAGGGCGCCTCGCTCTAGGAGCCAAGCTACCTGAAGAAAGGGGAGGAGGCTCCACGGCAGGTCCGTTCCTCCAGGAAGGAGGAGGGGGTGAGCATAGAGTGGGGCAGCAGGCCAAGGGGGAAGAGGCACGAACCTGAGTTGATGCCATGCTAGTGACACGGGGGGGACTAGCACAGGGGGAAGGGACACCGCCAGGTGACACGGTGTCATCAGCAGACGGTGTAACAGGAGCGGCGCGGTCTTTGGGCGCCTGTCACAGAACAGAGCAGGGGGTTAGGGGGCCAGGCAGGGCAAAAGTCGCCTCACTGCCATGAACGCAGGGGTGCAGAGCGGGTAGGACAGGTGTTGCTGCGGTCAGAGTGACAGTCACGCATGCTGGGAGCCACTCTGGGGGGTGGCTACGGCTCGCGAAGACGTCGGGCCGGTCTGCAGCCTTCCGGGGCTGCACAGCCTCCTTCGAGAACACGAGGGCCTTGTTCTCCCTGGAGCTCAGCTCCCTGGCTGACCTACAGCAGCTACAGCAGGTGGAAGGAAGGTGTGCCAAGTCAGGGAGAAGCAGGCCCTGCTCTTCCAGAAAGCCAGTCTGTGCCCAGAGGGCCCCTCTCCCGGGGCCCCACGCTGGGCAGAGGGTGGCAGTGATGAAGGAGCAGAGCGATCTGCCTCTTTCTTCTTGTTCTCCCTTCCTTCCTTCCCTCCTTCCTGCAACTACTGGTGTGTCTCCATGACTCAGGCCTTTTCTGGGAAAGAAGCTGCCCGACGAGAAGGCCCTCCCTGCTCTTACAGATAAAAAGAAAACCATGGCCACTACCCATCCCAACCTCCTGGCTCCAAAACACCTACCCAACCAAGAAACAGCTGAGAAACCAGAGGTAAGACATCTACCCTTTGACTCTTGTCATCCTGGAGAACAATCGTGGGATTGAGGGCCAGGAGCCATGGAGAAGTTCTCTCTTGGCCCAAATGGATCCACTTGCTTGACCAGAGCCCCACTCGGCCTCTCTCCAGGCTCAGGCCTGACACTTAGTCCAAGCCTCTGGCTCGAGGGATCTAATGTTCAATAGGTGAGATGGGGAAGAGGGCCGATAAGCCAAAGCTTGACAAGGGAAGAGCACCGGGGAGCCAAGGCCTGGCCAACGAAGCTGAGTCTGGAAGGAAGAGGCTGCACCTCTCTTGGGGGAAAGGGCTGCCTGCTCTCTGGAGCCTCAGCCCTGGCCTCTGAAAACCCAAATCTACTGCTCTCCTTAGAGCAAGCACCGCAGAGCCTGGGAAGCTAAAGATGAATCAAGCTGTTTGCTTGGTGACTGTCCCCACTGTGACCTTTGATGCCAGAACCTGGTGTTGCCTTGTCAACCTGGACTACTGAACCTAATAGGTAAGAGCAGGGGTTCAGCAGCTGGCTAGGCATGAGACTTTGGGGGAGCGGAGCACACTCTTAGCCACGGGCCCTGGTGAGCCCTGGGTCCCTCCTGGCCTCTTGGGTGCCCACGGATCCCTAGCATTAGAAACAAGAAAGCTCAGAAGGGGAAAAAAGTCTTTTTCTGAGGACTTAAATATACTTAATATGACTATCTTGTGAGCAACCAAGTTACTTCATAATTTTGAGTCATATAGCTAAGTATGGAATTTTAAAAACATTGCCCACTCCCCTCCAATGTCCCATTCCATTAAAAAAAAAAACCTTTTTTTTCTATCCATTAGTCCTCAGTTCTGGAAACGCCATCAGCTCTGCCCAGGATACTGCAATCACAGGCCTGCACTACTAGAGCAGAAAACTTAGGTGAGAAACAGTTATTGATATAGAGAGGATTTTAGAACGACAAGAAGGGAATATGGGCATCTGGGTCTTCATTTCCAGGACGGCAGAAGGATGCGGGCCCAGGGCCTTGGAACAAGAGTACAGATGCACAGCTTCGGGACTCCTGTAGGCCTGCACTCCACTCCCCGCGCCACCCAGCATCTCCTCTGAGCCAACAAGGTGAGTCACAGCACCTGGACAGACCCGACCGACTGGGCATGAGCAGTCCTAATGATTGAAAGACTCTCTAACCCCAGCCAACAGTTCCCTGTCCCAGGCCCTCTCCCCCTGCCCATCTCCAGCAGGACCTGGCCCCCTTCCAGCCCTACTCCTCTAGCCTGGCAGATGTCCCCCGAGGAAGTTAATTAAGGAGGAAGTGCCAACATCATGTCCGGAGGACATCTCCTAGTCCAGGGGCACCCCAGGCTCCCCGCCTTTCTGGAAAGTTCTCTGTGAGCTCATAACCCTGGCTGTTACCTGTATTACACCCTCTGCCTGGGACTCCCATTTCCCCTACTCTCAATGTGGATGACTGCTACCCACCTCTAATCTTCAAACCGGCCTCAAATGCCACCCCCTCCAGCCTCAAGTCCATTTAGAACCAACCTCTGCCTTGTCGAGCATTTGGAACGTTGCCTTATTCCAAATGTTTCTTTCATCTGTTTTCTACAGCCCCTACCACATGCCTCTGCTCTCAAGGGCCCACTGAATACGGTTAAACGTCCAGTTAATTTTTAAAAGAGAAGAGGGGCAGAATGTCCTGATCACTCACGTGTTTGGTTAACCTCACACCCCTTACAGATTAAAGTTTCATTGAAAAAAATATCCTCAGTCCTTGTGACTATAATGCAAACTCCTTTTCTCTCAACCCTACATTCCCTACTGCCAAACCAAAATGAATTGATCAACTCAAAAAAAAATCACAAACTACTTTGTGGTCTATTGGTCTTTTGGGGTCAGATGCCCAGGGGCCAAGACTTGAAGGTTTGGTTTTATTTAACCTCTCCTAGTTTGATAGCACCACGGACATTCAAACTGGAGGCTCAAAGAGCCCAAATCCCACACACCTGCTCTGGAAGCTATTCCCAAGTTACCTTTAACCTCCAAGGAGCATCTCACCTTCTCCAAGACGATAAAAGATGGGGGGTCGGGGGGGAACCCAATCAACCAAGCAGGTGAAAAAGCAGACATGAACAGGCCCAGGGTTAATGACAGCAACATAAAATAAGCCAGAGGCAAAGTATCCCCCAAACCAGAGAAGCCTCAGGGCATGCAGAGCTGGGAGGGAGCAAGCCAGAGAGGGGGGTCTCGGCACTGCCTCACCTTCCACTTGTCCAATGGGGGGATCGCTACCCCATTGGAGCGGTTAAGGTCGGACACCAGCACCTTCAGAATGTCCTGAATCTATAGGAGGCGAAAAGGGGAAAACAAGGGCAGGGAGAGAAAGAGAAAAGTGGCTTAGAGAGGCAAGAGAGTCAGGGAAGGAAGAAGAGATGGGTTCAGGGCAATGGAATGCTGGAGAAGAGAGAAAGGGATCAATACCACAGCCTGTGCCATTTTCCAAACAGCCACTTGCTGCCTCGCCAGAGGCAGAAATCAAGGTAAACAGATGGAAAAGTCCCCGGAACAATGCAGTCACATAGCTCCTTAGGCGAACAATGCAGCTCTTAATAGCTTCTTAGACCCTCAGGCCCAGACTTTTAAAAACCAGACTTCAGAACAAGGGTCCACTCAAACAAAGCGGGCTACAGCTAAAAAATAAGTCTGAAAGACAATGATCTGATCCAACAGTGTCATCTTACAGATGAGGAAACTGAGGCCCAGGGGACGAAGTGATTTTCTTGACATCACCCAGCAAGCTGGTGGCAAAGATGGCCTTGAAACTCAGATGATCTCCTAATCCAAGGGCCTGGGACTCTCCTCACCACACCCTGGGGTTCTGTTGGTGCCTCTAAATGGAGAGCCTGAGGACAAGAGGCTGTTCTCACTGCCTGGTTTCCCACTGAGGCTGGGGCTGAGGAAGATCACCAGAGCAGTAAGTCAAATAGCAACTACTCTTTACTGAACGTTTACCCTGCACCAGGCCCTGTATTAGGGGATTGTTACAAAAACAACAACAATCTCATTTAAACTTCATAAGTGTAAGACCGTATTACCCCAGTTTTACCAGTGTGGAACCAGAGACCCAACGAGCTTAAACAATTTGCCCAAAACCATATCCCCAACAGAGGGAGAGGTAGAATTCAAACCCAAACTTCTTAGCCAATATCTGCCATTTCTTCCACAATCTTAACCACTACCCTCTCCTGCTGTCCCTTGAGCACCCCATCCCCGGAAGGTGGCAATACTCACATCCTCAGGCGAGGGACAACCACCAGAAGTGGTTGTCTCCGGGCTACTGCCATTCTTGATCTTTCTTTTTTTCTTAGCTCCTGCAGGAACACCAGGGCTGTTCTTCTGCTGATACTCCCTTAACTGCAAAAAGGAAAAGCAGTGAGGCTCATGAGAACTATAAGCCCCCTATGTTCACATCCTACTTTACAGTTTACAAGAAGCAGAGGTGGAAAAGTAAACATTTAATCAGACATCAGGGTCCTTTCTCACACCTCTGTTAGAGCTGCACACCACTGCTTCTCAAACTTTTACATCAGTGTATCCTAATGGCAGAAGGCAGTGAAGGCACACAACCCTAGTGAATCTGGGAACGTAACAGAAAGAGGACAACCCAAACACCATTTCGGAGAGAAGTCTATTATAATCTTACAAATCTATGCAAATGTCGTCCCTAAGCACATTAATATAAAAGGCTTTTTCTCTCTCAAGAGAATCAAGCAAAACTGATGCTCCAGTCCCATGTTTATCCTGTGGCACTCAGGGCACCCCACGTTGAGATGATGATTTGGGAAAGATTCCCAGCTGTGAAGTTCAGTTTCACGCGATCTGTTCCACAGAGGATAAGCAGATCTCACTCCAAAGGAGCACTGAATGACGGGCACTCTGGTCTCAGAATCATAGCGAATTAAGAGTGTAAGGCAGAAGATTCAGATTAAAACTGTGACAGTCTCTCTGGATAGAAACCTGGGAGAAAACCAAACTAAGCAAAGCACATTCTCCCCACTGCCACCCAGAGAGACTGTCAATGTTTCGAGATCACTGGTGAAGTGTAGGCTTTTTACGCTATCGACACCAAAGGATGGGGTACAGTCTAGAGTGAGGGAGCCTGAAACCCAGGTGGGACCTAAGTCCCATAGTCCCGAGTCCCCTTCAAGCTGGAAATTTGTGCTGCGACCAGAGAAACCGGAAAGGATGTGGAAACACAGGGGGACCGGGTCGTAAGATCAAACACCGGGCTCGTGGCGGTAATGACAGTTCAGAGGGGGATTATGACGTAACTACATTTCACTCCTCCCTACCGATGCCCGAGTCGCCGTTTCGCGGTGGGGGAGGGGAACGCAAGGCCAGGACCGAGGTCCTTGGATACCGGGACCCTAGGGAGCCCAGGGAGCCCAAGAGGTCCGGTTCTGGGCGGCAGGAGGCGAGGGCCGAGCCTGGTGCGGGAAGCCCCCGGGGTCACCGGCCCAAAGTCACCCAGGAGTGACGAGTGAGGGCGGGGGCTGGGCTGCCGGGGGGCGGGACTGGCTGAGAATACTTTCTGGGGGGGCGCCAAGGGGCGCCGAGAGGCTCGCCCCGTGTGCCTCGGAGGCAGCACAGACTCTGGCCATGACCCGGCCGTCGGAGGGGTCTCGGGCTGGGTCAGGGAGCCGCGACCCCGCACGTTTTACCTTTTTCTTGGCCGCAGCCAATTTGCTCTGTCGGGTTTCTTCCGACATCCCGGGACGGGGCGGGGGAAGGGGGGGCCACATCAGCAAGATCCCGGCAACCACTGCGGAATTGCTTCCGGCAGCCACCGCGCCGCTGTGAGACGAAGCCGTAAAAGGAAGGACCAGGGCGGTACTAGGCCGCCGCGGTGTGAGCGTAGCCTCAAATCCCTAATCCCATTAGTCGATGGGAAAGTTGAAAGGGGAAGGGGCGTGACTAAACCACAGCTAGCCAGGAGGGACGGGGGAAGGCCTAATAAAGACTGCGTGCGCAGCCGCTCTCCTTGCCTATCTGGGCGGGGAAAGGCGGGGCCCGACTTCGCAGCGGGCTTATGTAGCTAGCTCTGTGACGCTTCGGTGTGCGTCAGAGAATTGCGAATACTGGGCGGACCTGAGGGGCCGCTTTCCCGCACGCGCCCTGGACCCTCCGGCACTGCAGAGCTCCCCCAGTCGGGGACCCCGGACCCCAGGGCTGAGGAGGTGGGCGAGGAGCGGACAGCAGGGGGAAAGCACATCTCTTCCCAGTCACTTTCCTGACTCCCCGTAGCTCTGCCCCAGACTTTCTCTCCCCAGAGATCGCCTCCAGAGACCACCCCCCACCCCCACCCCCACCCCCGCTTCCACTGCTCCACATCAGAATCTCTCCTTCCGCCAGGATCCCTACCCCGATCCCGGGAGCATTATCTACCCTTTTCCCAACCGGATCCAGTCCCGGTCTCTGTACTTCACAGCAGTTCCTCCTCTCACACCCTCACAGTACCCCTTTCCTCCCAAAGCGGCCTCTAGGTCCAATCAGCCTTTTTCCCTCGGATTCCTCTACAGGACTCAACCAGGACTTTCCAAAAGTTGCCGCGGGGCTTTCCGATCCCCTGTGAGTATGCTTGTGCCCCCTTCCTTGCCCTCCACCCTGTACCCCACTGCTGCTCTAAGTCCTCCTCTCCGTCCCCAGCAGCAGCTGACCCACCCCCAGTCCTCTTCAAGGTCTTCCCCCAGCTGACCTCATTCTGCTGAGAAACTCTAGGTCATTTCTCAGTCCTTCCCCATCTTTTCCTCCTGCCCACCAAGCTTCAGAGAAGAAACAGCGTCCTGTACTTTGTCAGTGGTACCCCAGGCTCTCCAAATGGGCTCTGTCTCTCATCCTTCCTGACAGCACCACAAGTGGCTGGTTGATTTTGTTCTTTTCACACCACTATCCCTCCCTCACCCATTCCACCCACATGGAAACTACTCCCTTTCCCTCAAACGCATGTACTCTCTCCTGCCTTAGGGCATTTGAATACACCGTCTGGAATACTTTTTCTTGCAGCTTTTTGCCGAACTGATGCCTACTCATCCTTTAAAGTTGAGCTTCCTCGGAGAAGTCTTAGCCCCACTTCGGGCTCAGGCCAATAGCTTTGTTAGCCACTCCCCTAGCACACTGTACTTCAACTTCAAAGCACTTTTCAGACTGGTAGTTAGTTGATTGGTTATTTGTCATTGACTCATTCATTTGACAAATTCATTCGAAACAGTGCTTACTATGTGCCAGGTACTGTTGTAGACACAGGGCAATCAGCAGTGAATAAAACAGAGTCCCTGCCGTCATGGTGTTTTACACTCCAGTGGTATAAGGCTGTCAGTGAAAATAATATTAATGAAATATACAATATGTCAGGTGATGATAGATGTTAGAAAACATCAGGACAAAAGGATAGTGATTGAGGTGTGGCCATTTAAATGGGGTGGTCAGGAAAGGACTTTCTGATGACGTGTGACCTGTGAGCAGAGCTTTAAATGGAAATTTCTGGAGGAAGAGCATGACTGTTGGGGGTTCTATGTCTGGGACTAGGCTATACGTTCCATGAAGGCAGGGGGCCAGGCTTGATGTCTTATCCATTGCTGAACCCCTGGAGCCTTTGCCAGTGCCTGGCAGCTAGTGTTTACTCACGATGTGTTGACTGACTGGTTAAAATCCCCTGTCCTAAGAATGGGAACCACGTCTTCCTCGGTCTCTTGTATTACAGTTGCTCCAACAAACATTTCCTGAAAATTAGCAGTGTACCAGGCACCGGCCTTCACAGCTTTTAGACGCAGAAAGGACAAAGATGAACTGTAGCCCCAGGGATGGGTTTTGCTACCCAATGCGATTATAAAGCCAGCGACATCATAGACTTGACAGGAGAATCCAAGAGGTAGACCTGAAGTAGATTCTCTGGGGTCAGGTTGGGAACCAGGATGGGTCCTTTAGTTAAAGTTGGGTGTGGCTGGGAGTGAAAGAAAACCCCAAATAATGGTGGCTTGAACAGTCATCAGGGACCCATGCCTCTATCATCCAAGACACCGTTCAACTCCAGCATCCCTCCAGCTGGTAGGAAAGAGGAAGGCTAGAGAAAGGCATGCCCTCTCCGTGGAAGGACAGTTCCCAGACATCGCATATGCTATTTCTAATTAAGTTCCACTTGCCAGAACTTAGTTATAGGGCCACATCTAATTCCAAGGGAAGCTGGGAAGTGTAGTCTTATTCTGGGGTGGAGGGTGTCTGTTACCAACCAGAAGCACGGAGTGGATATTGGGGGATAATGTGTAGGTTCTGAATTGTAGATAATTGGTCAGTCTGGCTTACGACTCTTTGTGCCACGCAGCGGCCATCTCCCAAGTCTGGCCAGGCTGATGGGGCCAGCGAGGATTCTCTGCACCTTGACATTCAGAAGCTGAAGGAGAAGAAGGACATGCTGGACAAGGAAATCTCCCAATTAATATCTGAGTAAGTCTCTTTGGGTTCCTCAGTGTGCTTAAGATAACTTTTTTTTTTTTTTTTTTTTTTTGGCCGTGCCATGCCATGCAGCTTGCAGGATCTCAGTTCCCCGAACAGGGATTGAACCTGGGCCACGGCAGTGAAAGCACCGAGTCCTAACCACTGGACTGCCAGGGATTCTCTAGATAACATTTAACTAGTGCCCAGTAACTGCAACCTAGCTTAGCATAAAAACAGGACTGCGCCGGGAGTTCCCAGGAGAATAAGGGGAACTAGGAACTGGAAAGCCATGGCTCTCCCAGTCTCTTCTGGGGCCCACGGTCTCTGCCTCTGCTTCTGTCTGCACATGGGCTCTGTCCTCCCTCTGCAGGTGGGGTTTTCACTGCCCAGGGGAAGCTGGCTCTTCCACAACTCCTGGGTTTTCCCATGCCCTTTGCTCCAGCCACATGGCACAGACTGAGCAGCCTTTGAACGTGCATGTCACACTTGAGGGGATCTGATTAGCCACTCATGTGCCCATCTGTGAATCCCTTGGCTGTGACCAGGACTATATAGTACCAGCGTGGCTGAGGATGCCTCCCTAAGAGTACAGGGAGAATTTGCCAGGAGTGAGGGGGTGGGCAGATCTCCTGCCCTACCTTAAGCTTCATGAGGGCAGAGTCTATCTTGGCATCACTATCCTGGTTCCCAATGCCAAGCACCCAGTAGGCCCTTAGTGAACATTTGTTAAATAGATGCCTCGTTACTCTCTGAACCTTGGAGCCTCATCGGCTTTCTCAACGATATTCTCTCTCTCTCTCTCTCTCCATTTCTCACCCCAGAGGCTACAGTGTAGATGAACTGGAGGACCACATCTCCCAGCTCCACGAGTATAATGACATCAAGGATGTAGGCCAGATGCTGCTAGGCAAACTAGGTGAGGGAGTCCCCATGCCCCAGGGGTGGTGGGATTTTGCTCCTGGGCCTTCTAAACTTACCCAACCCCCCTACCATTCTCAGCTGCCACGCTCCCTGAATGCCCCTCCCCTTCCTGGCCACCTAGCGAAGCAACTGTACAGCTCTTACCTGAGTGCCTGCGGTTTTTCCCTCGGGTATAGAGCCTGCTTTGGAGCTACAGGCAGGTTTGAGCCTGGGCTCACCCGCCTGCCTGAGGACTAGGGTTCCCAGTCCTCCGGGGCCTACTCAGACCAATGGAGACCCCAGCCTCGCCTCAAGTGGCCGACATGCTACAGAGGCAGAAAGTGCAAGGGGAACTCTGTGGCTTAAAGGGGTATTTTGTTCCTCCTGGAACACAGTCTCACTATCTAGAGGGCTGAGCCGAGACACAGGCACCTGTGTGTCTGAGCAGGCTGAGACAGCCCACCTTGGAGGTGAGGAAATGTGTAGGTGGCCTTGGTTCCATCACCTGGCTTGGATCGGTGGGCACGCTGATGTTCAACCAGCAGGGACCCTTTGGGACAGCGCTCAGAGCTGGGCTGTAGGCCCGCTGGCTGCCTGAGTTGCAGCTCTCGTCGCAGAATTGCCCATCAGCATCCGGGATTCCACGGCAGGAAGGGCTTCTCCGTGTGTCAGTGGGGAATGGGTCTCAAAGGAGGGGAGGGAGAAAACAGAAGGTGGTGGAGGATGATCAGGGCCCAAGAAGAAAGGAATGTGAGGGGACTGTAGCCTAGAGGCCAAGGGGAATAAGCTCTTGTGAGAACCCAGTTTGAGACCTGTCCTTCCAGGTCGTAGGACCTGGAGCAGGCGGAGTGTCCTCTTTCATTCATTCAGTGAGTATTTCCTGAGCACCTACTCTGTGCTACTCAACAGGGTATGGGGACATTTTGGTGAACCCGACACTTTTTTTTTTTTTTTAATGTTTATTTATTTATCTATTTACTTGGTTGCACCAGGTCTTAGTTGCGGCAGGCGGGCTCCTTAGTTGTGGCATGTGAACTCTTAGTTGCAGCATGCATGTGGGATCTAGTTCCCTGACCAGGGATTGAACCCCGGCCCCCTGCATTGGGAGCGCGGAGTCTTACCCACTGAGCCACCAGGGAAGTCCAAACGGGACACTTGAATGTCTCCATTCTCATGTGACTTATGTTTTGGTGTTGGGGTGGGGGAGGGGAATGGTCAAGAAGTAAAGGAACACAAATAAATGAATTATAAAATGTGTTAAGTGCAGTGAAGAAAACAAAAGACAGAGATGGAAAATATTGAGGTATGAACAGGGTGGCAGGGGGGGATGAGCCAGGGTGGTCAGGGCAGGCCTCTGAGGAGACCCCTTCCCTTGGGAGGAGAGAAGAGTCTGTGAGGAGGCATGAGGAAGGGCATCACCAAATGGCAAGGGCACGCACATGGGCCAGGGTTTGCAGCTGGCCACTGATACAATGTAAGTGTAAACTTACATTTTCAGCACGTGACTCTTGCTGCTGCTTCATGTGGGTGAGGGTTAAGTGAGTCTAGTTTGGAGGGACCAGACAGGGCCCACAGTGGAGGAGCCTGGAAGGAGTAGCAGGAGGGTTATCTGGGCCAACTAGGGGAGCAGGAAAAAAGTGCTGGAGAGGGTCCTGGGTAGGCCAGGGCTTTGGCCATTTTCCCTCCCACTTCTCCCACTGGACATTCTTCCTTCCTTCCTTCCTTCCTTTCAGCCGTGATCCGAGGTGTCACCACCAAAGAGTTGTATCCAGAATTTGACCTGGACATGAATGACTGAGCTCACAGCCCCTTGTCCACGGCCCACTGGGACAGGCCGATGTGGACATGAGAAGCAGTGAAAGCCCAACCAGAGCACCTACAGGCTTTCCAGTGAGAAAGTGTCAGAAACCCTTTTCTAGAGAGCCCAAGCCGAGTCAGGAGGGAGCCCAGAGAAGAAGGGGGGGCAGAAAGAAGGGGAGATCCCAGCTCTGAGGTTCCTGAAATGTTCCAGTGACACCTGTGTATGTGTATATGTATCCTGTTTGTAAATAAACATATGAGCGATTTTGGTGCAAATCTGTATGCTGATTCCCTCTCCTCTGATAGCCCCCTGATCCTACCCTGGAAAAAGAGAGCCTGCCTTGGATTATAACAAACTTCCATGTGCCAGGCACTGTACTAAATGCCTTATATCCATTATTTCTAATGCTTCAATCCATCCTATGAGGAATTAGTATTACTATCCCCATTTTACAGATGAGGAAATTGAGGCTCAGAGAGGCACAGTGACTTGCCTGAGGTCACACAGCCAGTAAGTAGCAGAGCAGGGATATGAGCCCAAGTCTTCACGCTGAAGCTTCTGGTGTGCAACACTGCCTTTCTGGGCTGGGAAACAAGTGGGTAAGAGCTGAGAGTGAAATAGTGACATTGGGAGGAATTCTTCCCTGATCTATAGAATCAGGGTTCCACTCCCCAATTGTAATTCTCTGCCAAGCATGGGTGAGCTGTTGTCATTTCTTCACCGCGTGTTGTTCATCCTGAACAACCGTCACTGGCAGAAGTACAACTTGAGTGTTGTAACTGCTGAGTGCAGTCCAGAACAGCAGGATCTCACGTCGGACTTGCTAAGTATTCTGACTGCTCCCGCTGCCCCTCTGCCCTGTCCCTGCTGGACATTCTCGTAAGATTTCAGAAGTTACAGCAGTGTTTGGGGACAGGCTTTCATGAGGTGAAGTAAGTTTAGTTTCTAAAAACCAGCCATGCAAGTCAGGCCTGGGTTTGAGTTCCAGCTCTGCCTGCTTACAAGCTGTGTGACCGTGGGCAGCTGGCTTGGCCTCGATAAGTAGAAATGATAGTAGTGCTGTATGCATCAGGGCAATTAGCATTAGTTGCCTCAACAACCCCCAAACCTCCTTGGCTGAATGCAGCAAAGGTGCCTTTGTTTCACAAAGTCTGATGAGGATCTGGTAGCCCTCCTACGTTTTGGAGCTTCACCGCTGGAACCCACAGTCGGGGGAAAGAGGTGGAGAAGACACGTCAGCTCTGAACTGACTCACCCCGAAATGGGCAGACGTCACTTCTCACAGACAATGGTCCAGAACTAGTCATGTGGCCTAAACTGCTCTGGGTGAGCACCCAGGTATTTGATAGGGACCAGCTGCTGTCACAGCCACAAGTACCTACCTCCAAAGAGCGCTTCAGGGATTTGATGGGACCCAACACCTGGGAACGTCAGTCCAGCTCCCCTTTATTGCTGGACAGCAACCCGTCCTGCTCAGGGGATGGCGCCACCCAGGCCCATGCTCTGGTCCTGCTGCAGATTGCAGACAGTTGGCTTGTCTTGCCTCTGTCCGCAGAAAGAGGAGCTCTGGGAGCCACGGTGTCTGGGTCTCTGCCACACAGTGCTTCTCTGCCAGCAGTAAGTAAGAAGCAGTGACAGTGCAACATGATAAAGGCTGTCATGGGGTTACAGGAGCACATTTAAGCGGCACCTAACCAATTTGGGACATTGGGGAAATGCTGGGAGAAGAGACATCGAAGCCTGTGCAGTAAAAAGAGTCAGCCAGACAAGAACGTGGGAGAGTAGTATTCCAGGGGGAAAACTATTTACAAAGGCCCAGAGGCCGAGAACTTAGTGGAGCCAGGACTCCAAGGGACTCTGGTTGCAGAGTGATTAGGAATGAAGCCTCTCCCAAACACAATTGTAACCCAACTCTGCATTTTGGACCAATCTTTTTTTTTTTTTTTTTTTTTTTTGAGATGGGTGTGGTTTTTACTTTCCACAACTTACATGTTTCATAATTTAACTCTTTTTTTAATAAATTTATTTATATTTATTTTTGGCTGCGTTGGGTCTTCATTGCTGCATGCAGGCTTTCTCTAGTTGCAGTGAGCAGTGCACGGGCTTCTCGTTGCGGTGGCTTCTCTTGTTGCAGAGCACGGACTCTAGGCGCGCGGGCTTCAGTAGTTGTGGCACGCGGGCTTCAGTAGTTGTGGCACGCGGGCTCAGTAGTTGTGGCTCACAGGCTCTAGAGCGCAGGCTCAGTAGTTGTGGTGCACGGGCTTAGTTGCTCCGTGGCCTGTGGGATCTTGCCGGACCAGGGCTCGAACCCGTGTCCCCTGCATTGGCAGGCGGATTCTTAACCGCTGTGCCACCAGGGAAGTCCCTATAATTTAACTCTTATGATTTGAAAAAAATCCAATAAAGACATTAAAAGCAGACATGTAGAAGCCTCTTAGATAGCCTCAACCACCAGAGGGCAGACAACAGAAGCAAGAAAAACTACAATCCTGCAGCCTGTGGACCAAAAACCACAGTTACAGAAAGATAGAGAAGATGAAAAGGCAGAGGGCTATGTACCAGATGAAGGAACAAGAAAAAACCCCAGAAAAACAACTAAATGAAGTGGAGATAGGCAACCTTCCAGAAAAAGAATTCAGAATGATGATAGTGAAGATGATCCAGGACCTCGGAATAAGAATGGAGGCAAAGATTGAGAAGATGCAAGAAATGATTAACAAAGACCTAGAAGAAGTAAAGAACAAACAAACAGAGATGAACGATACAATAACTGAAGTGAAAACTACACTAGAAGGAATCAATAGCACAATAACTGAGGCAGAAGAACGGATAAGTGACCTGGAAGACAGAATGGTGGAATTCACTGCCACGGAACAGAATAAAGAAAAAAGAATGAAAAGAAATGAAGACAGCCTAAGAGACCTCTGGGACAACATTAAACGCAACAACATTCGCATTATAGGGGTCCCAGAAGGAGAAGAGAGAGAGAAAGGACCAGAGAAAATATTTGAAGAGATTATAGTCGAAAACTTCCCTAACATGGGAAAGGAAATAGCCACCCAAGTCCAGGAAGCGCAGAGAGTCCCATACAGAATAAACCCAAGGAGAAACACGCCGAGACACATAGTAATCAAAGTGGCAAAAATTAAAGACAAAGAAAAATTATTGAAAGCAGCAAGGGAAAAACGACAAATGACATACAAGGGAACTCCCATAAGGTTAACAGCTGATTTCTCAGCAGAAACTCTGCAAGCCAGAAGGGAGTGGCATGATATACTTAAAGTGATGAAAGGGAAGAACCTACAACCAAGATTACTCTACCCGGCAAGGATCTCATTTAGATTTGATGGAGAAATCAAAAGCTTTACAGACAAGCAAAAGCTAAGAGAATTCAGCACCACCAAACCAGCTCTACAACAAATGCTAAAGGAACTTCTCTAAGTGGGAAACACAAGAGAAGAAAAGGACCTACAAAAACAAACCCAAAACAATTAAGAAAATGGTCATGGGAACATACATATCGATAATTACCTTAAACGTGAATGGATTAAATGCCCCAACCAAAAGACATCGACTGGCTGAATGGATACAAAAACAAGACCCATATATATGCTGTCTACAAGAGACCCACTTTAGACCTAGGGACACATACAGACTGAAAGTGAGGGGATGGAAAAAGATATTCCATGCAAATGGAAATCAAAAGAAAGCTGGAGTAGCTATACTCATATCAGATAAAATAGATTTTAAAATAAAGAATGTTACAAGAGACAAGGAAGGACACTACATAATGATCCAGGGATCAATCCAAGAAGAAGATATAACAATTATAAATATATATGCACCCAACATAGGAGCACCTCAATACATAAGGCAACTGCTAACAGCTATACAAGAGGAAATCGACAGTAACACAATCATAGTGGGGGACTTTAACACCTCACTTACACCAATGGACAGATCATCCAAAATGAAAATAAATAAGGAAACAGAAGCTTTAAATGACACAATAGACCAGATAGATTTAATTGATATATATAGGACATTCCATCCAAAAACAGCAGATTACACGTTCTTCTCAAGTGCGCACGGAACATTCTCCAGGATAGATCACATCTTGGGTCACAAATCAAGCCTCAGTAAATTTAAGAAAATTGAAATCACATCAAGCATCTTTTCTGACCACAACGCTATGAGATTAGAAATGAATTACAGGGAAAAAAACGTAAAAAAGACAAACACATGGAGGCTAAACAATACGTTACTAAATAACCAAGAGATCACTGAAGAAATCAAAGAGGAAATAAAAAAATACCTAGAGACAAATGACAATGAAAACACAACGACCCAAAACCTATGGGATGCAGCAAAAGCGGTTCTAAGAGGGAAGTTTATAGCTATACAAGCCTACCTAAAGAAACAAGAAAAATCTCAAGTAAACAATCTAACCTTACACCTAAAGGAACTAGAGAAAGAAGAACAAACAAAACCCAAAGTTAGCAGAAGGAAAGAAATCATAAAGATCAGAGCAGAAATAAATGAAATAGAAACAAAGAAAACAATAGCAAAGATCAATAAAACTAAAAGTTGGTTCTTTGAGAAGATAAACAAAATTGATAAGCCATTAGCCAGACTCATCAAGAAAAAGAGGGAGAGGACTCAAATCAATAAAATCAGAAATGAAAAAGGAGAAGTTACAACAGACACCGCAGAAATACAAAGCATCCTAAGAGACTACTACAAGCAACTCTATGCCAATAAAATGGACAACCTGGAAGAAATGGACAAATTCTTAGAAAGGTATAACCTTCCAAGACTGAATCAGGAAGAAACAGAAAATATGAACAGACCAATCACAAGTAATGAAATTGAAACTGTGATTTAAAATCTTCCAACAAACAAAAGTCCAGGACCAGATGGCTTCACAGGTGAATTCTATCAAACATTTAGAGAAGAGCTAACACCCATCCTTCTCAAACTTCTTCCAAAAAATTGCAGAGGAAGGAACACTCCCAAACTCATTCTATGAGGCCACCATCACCCTGACACCAAAACCAGACAAAGACACTCAAAAAAAAGAAAATTACAGACCAATATCACTGATGAATATAGATGCAAAAATCCTCAACAAAATACTAGCAAACAGAATCCAACAACACATTGAAAGGATCATACACCACGATCAAGTGGGATTTATCCCAGGGATGCAAGGATTCTTCAATATACGCAAATCAATCAATGTGATACACCATATTAACAAATTGAAGAATAAAAACCATATGATCATCCCAGTAGATGCAGAAAAAGCTTTTGACAAAATTCAACACCCATTTCTGATAAAAACTCTCCAGAAAGTGGGCATAGAGGGAAACTACCTCAACATAATAAAGGCCATATATGACAAACCCAGAGCAAACATCATTCTCAATGGTGAAAAACTGAAAGCATTTCCTCTAAGATCAGGAACGAGACAAGATGTCCACTCTCACCACTATTATTCAACATAGTTCTGGAAGTCCTAGCCACGGCAATCAGAGAAGAAAAAGAAATAAAAGGAATACAAATTGGAAAAGAAGAAGTAAAACTGTCACTGTTTGCGGATGACATGATACTATACATAGAGAATCCTAAAACTGCCACCAGAAAACTGCTAGAGCTCATTAATGAATATGGTAAAGTTGCAGGATACAAAATTAATGCACAGAAATCTCTTGCATTCCTATACACTAATGATGAAAAATCTGAAAGAGAAATTATGGAAACACTCCCATTTACCATTGCAACAAAAAGAATAAAATACCTAGGAATAAACCTACCTAGGGAGACAAAAGACCTGTATGCAGAAAACTATAAGACACTGATGAAAGAAATTAAAGATGATACCAACAGATGGAGAGATATACCATGCTCTTGGATTGGAAGAATCAACATTGTGAAAATGAGTATACTACCCAAAGCAATCTACAGATTCAATGCAATCCCTATCAAATTACCAATGGCATTTTTTACGGAGCTAGAACAAATCATCTTAAAATTTGTATGGAGACACAAAAGACCCCGAATAGCCAAAGCAGTCTTGAGGCAAAAAAATGGAGCTGGAGGAATCAGACTCCCTGACTTCAGACTATACTACAAAGCTACAGTAATCAAGACAATATGGTACTGGCACAAAAACAGAAACATAGATCAATGGAACAAGATAGAAAGCCCAGAGATTAACCCACGCACCTATGGTCAACTAATCTATGACAAAGGAGGCAAAGATATACAATGGAGAAAAGACAGTCTCTTCAATAAGTGGTGCTGGGAAAACTGGACAGCTACATGTAAAAGAATGAGATTAGAATACTCCCTAACACCATACACAAAAGTAAACTCAAAATGGATTAGAGACCTAAATATAAGACTGGACACTATAAAACTCTTAGAGGAAAACATAGGAAGAACACTCTTTGACATAAATCACAGCAAGATCTTTTTTGATCCACCTCCTAGAGTAATGGAAATAAAAACAAAAATAAACAAGTGGGACCTAATGAAACTTCAAAGCTTTTGCACAGCAAAGGAAACCATAAACAAGACGAAAAGACAACCCTCAGAATGGGAGAAAATATTTGCAAATGAATCAACAGACAAAGGATTAATCTCCAAAATATATAAACAGCTCATTCAGCTCAATATCAAAGAAACAAACACCCCAATCCAAAAATGGGCAGAAGACCTAAATAGACATTTCTCCAAAGAAGACATACAGACGGCCACGAAGCACATGAAAAGATGCTCAACATCACTAATTATTAGAGAAATGCAAATCAAAACTACAATGAGGTATCACCTCACTCCTGTTAGAATAGGCATCATCAGAAAATCTACAAACAACAAATGCTGGAGAGGGTGTGGAGAAAAGGGAAACCTCTTGCACTGTTGGTGGGAATGTAAATTGATACAGCCACTATGGAGAACAATATGGAGGTTCCTTAAAAAACTAAAAATAGAATTACCATATGACCCAGCAATCCCACTACTGGGCATATACCCAGAGAAAACCGTAATTCAAAAAGACACATGCACCCTAATGTTCATTGCAGCACTATTTACAATAGCCAGGTCATGGAAGCAACCTAAATGCCCATCAACAGACACATGGATAAAGAAGTTGTGGTACATATATACAATGGAATATTACTCAGCCATAAAAAGGAACGAAATTGAGTCATTTGTTGAGACGTGGATGGATCTAGAGACTGTCATACAGAGTGAAGTAAGTCAGAAAGAGAAAAACAAATATCGTATATTAATGCATGTATGTGGAACCTAGAAAAATGGTACAGATGAGCCAGTTTGCAGGGCAGAAGTTGAGACACAGATGTAGAGAAGGGACATATGGACACCAAGGGGGGAAAACTGCGGTGAGGTGGGGATGGTGGTGTGCTGAATTGGGCGATTGGGATTGACATGTATACACTGATGTGTATAAAATTGATGCTTAATAAGAACCTGCGGTATAAAAAAACAAACAAAACAACTAAAAAAAAAAAAAAGCAGACATGTAGGAAACAAAAACAAAGGGAATGAACCATGATAATGCTTATTTAAGACGGTAGGATTATTGGTGGTTTTCCCCTTTTTTTCCCACTTCTCTGTACAGCATGCAATGTTATTATACTGTCGTCAGCACCACAGTTGTAGGACCACGTCTCCACACCTCCACCACTTCTTATTCGCTTAGTTCTCAATCTAGCTAGTTAATGTTGACCTTCCTGTAATTAATTCATCCTTTCTTTTATTTTCTTTATTTCTCCCACCTCGTTTTGGTAGCTAATTTCAAATCTTATAGCAAGAGGGCTTCCCTGGTGGTGCAGTGGTTAAGAATCGCCTGCCAATGCAGGGGACACAGGTTCAATCCATGATCCGGGAAGATCCCACATACCATGGAGCAGCTAAGCCCGTGTGCCACAACTACTGAGCCTGCGCTCTAGAGCCCACGAGCCACAACTACTGAAGCCTGCACACCCCAGAGCCCACATGCCGCAACTACTGAGCCTGTGCTCTAGAGCCCATGAGCCACAACTACTGAGCCCACGTGCCACAACTACTGAGCCCACGCACCTAGAGCCCGTGCTCCGCAACAAGAGAAGCCACCGCAATGAGAAGCCTGCGCACCGCAACAAAGAGTAGCTCCCGCTCGCCGCAGCTAGAGAAAGCCTGCGCGCAGCAACAAAGACCCAACGCAGCCAAAGATAAATATAAATAAATAAATTTATATTAAAAAAAACTTATAGCAAGATATCTTTTCCTCTTTAACTCTATACTAGTCATTTTGCTTAACTCTAACCTTATCCTCAACCCTAATTCCAGCCGTAATTCCAAATGTTACTAGAAAGCAAGGACACTTCTCACTAGTTCCCTAAAATCCCTGCCTCTTTACGGTTTTTCGTTTTTTCCGCCTTGCCACGCGGCTTGTGGGATCCTAGTTTCCCAACCAGGGATCGAACCCGGGCCCTCGGCAGTGAGAGCACAGAGCCCTAACCATTGGACCATCAGGGAGATCCCCCTGCCTCTTTACAAATTACAGACCTCCTGTGGCTATGCGCTTGTTTTCTGATGATCGCCCAGAGTTGCATTCTTCTGGAAGGCAACAAAAGACACTAAGGTAGATTCCAGGTTCTCGAGTTAAGAATGAATACACTGCCAGTGCTCCAAAGACTTTTGCATTTGGGGCCAATTTTAAGGCAGCCCTGGAGGATGCTTGGAAAGCATCATCTGGGTCCATTTCCCTCTGTGTGAGGTCAGCTCTCCCAGGTGTGATGGCAAGCAGAGGCCTCAAGGGGGCAGTGTCTGCTCAGAAATGCGCCCAGCTGCCGGGGAAGCTGCCCTTGGGAGGGCCCTGCCTGGGAAGGTCTGGTCCTGCCAAGCCACTGGCCACAGACAAGATCCTCAGAATGCCCCACATAGAAGAGGGGGTTCTCTATGGCAGCACCTCTCCCAGAGTCTGAAGTGACCCCAACCACCACCCTGGGCAGTAAGGAGCCAACTGGTTGTGAGATGTGCATAGTGACACATGCCATTGGTCAGGGCGTGCCCTGATGGTGCTAGGAAACAGGCTACCGAGGGCAACTGACACTGTGAGTGCAGGAACATTGTTTGATCACATCCAGTGTAAACCTTACTCCAAAACATTCATCATTTGGTACATACTAGAGTTCAAAACACTAATGAAATACAGCCTGTATTCTCATCCCTGAGGGCAGAAAGGGGTCGTTTCCGGGCAGCCTGACCTCATCGAGGCAGTGTCACCAAATAACACCCCGCTTTAGCTTTGCTCAGAAGAAGAGGACAATTTGCAGAGGGGAGGAAGGCCAGATCGGGGGCCGTCTGTTATGGAAGAGTGGTGCCTGAGGGGCCCGCAACCTTGACGCCTGGAGGCTCTGTGATGAAAGCTCTGGGTACTGTCAAGTCAGGTGTTGTCACCAGGTGAAAGGTGACGACCACCATTCAAACCAGTCACAAGCCGAAGGTTTCCCCAGAGAAGGGTTGATGGAGATAACTAACATTTCTGAAACCCTGTGGGTCAGCAGGGAGATGAGTGCTTCATGGGCAGTATCTCACCGGCACCTCCCAACCAGAGTGTGGGTAGGTGGAGTATCCGCATTTCCAAACTGAGGTCTGAGGGGTGGAGTAACTTGCTCAAGGTCACAGTTCCAAGAAGCAGCTGAGCCGTCTGGCTCCAGAGCCTGGCTGACGGTGAGCTGTCCTCTTCCCAGCTGAGGCTCAGCCTCTCTTTTTTTTTTTTTTTTTTTTAATTAATAGCTACTTTATTTATTTATTTATTTATTTATTTATTTATTTATTTATTTTGGCTGTGTTGGGTCTTCGTTTCGTGCGAGGGCTTTCTCTAGTTGCGGCAAGCGGGGGCCACTCTTCATCGCCGTGCGCCGGCCTTTCACTATCCCGGCCCCTCCCGTTGCGGGGCACAGGCTCCAGACGTGCAGGCTCAGTAGTTGTGGCTTACAGGCCCAGTTGCTCCGCGGCATGTGGGATCTTCCCAGACCAGGGCTCGAACCCGTGTCCCCTGCATTAGCAGGCAGATTCTCAACCACTGCGCCACCAGGGAAGCCCATCAGCCACTCTTGAGTCTCACCCAAGGTCATACATTAATAAAGGAAGTCAGAACTTGAATCCAGAACTCTGAGCCTTTAAGCCCAAGGTCTTAGCCACAAATCTTCACTGTGCTTCTTCGAAGTTGTACCTGCCCAAGGCCCTGACCTAGAGGCCTCTACCTTGAGTTTGGCCTTGGCGCCTCTCTCCTAATTCCGCTGAGCAGAAGGCTTCGCTCCCTTCCCAGAGAGCCTCTCATCCCCAACATGAGGAACTCTGAACAGGTGGAGATCCTCTCCTAGCCTTTAGCTCCCTCAGCCTCTCGTGTTCACTCCAGAATCCCAGAGGATCTCAGCGGCAATGACAATCATAGCAGCCAACACTGGGAGCACATACTCTGTGCCAGGCCCCAAGCCTAGAGCTCAGCATGACTACAACAAGTATTTCCAATGGCAGCCCTAAGAGGTACATCATTAGCCCCATTTTCCAGATGAGGCAAATGAAGCTCAGAGAGGTTAAGTCACTTTCCCAAGGAAACAAAGCTAAGTGGCCAACTCCGAGGTTGAAGGTTCCACAATCATTCTCTCTTTTTATTTTTTTTAATATTTATTTATTTATTTATTTAGGCTGCACCGAGTCTTAGTTGCGGCATACATGAGGGGTCTAGTTCCCCAACCAGGGATTGAACCCGGACTCCCTGCATTGGGAGCACGGAGTCTTACCCACTGGACCACCAGGGAAGCCCCCACAGTCATTCTCTTTAAAGACCAGGTAATAATTTCCAAACCTCTGAGTGTCACAATTACCTGAGAGGGCTTTTAAAGAAAAAGATATGGGTCTCTAACTCCTCCCTAGGGATTCTGCTTTGGTAGGCCTGGGGCAGGCCTGTATTTTTTGTAACAAGCTCCCCAGGTGTTTTTGATATCTGGCCTCTCCGGTGAGCATTCCTGGATGGTTGACAGGTTGCTTCTAACCACCAGGAATAACATCCAATCAAATCCTGCCTCCAAACCAGCCATCTTCAAACCCATCTACAGAGCCACCAGACCCTAAGAGCCAGCTCTGGATCAAACCTAGGTGAGATTGTATCTGGCTTCTCCCCAGAGCCTTCTCATAGGCCCAGGCATTTGCTAGCTCTGCTCCTCCGACCTCCACCCTGGCACCAGCAGACCTGCCCAGCTGGTTTGCCCGGAAGGAGATTGGCCTGTTTTGCCATCTTAGGGCTCTTCTCGCTTCTGATTTACTAGGGGCTCAGGAAGTACCTGTAGGGTTGGGGGCGGGGACTACTTGGAGAAGATTGCTGGGCAGGGGGTCGCAGGCTGCTTTGCAGACCACAAGGGGGCTGGAAGGCCCCGGGACAGCCCACCACCTCACCCATCACACCCGGCCACCCACCTGATGCTTGTCTCTCTTAGTCAACGTCCACTGCCCCGACAGCATCCCGATCCAAGTCTCACCAAGAGGGAAACTTCTTGGAGTAACTAATGTCTGTCCCTCTGGTTACCCAGCCCACCTCCAGATGAGTCCCACGCCTCCTGCTGAAGTGCTCGAAGGAGGGGGTTAGTCAGGGTCTGACTGGATATTGCAGAAGAAATCAGATGATGATACGGTGGTGGGAATGGGGTTTTGTTTGTTTTTATTCTGTGGCCAAACAGAGCTAAAGCTCAGCAGGCCATGCCATGTATAGACAGATGCAGGAGGCTGGGCTGGTGGTGGCTGGACCTCCCCAGACCTCAGTTTCTTCATCTGTAAAGTAGGTAAAATAATACCCGCAGTGGCCACTTCACAAATGATCATAGATATAAAAGCTGGATTAATGACTATAATGAAATAGGCAAATGTCAGCTCATTGTTATGATGATATATTTGTGTGTTCTAAGCATATTCCTGGCTCCCCTGGGAATGCAAGGTCCTTACAGCTCAAAGTGGGGCCTTAATGAGCTAACATTCTTGGTGCAATAGGGTGGGGTGGGGGGAGTGAGCTGGGGAATGTAAGAAGAGAAAATTCATTACCTTGAAAACTGGTTATCTGGGTATTAATATTCATTCATCTAAAGTGGGGGAGACAGACAATAAAGCAAATAAAAAATAAATCATTCTTCAGATGGTGGTAAGTTCTGGCACTTATGAAAAAGGGTTGGGACCCAGGGACTTCCCTGGTGGTCCAGTGGTTAAGACTCCATGCTTCCACGGCAGGGGGCACGGGTTTGATCCCTGGTTGGGGAACTAAGATCCTGCATGCCACGAGGCCAAGAAGGGTTGGGACCCGAAGCTCATAAAATTTGGGCCTCCCTCCCCTCCCTGCCAAATACATGTATGTTTTTTAAATTTTATAAATAGCATTTTTTTAACTGAAGTATAGTTGATTTACAATGTTTCAGGTGTACAGCAAAATGAGGGGGTAAAAGGGTGGATGCAGGTGAATGGTCAGATTCTGGGACTTCCCTGGCAGTCCAATGGTTGAGACTCCACGCTTCCATTGCAGGGGGCACGGGTTCGATCCCAGATGGGGAACTAAAGAAAGAGAGGGAGGGAGGAAGGAAGGGGTCAGATTCTGGAAACAACAGTATTTTGACGGTAGAGCCAGCAGGATTTGCTGATGGGTTAAATATGGGGTGTGAGGAAAAGGGGGCTTTTAGGATTTTGGCCTGAGCGAGTGGAAGGGTGGAACTGTGAGTTACTGGAGTGAGGAATCCTGGGGCAGAGCGGGCTGCAGGGGAAGATAAGGAGTCAGTCTGGGGATCTGTTAGGTTTGAGATGCCAGCTCAACATGGAAGTGGAAATGTTAAAGAACAGATATTTAGGAATGGAGTTCATGGGAAAGGTCCGGTGAGAGGTAACATAAATGTGGGCACCAGCAGCATGACAGATTGATGGGATTCAAGCCATGTGATTTCAGACTGACATCCTCAAGGAGCGGGTGTGGGCCAAGAGAAGAGCTACCTGGAGCTTGTGGGCACCGTGGAGGAGAGCAGGGGAGGAGGGGCTCCAGCAGAGAGGCTGAGAAGGAGCCAGGGAGGGAGAAGGAGACTGTTCCAGGAGGAGGCAGTGACCGGCTGTGGCAGACCCTGCTGAGAAAGAGCCGCTGGATTTAAAGAGGAGGAGGTCGTCCTTGATCTTGGCAAGAGCGGTTTCTGGAAAGCAGTGGAGAGTGAATGTCTGATTAGAGTGGGTTCCAGGGAGCATGTGGTGAGAACTGGGGGCAGCGACTAGAGACAATCTTTCCAGGAGCTTTACTCTTTTTTTAAAAAATAAATTTATTTATTTATTTAATTTTGGCTGCGTTGGGTCTTCGTTGCTGCACGTGGGCTTTCTCTAGTTGCAGAGAGCGGGGGCCACTCTTTGTTGCGGTGCGTGGGCTTCTCACTGTGGTGGCCTCTCGGAGCATGGGCTCTAGGCACGTGGGCTTCAGTACTTGCAGCACACGGGCTCAGTAGTTGTGGCTTGCGGGCTGTAGAGCGCGGTCTCAGTAATTGTGGCACACGGGGTCAGCTGCTCCACAGCACGTGGGACCTTCCCGGACCAGGACTTGAACCCGTGGCCCCTGCATTGGCAGATGGATTCTCAACCACTGCGCAACCAGGGAAGCCCGGAGTTTTACTTTTAAAGGAGGCAGAGAAATGCAGTAACTGGTGAGAGATGGAAGGTCAAGAAAGAGTATGCTTGTTTTTCTGTTTGGAGCTTTTTTTGGGGTAAAATATACATAAAATACACATAAAATTTACCATTTTAAGCATCATTAAGTGTACAATTTGGTGGCATTAAGTACATTCACATTGTTGTGCAACCATCGCCACTATCTATCTCTATATCTCTTTCTGCCTTGCAAAACTGAAATTCTGTACACATTAAACATTAACTCCCCATTCCCCAGCCCCTGGTGACCACCATTCTATTTTCCGTCCCAGTGAATTTGACTACTCTAAGTACCTCATATAAATGGAATCACACAGTATTTGTCTTCCTGTGACTGGCTTAGTTCACTTAGCATAATGTCTTTAACGTTCAACCATGTTGTAGTAGGTGTCAGGAACTCCTTCCTTTTTAGTGTTTGAATAATATTCTGTTGTGTGGATAGACCATATTTTGCTCATCCATTCATCTATCGATGGACACTTGGATTATTTCCACCTTTTGGCTACTGTGAATAATGCTGCTCTGAACATGGGTACACAAACATCTGTTTGAGTCTCCTTTCATTTCCTTTGGGTATATACCCAGAAGTGGAATCACTGCATCGTATGGTAATTCTATGTTTAATTTTTTGAGGACCTGCCATGCTGTTTTCTGTTTGTTTGCTTTTAAGATAGGAGATTAAATAGCATGTTTGTATTGTGGTGGAAATGATCAAATAAAAAGGAGGAAATTGATGAAGCAAAAGAGAGGAGAGAATTGCTGGGGTAATGACCTTGGGTCAGGAAAGAAGGTGGGATCTCATGTACAAGTGGAGGCTTGGCCGTGGGTAGCAGCCCCAAGTTTATCCTTAGTTACAGATTTTATGGACCAGGAGGTGGTAGAGGGAGCTTATGCAAGTCTTCTTCCAATTGCTTTGATATTCTCAGTGAAACTAGGAGGAACAATATATATCAAAGAAGAAAGCGCTATCCAGCTTTATTCACAATCTCTAAATACAGCCAAGAAGCTCTTCAACTAGTAAAAGGATAAACAAAGTGTGGTATATCCACGCTGTGGAATGCTACACAGGATCAAAAAGGAATGAACTACTGAGGTATCCAACGTGGATGAGTCTCAGATGCACGATGCTGAAAGAAGCCAGCCTCAAAAGTTTACATACTGTCTCATTCCATTCATATGAAATTCTGGAAATGAAAAATGATAGGAACAACAGACGTTGCCAGGGGCTGGGGAGGGAGGAGGGGTCAACGGCAAAGGGGTAGCATGAGGGACTTTTGGGGGTGATGGACCTGACTGTATCCTGATTGTGGTAGCAGTGGTTAGGCAGCTGCATGCACTTGTCTAGAACTAGGTGCCAAAAACAGTGAACTTGAAAGTATCAGTAGTATTCCAGGTGTGTGATCTCAATTAAAAGACTATTGCTTCAAGTCCTAATCTGCATTCTGGCTGGGTTCGAGTCCTGGCACGTGGGTTCAAGTCCCAATCTGAGTTGTGTGGTTTCAAAACCAGGGTCCAACTCCTCACTGGGGCCCCACGGCCTCACGGGGTATCTGCCCTCCCCCCTTCTCCATCCTCAGCCTTCTCCCCTTTGCCCACTTAGGGCTTAGTATCTGTGTTCCTCTGTCTAGAAAGCTCTGCCCCCAGATGTCTGCAGCAGTTGCTCCTCTGGCCTCCAGGTCCCAGCTTATATGTCACCACCTCAGAGAGGCCCTCCTGGATGCCTGGCCTAAAGTAGCTCCCCTGTCTCCACTTCACTCACCCTGTTTGATTTCCTTCCAAAGGATAGTCTCTCCCATTATTTTCTTGCCTGCTCCTCCTACAATGTACACTCCATGAGACCAAGGACCTTATCTGTCCTTCTGAAACTGAGCAGGACCCTGAGGGGCTCCTGGGCACAGAAGCCTTTCTGTGTCCCCTGTTTCTTGTTTGTAGGGAATAGACTCCAGCCTCCATGACCTTCCCTGAGTTCCAAAGAGCAGACGTGAACAGCTGCTAATCAGGGAAGGGAGGGGATGCAGAGACAAGGGAGGAGACCACCTAAGCCATATTAAAGGAACCAGAGATGCTCATCAGGAGACTATCTGAGGCCAGATTAAAGGAGTGCAGGCCCTGCACACACCCTTATTAGCAACTCCACCCTTGAACCACTGATATAAAACTCCTCACCAAATCCTCCCAGGTTAGGACACGCAGTTTTGAGGGGCACAAGCCTGCTGTGTCCCCGTTTGCCTGGCAAAGCAGTAAAGATATTCTTTTCTACTTCACCCAAAACTGTGTCTCCAAGATTCAATTTGGCACCCGGTGCACAGAGGCCGAGTTTTCAGCATCACTTCCACACCAAGTTCCCCATGCCAGAGCAATGGCTGGCCCACAGAAGAACGCAATTAATACCTGGGGGAGGGCTGAGTTGGGGAATGTGGGTGTCATTTTCATCCCCATTTGACAGATAGGTAGACTGGTCTCACAGAGATCAAATCACCCAGTCGGTAAACAGGGCAAGTTGGGGTTCACACGCAGGCCCTTCCGCCACCAAAGCCTGGGGTTGCACCCCTTCTCCCTGGGCCACCCTATGTTACCCCAGCAGGTGACTGGCCAGTGTGGAGGCCAGTGGGTTTGTCAATGAAGTTGATGTTCTTGAGAGCCCACTCTGTGCACAGTAAGGACTATTTTGCACGTTCTTTGTCTTCAAAAACAGTCTATTTCTTGAAATAAGAAACTCAAGGGACTTCCCTGGTGGCGCAGTGGATAAGAATCCGCCTGCCAATGCAGGGGACATGGGTTCGATCCCTGCTCCGGGAAGAACCCACATGCCGCGGAGCAACTAAGCTCATGTGCCACAACTACTGAGCCTGCGCTCTAGAGCCCGCGAGCCACAACTACTGAAGCCTGCACGCCTAGAGCCCAAGCTCTGCAAAAGTGAAGCCACCACAATGAGAAGCTCACGCACCGCAACGAAGAGTAGCCCCCTCTCGCTGACACTAGAGAAAGCCCATGTGCAGCGACGAAGACCCAACGACGAAGACCCAATGCAGCCAAAAATAAATAAATAAATTAAATTATTAAAAAAAAAGAAACTCAATAGTTTAACTTAAATTTTAAAGCTGTTTCCAAATCTCATGTTGCTTATACACTTGGTACAATTTAACAATTGTTGTTAAGTACTCTCTTTATTAGGGTTGAAGACATCTACTAAGGAAAACAAGGGATTTGGGGTGGTTTTCCTGGCAGACTGGGGCTGCATATTGACTGACTATTTTGGCCATGACTCAGGGTTCCTCTGCTCCCTGAAATCCCAAGATCATGATAGACCACACTGAGTCCTCTTTTATAATCTCTTTGCCAATAAGAAATCCGAATGGGGTGGTGGGATGGCCCATGTATCCTGGGTCCAGTTACCTAATATTTCCAACTAATGGAGATTTGCAAACACCCTCTGCCCCACCCAGGTTTCCTCACCATTGAATTGGATCCAGCTGATCCAATTATTGCTTGATTATATCCTGTACTTTCTACTTGCAAAAATATGTATTTCCATATCCTTCCTATCTAACAGGGCCACACCTCTTAGATGGGATTGAATCATGCATATCTCCCCTGGTTCCTAGGTCTCAATAGGAAAATTGAGACACACCAAGGGTAGAGTTGGGTTGGGCCTAAATTGGGCCAAGGTCAAGATAGGGAGGTCATGGTTAAAAAGAGATTAAGAGCAGGGGCTCTGGATGAGGCTGGCTAAAGATTTGTCAATTTTGTTTATTTTTTCAAAGAACCAGCTTTTAGTTTTATTGATCTTTTCTATTTTTTTTTTTTTACTCTCTATTTCTTTTATTTCTGCTCTGATCTTTATGATTTCTTTCCTTCTACTAACTTTATGTTCTGCTTGTTCTTCTTTCTCTAGTTCCTCTAGGTGTAAGGTTAGGTTGTTTATTTGAGATTTTTCTTGTTTCCTGAGGTAAGCTTGTATCACTATAAACTTCCCTCTTAGGACTACTTTTCCTGTGTCCCATAGGTTTCGGATCATTGTGTTTTTATTTTCATTTGTCTCTAGGTATTTTTTTTTATTTCCTCTTTGATTTCTTCAGTGATCCATTGGTTGTTTAGTAGAATATTGTTTAGCCTCCACGTGTTTGTGGTTTTTGCAGTTTTTTTCTTATAGTTTATTTCTAGTCTCATGCCAGTATTGTCAGAAAAGATACTTGATATGATTTCAATTTTCTTAAATTTGCTGAGGCTTGTTTTGTGGCCTAGCATGTGATCTATCCTGGAGAATGTTTCATGTGTACTCGAGAAGAATGTATATTCTGCTGCTTTTGGATGGACTCCTCTATATATATCAATTAAGTCTATTTGGTCTAATGTGTTATTTAAGGCCTGTGTTTCCTTGTTGATTTTCTGTCTCGATGATCTGTCCATTGATGTAAGTGGGGTGTTAGGTTCCCCTACTATTATCCTCTTACTGTTGATTTCTCCTTTTATGTCTGTTAATATTTGCCTTACATATTGAGGTGCTCGTATGTTGGGTGCATATTTATTTACAATTGTTATATCTTCTTCTTGGATTGATCCCTTGATCATTATGTGGTGTCCTTCTTTGTCTCTTGTAACAGTCTTTACTTTAAAGTCTATTTTGTCCGATGTAAGTATTGCTACTTCAGCTTTCTTTTGATTTCCATTTGCGTGGAATACAATATAGAGATGCAGGAGGCATGCAGGTTAAACTGACGTCTTGAGCAACTACCTGCTTGGAAATGGGGGTGTGGAGGCAGGGTCCTATTGAGACACAGATGCTCTGCTAGACAGGATGTCCCTCCCTCCCTAGCAGCTTTCCTCACCCATAAAGTGGAGATAATCATCATAACTTCCATACTAGGTGAGATAGTGCATGTAAAGATCTTAGCACAGAGACCACACATCAGAAGCCCTCGGTAAGTGATAGCTGCTATTATTAATATCAGTATCATCATTGTCCCTTCAGGTCACCTGGCCTGCTGACTGCCAAACCCGCCCAGGCCCTGGGCTGGGCCCTGGAAACAATTTACAATGATGGCATCAGTCCGGCCTCTAAGAAAAACAGTGTGACCAGCCACTTTTTACCTTCTGTAGAAGTCACTGGTGTAAATGTCAGAGGAAAGGCCCTCAGAGTTGGGGTCCCTTTGAAGGAACAAACACTGGTCGTGCTGGCTCTTAACCCTGTGAGGTTAGATAAAACACACAGGACTTCCCTGGTGGCGCAGTGGTTAAGAATTCACCTGCCAATGCAGGGTACATGGGTTTGACCCCTGGTCCAGGAAGATCCCACATGCTGCAGGGCAACTAAGCCCGTGTGCCACAACTACTGAGCCTGTGCTCTAGAGCCCACGAGCCACAACTACTGAGCCCACATGCCACAACTACTGAAGCCCGTGTGCCTAGAGCCCGTGCTCCGCAACAAGAGAAGCCACCACAATGAGAAGCCTGCGCACCGCAACGAAGAGTAGCCCCCACTTGCTGCAACTAGAGGAAGTCTGCACACAGCAATGAAGACCCAACACAGCCAAAAATAAATAAATAAAAAATAAATTAATTAAAAAAAACAAAAAAACACATAGACAATGAAACCGAGGTTCAGATCTTCTGTCCAGGGTCCTGGCCACACAGTGGTTGCTGACTCAGGGCGATTCTGATACAAAGGATCCAAGGCCACAGTTTCTGAGAATGTGGGACACTCACCTCAGGTGTGAAGGCCTCAGGATGATTCTCACTGACAGGCAGTCAAGTGTATCAGTGGACACCACATCTCCACGTGGGCCATTATTGTCCCCTAATACATTGGATACCTTTTGAACTGCACTGGCTGTTCCCTTGGCTTCAAAGTCTTCTACCTCCAGATAATTTCCTGGCTCAGTGCCTCACCTCCTTCAGCTCTTTATTCAAATGACTGTTTCTCAGGCAGCCCTCGTTAACATTGCCAACTTCCCTTTCCCCACGTGGTATTTGGGCTGTCTTGTTTACTGATGTACTCCTGATGCCTACACCAGGATCTGGCAAATAGTGGACACTAAGTGAATATTTGTTGAGTAAATGTTAAATAAACTGGCTGAAACCCAGGCCTTTGGGAAAGCCACCCCATCCTGGAGGCACAATTTGCACAATGGGAAGGAACAGCCCAAGGAGGGGCAGAGGTCAGGCCCTTCCTCCGAGACAGCCTGTGTCGCTGGGCACCCCCAGGGGGTCTGGAGGAAAGAACACTCCTGAATACCTGATGGACAGACAGGAAGAAAGGGCCACACTCTACTGTTAAATGAAAGAAGCCAGTTGTGATAACTGTGTATATTGTAATTCCACTTTGTTAAAAAATTAACCACTTGGGTTATTTATTCATTCAACATGTATATACTGAACACATATACAAGTAAAAAGAAAAACTCCTGTTTCCTTTCTGTACACAGTACTTCTGACACCAGATGTGTAGGGTTTTCCACACCAAGCAATTCTCTAATTTTTGGTGGACAGGACTGGGTGACCTACAGTTTAACTCAGTTCTGACACTAACTGCCTGGAATTCACACACACCACGCAGGTCAAGGGCTCAGTCCCACAAGACTGCCTCCATTTCGGACACTGATCACACGTCACAGGTTGTCACCTGGAACATTGCTGACAGACTGGCTATATATATATATATATATATATATATATATATTTATATATATATATATATTTATATATTTATATATTTATATATATATAAATCGGGAGTTCTCATGACCCCCTCCTCAAGTTTGATAATTTGCTTGAATAGCACACAGAACTCAGAGAAACACTTACTTACATTCGCCAGCTTATTATAAAGGATACAACTCAAGAACGGCGAAATGGTGAAGGTGCAGAGGACAAGGTATGTGGGAAGGGGTGCTGGGCTTCCACGCCCTCTCTGGGTGTACCACCCTCCCAGCACCTAGATGTGTTTGCTAACCCAGAAGCTCTCCAAATCCCATCCTTTAGGTTTTTTATGGAGCTTCTATTAAGTAGGCAGGTGTGGTTGAAAGGGGCTTGTTATGAATAACAAAAGACGCTTGCTCCTTTCCCCTTCTGGAGCTCTTTCAGGAACTGGGGACAAAATATACAACGAAAGATGCTTTTTACCTTTATCACTTAGGGAATTACAAGGATTTTAGGAGCTCTGACTGGGAGCTGGGTACAAAGACCAAAAAGTATATTTCTTATTACATCCCAATATCACAATAGGTATTTGGTTCCTTCAACAAATATTTACTAAGCACCTACTATGTGCCAGGTCCGGGACTAGGTTCGTAAACCACCACCACAAAAGCAGCAATAGCTGCAGCAGAGAGGCAGGATGGTGTAGTGGTTAGGAATGCTGACTCTGGACAGCATAGATGTGAACCCTGGCTCTGGACTCCCTTGTTAGGTGTCCTTTGGCTTGTCATTTGCCCTCTTCATGCCTCAGTTTCCTCATCTGTAAAACAGGGATAGTCATAGTGCCTAAACTCTAGGCCCATTTGAGGATAAAATGAGATCAGGTATGTTAACCACTCTTAGCTCAGGGCCTGGCACAGGGCAAGCCCTCTGTAAGCCTCTGCCCTGTGACCTTGGGCTTGTCTGGTCCCTGTATGAGACAGGCTCTATTGGTCACCACTTCCATCTGACACGTAAGGAAACTAAGACTCAAGTAAGAAGTGTCCAACATGAAGTCACTTGTCCAGTTCGCATCCTGAGGAAAGGGAAGGGCTGGGATTCAAACCCAGTGGTCAATCCCACAGCACCCCTTGGACCATTTCAGTTAGCATGGGGAGCAGGTGTCATGTTCCTAAATGAAAAAGAGAGATACATCCTGTGGGGACTAAGTTTATGTGTCAAGTTGGCTGAGCCACAGTAGTCACTCAGATATTTGGTCAAACACCAGTCTAGATGTTGCTGTGAAGGTATTTTCAAGATGAGATTAGCATTTAAATCAGTAGATTTACCAGATTACCCTCCGCAGTGCGGGTAGGCCTCATCAATCCGTTGAAGGCCTTCAGAGGAAAAAGCCCAGAGGTCCAGGGAAGAAGAGGAAATTCTGTCTCAAGACTGTCCTGAGGGACTTCCCTCGTGACGCAGTGGTTAAGAATCCGCCTGCCAATGCAGGGGATATAGGTTCGAGCCCTGGTCTGGGAAGATCCCACATGCTGCAGAGTAACTAAGCCCATGCGCCACAACTACTGAAGCCCACACGCCTAGAGCCCATGCTCCGCAACAAGAGAAGCCACCGCAACGAGAAGGCCATGCACCGCAACGAAGAGTAGCCTCCGCTCACCACAACTAGAGAAAGCCCGCGCACAGTAACGAAGACCCAACGCAGCCAATAATAAATAAATAAGTTAATTAATTTAAAAAAAAAAAAAAACTGTCCTGGGACTCGAGCTGCAACATCACCTCTTCCCTGGGTCTTCAGCCAGCTGCCCTACCCAGCAGATTGCCCTACCCAAAATTGGCAGATCTTGGACCTGCCAATCTCTACAATCACATGAACCAATTCCTTAAAATAAATCTATATCATACACATCCTACTGGTTCTGTTTCTCTGAAGAACGCTAAGACACATCCTGTCCTAGAAACCCATGGCAGGGCTCAGGTGAGTGAAGTAGACAAAGCCCATCTCTCAATGGACTCCTGAAACTTAGCTTTATAATCGAAGACCAACCCAAACTTTGTAGATTGCAGAATGAAATTCAGATATACTTCTTACATACAGTGCAATCAAATAAAAAGTTTAAATTCTTATTTGGACAATGGAAGAGGAGCTGCTTGCAGAGGACCTGGAGGGGACAGCTAGATTCCTTGACCCGGGTAGCCACCCTCTAGACCCTCTGGGGTCCTACACCCTCCCCGCTTCCACGGGCTGGAAGTGCAGAAAGCTGTGAGCAGCCCTGGCCCCTAACACTCCCATGGAGGGGTTCCTGCGGGAGCGTTTATCAACCACAGCATCACACGTGCCCCAGTCAACCTGCAGCAGGTGTGGAGGGGCCAACGCTGCGGTCGTAGCAGAGGTAGTGGAGGGGAGGAAGCGGCCTGCCCTGAACTCGGGGGAGTTTTCTGGCTACAGGACAGTAGTGTTCCGAGGAGCACTGGGCAGCCCAGGTGAATGTTTAACCATCTGTTATGGGTTGAGCCATGTCCCTGACAAATTCTCATGTCAAAGTCTTAATCCCTAGTACCACGGAATGTGACCTTATTTGGATGTATTTATGGTCACTGCAGTTATAATTAGTCAAGATGAAGTAACATTGAATAGGGTGGGTCCCCAATCTGACTCGTGTCCTTATAAAAGAGGGAAACTTGGACACAGGCATGCACACAGGGAGAATGCCATGTGAACATGAATGCAGAGATTGGGGTGATGCTTCTATAAGCCAAGGAATGCCAAAGACTGCTGGCAAAGCACCAGAGAAGCCAGGAGAGGCATGGAACAGATTCTCTCTCACCAGCCTCAGACTTCTAGGCTCCAGAGCTGTGAGTCAATAAATTTCCATTGTATAAGCCCCTCAGTTTGAGGCACTTTGTTAGGGCAGCACTAGTAAACTAATGCACCATGCCTCACCACTCATGGTTGTTTGCTCTTCTTAAATGGCCTCTCAAATAGCCATCAGAGTTGTTCTTGAAGACCAGAAGGGGGACTTCCCTGGTGGCACAGTGGATGAGAATCCACCTGCCAATGCAGGGGACACGGGTTCAAGCCCTGGCCCAGGAAGATCCCACATGCCGCAGAGCAACTAAGCCCGTGTGCCACAACTACTGATCCTGCGCTCTAGACCCCGAGAGCCATAACTACTGAGCCAGCGTGCCACAACTACTGAAGCCCACACGCCTAGAGCCCACGCTCCGCAACGAGAAGCCACCGCAATGAGAAGCCCGCGTTCCACAAGAGTAGCCCCCGCTCACCACAACTAGAGAAAGCCCACGTGCAGCAACAAAGACCCAAACGCAGCCAAAAATAAATTTTTAAAAAATTAAATCTTAAACAAACAAAAAAAAGACCCGAAGGGAATGACAACACCTAATTGGCCTCTGGAGGGCCCAGATTTTTAAAGCCCTGGCATCAGATTCCTTGGGGACTTGCTGAAATGGAGATTTCTGGGCCCCACTCCAGACTTACTGAGTCAGAATCCGAGGGTTGGGGCTAGAAACTGGATTCTCAAAGATCTCTCCAGGTGATCTTTTTTCTTTTCCCCAGTAGACTGTCTTTTTAGAGTAGTTTGCAGAAAAATTGAGATGACAGAACAGAGAATTCTCACATACTCAGCGCCAAGTTTCCCATATTATCGTATTATTAACAGATTAGTGTGATACATTTGTTACAATTAATGAACCAATACTGATGTATTCTTAACTAGTGTCCAGAGATTCTTTCGATTTCCTTTGTTTTTACCTATAGTCCTTTGTTTCTGTTCCAGGATCCCACAGTACATTCAGTTGTCAAGTCTCTTCAGGCTCCTCTTGACTATGGTGGTTTCTAAGACTTCACTGCTTCTGATGACCTTGACAGTTCTGAGGACGGCTCAGGTATTTTGTAGGAGGCCCCGCTACCGGCATTTGTCTGATGTACTTCTCAGGATTATATTGGGGTTATGGGATGTTGGGAGGAAGACTAGAGGTGAAGGGCCATTTTCATCACATCCTATCAAGAGTACATACTTGCAGCATGACTTATTGTTGTTGTTGTTGACCTTGATCATCCAGCTGAGGCAGTACTGACCCAGCTCCCAACTCATTTTTATGCCAGAGAAACAAGAGGTGACAGAGAGAAGGCCTCTGACCCTATCTGTGACCACCCTCTTGGGTGGCACCGTTCAGGAGAAAGTAGCCACAGCAAGGGTACAGCTCATACGTAGAGAGCAGTTCTTACATGACAAGCACCTGCCCATGACTTCGTTTGTCCTCACAACAACCTCATGAGGTGGGTGAAATCATTGTTCTGTTCCGCATGAGGGGGCTGAGCTTTTGAGGCCTCATCAGCTCGGCACTGCTCCAAGCTGCGGGCTGCCCGAGTGAAGGTGAGGGAGCCTCAGTGGCTGGGCCCCCTCTCCCAGGGTGACAGCAGGGACAAGAGACAGGCAGTGCTCCCCTTCAGGGCACAAATCAGAGCCCTGGTCAGAGGCAAACTCGCTCCTTCTAGCCCAAGTGTTCTGAGTGGGAAATACCCACATGGAAAGAGGTTAAAAGACAATCATGCCAAGGAATTTCCCTGGCGGTCCAGCGGTTAAGACTCCGCACTCCCACTGCAGGGCGTGCAGGTTCGATCCCTGGTCAGGGAAGTAGGATCCCGCGTGCCATGCAGCCAAAAAAAAAAAAAAAAAAAATGACACATGAGGCCAAGGTGTCCAAAACCAAGAGAATGAGACTTTTTTAAAAATATTTATTTATTTTCCTTTTGTGTTTTTTTTTTTTTTTTTTTTTGGCTGCGTCGGGTCTTAGTTGTGGCACACGGGATCTTTGTTGAGGGATGAGAGATCTTTTCGTTACGGTGCACGGTCTTCTCGGGTTTCTCTCTAGTTGTGGTGTACGGGCTCCAGAGCGTGTGGGCCCTGTAGTTTGTGGCACGCAGGCTCTCTAGCTGTGGCGCGCTGGCTTAGCTGCCCCACAGCACGTGGGAATCTTAGTTCCCCGACCAGGGATTGAACCCGCGTCCCCTGCGTTGGAAGGTGGATTCTTTACCACTGGACCACCAAGGAAGTCCCAAGAATAGAGACTTTTGACCCTGCACACGCCATATTTATTTAACCAGTCCCTTACTGATGGATGGTAATCACATTTCCTGTTTTTTTAAAAAAATATTTATTTATTTGGCTGCACCAGATCTTAGTTGCAGCACTTGGGATCTTCATTGCCATGTGCCGGATCTTTTTAGCTGCGGCACGCAATTAGTTGTGGCATGTGGTATCTAGTTCCCTGACCAGGGATCAAATCTGGGCCCCGTGCACTGGGAGCATGGAGTCTTAGTCACTGGACCACCAGGGAAGTCCCTACATCTCCTGTTGGCTACTATTACAGTGCAGCCATGAACACCTACGTACCTAAAACATTCTGCAACCTACTCCAGAAGACAGATTCCTGAAACTGTACCTGCTAAGTCATAGGGCAGGAGTATTTGTTTGTTGGTTTGTTATAGTTGATTTACAATGTGGTGTTAGTTTCAGGTGTACAGCAAGGTGATTCAGTTATATATATTCTTTTTTGGATTCTTTTCCCTTATAGGTTATTAAAATTATTGAGTATAGTTCCCTGTGCTATACAGTAGGTCCTTGCTGGTTAGGGCAGGAGTATTTTATTTTATTTTACTCTATTCTACTTTGGCCACGCTGTGAGGCTTGCGGGATCTTAGTTCCCTGACCAGGGATTGAACCCGGGCCACGGCAGTGAAAGTGCTGAATTCTAACCACTGGACCACCAGGGAATTCCCCAGGGCAGGAATATTTTAAATGTTGATACATACTACTAAATTACTCCTAAAAGGTTACACAGTTGTATATTCCTACCAACAGTACAGATTGCCCATCTTCTCACATCCTCCCCAATACTGGGTGTTATCTTTTCTTAATTTATTTGAAAGGCAAGGAAAGGTCATCTCATTTTCATCTGAATGTCTTTCATTATTAGAGAGGTTGAGCATCATTTCAGGTTTACTGGCCATTTGGATTTCTTTTGCTGTATAAACACACAATTCATGTCATTTGACCCATTTTCTTGTCATCTTTTTCTTGTTTTATAAGAGCTCTTTATATATTATAGATATTAGTTCTTAAATATATAACAAATATTTTTATCAGTCTGTCATTCGTTTAGCATCTTTTCCTCTGTACAGAAGTTTTTTCTATTTTAACTAGGCCAAGTCTGTTGATGTTTTTTTTTTTTTTTGGCCGTGCCAGGCAGCTTGCAGGATCTTAGTTCCCTGACCAGGGATTGAACCCGGGGCCCCGGCAGCGAAAGCACCAAGTCCTAACCACTGGACCACCAGGGAAGTCCCTGTTGATCTTTTCTGTTACAGCTTCAGGGTTTTCTGTCACGTGTTAAAAAGCTCCCGCCCCCCGCCCCCCCACGTTCTGCACAGTCATCAGTTCTGGCTCATGAACAATTCTTATCTTTATACACCCACTGCTCCACCAGCTGCCTGGCCTTTCAATGCCCCGCATGGCTCTCCAGCCCCAAGGCAGAGCTTGGCCCCTCGGAGTCCCAGGGCCAGCCTGGACTGGAGGGCTGCTGGGTGCCCAGCCCCGGCCTCAAGTTCTTCTCCAGCTCTGCTGCCACTCGCGGTGCTGCGGACTGGATGGCATCCTGGATGCTGGGTAGGTCCCACTGGGTCCTTAGGAGGGCATCGTCCAGGGTGAAGAAACCATCGCGTGTACGCCGCACCTGCGTGCAGACAGCGGTGCTCTTCAGTTCCAGGCCGATTTCGTGCACCAGCCTTCGCAGCTGCTTCTGCGTCTCATGCATGCACCGCACCTCTGCCAGGGACACACAACAGAGGCGGTGGTCAGAAGCACGGCCTCTGGTGTCCGCCGATCTAGATCCACACCCCTTGAGACCTCCTGGCTGTGTAATAACCTTAGCAAGACACCTTACTTCTCTAGGGCTTTGTTCTTCAAAGTGTAGCCCAGGGTTGGTCCTGAAAGTTTGTTAGACATGCAGAATCTCAGGCGCCACCCAGACCTGCTGAGTCATAATTTGCCTTTTTTTGGTCTCGCAGCTTGTGGAATCTTAATTCCCCAACCAGGGATTGAACCCGTGGCCCCCGGCAGTGAAAGCACCGAGTCCTAACCACTGGACCACCAGGGAATTCCTAGAATTTGCCTTTTAAGAAGAATCCCAGGTTGGGAATTCTCTGGCGGTCCACCAGTTAGGACTCAGCGCTTTTACTGCCGGGGCCTGGGGTCAACCCTGGTCAGGGAACTAAGATCCCGCAAGCCATGTGGCATGGCCAGGGGGAAAAAAAAAGAAGAAGAACCCCACACAGGTGATTGTGGGCGGGTTAAAGTTCGCAAAGTGCTGCTCTAAGGCTTGGTTTGCTCATCTGTAAAACGAGTGGTTGTGAGGAATCTAAGAGATAATTTCTCGAAGGCACTTAGCATTGGGAGAGTCTTGGTCAGCACTCAAGAAAGGGAGCAAGGGCTTCCCTGGTGGCGCAGTGGTTGAGAATCTGCATGCCAATGCAGGGAACACGGGTTCGAGCCCTGGTCTGGGAAGATCCCACATGCCGTGGAGCAACAGGGCCCGTGAGCCACAACTACTGAGCCTGCGCGTCTGGAGCCGGCGCTCCGCAACAAGAGAGGCCATGATAGTGAAGAGGCCCGCGCACCACGATGAAGAGTGGCCCCCGCTCGCCGCAACTAGAGAAAGCCCTCGCACAGAAACGAAGACCCAACACAGCCAAAAATAAATAAATAAATAAATAAAATTAAACAAAACAAAACAAAACAAAAAACTAAAGCCACATTGAAGGGGGCAGGTGAAATTAATTGTAATGGTATATTTAAAAAAAAAAAAAAAAGAAAGGGAGCAAGATAGCACAGGGAGATCAGCTCAGTGCTTTGTGACCACCTAGAGGGGTGGGATAGGGAGGGTGAGAGGGAGACACAAGAGGGAGGAGATACGGGGATATATGTATATGCAGAGCTGATTCACTTTGTTATAAAGCAGAAACTAACACACCATTGTAAAGCAATTATACTGCAATAAAGCTGTTAAAAAAAAAAAGAAAAGGAGCAAGGAGCCCTCGTTAATACGATAAACAAAGAAAGAAGTGGTGGTGGGGTTGCTGAGTTGGGTGGGATCCAGGAGGGGAGAGTGGTGTCTGATGCTGCACGATGACTTGAAACACTGGCCGGCTCTGGAAACGAGCCACTAAATATAATCTCTGCTTGTTAAGGTCTGGCTTCAAAGGGGGACTTGGCAGGAGATAGGAGAGCATTTGTTCTGTGTGCTGTGTGATCAGCCAAGTCCAGCCTTAGGCTAGGAAGGAAGTCGGCCCCCGGTGCCTTGGCCAGCAGAGCTTAGGGCTCACACGTGCTGGCCTCTGCAAGGGCCTTCCACAGTGACTCCCCAAACCCAGCAGCCCCGTGGCACTGCCCCCAACTTCCTGGAGCAACTTACCTAAGAGGAACTCTGGAGGCGCAAACTGGAGGCATCGGATGCCAGTTATCAGCATCGGGGACTTGTTCGTGGGCCGCATCACGCCGCTCACGGCCATCTCATAGGCCTCCTGGGTCTGTAGGTCAACGTTGGAGTACCTGGGGATCAGGAGGGCCCAGAGTGGGCAGCTGACTGCCTACCCCTGGCCCTGCCCTATTCATGCCTTTCCTGAAGCTCTTCATTCGCTTTCCACCTTCCCTGCCCCTCTAGCCACCTTTGCAACAGCCTTCTTCTGTCCCCTCCAATCCCTAACTGCAGGCTCTGACCCCCTCTCACACTCTCCCTGGCTTCAACGGTCATACCTGTGTTGATCACTTCCGCCCCCTGGTTCTGTGCCGTGATGGTGCGGACCCCTAGCTCTCCTCTCCCTTAGCTCATAACCTCCCTAGGAGGCCAGCTGGGATCTCTTGTTCCCCTTGGTCTCCCCAGGGGCTGGCCCAAGACCCAGCACAAAGAAACACTTCTGCAGGCTGTGAAAGGAATGGGTGCTTGTGTCTGGTTTTGGAATTTGCCCCAGAGTGGGCGGAGCCTACAGGGAGCCCTGTGGGCAACTTCTTGCCCTTCCAGCACTTCCTTGAGGGTCCCCTTTCAGGGAGGTGTGGGTTGGGCCTCACTTACATCACCAGAGCCTTCTGATGGGAACCTTGGATCAGGGCCAGGATTCGCTCCAGCTTCTCTCTGGTCACGTGGTCTGGAAAAGCCAGGGGATGGTCAGTACACAGGTGCCCACTGAGGAGGCAAACTGGCAAATTCCCTTCCCATAAACCAGCCCTATGCTTGGAACCTAGATGGGGTCCCAGAGCATCCTCTGGTCCCAGGGTTCCCATATAGGGGGTTGAGAGTCCTTTGAGAATCTTATGAAAGCTCTGGACCCGCTTCTCAGAAAGATACACATGAACTCAACATTTTGAGGACATTTTCAAGGGGCTCACACACCCCAAGTTAAGAACACTTTCTTCTGGAAATGAGGCTCCAAAGATGTAATGTGATTTGCCCCATATTCTTTTCTTTTAATATATAAATTTATTTATTTTATTTATTTATTTTTGGCTGTGTTGGGTCTTCGTTGCTGCATGCAGGCTTTCTCTAGTTGCAGTGAGTGGGGGCTACTCTTTGTTGCAGTGTGCAGGCTTCTCATTGCGGTGGCTTCTCTTGCTGCAGGGCACAGGCTCTAGGTGCGCGGGCTTCAGTAGTTGTGGCTCACAGGCTCTAGAGCACAGGCTCAGTAGTTGTGGCGCACGGGCTTAGTTGCTGTGCGGCATGTGGGATCTTCCCGGACCAAGGATCGAACCCGTGTCCCCTGCATTGGCAGGAGGATTCTCAAGCACTGCACCACCAGGGAAGCCCCTTGCCCCATACTGTAAGCCAGGTCCCCTGAGCCCCAGTCTGGGGTTTTTCAGGCCAGGGACACCAGGAGGGAGGGTGCCATCTGTCCAAATGCAGAAATGGGTGGCAAGAAGTGGGAGTGGCTCTGCCTGCTGGTCCAACCAAGTGACTGTGGAGCAGGCAGCAGCAAAGCCTGGGGATGCCCACGGACTGCAGGGAGGCCGAGCCTGCAGGCCAGCTGGGGCAGCCACCAACTTCTGACTCCACAGGCCAGAGCTCTGGGAGCAGGTGTGGTGACTAAGGCCTGGCCAGCTGGGAAGGGCCTGGGCCTCTTATCCCTTCTGTCTGGTCTCATTCATGCCGTTGTCTTATCTGGAAGCGCCTGCTGCAGCCTCCTCCCCACTCATTTATAGCCCAGCTCAAATGCCGCCTGCTCCAGGAAGCCCCTCTTGGAGCACGTGGCTTCTTCCTTCTGGCTCCTGCCACTCTGCACCTGGGTCTCTTTCCCAGCACTTAGTTTTCTTTAGTGTTTACGTTATTATTATTATTATTTTTGGGGGACCCAGGCCCCGCCAACCAGGGCTTGAACCTGTGTCCCCTGCATTAGCAGGCGGATTCTTAACCACTGCACAACCAGGGAAGTCCTATTTTTAATTATATAATTGATACAAGAATCTTCTTCAAAAAATTTAGGGGGCTTCCCTGGTGGCGCAGTGGTTGAGAATCTGCCTGCCAATGCAGGGGACACGGGTTCGAGCCCTGGTCTGGGAGGATCCCACATGCCGCGGAGCAACTAGGCCCGTGAGCCACAACTACTGAGCCTGCGCGTCTGGAGCCTGTGCTCCGCAACAAGAGAAGGCCGTGACAGTGAGAGGCCCGCTCACCACGATGAACAGTGGCCCCCGCTCGCCACAACTAGAGAAAGCCCTTGCACAGAAACGAAGACCCAACACAGCCATAAAAAATAATAATAATAATTAATTAATAATAATAATAAAAAATAACACTTGCTCCTCTTCTTTAAAGAAAAAAAAATTTAGATCAACACCAACAAACATCTCCCCTCCTCCAAATTCTGGCTTCCTCCCTTTCAGAAGTGTCAACTTGGTAGTTGTCTTTAGACATTTTTTGGATGTTGACACACACATACAAGTACAAATATATAGACAGCACTGCTTTGCCACGTTTTTAATTTTCTCCAGGAGATGCAGAGGTGTGTGTCTGCTCTCCCTGCTAGACTGTGAGGCCTAAGATTGGGGACCCCATCTGATTCATCATATGCCCCTGACCCCCGCCCCCAGTGCCTGGCACGTGGTTGGTGCTCAAAAAACGTCAAATAAGCAAATGCAACAGATCATATAGGACGTCTCAGAACATGGGGAGAGTGAGAAATGAAGAATAAGCCATCCATCCACCCACCCATGCATCCACCCACCCACCCATCCATCCATCCATTCACCCACCCATCTACCCATCCATCCATCCATCCATCCATCCATCAATACAGCACCTCCCGTGTCCCAGGCGCTGTGTTGTGTGTGACCACAGGAGTGGAACTACATAGTTCCTGCTCTCATGGTTGACATTCTGGTGGGGAGACAGATATTAAATAATCACTTATCATTAGTTGATTACTTTTCTGACAGTACATTGAAACCATTTAAGCAGAGCACAGGGGAGCACAGGGCATTCCTGGAAGTCAGAATCACAGGTCCATGTCAACAGCCAGCCCCGGCTTGGTGTGTCTGAGAATAACTGAGCGGGGGCCCTCACGGCCCACGTCAGGGTGAGGAATCAAAGGAAGCAAATGAAGAGGGGCCGCGACCGCCCCTCCCGCCCGCCCTGGGCTCCCATGGGCTCTCACCATACGTCGTCTTCTCCACCAGCCGCCCGTCCTCACAGAAGTCGTCTGTGGCTTTGCCCAGGAGGCCGTGTACTGTGTAATCCTGCGAGGACAGGGAGGGGGAGGTATGATCAGCCTCTCGGCTCTAAGCCGCCATGCCAAGGAGGGAGGTGTGGCCCAGCAGCTCAGGCCCCCGAGGTGCTAGACTGAGGCTGGGGGGCCCTTAGGTCTCCCCTCAGGGAGGTCAGGTGCTCAGCCCCTGCTCAGCTGCCCCTGGGGAAGGACACCCGACTTCCTCTCCTATGACAGCAAGCATCAGCAGCCCCGAGCCACCCTGCAACCACCCCGGGCCTCCACACCTCTCCACTTCTGCCCAACCTGACAACTCAGAATGCCAGGCCCCTCCCAGGATGCTCTGTCAGCTTCTCTCTCCCCTCCAAATACGATCTGTGCAGCTATCTGCCTCTGCGTCAAATAACAGCAATGACAATGATAGAGGACGACAACAGTGACATCGACTGACCATCCACCACATGCCAGTGGCTGTGCTGAGCACATTACATATGGTCACTGATTAAACATTCAAAGCAACCGTACAGAGGAGGTACTACGACCACTCCCATTTCAAAGATGAGGAAACGGAGGCACACAGATGTTAAGTAATCCACCCAAGGAGACAGAACTGGCAGAGTGGTACAATCTGAGTTTGGAAGCAAAAACTTGGCTGCAGAATCTGTGCTCTTAACCACTAAAAACAAGGGCCTTCTAATGTGGCGTCTCTGCACATGATCGTGATGCCAGACCCCACAGCCCAGCATGGATGCAGGCTTCCTGACACCAAGACGGTGTCAGACAAAACCAGGTTCAAATCCCAGCTCTGCCCCTTAAAGTCGGTGTGACCCCGAGCAAGCGTTGTCTCCTGAGCCTCATTCTCTCATCTGTAAAATGGGTTAACAATAGATCCCATTTTACGGCGACGCTGTAAGGCATCCACAAGGGAGTCCGCATACAGTGCTCAGCACAGAGTAGCCAGCATGCGATAATGCCAGCTGTCATTATGATGTTACAGTCTCCCTTGGTACATGACCCGAAAAAAAATGCTTGCTGATGGCCTGGGTATTCCCCATGGAATCATCTCTGCTTCAGAATCGTACCAGTGACCCCCAGGGAAAGGGCCAAGGGATAAGCAGGCCATCCCGAGCCCCCGTACCTTGGTGAGGTGAGCGTTGTACATGTCGGTGAGGAGACTTCGTCCACGTCCCACGCCGAGCACTGAAAGGCACCCAGCCTGATCTCACACCTGGCTCCCCCTTCCTGTTCCCCTGGGTCCTCCAACCCTCACCCCGTCCAGCAGAATATTCCCACTTCCAAGGCTGTGGAAGCCAGCAAGGGGGCAAGAAGAGCTTCTTCTACAGGGAACAAGTGAGCTCCTCTGTGCATATATGAAAATGCAGATTTCAGGGACCCACCCATATATACTGACTCTGACTCGTGTTGGGGAGGGGGCCTAGGGATCCTTAGCAAGCTCCCTGGGGTGGCTCTAAGCATGTCCTTTAACCTCCTTGGGTCTCAGGCTCCCCATCAGTAAAATGGGGATAAAAATACTGTCTGATCCCTGTGGGTGTTGTGATGATCGAGGCAATGCACACGAAGGAAGAAGCCGGCAAATAAATGGGGGCATTGTGGCCACTCCCTGCCTTTCCCCCGGTCTGTGTCTCCCTCTGGCTGAAGGAAAGAATGACCACCCATTCACTCCTGGAGGGAGGGGGGCATGAGATCACATCCGCCTGCCTGTGTCCCAGGAAGCAAGACAAGTTGCTGTGACTGTTGTGTATGGAGGACGTGGCCACCGCCTGACCCTGGGGACACAGATGGCTCATGACTCAGGGCTTTGTGTGTCCAGCTCCAGCGACATCCAGAGCCCAGCCAGTGGGGCCAGGGTCACACACTTGGCTACCCCATGCAAGCGATGACGGTTTTCCCTCTCTGGTCCAGGGACATTCACTAGCCACATGACCCAGGATGAGTTATCTATGCTCCTGGAGCCTTACTTTCTTCCTAAAATCATACGGTATCTACTGAATAAGGTTATTATGGTGAATGCATGTGCACAAAGAGTTTCAAACCACACGTCACAGGCAGGAATCACTTGATAAACGTGGGCGATCACGACTTCCCCCTTCCCACCAGTCACCTCTCCAGAGGATCAGACTTGACAGGAATCAGGGAAGCAAGGCAGTAGTGGGAAATGGCTGTCAGGTTAGAAATGGGCTGGGCTCCTGGTAGCTCCCCGATCCTCTCCCAAGCCTCTATCATTGCACCCCAGGCTCACCACACCACCTACCAAGCACCCCAGACGCCTGGGCATCCAGTCGGTGCCCGATGCCAATCTTCAGGCTGGTGAATGCTGGTCCACGTACTGGAAAGAAACAAACGAGGTCCTTTTCCTCAAAGAATCCAGCCTCCAGGATGGCTTTGGGCTGCATGGTGACCTCATTCCTAGAATGGAGCCTCATGGAGCCCAAACCAGCATCAGGCTGGACTTTCAGGCTTCCTCACCATGGAATTTGGGGCCCAAAACCACTTCTTCAGTTTCCTGGGCCCAGAGAAAGGGCAACCCAGGAGGCCTGTGAAGTCCGTCCATCACCATTCCCCCCGTGAGACGCTTTGAGTGGACTGGGCAGAACACTGGAATCAAGACTGGGGGGTTCCCTATCCAGCTCCTATAGAAGGAGAGTCCTGGCCACTCTCCCAGGGAGAAAATGGAGGCTGTGAGCTCCTTAAGGCAGGGCCTGGGTCTGCGTGTTCACAGTTCTGCCCCCAGAGCCCAGAACTCACTGACTGCTTGGGAAACAACCCATTTCCCAAAAGAATGAATGACCCATCAAATTAATATACATTAAGTATGTACAGTTTTTTTGTATATCAGCTATACCTCAAGAAAGCTGGAAAAAAAGAAAAAAAGAATGAATGCAGCAATGAGTTAGATGCTTTTACACTTCTGTAGATCAAGAGGAACCTAGGAGACCAGTATGGGGTGGTTAAGAGCCTACTGAATCCAGGCTACAGGACTTAACATTAGTCAACACTGAGCATCAGTTTCCTCATTTGTGAAATGGAACTAGGACCCACCTCACAGGATTCAGTGGGGTAGTATTTGGGAAAAGCTTAACACAGTACCCCGTACAGAGTAGGTCCTCAACACATCAGACTTGTTATTGTTGTTATACGGTAAACTCACTGATTACTTCTCTCCAAGGGGTTTTAGAGGTTCCTGGTCAAGCTCCTTAGCCCTCCTATAGAGCCTCCCCAACACATGCTTTAATCATGTCTAATGACAGGGGCTCATTGTCAGAACTAGTTTCACTGTTGGGCAGCTTTGCTGACTATAGAAAGTCACTCTTCACAGACATAGAGAACAGACTTGTGGTTGCCGGCGGGGGGGGGGTGGGGGGGGGGGGATGGATTGGGAGTTTGGGATTAGCAGATGCAAGCTATTATATACAGAATGGGTAAATAACAAGGTTCTACCGTATAGCACAGGGAATTATATTCAATATCCTGTGATAAACCATAATGCAAAAGAATATGAAAAAGAACGTACATATATGTATAACTGAATCACTTTGCTGTACAGCAAAAATTAACACACTGTAAATCAACTGTACTTCAATAAAATAAATTAAAAAAAAAAAAAGATCACTCTTTCACAGGAGCCCAAAACTCCCTCCTTATGACTTCTACCTGAGGGTCTCAATTCCTACCTGGAGTCCCAGAATAATAAAGAGGTCAACAAACTAGAGTCCACAAGTCAAATCCTCAAGCCTGTTTTTTTATAGTGGCCCACAAATTAAAATGGTTTTTACATTTTTCAATGGTTCAAAAAAATCAAGAGGATAATTTTCATGACATATGAAATTATATGACATTCAAATATCAGCATCCACCAGTAAAGTTTTATTGGAACACAGCCAGGCTCATTGCTCTACATACTGTCTATAGCTGCTGCTTCCGCACTACAATGGCAGAGGCGAGCCTGCAAAGCCTAAAATATTGACTATCTGGCCCTTTCCAGGAAATTTTGCCAATCCCTGGTCCAATACTTCATCCCCACTGTGGCCCTACACTGGTTTGGGACAGAAGGAGTCTGAGCTCTGGCTAGGACACTGACACTGGGCAGGGATTTCCTGAGAAATGACACCCAGGCCCCTTCCTGAATGTGCTTTACCCAGCGGATGGTCGATGAGGGTGGGCACACTGGTGGCTGTGAGGGTCAGCTCCTTCTCTTCACTGCCTTCCACGGGGCCCAGCAGGAAGCGAACACGATGTTCAGAGGCAGGACGCTTCCCAGCATTGAGACCTGAGCACACACAAGTAAAGAACATCTTGTCGATTCTGTCTGAACACCGGGGGTGGGGGGTGGAGGGACAGGTAAATATGGAGATGTAGAAGACAGATGAAGGCCCACACAGCGCCTAGTACAGAGTAGGTCCTCAACACATCATACTTGTTATTGTTGTTATACTGTAAACTCACTGATTACTTCTGTCCAAGGGGTTTTAGAGGTTTTAGAGTACTCTGCTTCTGAAAGCAGAAGTTAAGAAACAGACTTGGGTTCAAATCCTGACTTTACTACTTACTAACTACTTACGACAACGGACAATACTGAGTCTGTTTACCCATTTGAACACAGGGGAAGGCGAGGAGTGTATAGAACAGTCGATTAGGAAACCGCTCTGCCCAGACGACTAGGTCACATGACTTTATTTTGCAGCAAGGATCAGAAGCGGAGATGGCCTCCCGGGAAAATGGGAGCGGATCGTGGGTCTCGCTCGAGGCACTCACCTTTCAAAAGCTGCAGCTCCACGGTATCGCGCAGATGCTTCCACTTTAGCCCCGGGGGCTTGTAGGCGGCGAAGAGCCCATGCAGCCGCGCCAGGCCGGCTAACCCCATGCCTAAACCCCGCGTCCCGGGCTCGCGGAAGAGCTGTACCCGGACGGAAGTGCCTTACGGTCCCGCTCCCAAATGTGGTCCTTCCAATGGGCGCCGCCATGTTTCACAGCCGGAAGAGGTTCGTGTCTTATTGTCCTCGGGGAAAACGTGCTTCCGAGAAGGGAGTAGGGTCCGGAGCTGAACCCCCAAAGCTAGCGGAGCTTACTTGGAGACACTTTTTGGGGTTAGGTGAAACGGGGAGAATTTTATATCTGTGGAAGTAGGTGGTAAACAGGTTGCCTGGGTTTCCTCATACTTAGAGACCTTCCCTGTCCGTGCTATCTTTCCCCCATAAAAGGTCCTACTCAGCGCAGTAGGGATCGAGTCCTTGTGACTTCTCTTGCACGTCGTCGCCAGAGAAGCTTGAGGAGTCGGCCTTGCTCCGCCCATCCTCCCTGGGAAGTCCTCCAGTGCCCGCTGCCATGGCGACGCTGCTGCGCGGGGTCCTGCGCCCCCTCCGCGCGTTCCGAAGCCGTCCCAGGCCCGCTGCAGGCAAGTGGCGGGGCCGCTAAGGAGTGCTGGGCACCCGCCACGCCGCCGTCCCCCCCACCCCACCCCCGCTCCTTTCACCGCGGCTGTTTTCTTTCCCCGCAGATGTGCCCCTTCGAGCCACGAGCCATGGCGCCGGCCTGCTCTACCCCGAACACATCCCCACCTCCCCGCTGCAGAAGGCGCTGCTGGCCGCGGGCTCTGCTGGAATGGCGCTCTATGACCCGTATCGCCACGGTAAGGCAGCCCGCGCCGGCGCTTCCCTGGGGCGGCTTGGGGTCTGGGCGCGCCCTTGCCTTGCCTTGCCTTGAAAGACCGGGGAGGTCCCGGACACTGTCAAAGCCTCCGTTTGCTTTGGGTATCTGGAGACCAGACTGGGCCAGGGTACCCACCCCTGGCTGCACCTCATAATCACCCGCAACATTCATAAAAATGCAGATGCCTGGGTCCCACCCTAAACTTACTCAATTCGAATCTGCCAGGAGTGGGGAGGGGAGGGGAGGGAGGAAGGGGCCTGGAATCTGAGCTTCTGCCTTTTTAAACTGCTTCCCGGGAGATTCTGTCATCCAGCCACACTGAGAACCTCTGGATTAGATGATTTATGAGGGCCCATCAAATTATAACATCCCATTAGCATTTTGGATAGTGCATGGCACATAATAAATGCTCAATAAATGTTTGCTGGATGTTTTAATAGAACGTTCTGGGATCCTACAGTGTTTTTCTCATCTCCTCCAGGATTCTTAAGTCTGGAAAGTACTGTTACTCCTTCTAGTAAAAATGATAATGCTAACTGCTCACTGAGCCCTTGTTTTGCTTACTCACTGTGCTGTTTTATATGAGTGTTGTTATTGATTTTTTGCATTAATCCTATATGAAGGGTATCACCTGCGCTTCACAAATTAGGACATTGAGGGTTGGAAATGTGAAGCAGTTTGCACACGGTCACCTAGATAGTGATCACACCAGCCCTCAAACCCAGCACTCTCTGATACCAAAGCCTATACCCATCCATGGAGACATGGTATTCTGTCGTGATGATAGATGTGGAAGTGGTTTATGAACTCTTTAGAGCACTGTGCTAACCAGAGGCATCTCACCCCATTAAACTAACAACCGTAGTAGTAACTATAGATATATTGAGCTTTTACTGTGTGCCAGGTGATTCACTAAGTGTTTAACTTGAATCTTCATAACTAAGAGGTAGATATTCTGTTTTATCACGTAGGAAATTAAGGCTCAGATCAGGTCAGGTAACTTACCTAAGATCATATTCTCCATTTGTCCCCATTTCTTTCCTTTCAGACATGGTTGCAGTTCTGGGGGAGACCACAGGATGCCGTACCCTGAAGGTCCTCAGGGACCAGATGAGGAGGGATCCAGAGGGTGCCCAGATCCTGCAGTAGGTCCCAGCTTTGCATGGGGGATTGAGGGCATTCTTTGGGGATTCTGATCTCTCTGGAATCACGTTGTGTTCCTCTAGAGAGCTCTTCTTGATACCTTGGCCATGGGTGGTTGCACAGGCTGGGTACTGCCCAACTCCGTGAGTGCCATTCACATAGACACTGTGATGACCCCTGGGTAGTGCAATATGGTGGCCTCAGCCCAGTTCCAGCAACAGGGCTCTTGTGCCTTCACTAAGGTCCCATAACATATGCTGCCTATAACCCCCACCCCTTCAGTGCCCTTTGTGAATACCCTGATCACATCTGAGGCCTGTTTACCTAAGGCAGGAACCATAGCCTTAGCTTGTGGTAGTCTCCTCAGTCCCTGCCACTGGCCTGGCCAGTAGTAAGTGCTCCATTAGGACTTGTGGCCCCATTGCTGCTCTCTTCCCCTTCACCTCTCACACCCTTGATCTAGTTGGACCTTTCACCTGCCTTTGCTGGTGCCCTCCCAATACCTGAGTCCTGCCTTCTGCCTCACAGGGAGCGTCCCCGAATCTCGCTGTCCACCCTTGACCTGGGCAAGCTCCGGAGTCTGCCTGAGGGCTCTCTTGGACGCGAGTATCTCCGTTTCCTGGATGTGAATGTGAGTTTCCAGCTTCTGTGCATTTGGTAGTCACCAGGAAGGGCAGAGGAATGGCACAGGAGTAATGTCCTGAGGAAGGAGGAGCCTGAGCTGCCAGCATGGGCAGGAGTGCCTTGCAGTCTCTTGCGCCAAGGCTTTGTCATTCTCCGTGGGGCAGGCAAATGGGCCGGGAATGTCGCTGCGAGCAATTACACTGGCCAGCACTTATTAACCTCTTACTGCGTGCCAGGTGCCAGGCTCATACATGATCTCACTAAATCCTCCCAACAACACTGCCAAGTATGTTCTATTATTATCTCCTTTTATTTTTATTTATTTTTTTATAAATTTACTTATTTATATATATTTTTTGGCTGCATTGGGTCTTCGTCGCTGCGCGCAGGCTTTCTCTAGTTGCTGCGAGTGGGGGCTGCTCTCCATTGAGGTGCATGGGCTTCTCATTGCGGTGGCTTCTCTTGTTGTGGAGCATGGGCTCCAGGTGCACGGGCTTCAGTAGTTGTGGCGCGCGGGCTTCAGTAGTTGTGGCACATGGGCTTAGTTGCTCTGTGGCATGTGGGATATTCCCGGACCAGTGCTCGAACCCATGTCCCCTGCATTGGCAGGCGGATTCTTAACCACTGCGCCACCAGGGAAGTCCCTATCTCCTTTTCATAGATGAGGAAACTGAGGCCCAGAGCACTTAAGCAACTTGCTGATTTCACAAGCCAGTATTAATGGAGGCAGTATTCAAACCCAGATTATGTTCTTAACTGTCGCATTGTGTCCCCCTGTTCTAGAGACAGTGTCTTCCCTGGGTGTGACAAGTGTGGCACTCTCCAACCCCAGGCAGAGAGGACAGGGACTGGGGGGCAGAGTCCCATCTACCAAGGGACTCATTCATTTGTTCAGAATTGGTCGTGTGCCATCCATTGTTCCAGGTGCTGGGGATACAGTGGCGAACTAGACAGACAAGGTCCTGCCCTCATGGAGCTAATATTCTAGTTGGGGAGGTAGACTATAAAGCAGTAAAAGAAGAAAATTTTCATATAAAAATTCAGGCAAAATATTTAGTACTTAGAACATACCAGACACTGTCCTCAGCAATTGGGATACAATGAATTAAACCAGCAAAGAGCCTGCCCTTGCAGGGCTTCTGCTGTAGCAGGTGGTGCTGTGAGGACAGCAGTCAACATGATAGAGGACGGGGCGGAGTGGGGGTGGCAGGTGGCCACTTCTAACAGGGTGGTCTTGGGAGGCCCTGCTGGGGAGACGTGGAAGATGGGGAGGAGCCAGTTCTGAGGAGAGATGCGGAAGCACATTCCGAGCAGAGGAACTGACAAGTGCAAGGCTCTGTGTGGTTAGGAAAAGGAAAACTGACCAATGTGGCCAGTATGGCCTTAGAGGAGTGAGTTGGGGGGAGGCAGGCAATGGGCTGGGAGGTCAGCCTGGCCCAGCCAGACCCTGCCTGCCATGGGAAGTGTTACCCGAAAACTGCGTTCACCTCTTGGTGGGCATTGAGCCAAAAGAAACAATCAAGCCAAAGATGGGGAGAAGGAAGGATTTATTCCTTGCAGCAAGTAAGGCGAACACCAGGGATCTTTCCCAAAGCAGTGTCTGTTAACAGCAAAATTGGGAAAGTTTTAAGTTAAGGGTATATGCGTGTTCATAAAGGGGCTTGAGCAGAGGAGAATTCAGCATAGAATTGGGGCAGAGGTCAACGGAGTCCAAGTCTTAATTGATTGAAGTCAAGAGGGTCAGAAAAGGTCAACGTCATCATTTCTTAGGTACTGACTAGTCTGGGATCTTAGCATGTAGCTACCATCCTCCACCTGGATGTGGGCCTTAGTTCCTATAGAAAAGCTTAAAGATACACCTCAGATTGTTATGTATATTCTTTGAGAAGGACTATTGTTTTTTTTTTTTCACTTTTATTTTTATTTTATTATTTATTTATTTATTTTTGGCTGCATTGGGTCTTCCTTGCTGCCCACGGGCTTTCTCTAGTTGCAGCGGGCGAGCGAGGGCTGCTCTTCATTGCGGTGCACGGGCTTCTCATCGCCGTGGCTTCTCTTGTTGTGGAGCACGGCCTCTAGGCGCACGGGCTTCAGTAGTTGTGGCTCACGGGCTCTAGAGCACAGGCTCAGTAGTTGTGAAGCACAGGCTTAGTTGCTCCACGGCATGTGGGATCTTCCCGGACCAGGGCTCGAACCCGTGTCCCCTCCATTGGCAGGCGGATTCTTAACCACTGTACCACCAGGGAAGTCCCTGAGCTATTGTTTCTTGACGGCTTTTCCTCTGTTCCTGCATTCCTTTATTCCTTGAAGATCATTAATTACTGAGACCTGTTGAAGGGCAAGCATTGTGTCTAGGCTTAGGTCACAAAATGGCTTAGGTCAGAATGGCTTCTCTAATGTCAAGAATGCCATGCCTGGTTCTTTTTCTCCGGGGATCCCCTACCCTATCTGCTTAGAGACAGAGTCTGTATTTTGTAATAGACGGAATAGGAAGCCATCGAGGTTTCGAGCAGGGTAGTAACATGATCTGATTTATAGAAGGACCCAAGGATACAGCAGGGCACCTTCCCTGTCCCTTCCCCTCCCTGCCCCAACACATATACTTCCCGTCCAAGCACCTCTGTCAAGTGGCTATCCAGTCCAGCTGCAGGAGCCAGCCAGGCTGGAGGAGGTGAAGGAGTGAGCAAAGGTTGCTCTAGAACTGGGTCTCTCAGCCTTGGCGCTGTTGACTTTGGGGCTGGATGATTCTTTGCTGTGGGGCTGCCCTGTGCACTGTAGGATGTTTAGCAGCATCCCTGGCCTCTGCCCACTAGATGCCGGTAGCATTCGCCCTACTAAGTTGTGACAACCACAAATGGCTTCAGACATTGCAGATGTCCCCTGGTGGACAGTTGAGAACCCCTGCTTTAGGAGATTATTGTCCCTGAGAAAATAATCTGTTTCCCATACTCTCCTAACACTTGCCTCTGCCCCATTTTATACCATCACCCGGAGATTTCACCGAGATGCAAGTTTATTTCATCAGTGGGAAACCCACCAGGGTTACCTGCTCCAGGTGCCACCCAGGAATGGAGAATCTTCTGAAGTTCCCCTAGAGCCTTTTGTCCTATTGTGGAGGGGATGGGACTGCCAAGGCCTCCCTGGGCGCCTTGCTCAGCCACAGCCTTAGTTGTGGTAACAGCCCTAGAGACTGTGACACTTCTGGAACCTGGAAACCAGCAGCCCACACACCGTAAAAGAACACCTTTGTCCCAGCAGAGGTTTAGATCAAAGTTCAAGGTGAGGCCGCCCTCCCTGAGGCTGACTCTGGAGGGGGGGGTGGGGCGTGGGTGGTTGTCCTTGTGGCATCAAGATTACGGGCATGGGCTCTGGAGTAGCCTGAGTTAGAAGTCTGCCGTTCTTCCCAGCTTTAAAGCCCTGGGCAAATCATTTGACCTCTGAGCCTCAGACTCCTTATCTGAGGTAAGGAAACCTTATGTTTATCTTCCAAGGCACTTATATGGCTGATTAATAATGGATGTTAAGGCAACTGGCTTTGGAATCCAGCAGGCTTTGTTTCGAATCCTGACTCAGCCGCTTGATTAGTCAGCTGTGTGATCTTGGGCAAGCTACTTTCTATCGCTGAGCCTCATTTTTCTTATCTGTATCTGAGGCTCATAACAGTATCTGCGCCCAGGTGGTCTCGAGGATGCAGAATGACAATATGTGTAAAGGACTTCATACAGTGCTGGCACATAGTAGGTACTCAATAAATGTAGGCCGTCACTGACCACCTTCAGCTTCACACAGCAGGTAGAACTCTGTAGAAGAAATTAGGACCTGGGACCCAATGAAGTCACAGACACAGACCATGGCACAGGGCCAGCAGCCCCAAGCAATAAAGGCATCAAATCCCTTGGCCTCTGGACAGGCTGAGGCCATGCTTTGGCGCTAGGAAGACCAGGGTGTCCCTACTGTGCATGGGTGCTGCCGAGGACTCAGAGAGGGTGGGTAAAGGAGGACAGTTGCCATCCCTACCTGAGGTCAGAAAAGTGCCTGGGGCTGGCCTTTTACTCCTGCATTTAAGGGATGTTTATTCATCCAGGCCCTGGAGATAGAACAGTGAGCCCCAGTCCTGTGCTGCTGACAGCCTGCTGCAACACTCTTCATAGCAATAGTGCGTAAGCCCCAGAGGTAATTTAGAATCTGCTGCTAGCAGATAAATAAAAGCAAATAGAAACAGGTGGAATTAATTTCAATAAGATATTTTGTTTAATCCAGTATACTAAAATGTCATTTCAACATGTAATCAATATTTTTAAATTATTGAGATTTCACATTATTCTCTTCATACCGTCTTCGAAATCCAGTGTGCGTTTTACATGTACAGCACATCTCAATTGGAACTTGTCACATTTCAAGGCTCGGTGGCTGCCATGATTGGCTGCTGTACTGGACAGTGCAGGTCTAGACAAGAGACATTAACAATCACATGCACTAAACATCACGATACAATCATGTCGAATGCCACAAAAAGGTACGGGTTGCTACAAGAGACCATAAGATAGGTAGGAATTGTCAAGGTGAAGATGAGGGTGGAGGGAAAGAGCACGATAGGCTGGGAGCAGTTCATCTGAGGAATTCAGGGCCTTGGGTGCTTCTTGTTTTTTTTCCCCCCATTTTATTTCTAATTGTGGTTTTGTTTTTTTTTTGTTTTTTTTTTTTAGTAATCTTTTATTTATTTATTTATTTATTTATTTTATTTTTGGCTGTGTTGGGTCTTCGTTTCTGTGCGAGGGCTTTCTTCAGTTGCGGCGAGCGAGGGCCACTCTTCATCGCGGTGTGCGGGCCTCTCACTGTCGCGGCCTCTCTTGTTGCGGAGCACAGGCTCCAGACGCACAGGCTCAGTAGTTGTGGCTCACGGGACTAGTTGCTCCGCGGCATGTGGGATCTTCCCAGACCAGGGCTCGAACCCGTGTCCCCTGCATTGGCAGGCAGATTCTCAACCACTGCGCCACCAGGAAAGCCCCCTAATTGTGGTTTTTAAAAAAAATAATAACATAAGATTTACTGTGTTAACCATCTCTAAATGGGCAGTTCAACAGTGTTAAGTATAGTCGCATTGTTGTGAAACCAATCTCCAGAGCTTTTTCATCTTGTAAAACTGAAACTCTATTTCATTAAACAAAAAACTCCTGCTTCCCCCCACCCCACCCCCAGGGGTTTCTTTGCCATAGATTCCAACAGGGTGTGTACATTATGTGTGAGTTGGGGTAGGCAAAGGGGGCACCACTCCACCATATTCCCTGCCTGAGGACTCCCCTGTCAGCAGGTATGCACAGAAACAAAGCCCCCAGGGATTTTTGGTGGGGTTTGAATTTGGTGGACGTGGTTGAGAGTCAAGGAGAGGCTGGCAAATTGGACCCTGGGAGCCATCAGGAAGGGGCCTAGGGGAGGTTCATGGTTGTCAGAGGGTCTCCCCAGACACCAGAGCGCCCACCCGATTCGTGGACGATGAGGAGCTAGCATACGTGATCCAGCGGTACCGGGAGGTGCACGACATGCTCCACACCCTGCTGGGGATGCCCACCAACATCCTGGGTGAGTGCCAGCCAGCCGGCTGCTGCGTGCATCCAGAGTGGGAGTGGGGCATGGGTGGGGCAGGGCGCTCTGGCCAGCCTGTCTCCCAAGTCTGTCTACAGGGCCAGGGCAGGGCACACCTGTCTCAGCCACCCACCAATCAGCTGGCCCAGTGCCGCATTTTTTGCTTTACCCGAACATCTTGGTGCACCTGTGCCGTGCATCCCCTGTCCTCCATCCCCACTGCCTCTTACGGCTCCTACACTGATGTAGCGGCATCCAAACACCAGGGCTCCCTGCCCTGTTCCGGTTGCTAGCTCCCTGCGCTCTGAAACCCTCAGCAATTCCCTAAGGCTTGGAGTCCGCAGCCTGGCTTTTGGAGTCCTCTGCATTCTGACCCCAAGCTTCCTTTCCAGCCCTTATTTCCTTCTGCTCTTTCTTGGACCCTCTCCCCAGCCCCAAGCCAAGTGCCCCAGGGCCCAGCACAGGCTGGGACTGGGCACTGCTGACCCCTAGTAGAGATTCGGAGCGGAGCAGACGCCTCACTGTGTCCTGCCCTGAGCATCACTGGCCTCTCCTCCTGGCCCCTGCTCACCTCCCACCCCATTCCCCACCCTGCCTGCCAGGGGAGATCGTGGTGAAGTGGTTTGAGGCTGTCCAGACCGGCCTGCCCATGTGCATCCTGAGTGCACTCTTCGGACCGATCCAACTCAGTGCCCAGTAAGTTCTCAAGTGGTGAGGGGTCAGGGGAAGGCTCAGGGCTCCAGGAAATAGGAAGAGCCTACAGCCTTTCTGAGCAGCCCCAGTGGTTCTCAGGAATCCAGGATGGGAAGAATGGGGCAGAGAGGTGAGACTGGCCTGGCACAGGGGCTCCAGGACGATGAATGAAGCCTGGACATTTCATAGGACTCTAGGGTCTTTTGGGCCAGGCCTCAGTATCGGGTGAGAACAGTAGAGTCAGGGAACTGGGTGGGGCCAGGGGGATGCAATCTGGCATTAGTTTCTGGAGTGAGGTAGCCCTCAATTTAAAGCTGGGCTTTGGCATGTTCAAAATGTGTGGCTTTGGGCACAGGGCTTTACCTCACTGAGCTTCTGTTTCCTCATCTGAAAAGTGGGGATAGTAACTACCTCCTTCCTGGGTCTGTGTGAGGATTAACTGAGAAAATGCACATCCACTGCAGGGAACGTGGTGTGCCCAGCACTCAGGACCTTATGTCTTTTGTCTTCTTTTTCCTCTGCTGCCCCACAGGAGCCTGCAAGCGCTGGTCTCAAAGCTGATCCCATGGGCAGTTCAGAATGCGCACAGAGCCCCGTGTGTCCTCAACCTGTACTACGAGCGGCGCTGGGAGCAGCCCCTGAAGGCTCTACGGCAGGAGCTGAGCATCACAGAGCCCCCCATGCACGTCCAGGGCCCAGCCTAGGCCCTGCGCCCCTGAGCCGGAGGGCCTGGCCTGGCTCCCCACCCCCCACCCCTGCTTCCCCTGGGGGTGAAGCGCTCCTTTGCCATCACCTTTGTTCCTTTTCTTTGAACACTGACCCTTGGACATCACTAATCATAATTTATCATAACCACTGCTCAGTGGCTTTGAGGGCCAAATCGGGAGGGAGCAGGCAGCGGTGGAGCTCCTAAGGGAGCCAGGAGCTGCCCAAAGAGAACTGAAACAGGAGGGAAGGGGGCAGGGCACAACATTTGAAAGAACAACAAAGCCCGAGGACATGACATAAACTGATTAAAACCAAATGGGTCCAAGGTGGCGGACACGTCAACTTCCACTAGTCCTTGAGCCTCAGTATATGCTCACTGCAACACGTCAGCAAGCTAAATGACACACCCACAGGCGCCATGACAGTTCCAAGGATCCACAACGATCAAAAAGTGGGCTGTGGCCCAATTCCTGGAAATCCCCGCCCCTTTCCCCCCAAAAAAATAGCTGAAACACTCCTCCCACTCATTACCTATGAAATTACCCACCCCTGTAAAAACTGACAACCCCCATACCCTAGTGCCTCTCTCACCTTCTGAGATGCCCACACTCTGTCTGTAGAGAGCGTTTCTCTCTAAATAAATCCACTTCTTACCTATCACTTTGTCTCACTGAATATTTTCTGCAATGGAACATCAAGAACCTGAGCTTCATTAAGTCCTGAAACCAGGTGTGTGATCTCAGTTGGAAGACTGGGGGTTTTGGCCAGATTCGAGTCCCAGCCACGTGGGTTCAAGTCCCAATCTGGGTTTTGGCCGGGTTCGAGTCCCGGCATGTGGGTTCAAGTTCCAACTGAGGTGCACGGTTTCAGAACCACGTGTGCGTAGGAATCAGTTGTCTAGGCTCGTGCCGAGGTGGCTCAGGTCCACAACCCCTGTTCCAGACCCCTCCCTGCCAGCCAGGGTTCTCTGGGTGCCAGGCTGGGGGTCTTCGCAGGAGGGAGGGCTGTACCCAATTCCCAAGGCCTGAGAAGAGGGAGGCAGGGCGGGAGGCAAGTCTCTGCTGTCTGAGTAAAGGCTCCCATCGGGTAAGAGTCTGCTTCTCCTGCCTTTGCTCTGTGCTGCCCATGACTCTGGCAGCCTTGGGCCTTCGGTCACTGAGGGCAGACGTTCCCTCCAGCCTGAGCTTCCACTGCTTGTCCCTTGTCTGGTCTGAGGTCGGGCAGACTGGGACTCAAATTCCCCAGTCCTCCTCCGCTTTCTAGTAGAGGGACTTAGGGCAAGTCCCTTCACCTCTCTGGACCTGTTTAATCATAAGTAAAAGGGGGATGAAACAGCACCCACATCCTAGGGTTGCTGTGGGGGGGTGTGAGGTGATGCCCAAAGAAAGGGCCCAAGCAGGAGCTGTTTTTTTTTGTTTTTTTGTTTTTGGCTGTGTTGGGTCTTCATTGCTGTGCGCGGGCTTTCTCTAGTTGCAGTGAGCGGGGGATACTCTTTGTTGCGGTGCACGGGCTTCTTATTGTCGTGGCTTCTCTTGTTGTGGAGCACGGGCTCTAGGTGCGCAGGCTTCAGTAGTTGTGGCACTTGGGCTCAGTAGTTGTGGCTTGAGGGCTCTAGAGCGCAGGCTCTGTAGTTGTGGCGCACGGGCTTAGTTGCTCCGCGGCATGTGGGATCTTCCCGGGCCAGAGCTCGAACCCGTGTCCCCTGCATTGGCAGGTGAATTCTTAACCACTGCGCCACCAGGGAAGCCCCGGGAGCAGTTTTATTCTTGCCATGTTTGCAGGGGGGAGGAGGCAGCTGTGAGGCTGTAGGTTCACTTTGGACTGGCAACCAGGCATTTTCCTTGAGTCACAGCCAAGAAGTGGGGATGGGCAGGGTGAAGAGTATCGTTGGAAGAGTAGGCTGCCCTGTCTTGGGATTTAGAGCCAGAAAGACTCCCAAGGTGGCAGAGCCTTTAGAAGTTTTGGAGGCCAGCTCCTCATTGTGTGGGTAGGGCAGCTAAGGCCCAGAGATAGGCAAGGAGTTGTCTGGAGTAACTAGAACACAAGCCACATGGCCTGGTTGGTTTTCTATGCCTCAGTTTCCCTGTGGATAATAAGGGCTTCAGTTTATAGCTGTACCATGTGCCTAGGCAACTGAGATGTGTTATCACGTGGACACTTCCAACAACCCAAGGAGGGAGGTGGTACTATTACTTGTATTTTACTGAGGCAATAGGCGCAGAGCTGGGGCTGGAGTCAGGGAAGACCTGTCCAGCACTGCCACACCGGTGCCTCAGCCTTCCTTGTGCCCACCACGTCCCAGTCCAGGGCTCCCAGCGGCAGAGGGAGGGTGTGGGAGGCTGGAGGCCTACGTTGGAACCATGGCCTTTTCAAGAGAGAAGCCTCGTCCTGAGCTCTTTGAATTTATGCAGAAAGAGGAGAGGGTTGAGGTGAGCTCCCTGTACCTCATCAATCTTTGCAGTATAGGCCACCTTTCCAGAACTGCCAGCTGTTTCCACAGCTTCCCAGGGTTCTAGGCACCTCTACTGTGAGGTCAGTAAAAGTTGACAGTGCCAAGGTCGTGGGGGAAGGTCAGACTTTCAGATGGCCTTCTCTGCCCAGCTGGTGAGCTCACCTGCTCCAGCTGCTCGGTGCCCTGATGACCCTGGGCCTTTACAGCCCTCAAGAGATGGGCCCTGGGCCTCAGGACTAGCTGGGGAGGGAGCCTGGTCTCCAGCTCACGACAGGAGAAAAAGTACAGTGGCGATAGCTACCACTTACTGAGTTCTTACCACAGCCCATGAGGCCCGCCAACTTCTGCCCAGAAACTTCCATTCTTCATCTGAATAAACTGTGTTGGTGTTCTGCCCACCTTTGGGAACACCATGTCCTAGGTCGTTACATGGTCAGCTCCTTGTCATTCACACCTGTGCTCAAACATCACCTCAGAGAGGCCTTCCCAGACCACCTGTCTAAAGCAGCCCCCTCGCCCTCATGCCATGGCATCACCCGATTTTCTTTCCAGTGCTTACCACTCCGTGAAATTATCTTACTTGTTTGTTTATTTATGAGTTCCATGTGCTCCCAGAGGGCAGGGACCTTGTTCTTTCCCTTCACTGCTGGGAATCGTGCCTGGCGCACAGTAGGGGCTTCCTGCTTCGTGGTTGAAGGAATGGGTGCCAAGCTCCGTGCTGAGCACCCCGCCTGCAAGATCTCATTCGGTCCCCACAACCTCATTTCACAGTGAGGGGCTCAGGTTTGGGGAGTGCCCTAGAGTCACACAGCTGGGGTGTGGTGGAGCCTGTCCTGGGACGTGCAGGCCCCAAGTCCTCTCCCAGTGGCCAAGGGGAGGCTCCCTTTCCCTCTGCCTGCGTTCTGGGGGCATAGGCTCTCAAGGCAGACAGACCTGGCCTTGCCACTGACCAGCCCTGCACCCTTGCAGTAATCACATCACCCCTTTGAGCCTCCGTTTTCTCATCTGTAAAATGGGGAGAGTATATACCTATCTCACAACAAAGCCATTGTGCAAGTATAGTGCTTTAGCACCTAGTAAGAACTTAGGAAATGGAAGCTGTCATTTACCATGAAGGCCCTTTGAGGCCTCTGAAGTCACCATGTACACAATCCAGCCAGAGGTATTTATTTTGCACACACCCAGAGTGGGAGGACTCATACAGCTCAGAGGTCCTGATGCCAAATACAACTGAATATCTACGGGGTAAGCACCTACTCTGTGCCAGGGCCAAATCACTTCAGTCCCCTGAGGAGGTTTATTTCCTTCAAGTGAGTTCCAAAATGTCAGTCTCTGTTAAGTCTGGAGATTTAAGTGCTGATGTTAGTTCCCTAATGCAGAGCAGGTGGGGGTCGAGTCAGTGGAAAGGAGCCCACTGTGAGGTCAGTCTCAGTTCAGCCAGTCCCACAGTCCCACAAATGACAGCACCCAGCTTGCCCTTCTTAAGAACCCTCAGTGTTTCTTCACTGCCCCAGCATAAACTCCTCAGCCTATCACACCAAGCCTTTTCCAGTCACTTTTCCCACCACATGGCCCTCCCCTCCCCATGCAGCCTGGTGCGCAAGCCCACTAGTCTTCAATCGTGTCATCAAGATCTTCTAAGCATTTGCTGAAGGCCGGGGTTCTGCAGTGATTGAGACGGCCTCTTGGAGTTGAGCAGTCATGGCAGCTGAGGGCCTTGGATGCACCAGCCCTGTGCTGAGAGCCTGATATGCACCATCTCACTGAATCCATGCTCAGCCCAAGGTAGGAGGGAGGCAGAGACTGTGATGACTCCAGTCCCATTCTACTGATGAGGACACTGAGGCTCCAGGGGGAGAAGGGATTTACCCAACGTCTCACAGCTGGGGCTGGGAGGGCAAACCAGATATGTCTGACTGGAAAGCAAAGCAGACAAACCACAATAACGTGTGGTAGGTGTTAACAGAAGTACAGTGAGCGCTTGGTGACAACCTATTCCAGTGACCTAATCTCCACCCACCCTCTCGGTGTGTCCAGCTAGGCTGTAAGCAACTGGAAGGCAGACTGTCTTGTTCCCTCTAGATCCCCTTGCGTCTCCCCCTCAGGCTGGGCCTAGTGTCTGGTGGGGTACCGCTTTGGCTTCTCCAGTGTGTCCCAGGTGGAGGAGAACAGGGGGTGCTGCTCACCACTGCCTCTTTCTCCAAATTCTCACTTGCCCACTTGCACAGCACCTCAGCAGTTGATGTGGCAATGATCGTGCTTATACCTATGGATCCATGTGTGGACAAGGTCAAGCCTCCTCTTCATTCTCCCCGTCATTCATTCAACAAGTATTTATCGAGCTTCTGTTATTTGCTAAGCCTGTGGATACAATCAGAGATAATCTTCATGTCTAGCTGTTGTATGTGCTTGTGGTCAATGGGCCTGTAAGGTTCAATAATAAAAATGTCAAGCGCTAATTCAAATGCTCCCTGTGACTCTCCATACCAACTCTGTCAGGTAGACACCATTAGTATGTCCTCATTTTTATATATAAGAAATGGAGACATTGAAATTTCAACTGAGAAGTTGACCCAGGTCTGTTGGATGCCAATGCCCATGCCCGTTACCACTGCACCACATTGCCTCCCGAATGTAATACCCATGGGGGAGGTGGTGCTTTAATTTACCTTGGTCCCCCAAAAAGACATACCCTGTGCTCTGAAAGAAATAGGTCCAAGTACTTATCAGACCAAAATTTCTTTTTTTTTTTAATAAATTTATTTATTTTATTTATTATTTATTTTTGGCTGCGTTGGGTCTTCGTTGCTGCGCGCGGGTTTTCTCTAGTTGCGGTGAGCAGGGGCTACTCTTCGTGGCAGTGCGCGGGCTTCTCATTGTGGTGGCTTCTCTTGTGGAGCAGGGGCTCTAGGCGCACGGGCTTCTGTAGTTGTGGCATGCGGGCTCAGTAGTTGTGGCATGCAGGCTCAGTAGTTGTGGTGCACGGGCTTAGTTGCTCCGCAGCATGTGGGATCTTCCCAGACCAGGGATCGAACCCATGTCCCCCGCATGCGCAGGTGGATTCTCAACCACTGCGCCACCAGGGAAGCCCCAAAATTGCATTTTTAATTCCTATAAACATACCCTGAAAACTGTCCTTCCTCACTTTTAAGGACTTTGACTGGACTAAGGGATTAAGGAATCTATTTAAGGACAAGTGGCAACTGTGGATGCCCAACATGTTTGATTATCAAGGAACCCAGTTTTCAGAGGCCCAGAGTGACACAGGGGGTGGGAAGCTGGCAGATGGCCCAGAGCTGGGCAGGTGGCATGACAAACGTGGTCACAGCCTTCAGGGTCCAGACCATTCAGAGGCCAAAGATACGTACGGGTCTCCAGATCCATGCCCTTTGTACCACCAAGTGTGCCAGGTTGCTTTCAAGATACCAAGGATGGGAAAGGGCTCCTACGCAGCAATCCCTACACCAAGTTTATTGCTGTCCCAGAAGCACAGGTGCCAGTCTGAGGTCTGCAGGAGCCTTTGGGTCTTCTGAACCTTGTGGCCCTGGAGGCCGTAAAATTTCCAAATGGAAGTGAAGGAGGAGCTGTCAAAGTTTGACTCTGATGGGACTCGAACCCACAACCTTTTAATAACCACACGAGGCCGGCTAGAAGTCCAATGCGCTATCCACCGCGCCACAGAGCCAGTTGCAGGCCTCTTCCCACCCCCGACTCACCTCTGCCTGAAACAGCCTTTTTAGCGTTCTTCTAGGTGTGGCGCCGGGCCTTTGCTGAACTCTGCTCGGGTCCGGGCGCAGACTCCAGATTCTCCGCCAACGGTGCGATGGGGGTGCTCTCCCCCACGTCCGGACGCCCAGGGATTGGGGGTCGGGGTCCAGGCAGAGCCCGCCTTCCTCCTCACGGCCCCGGGGTCCTCTGTGGCCCGGCGGGGCTGCGCGGCGCGGACTACAACTCCCAGCGTGCCGCGCGGGGCGCCGTCAGGGGCCGTCGCGCGCGTAGGACGGGCTGGGTCGGGCGGCGTCGGGCTCGCGGTGGCTGCGCGGCGTTGCCAGCTCTGCGGCGTGCTCACCCTGGGCTAGGCGCGGCAGGCTGCGTTGCCGGCCGGCGCAGCGGGTTTGGATTGCGGGAGGCGGGCGGGAGACGGGCAGGGGAGGAGCGCCGCGGGCGGGCGGGGCCGGCCGAGCTGCTGGGCCATGTAGGGCGCAGAGCCGCCGAAACGCTGCTGAGACTCGGCTCTGCGCGCCCAGGAGCGGCTGATGCCCCCCGCGCTCCCCACTCTGCTACAGCAGCCGGGCCGCATCTGGACTGCGTGCTCCGCGGCGGGGCCGACACCAGGTGAGCACAGGCTAGGACAATGGGTCCCCGGGCGGGAGAATGTGCCCGGCCGAGTCCGGGGGAGGTGGCGGTACCGGTCTGGGGTGGGGGGCGCGCCCTGCTGCTGTCTCCTTGCCGGGCACTCTGCTACCCTGGCTTTTTTGGGGGTCAGGACGGTCCACAGTGACCCGGGATCGGGGTCCGGGAGATCTGGGCATCCCGTTCCCTCCTCGTCCCATCCCCCAGCCTTCCGGGACGGGTCCTTGCCTTCTGCCCTGGCGGGCTCTGGGAGTCCAGAGGTCTGAGGACCTTGGAGACCCTTGGCGTTGGAGTTGGAGGCGCTGGTTCGGTCCCCCTCCCGGCTTTTGCTTTTCGTGTGGAGGAGGGGGAGATGGTGTAAGGGTTCCCTGTGGTCCAGACCATGTCTTCGTCCTGGCTTGGAGAATCTCAGGCTACCTCATAGACGTGACCTTCAGCCCCTCCGCAGGAACAGGAGAACCTGAAGGAAAACAGTCCCATCTGCTAACCCCTTGAGCAAGTCTGTAAAGCACCAGGAATAGAGTCCAAGAGTCCTAATCTCAGCCCTGCCAGCTGTTCCTCTCCCCTTAAGCCCCAATCCCCTAAGATTCATCTGAGTGGCTTGCTGAGTGTGTTTGTGGGGGTGACTTCAAGCCCCTCTTCCTCTCCCTCAATCACCTTTCCCCTCTGGGCAGTCACCTCTCAGGCACCTCCAGGCTCTCACCTGTTTTCTCCATCGCCCTCTGTGGGCCAACAGAGGCATGGCACTGCCTGGGCCTATGGGCAGGGACTGAGCAGGGCCCCTTCTCAAGAAGCTGCCCCTTTGGGTGTTGTGGCTTGGCCTGATCATCCACAGAAACTCCGTAGGTCTCTGGGTGGGGAGTCGAGCCCAAGGCACTCAAGTCAATACCCGCTTCAAGGCATTTTGGTTGGGATCCTGGATGTCAGGAGAGTGGACTGTCTTCTTTTGGTTGGAAGGGCCTCTGAGAGCAATTCTCATTACACCCATTGCACAGAGGGGAAGACTAAGGACTGAAGTGGGAAAGGGACTTACCCAAGGTCATTCAGAGAGTCATAGGCAGAGATGGGACTTAGGGGCTAGAACCCAGCCTCTGACTCTCAGCCCTGGAACTCCTCACCTCAAGTCCCATGCCTCTAGCCTGACCCTTCCCAACAGCCCCGGAAAGGGACCCAGTCCTCAGCTACCCTACTCAATATGGCCTCACTACAGGTTAACCCTTTGAGATGATAGTGGCCTGGTTGCCCGAGCCAGGAGGTAGGGGATCCAGGCATTTGGGTCCACTGACTGCCCTGTGCCCACAGGCCACAATGCTGCTTCGGGCGTCTCTGGTGGGGCTGCTGCTGTTCTCCAAGCTGGTGCTGAAACTGCCCTGGACCCAAGTAGGGTTCTCCCTGCTGTTCCTCTACCTGGGGTCTGGCGGCTGGCGCTTCGTCCGAGTCTTTGTCAAGACCATCAGGCGTGATGTCTTGTGAGTACCTGGTACAACCCTTCCTGGGTCTCCTACACTATGCTGGGCTCCTAATCCCCCAAATCTCCCCAGGCCAGACCCTATGGCCTCTACCAGCACAGGGCACCCAGGCCCCAAAGCAGCAGTCTCTGTTCCACACCCTTCCCCTTGCAATAGTATGTGGTACCTCCATTGCCAAGGTCAAAGTCTCCTCCCAGGGAATCTCCTTAACTTGGTGCTCTTTAGCCTGGAGCAGACTTGGGGGCCTGGGACATACATCAAACACCAGGCGTGTTGAGGAGACATCTGTAAGGAGTCCCGAGAACATGCTATAACTTGTGAGAGGGTGAAGAAGAACCCTGTGGAGAAGGCCCTGTCCTCCGGCTGGCATGAGTCTGAGAGGGCACTGAGTTCTAGAGCAGGCCCTGAATCATGTCAGGGAGAACCTGCTTCCCAGAGAAAGTCAGGGATGGTTCATGGGGATATCCTGTACCAGAAACACCTGCTGCCACCTTCTCTGTGAAAAGTGCTGAGCTGACTCTGGGGCCTGGGGTGGGGAGGGGAATGAGGCAGCCCCAGACCTGGGCCAAGCTTAGACTGGTCAGGGAGACCAGAAGGGCACACAGTCAATCTCTAAACTGGCAGTGCCATGCGGGCAGAGACCCTGGCAGTCTTGATCACGGTAGTATCCCAGTGCCCAGCACCCCGACCCACACCCAGAACAGGTGGCTCGGCATTTGTCAATCTGAGTTGATTGCAAAAGGAGGTATCGAGTGGCCGCTGCGGGAAGGGTGGTCGCAGCAGAGAGCTGTGGGAGCGTGAACAAAGGGAGATGGTTTCAGGCCCGGGCCCTGGGGAATCAGAGGAGACCTCCTGGAGGAAAAGCAGTTGTACTTGAGAGTCGCCTCAAGGAAGTGGGAGCAGGGGATTCCAGCCAGAGGGCACGGCATCAGCAAAGGCACAGAGGCTGGGGGGCCAGGAGAGTTCAGGGGTCAGAGGTGGCACGGGTGGGGCAGGAAAGGAGGATGTTGCCAAGTGATTCCACAAACACTCATTGAACATCTACCCTGTGCCTGGCACTGAGCAGCGCCCGGGGGCAAGATGGTGAACCAGGTGGACCTTGCTGGGCTCACTGGAAGGGAGACGGGACAAATCGCAAACTCGTCCTTTTTCACTGCGGCAGTTACGGGGAGAGGGACGATAACGGGGGTGTGGGAGGTCCAGGATGAGGAGTTTGGACTTTGACTTGGGGCCCTGTAGTCGTGGAAGTCCCCAACAGAGCAGCAGACTCAGAGCAGAGCTTAGAGTGTGCTAGGAGTTGAACTCTGGAGCCGGACAGGACTGAGGTTCAAATGTCAGCACTGCCACGTTCCACCCGTAAAGCCCAGGGCAAACCCTGGCACCGGTTTCCTCCTCTGTACCGGGGAGGGAGTAACCGCCCGGGTCCCTGGTGTTATCGGGTCCCTGGTGTTATCGGGTCCCTGGTGTTATCATCGGGTCCCTGGTGTTATCGTGCAGCATCAGGTGAGCCGCTGCATGTATCGCTGCCCCGCACACAGGTGCTGGGAAAGGGGTGTCACAAGTGCTCAGACCAGGGCCTCCGGACCCCCACTCCCAAGCCCAGCAGTCACAGCTCCCGCGCTCATCCCTCTCCCGCCCCACACCCAGCGGCGGCATAGTGCTCCTGAAGGTGAAGGCCAAGGTCCGACAGTACCTGCGGGAGCGGCGCACGGTGCCCATCTTGTTCGCCTCCACGGTCCAGCGCCACCCGAACAAGACGGCCCTGATCTTCGAGGGCACGGACACCCACTGGACCTTCTGCCAGCTGGATGACTACTCAAGCGGCGTGGCCAACTTCCTGCAGGCGCGGGGCCTGGCCTCGGGCGACGTGGTCGCCCTCTTCATGGAGAACCGCAACGAGTTTGTGGGCCTGTGGCTGGGCATGGCCAAGCTGGGCGTGGAGGCAGCGCTCATCAACACCAACCTCCGGCGGGACGCGCTGCGCCACTGCCTGACCGCCTCCCAGGCCCGGGCCCTCATCTTCGGCAGCGAGATGGCCCCAGGTGAGCCCCGAAGGGGCAGGGGATAGGCAGGGAGTCCCACGGGACTGCCACACCCCCCCCCACCCCCTCCAGCCCTGGGGGAGCCTGTGTGGCTCACCGGTTAAGGGCATGGGCCCTGGAGTCAGATGGCCTGGGCTCTGCCTCTGGTAGGCTGGAGACCCGACTGAGACCCTGTGCTTCAGTCTCCTCACCATAGCACCTGCCTCCTGCTGTTTTCAGGGAGACACTTGACCTGAAGCATTAACAAAGTGGCCGATGCTGGGTGACCCCTCAGGCATAATGGTGACTGTTCTTGTGACTAATTAGGCCTCATCTATAAAATGGGAACAAGAATCTCTTCCCTGCTCTCCTGCAGAGCTTATGTTTATTGGCTGCCACGTTGGGCACTGACCACGTGGTGAGTTTGGGGCTTTACGAAAGCAGTTGTAATCTCCACTAAGCCTGGTGAGGTAGAGATTGTCATCTTGGCTTTACAGATGAGGAGACTGAGGTTGAGAGTGGCATGAGGCACTCACCCAGAGCCACGCAGCTGTTAAGTGACAGAACCGGGATTTGATCCTGGGCGTGACCACAGTGTCCCTCTTCTTTCTCCCCATGCTGCTGTGACTGTGGGATAATGGGCAGGAGAGGTGCTTAAGATGCTGAAAGGGGAGGAGGAAAGATGCAACAGGGAGAGGGGAGAGGGACAAGTCAAGAGGAAGCCAGAGGAGTTGTGGCTGAGTGGGCCAGACTGGCCTGCGCTCAGGGCGGGTGAGTATCTGGACATGTGTAGTGCACAGGAGAGCCTGAGAGAAGGTTCCCACCCTCTGAAGAGGCTGGAGGGCTGCCGGCCTCTGACCCCCACTCCTCCCTCCTAACCAGTCCCCCATAGACTAGCATAGTACAGTGGGTAGGGCCATCGTAAGCCTTGGTGTGAGACAGAGCTGGCTTTGAGTCCCAGCTCCAGCACATTCAAGCTGTGAGTGAATCCCTCCCATTCTCAGAGCCTCAATTTTCTCATCTGTAAAATGGGCTGTTATTGGTACCTGTTTCCTGGGGTGTGTGAGCAGGAGCATGCATGTAAAGAGCCCGTAGCGTAGTTAGCCAGCAGCTAATGGGAGCCGTTGCTCCTCTCAGCATCTTCCTTACAACGAGGTCCCAGGTGCTTCACTCATCTCTCTGCCCTACCCAGCCAGCCTCCCCTGAGGACATGCTCAGCCCCGGCACAAGCAGAGGTTCTGGGAACACGGGGTGTCCTGGTCTGCCTGCTGATCTGCCTTGTTTCCCCCACAGCTGTCCTTGAGATCTGTGCCAACCTGGACCCCTCCGTCAGCCTCTTCTGCACCGGTCCCTGGGAGGCCAGCGCAGTGCCCGCCGGCGCGGAGCACCTGGACCCCCTGCTAGAAGATGCCCCTAAGCACCTGCCCAGCTGCCCCAACAAGGGCTTCGTAGGTGGGCCCCTCACCCCCACAGGGGGGTTCTAAGATGGCCAGGGACAGAGCAGTGGCCTCAAGCCTGGGTTCTTCTGTAAACTTGCTGTGTGACCTGGAGTGAGTCATGTCACTTCCCTTTTCTGTCCGGGAAAATGAGGACAGTAATCCTGGGCTTACTACGAAGGCTGCATGAGCTGATGTGTGTGAAAGTGCCCGGCACACAAAGCACAGTTCTTGAACAGCCTTCGTTGACGCCTGACATGTGCAGGGTCACGTGGAGCCCAGGAACCTGCCTCGCCTGAGTTTGGGCTGGGCTTGGACCAGGGGCGAGACCCTTTGCATAGTCACCCACCGCCTGTTCAGTGCAGGCCCCTATTGGTCTGTGATCCCCTCCCTGCTCTGGGCTGCCTCCCCCCGACTTCTAGGCAGCCTTCCAGACCCTCTCACCTCTCTTCCTGTCCACTCCAGCCTGCCTTGTGGAGCCCACGGCTTGCAGCATTGCCTGGGGGTTCAGAGCCTGGGCCAAGTTCATATCCCGGCTCTACTGCTTCCCATGTATGACCCTGAACACCTGAGCTGCCCTTTGAGCCTCGGTTCCCAGAGCCATAAAATTGGGGATGGCAACAGAACCTAGGTTTGAGGGTTGGAAAAGGTCCAGTGGAAAGCCAGGGTATGACCGGAAGTGCTCAGTAACTGGCCGTCATCGTCATTATCGTTTAACCTCTGCCATGTGTGGATCTGGTCCGCTGGGTGCTTTTGTAAGCTCCTTGAGGGCAGGACTCTGGCTGGTTGAGCCTGGTGCCAAGCCTAGGGCTGACATACTGCATGCACCCTGAGAACGTGAGATAGTTACTATATAACATGCAGCGGCATTCCTGACCTCCTAAAACCTCCAGCCTGGTGGGGCTGACCTCATACAGAAACCGTAACATGACAATCCCTGGTCCTGGCAGTGGGGGAATACAGAAATGGTCAGTGGTGCAAAAGCTACCTCTGCACCCGGCTTCCTGCAGCTAACCCTCCCCACGCAGTAGGCATCACCTCCTTCAAGAAGCCCTCCCTGGCACCTCCCCTCCCTGGAGCCTGGGTCAAGTGCTGCTGCTGGGCTTTGGCAGGCCCTGTGCTTCCCAACACTCTGTGCTCAGTATTGGAAATACCCATGTCCTCATCTTCCTGTCCCACTTGGCTCTCACCTCCACCCAGGCACGGCCTGTGCTCATCTTAGTCACTGATGTCTCCCCAGGCCTGGCACAGAGCGAGGGCTCAGAAAAAGTTCATTGAAGTATGCAGTGCAGCATTAGAGCAGAGTGGTGCCTGGGGTCATCAGTGTAGGCTTTCTGGAGGAGGTGTGATGGGAGTGGGTGTTGAGTGATGTACACCTACAGATGTTCGTCTGCCTGACTCTGTGCCCAGCCCTGTTATGCCCCCTCTCACAGCCGTTCCTGTGTCTGTTTTCTTCAGATAAGCTCTTCTACATCTACACGTCAGGCACCACAGGGCTGCCCAAAGCTGCCATCGTGGTGCACAGCAGGTAAGGGGAAGTTGCCCTGGGGGGAGGCCTGGGGATGGTGGGGCCTCGGAGCCACTCTTCCTGCCTTTCCAGCGGCCCACAGAGCCCTTGGCCCTCTGCCCTCCCAGGTATTACCGCATGGCTGCCCTGGTGTACTACGGCTTCCGCATGCGGCCCGACGACATCATCTACGACTGTCTCCCCCTCTACCACTCTGCAGGTATCCCAGGCCTGTCCACTCAGCCTCCAGCACCCCCAGAGTCTTGGAAGCCCCACCTTTCTTGGCAGGCAGCATGTTGAAGTAGAAACATTTGAGCTTTGGAGTCAAATCTGGGTTCAAATACAGACGTGGGCATTGATCTCTGAATGAAAGTGGCCACACCAGCAAAAGTGGTGTGTATGGCTGTGTCCCGCAGGGCACCTGGGCTGGTCTGACCATTCAGTTCACTTCCACAGGTATGCACAGTCTTAGGAGCTGCTTGGTCTTAGGAGCTTTTAGAAAGACAGAGATGGAATAAATGTAATTCCTGCCCTCAAGGTGCTTAGGGTTTGGGTGTGTGTGTTTGGGGCAGGATGAATGATGGGACCCTACCCTGACTCTTAGTACAAGAAATGGCATTGAGTGTGGGGAGAGGCAGGGAGCAGGAGCTCAGTTCAAGGGAAGAGCCCAGTGATGGCCTGGAAGGCTTCCTGGAGGAGGTGCACCCAAGGCAGGCAGATGTGAGGTGCAGAAGCTAGGCGGGCTAGCTCAGTGCCTCCTGGCTGAATGGTAGCTTTACGGGTCTGGGAGCAGGAGCTTGGGGCCAGCTCCAGAGGCCTCAGGGGACAGTCTAAGGAGTGTGTACTCAATCCTATAGGTACTGGAGAGCCATGGAAGGTGTCTGGCTGGCGAGAGAGATATGACCAGTTAGTGTTGGAGGGACAGGACAGGAGAGAGAAAGGGAAAGAGCCTTTGAGGAGGTTGGGCTGTACAAGAGGAGGCTCTAGAGGGAAGGGTCGCCTGTCTACCTGACCTCTGAGGCCCACCCCTCTGCCTTCAGGAAACATTGTGGGAATCGGGCAGTGCCTGCTCCATGGCATGACGGTGGTGATCCGGAAGAAGTTCTCAGCTTCCCGCTTCTGGGACGATTGTATCAAATACAACTGCACAGTGAGTGAGAGGGGAAAGGGATGAGCATCCCTGTCCCATCGTGACCCTCCCACCAGGTCTACCCAGGGACATCTTTCTTACAGCTGAGGGCAGCCAGCCATTTATTTGGGGCAACACTCCCATTGTTCAGATGGGGAGACTGAGGCCCAGAGAGGGAAGGGATTGCACAGCCGGCCCCTGGGGTAGTAGGGGTAGGGGCTTGGGGGGTTGGGGGGCAGTGAAGTAAGAGTAGCCTCAGGGGCCCAGACTCACACCAAGTGCATCCCCAGATCGTGCAGTACATTGGCGAACTGTGCCGCTACCTCCTGAACCAGCCACCCCGGGAGGCGGAAAACCGGCACCGGGTGCGCATGGCACTCGGCAACGGCCTCCGGCAGTCCATCTGGACCAACTTTTGTAGCCGCTTCCACATTCCCCAGGTGGCCGAGTTTTACGGGGCCACTGAGTGCAACTGCAGCCTGGGCAACTTCGACGGCCAGGTGCGGCCCAGGTTGGGGACGCGGATGGACCACGGAAGGCACGGGTGGCAGAGGGGAGAGCAGAGTTCCAGTGTGGGAGTGTGGGTGCTGGAGGGCCCTCCCAGCCCCCAAACTGTCCAGTTTCAGGCCCTTGGTGGGAGCACCTGGGCCCAAGTCTCGGCCTTTGCAGGTGGGGGCTTGTGGATTCAACAGCCGCATCCTGTCCTTCGTGTACCCCATCCGGCTGGTTCGCGTCAACGAGGACACCATGGAGCTGATCCGGGGACCTGATGGCATTTGCCTTCCCTGCCAGCCAGGTCTACCCTAGGGTTGCAGTTGGGGGTCAGAGTGGGAGGGGCTGGCTCAGGAGGGAGATGGGGCCGGTGGGTGGGGAGCCCCATCCTGATCAGCAGTCAGAAGTCAGCTCTTCTCTCAAGGCTGCCAGGCATTTATTTCTTCATCCGTCCATCCATTCAGTCACCGTCCCATCCACCCAGTCTATTGGTGCACTTTCGTGTTGTGGACCCCGGGCCCAGGCTGCCTCAGCCCCCCAGCTCTGTGCCTGAGTCCCTCACCTGCACGTGGTTGTCCTGAGGAGTCCATGTGGCACGGAATGTAAAGCTCTTTAAGCAGAGCCAGGGCCCGGGGAGTGCTGGCTCTGGTTAGGCCGTCCACATAGGGCTTGACCACCCTTTCATTTGTTTGTCTGACTTTGCATTTGTTCAGTGACCAGACTTACCGAGACGCTCCCTGCCCTCAGGGCTCCCGGGGTGGGGCGGGGAGAAGTGGGCGTTTCTGTGGACAGCTGCAGGGCGGACTTGGTGTGAAAGAGACCCCAGGGCGGGTCTGACCCCGCCTCCCCTGCCCACAGGTGAGCCGGGCCAGCTGGTGGGCGCCATCATGCAGCAGGACCCCCTGCGGCGCTTTGACGGCTACCTCAACCAGGGCGCCAACAACAAGAAGATCGCCAAGGATGTCTTCAAGAAGGGGGACCAGGCCTACCTCACCGGTGGGTGGGCACCTCTCCCTAGGCCTTTGCCGCCCCTTGGGGAGGGGGGAGAGGACTGAAGGGGCCTTTCGCCACCCTCCGAGAGCACCTCCCCGGGACTCCCCGGGCCCCACCTCACCCAGCCCCTCTCTAGGCGACGTGCTGGTGATGGACGAGCTGGGCTACCTGTACTTTCGGGACCGCACGGGGGACACCTTCCGCTGGAAAGGCGAGAACGTGTCCACCACGGAGGTGGAAGGCACGCTCAGCCGCCTGCTGGCCATGGCCGACGTGGCCGTGTATGGCGTCGAGGTGCCAGGTACCCAGGGAGGTGGGAGGTGCCGGGCATGTGTGCGGAGGGGCCGCAGGGGCCATCGCCAGCCGCTCACCGTCCACTCTGCCACCCCCAGGAAACGAGGGCCGGGCCGGCATGGCCGCTGTGGCCAGCCCCTCCGGCAGCTGTGATCTGGAGCGCTTAGCCCAGCTCCTGGAGAAGGAGCTGCCCCTGTACGCCCGCCCCATCTTCCTGCGCTTCCTGCCTGAGCTGCACAAAACAGGTCTGTCCCCACCCCCTGACCCCAGCTCCAACTCACAGGTGCCAGGCCAAGGCCCCTTCCTGGGTCCTTCTGAGAGGCTGGGGTGCCTGTCGTTTTCTCTTCACCCACAGCCTTGCCAAGTGGTTGGTAACCTGACCTACCTGTGAGCAGACCCAGCCTTCAGGGAGAGAGGGTGCATCCGTTCTCAGTGGGACAAATACCGACTGAGTGTCTAGTCTGCTCCAGGCACTGTGCTAGGCCCTGGGGGTATAGGTGACGAATTCCGGCAGGACCTGTGCCTTCTGGGAGCTTCTAGAGCAGCAGGGCAGGCAGCGACAGGATAAGGAATTCCAAAGATAAAGAATGGAATGCAGATGAAACTGACAGGAAAGTGAATGAGGGGGTTGGGGGGTGACTGGGAGGCTCCCCTGAGGAGGTGCGGTTTCAACGGAGACCCGAGGGGGGGGGGGGAGGACTTCGTGGGGGTGGGAGGCCTTCCGGGCTCTGGGAACAGCCAGTGCGGAGTCCCTGAGGCAGGGAGGCGCTTGGCTGCTAGAGGAATGAAAGGAGGCCCCCGAAGCTGGAGCAGTGAGGGGTGGGCAGCGGCGTGAGGTGGGATGGCGAGGGCGGCAGGGGCCTTGTGGGCCGGGGAGGGGGGCTTGGACTATACCGGGGGCAGTGGGGAGCCACAGAAGTGTTTGAGCAAGGTAGTGACCTGGTCAGATTCGTGTCCTGTGTGGAGGCTGGGGGAGGCTGCAGGTGGCCCAGGGGGAGGGGGAGACGAAAGAGGGGAGGGGCGAGTGGTGGGTCCACTGGCACACGGCGGGGTGGTGCCATCCTTCTGTCTGTCGGTCCTCTCGGGAGTTTCTCTGGGCAGGAAGCTCTGAGGCTCATGCCCCAACCTCCCCTCCGCTCTCCTCAGTCCTTGCTGCCTGTCCTGGCTCCCCCCACTGCTCAACCTCTCCCTGGCTGCTCAGCCGGGGCCGCGGCTGCCCGGCCACCCCCAGGGCGGCATCGTGTCAGCCCTGCCTGGATGGAAGGCCTTCCCTGACTAACGTGGCCCCTGGGCACACCTGAAGCTCTGGGGAGGGTCGGACGCGGACACTGGTACTGCGCTCAGAACCGAGACTGCGAGCTCCCTGAGGGCTGGGCAGCCGCTGTGACTTCTGTGTCCAGGAGGGACAGGTTGCTGTCAGACCTCAGGCTTCAGACAGGCTTTGCTGCAGAACACCCCCAAACTTACTTAGGACTCAAAACAGCCATTTTATTTGCTCACAATTTGTGGGTCAGCAGTTTGGGGTTAAGTTCAGCTGAGTGTTCTTCTGTCGGCCCCATCTAGGGTCAAATAGTGCCATCGGGTGTAAGAGGGCCTCCCTCACGTGGGGCTTCCGGCTGGTTGGCTCTGCAGTGATGTCCACAGAACGGTGGTGATGGCAGTGTGCTCTATCCGCGCTCTGCGCTCTCCGTCACGGCAGCTACCAGCCCCAGGTAGCTGTTGAGCACTTGAAGTGGGACCAGTGTGACACGGAAACTGAATTTTAAATTTCATTTCATTTTAATTAAATTTGCATAGCCACATATGGCCAGTGACTACCCACTTAGCGCCGGTCTAAGCGGCCCTTCCTGGGGTGGTTCTGCTCTGTTCCATGTGGTTTCTCCCCCTTCAGAGGCTAGACTGGTCTCAGGGCACCCCCGAGAGGGTGGGGATGGAAGCTGCAAGGCCCCTTGAGGCCTAGACCACCCACAACATGGCCTCTTCCGCATTCTATGAGTCAGAGCCAGTTGTAAGGCCAGTCTGGATTCAAGTAGCCGTTGAGAAAGACTCCATCTCTTGCTGGGAGAAGTGGCCAGTCCACGCGGCAGAGGAGTACCTGGGGAGAAGCTGTAGCCATTTCTGGCATCTATCACACTTGGGTTCAAATCCCAGCTCCACTGCCTACGAGCTGTGTGACGTTGGCTCAGAGACGTGCCCCTGAGCCTCAGTCTTCTCATATATGTAGAGGGGCTAATACCGTTGATTGAAAGATGCATCATTTATATTACATACTATTAGGGGGGAAAACACTAATTGAGCTATTTCAGAGATGTTGAAATCTGAAATCTTGTGCATCTTAGAATCCATAGAATATGGTTGCGCACCTGCCCCTGGGGTTGATGTGCAGATTGCATGAGATCACGTCTGTACCTGGGCGGTGCTCAGATGAAAGGGAGCTATCAGGGAAGACCTGCGTTCTGGTCTTCACTCTGCTGTCGCTCAGCATGTGGCCCTGAACGAATAGCTTCTCTTCTTCAGGTCTCCGTTTCCCTGTCTGCAAAAAGGGGTGGGTAACTTGGCCCCTTCCCCTTTGCCGGGGCTGCTCTGAGGAGTGATACATAATGTAATGGATGGAGCCTTTGCAAACTGTAGAGGGCTGTTTCCTTCCTCCCACGCCTCCCCTTTCCGGGGTCCTCTCCAGCCCTCCTCCTCTGCCCCTCCTCAACCCTGGTGGGAGGGCGGGTTCCGAGAGCTCGGGCCTCTGCCCTGCACCCTCTGACCCTTCTTCCCCCTTGTCTTCTCCCTCCCTCAGGGACCTTCAAGCTACAGAAGACAGACCTGCGGAAGGAGGGCTTTGACCCAACAGTTTTGAAAGACCCACTGTTCTACCTGGATGCCCGGAAGGGCCGCTATGTCCCTCTGGACCGAGAGGCCTACACTCGCATCCAGGCGGGCGAGGAGAAGCTGTGATTTGCCCCGAGTCCCTCTGAGGGCCACCGGATGCTGGACCCAGAGCACCAGCTCCCACCCCAGAGGGTTCCTGGGCAAAGCCAGACCAAAGCAAGAAGGGCCTGGCCTCACAACCCCAAGGTGCCGACCCCCACCCCTCAAAACTGCCAAGGGACTCACTGCCGCCTCCCCCTCCCCCTGAGGCTTTCTGTGAAAGCCTCATCTCCACGTTATGTCTTCAGGGGGCCTCTGGGCCCCTCAGGATGATGTCTTAGGGCAGGACAGGGGAGGTGGAGGGTCACCAAGCACTCGCCGGAGAACAGGCAGCTTGTAAATGGGACCAGGGCAGAAGCCCCCAGACTCAGGAAGCCAGCAGAGTGGGTGGGGGCAGCGGTGGCCGTGGATCAGGTGTCTGAATAAGATCCAGGCCCTGGAGCCACTCAAGCGTCCTCAGCCCTGCTGGTGCCTGTAGGAGGGCAGGAGAGGGACTGAGCTGTAGCAGCAGCCTGGACGGGGCACCCCTCTCATCCTCCTCTCTCTGGGTGCCTGCCTCGCTGTTCCTCAGGCAGGGCCTTTCGGTCTTTGTGGGTCTGTCCTTGTCACCTCCTCCGTCTCCGGCCTGGCCTGGCTATGAAAGGAGAAGGGGTGGGGGGCGCTCAGGGGCCAATAAACTCTGCCTTCCTCCCCCTGCCTGTGTGCATGCCACCTGAGCTCACCCCAGCCTGCTCAGGCCCCAACTTCTGCCCCATTCACTCACTCCTCCATTCATTCGTTCATTTGGACTGAGGGATATAGCAGGTTATCTTAGATGGGGGGGCAGTTCCCACCTGAGCCTGGCAGGGTGTTTTAACAGCATGATCTTGAGAGTCTAAACCAGCTGTGTCACTTATGAGCTTGTGGCCTTGGGCAAGTGACTTTGTCTTCTCTGTGACAAGGGAATGATCAGTTAGGATTCAGAGAGCTAAAGGGAGCCAGTATGAGGAAAGGGCTGTTCAGAGCCGTAGAGGGAGGAAACCCTAGCCCAGCACAGGGTCCCATCTCCAGACCCTTGCTCATGCTGTTCCTTCTGCCAGCGGTGCATTTTCCCAGGGGTTTGGCAGGGGTGCTGTGCAAGGCAGAGCAGGGCTGCCTAACCAGCTGGGTGGAGTCTAGGAAAGCTTCCTGGAGCAGTCTTTCCAGAGCTGTCAGCAGAGCCAGCGGAGGGCCAGCTGTCCCCTAGGGCCCAACCCTGGAGTCGAACGCAGGCTGCAAATGCGCAGCCCAATGGAAAGGGGGTCCACCCCAAGCCAGGGCAGCAGGCAGCGTGTGTGCCCCAGGGCGTCATCTTCACTATTTAACCCTCAGCACCGTCTGTCACTTGACTGAGGTCACATAGCAAGTAGTGGGGACTGGAATGCCAGCCCCAGCCCCTCGCCCTTCCCGCTGCTCGGCTGCCTCCTTGATGCAGAAGGCAGCAGGAAAGCCAGATGAGCTTCCATTCCACGCATGCTTGTGGAGCCAACTGTGAGCCACACCCCAGGCCAGCAGCTGACTGGGTGGTGGGTGACCAGGGTGAGAAATCTGAGGTGCCTCCTGGGGGAGTGACCTTTGAAAGACAGTAGAGTCTGGTGCCACTCTTGGGAGAAGAGGAGGCAGCACTGGAGTTAGCCTCTGGAGAGCGAGGCTGGTGCGGGTGGGGTTTGGGAGTGGCAGGCATGGCTGCAGTGCCCTAGTGTGACCAGCGGAGGGCGCACGGCTCCTGCAGAATCCAGTCCAGCCTTTGGAGCTCAGCCAAGGGAAGCTGGAAGGAGGGAGTGCAAGTCCCCACTTCACCCCCAGCGGTACTCAGCCCAGAGGACTCTGTGGTGGGCCTTTGATCAGGCTCCCAAGGGGCTGGACTTGGCTGACAGTGAAGCTTCCTGTCTTTAACCCTCAGCAATGACTGCTCTCCGACGGGAAGGAGTCCCCCAGTAGTCCCTGCTCCTTTCCCCTGGTTGAACACAGTCACCCAGAGGCAGTATGGAGTGGTGGTTAAAAGCTCCTGCTCAGGAGCCAGTCAGGCCTGAGTTCAAGTCCATTTGCCAGGCTAGGCCTCAGTTTCCTCTCCCATAAATGGTGGTCTAGGAATCCCTACCCAGGGACAATTGTGAACGTGTAATGAGATCGTGCTTGGAAATCTCTTAGCACGGGGTCTGGTGCTGATAGTTGCGCAGTACATGGTAGTTAAAAGAAAAAAGGAGCAGTGTTGAGGTGTTAAGACCCCAGACTAGGCCTGTTTCCCACTTCTGCACCAGCACCCGCCCCCAGCCCCTCCATGAAGGGACGGGGCTGGTGGGCCCCTGGGCCTTGCAGCTCTCCTGTCTGCCTTTGGTCATCCCAAACCACAGCTGTGTGAGTCATCCCCCAGGCCTGCAAGTCGGTGCTCAATACATGCTTGTGAAGTTAATGATAGCTACTGTTTACTGGGCATTTCCTGACATTTACATAGTGCTTCACAGTTTACAAAGCACTGTGTAAGTACATCAACGGAGCAGATGCTAAAGCCCTACTCTGTGCAGGGGGGCGGGTCATGGTCAGATCTGCCCTCAGGGAGCCCACTATCTGGGGGCAGAGGAGAGGGGCCTAGCCAGTCAAGAAGCAAAGGGTGTGTGCTTAGCTGCACCCTAACCCAGAGCCCTGGTCGGCGTGTGGGGGAGGTGAGGAAGTCGTGTTTCATGGTCACAGAGGCTTTTCACGGAAGAGTCATCCAAGAATAGGAGAGGGAAGAATGGCCCAGACAGAAGGAGCCACAAAACATAAAGGCCTGGAGGTGAAGGGCAGTGAAGGGCAAGCAGGGCAGATGAAAGAAGGGCAGTGAGGCTGCAGCGGTGGGGCTGGGGGGAGAGTTGAGGCAAGGTATGCAGAGTGAATCCTTTGTGGGCGTTTCTTGCACACTTGAGGACTGGGAGCTCAGCTAGGTAATCCTTGTATCAGGCCAAACCCATTTCCTTCGACTTGCTGACAGCCACTGCGTGTGGAGCACTTCCTATGTGCAGGACGTGAGACCAAGCACTTTATGTGCGTTATTTCATTAAATCCGTAACACAGAGCAGCTACAATTCTTATCCCCACTCCACAGATGAGGAATCTGAGGCTCAGAGAAGCTAAGTCTCTCCACAGACCACAGGGCCTGTGCATAACAGTGCTGGGATGCAAGCCCCCTTCCCAGAGCCTCAGTGTTCCCATCTGCAGGCTGGGCCGGGGAGGCTGGAAGGGGCCTGCCTTGGGCGTCCCAGAGGTCCTACCACCCTTAGACAGGCGAGTGGCTGCCCAGGCCAGTGCTTGGTGTATCACTTTCAATCCCTGGGAAGAAGGTTAAATACCCCTGAGGGGCCTATTGAGGCGCTGGCGGCAAGGGAAGGGGCGACTGAGTGACTTTCAAAGGGGCCTGAATGCGTGGCCAGCCCCTCCCCTGGAGGAGGGGGCCCTGCTTCCTCCCGGCCTAATGATATTCTGGGCTCAGCCCTCATCTTTGGCGGCAGTTTAACCCGAGCCGGGGCGGATTTCTTTCTCACTGATCTCAGCTTGACACCCAATTAGCACAAGAATGGGAGGTGGAAGCCTGCAAGAGGCGCCTCCCAGCCTCCCGGGGCGCACGAGGGGAGCAGGCGGGGAGACAAAGGGCAGCGGGCAGGGGGGCCCCCGCGCCCTCGTCTCCCCTGCAGACCCCGCCATTGTCTCCCTAGGAGCTTCAGAGGGGATGGAGGCCAACGCCCGGCTAGCCAGCCTGCTGGAGGGATGGGGTTGGGGCCCAAGCCCCTCTTCTGCGTGGATCCCAGGGGAAGGCATTTGGGTGAGCCAAGCCCAACAGGACGCAGTGAGGGTCAGGGATCCTGAAGGCACAACAACCTGGGGTCGAGGCCTGACACGTAGGGGTCCATGAACAAGTCAGCGGTTCTCAGCCTCAGTTTTCACATTTGAAAAATGGCGCTAATAGTAGCCCCTGTGAGGCATCAATCAGGTCATGCATGTGAAGCTCCTGGCAGAGGCAGAGTGGGGGTCAGTACTTGCTGAATGAGTATAATATGTTAAACTGTTATTGTTACTAATTAGGAGGTTGAGTAGGGTAGGCTTGGGGTCAGGAGAAAGGACTTTCTAAGAATGAGAGCCAGGCATTCAGAGTGGGCTGACTTAACCGAGAAGTGAGCTCCCAGTCTCTGGGGCTTTGCCAGGAGAAACTGGAGGCCCCCCTGCCTGTTGAAATGTGGGAAGGGTTCCCACTCCTCTGGCCTCCCTACATGCCCTCTACTGCCCACCTCCACCTCCCACAATTCCTTGGGACTTGGGCTTCGATGTGACATCCTCTGGGAAGGCTTGCCTAACCCCAGGGCTGGACAGGGTCTTCCTCCAGCTCCCACGGGCCCCCGTGTTCCCCCTTCATGCTACTGATTGCACTGTGTGGTCTATTTTCACATCTGTGTCTTTTCCAAAACATCAGCCCTAGGAAGGCAGGAACCCCTTGGTTTTGTTCACCATTGTGTTCCCAGCACCAGCACTGGAACTGGCACTTAATAGGTGCTCAATGAATGTTTGTCAAATGGATGAAGCTTTTCAAAAGCTCCTTAGCTTTCCCATTCCAGCCTCAGGAGGCAGCGGTTCACAGGGTTAGAGGATATTCAACTCATAGAGGTGGGCTAAAATCAGAGGCCTTTACCTTGTTGGCAAAGAGAAGACATTAAATGACTTTGAGCAGGGGATTGATATGTGTTCACTCATGCATTCATTCATTAACTCATTCAGCAAGCACTTACCAAATCTCTACGATGTATAAAGCTCTTTATTATGAGCTAAGGCTCTAGGATGAATCAGGCAAGGTTTCTAGAGCTCAGCCCTTGGAGGAGCTGGTGGAAATAGAATATGTGAGAGTGTATGTGTGTGTGTGTGTGTGTGTGTGCATGTGTGCATGTGTGCGAACATATATATATATATATATATATATTTTTTTTTTTAAATGCCTCAGTGTGCAACTTGTGGGATCTTAGTTCCCCAACCAGGGATCAAACCCAGGCCCTTGGCAGTGAAAGTGCAGAATCCTAACCACTGGACCGCCAGGGAATTCCCTAGAATATTTTTGCTGAAAAGACCTTAAGAGATCATTTGGCCCCAAAACCTTCTTTACAGATTGGGGAAACTGAGTTCCACAGTTTCCACTGGGGCCTTTCCATTTACCACAGGATTCTTCTGTGCTTTTCGAGGACCAGGGCTGTGTCTTATTTGCCCTCATTTTGCCAGTGCCCTGGAACCGTGCCTGATACACTGAAGGCGCTCAGGGCTGTCTGTGGAGTCGAACTGTACAAGGAAGCCAAGGCCAGAGGGAGGGAGTGGGAGGCAGGCAGCCCAGAGAAGCAGGTGCAGGTGAGAGGTGATGGGGGTGGCGGTGGTAGAAGAACGTGGGGTTGCAAAATCAGCTTAACAAGGAGACGAGTCCAAATGTGACTGTCTGGGTGTGGAAGAGAATTAAGAACAATGTCCAAGGTGTCTTGCCGAGGTGTTTCCGTGGATGGCAGTGGTATCCTTGAGATGGGAAACACAGGGAGCCTGTCTTAGGATGCGAGGCACTGTGCCAAGAACTCACTTAGTTCTGACTACAACCCTATGGGGGCTGTTACTATCTTCATTTTACAGATGAGGAAACTGAGACACAAAGACGTTAGGGACTTAACCAAAGACACAGTAGGAAGTGGTGGGACCTGGATGTAAAGCCGGCAGCTCTTAGTGATGACTGCATCCTTATATCCACACTTAACCACCAGGCTACCCCACCTACTCTACTAATGCTGGGTTCGATTTTGGAAGTGTGGTTTAAATGCCCTGGGAGATCCACTTTACCCCTTTTGTGCCCTGGGCTTTTGTAACAGGCTGCAGTGGTCTCCCTATCTCCTTCCCTGTTCCCCCCCAAACGTTCTCCACACTGCAGCCAGGAAAGTTTTTTTGGTTTTTTTAAATAAATTTATTTATTTGTTTATTTATTTATTTATTTATTTTTGGCTGTGTTGGGTCTTCGTTGCTGTGAGCGGGCTTTCTCTAGTTGTGGTGAGCGGGGGGGCTACTCTTCGTTGCAGTGCGTGGGCTTCTCATTGCGGTGGCTTCTCTTGTTGCGGAGCACGGGCTCTAGGCGTGTGGGCTTCAGTAGTTGTGGCGCGTGGGCTCAGTAGTTGTGGCGCACGGGCTTAGTTGCTCTGAGGCATGTGGGATCTTCCCAGACCAAGGCTCAAACCCATGTCCCCTGCATTGGCAGGCGGATTCTTAACCACTGCGCCACCAGGAAAGCCCAGATATTTTAAAATATATTTATGTATGTATATATTTATTTATATGCCACGCCTCACAGTATGCAGGAACTTAATTCCCCGACCAGGGATTGAAAGCACGCCCCCTGTAGTGGTAGCACAGAGTCTTAACCACTGGACCACCAGGGAAGTCCCAGGAAGGATATTTTAAAACACAGTTCTAATAATGTCACACACACACACACACACACACACCACACCACACACACCACACACACCCCCCAAAATCCTTCCAAGGTCTACCATTGCTTTTAGAATAGATACTGAAATTCTTACCTGGCTCGCAAGGCATGATTTGGCCCCTGCCCACCTTTCTAGCCTCATCTCTTTCCAGGCCCTCTGCTCCCCAATTTCCACCTTCTCTTGGTGCTCCAGCACGTTCTCCCACCCAGAGTCTTTGCACCGTCTGTTCTCGCTGGAATGCTCCCAGAGGTTTTTCTCCCCTCACGTCCACCTAGTTAGCTCTACTCAGGCTTTAGCGCTCAGCCCAAGTCCAGTCCAGTCCATTTTCTTTTTGAAGTTCTTATAATTCCAGATCATTTTTCAGTTTGAGATTTTATATTTATCAGCATGACTCGTATGTTTATTTGATTAGTTTTCCCCACTAGACTGTGAGTGCCCTAAGGGCTGAAACCTTGCCTATCCCGTTCACCCCCGCATCCATGAGCACCAACCAAAATGCCAGGCACACGGAGGACGTGCAATAAATATCTGTTGAATGAGTGCAATCCAAATCGACAGGGCGGTTGGATTGCGAGTCGATGGCTCAGGAGAGAGATTTCTGGGCCGGAAATAAAGATTTGGGGGTCACTTATAATTCGAGACGAGTGGACGGGCTCGTCCAAGCGGTGTGCGCACCGAAGAGAACTGGTAACTAATGCAAGATAAACTGTAACGTGGCTCACAGTCTCAGCACCAAGATGCCAGGGCTCTCCTCCGCCTAGCTATGGCTCATGCCAGTCGCTGCCCGCCCTGGTTGTTTGAGCCCCATCCCTAAACTGCACAAAAGGACCAACTCAAAGGCCCTCAACCGGGCCCACTATCCTCCAAGCTCAGCTCCCTGCTCCAGGCCTCCCTCCAATAGCTGAGCAGGAGCGTTTCCCCGGCACCGCCTCTTCCGTCCGCGGCAACCGGAAACGAGGCAGTAGCGTCGGAAGTTGAAGAGAGTTTCCTGTGAGCTCGGCTTCCTCAACATGGCAGCGCCCTTGTCTGTGGAGGTGGAGTTCGGGTGAGTCACAGAGCTGGGGCGCCGTGGGGATGGATTGAAGTCGTCGGGCTCGGAACTCCCCTCCCTCTGCCTTGGGGCCTGTCACGACCGAATCGCCGAGGCTCCCGGCGACTTCCTTGAGCTACGGCACCCGCCTCGGAGAGCTTGAGAGGTTCGGTCCGCCTGGGCCACGAGGCCGTATGTCCGGGAATAGAGGCGCACGCCAGGGCGTGGAGGTGCGGTCTGGGCACTCCTCCGTACCCTGAGCCCTGCCAGACTCAAAAGGCTTGGCGGTTAGCGGGCGGCCTCTCTACCTTCTTTGCCAACCCCGTTTTGGAGCAGGCCCGTGTGTCTGGTATCTGAGTTCCTCGGATCGAGAAGCAGCACCTTCACCCCCTGATTTCTTTCTTCTGGCAGCAATTTCCGTTTTCACGGTTCTTGGAGCCTTGTTTCTCGTGGGGTGTGTGGCCAAGACGAGATTCCTTTCCTCCCTTTCCCAAGATTAGGGGGTGTTGAACAGACCTGAACCCCTTTCAGTACATTCCGTAAACTTGCTACTCACCAGTCACTTACTGAGTGCCTCCTGCAGCTCCTGAGTCAGGTAGCGGTACGGGGCTAAGTGAGGTAGCACAGCGGAGGAGACTAACCCTGATGACAGTACAGTATGCACAGGATGAAAAGTGCAGGATTGGGGCACACACACCAATAACTGAAGAAACACAGAGGAGGGAGGAAGTCTCCTCGAGCCACTGTCTTCTGCCTCCTACAAACAGAAGGTTTTTCATCTGATTTCAGAGCTGAGAGAAACTGCAGAGGTTAGAGAGAAGGCAAAGAAGCTGAGACCCTAGGAGATGGGTGATATAATTTCCAGAGTCCTGTGGAAAAGCTGGGACTAGATTTGTCTTTGTGTGTGAAGATAAACAAGACAAGGCTTATGTGAAAAGAAAAGTCCGGGATGGGAATCTAAAACCTCTGCCCATAAATGCCTTTCCTTCCATTGGATGCCCCCAGTTTCTTTCATGTTTTTCCTTCATTGCATAGTCCATTCACCAGTCATTTATTGAGTGCCTACCATGTGCCAGGCGGTGAGCCAGGCACAGAGGATACAAAGATAAATAGAACTTTGTCCATGCCCTCCAGCGTTCAGCGTTTCTGGCCCTTACAAGGGGGTAGTCTCATGAATGTTAACTGCATTTTAATTGATGATATTGTCTGGCCCCATGGGTCCAATTAGAACTATGTTTGTCTGGCCTCCTGACTCTATTGCTTTTCTGACCTTTTGCCCAGCTATGCCCCCCATAGCCTGGGGGTTCTAGGAGGATCCCTGCTGCTTTGACAGGCCTCAGCAGAGCTGAAGAGGGAGAAGCTGCAGATTGCCAGTGTTAAGGCTTATCTACAGCCGGCTTACCTGTCATGCTCACTGAGTCAGACATGGTATTTGTTTCTCAGAAATGTCTTGTTTGCTAGGTTCTGTGCTGGCAGCAGTGGGGAAGTCATATGAGGAAGATATGGTCCTTGCCCTCCAGAGCTTACAGACTAGCTTGAGCACCCGTTTTCTGGTTTGACCATCTCAGCCTCCCTTACCCCCAAGAGCAGTAGTGAACCCTGGCAAGGCAAGACAGCGTTCCCTTCACCCACCACCCCAGTGTCCCCTGAGAACTGCAGCTTCTCGGGAAGCAAGAATGCCCAATATGTATGCCAAGCCCAGATTCCTTCCCTCTTTGTCTCTGTCTCAATGTCTCAATGTTTTTGCCCCGGCCTTTCTTTCATTTCCTACGTCTCTTAGCAGACTTCCTTCATCCTTTATTCTGAACCTAAGTAGATGTGCAAAGAAGCTGCCTTGCCCATCATTCTCTCCCTTTTGTACCTGAGTGCCACCCCAATCCTTGAAGAGACTGGGTTAGGCCTTTGCCTCTTTCCCCTGAGCAGATATGGTCCCCTCAGCCCCACCAGCTCTGATAGACGCTCTAGAAGACCTCGCCCACCTTTCTCCCTCTTGTCATTGACCAGTTCTGCCATCCTCATCTTGCCTCCTGAACAGAGCATTTTCTCAGGTCACAGAGGATGCAGAGTATGTAGTACAGATGTGAGATGCCCTCTTCCTTCTCCCTTTTCCTCCTCCTTTAGTCTGGGAGGTAGGTATTGGCAAAGGGAGGGGATGCCATTGAGGTCAGAGAAGAAGTGAGGGGAATGGGCATTTTCATTCATTCATCAAATATTTCTTGAGTGCCTGCTGTGTACCAGGCCAGCGGGTAGAGGGGAAATAAATAAAAATAAAAATATATAAGGTAAAAAGATGACGATAAACTAGAAAAAGTGAAGGCCATTTTGGGAATGTCTGTACCAGTCACTGGTACCAACAGCCACCTCCCACCGAGAACTGGGGAGCGGAGGAAAGACAGGTATCTTAGGTTGTAATGCCTTAATTGCGTTTGAATAGCAAATCCTGTAGAACATAAGAGGCTGGCTTTGGTTCTCTTCTGGGACCAAAACAGGCCCCTCCTGCCTCCCTGAATCACTCTAGAGGCTGGGCATGCACCTTCCTCCCCTCCAGATGTGCTGACAACAAAAATGCCAACCCCTCCCTCGAGGGCTAGTGAACCCAGCAGTGACAGGTCACTCTCTGAGCCAGACTGGTTCTTTATCCGCTTGTGAAGGGAAAAACAGCCCTGGCCTCTGAGCCTGGCACCACCAGGTTTGGCCGATCTGAGTTGTTTGCCTGGATCCCCGTGCTTCCAGTTCCCACTCCTCTGACCCCCAACTCCTGTTGCCCCTTGCCTGCCACCCTCCCCCACCCCAGCTGCTGCATGTGCCAGCCCCCACCCAGAAGAGAACGAGGCTCTTGGAAGGGGATAAATGGACGCTCTGTGCGGGCCTGCAGCTGAAATGGCCCTGTGCACGACCACAGATGGGCCTCCTCTCCCCCTCCACATTTCTGCATCAACAAAGCGTGACCTTGTTTGGATGACAGTCGCCCCATGTTTCCCCCATGACAATGCTTGCCTTGCCTTTGCCTCCCAGTGGACTGTCTCAGGACATCTCTGTTCTCTGAAATTGGGAAAGGGTGGTGGGGTGGGAGGCATCACATCCGTCAAAAGTCTGTTAAGGCCGTCTCAGTTAAGATCCACGTGAAGTCTGAGACGGGAATGGAGAGACCCAGGGGGAGGAGCAGTGTGGGGCACTGAAAGAGCCCAAGTGTCTGCATCCTGAGCCCTGGCTTCTGCACTTGGCTTTGAGCATCTCTGCTGTCCCAGTCTTCCCTTGGCCAGGTGTTGGCACACAGAAGTGAACCAGACTCTGCCCTCAAGGGGCTTCCTGACCTTTGGGGGAGTCTTGGTTGTTTCTGCCAGAAACCAGTTAGAATTCAAATCCTAGTTCAGCCACTGCCTGTCTGGCCTTGGACACATCACTTAACTTCTCCTGGCCCCAGTCTGCTTCTCCACTGGTTGGAGTTAATAATATCCGCCTCCCTCCCGCCTTCCCTGGGAGTCCCTGAAGATGAAATGAGAGGAAGAATGTTGTAGCAAATGGCAGGGTTATTGCTAAGCCCAGTGGGGTCTCTTACCCTACAGCACTGTGGTGCGCCCACCAGGCCAGCAGCGGGGGTGGGCGTGGGGCACAGGCCGGGAAATTTCAAAGCATCGCCAAGCCAGAGGAAACCTCTGGATACACAGGGTCTCTAGTGTGCCACATGGTAGCTTCTCAACATTTTTGCAGATGGAAAGACTAAGGCTTCAGAAGATGAAGTCACGTGCCCAAGGTCTCACCGTCAGGCGCAGGTAGAGCCTGGTCTCCATCTCAAGGCCCACAACTCCAAAGCCTGTGCTCTGCCCCTGTGCACTAAGGCAGAGGAATAAAAACAAGAATCTGCAAATTTGGATACTTAAATATTAATACAAATTGTTTCTCTCCTGCTTTACCACATCAGGAAGCCACATTTGAGGCTTGATCGCTGGTACCCAGGGTGTTCCTGAACCTTGGTCTCTGCATCTCTTGGGCCTCTAGCGCCAACCTCCTCCTCAGTTTTCAGTCTCTGAGGAGTTTGCAGGAGCTCACCCAGCTCTTTCTCTGGCCCTCCTTTGCAGAGGCGGTGCGGAGCTCCTGTTTGACGGTGTGAAGAAGCATCAGGTCACCTTGCCTGGACAGGAGGAACCCTGTGAGTATGGGCTTCTGAGCCCCTCCCTGGGGGCCACTGGGCAGGAGCTGCTCCACAGGGTCGCTCAGCCCCGTTCAAGTGAGAATGGGTGGAATTTCCCTGGCCAGTGGGGAGGAAGGAAGAGAGATCACCAAGTTGTCCCCGCATCCTCTCCGCAATCAGCCAGCTTTGTAGGGAGGAGATGGCCTAGCTTAGTCCTTACGAGTGCAGGTTCTGTATTCAGACAGACTTGAGTTTGTTTTGGTTTGGTTTTTTTTGGCCGCGCCACGCAGCTTGTGGGATCTCAGTTCCCCAACCAGCGATTGAACGCAGGCCATGGCAGTGAAAGCCCGGAATCCTAACCACTAGGCCATCAGGGAACTCCCTGGACAGACTTGAGTTTGAATCCCCTTAGCCCCTTAGGCCAGTCACCTCACTTTTCTGAGCTTTAGTGTTCTTATCTGTGAAGTGGGGATGGTAATCCCTATCTCTCAGGGTTGCTGGAAGGTGTCAGCCAGCTGTACCATGCACTGGATGGCAGCAGAGAGATGTCCTCATGAAGGAGGTAACCTTCGTCAAGAATGGAACAATGCACACGGGCTTACATGGTGGGAACAGGATTTGGATGAGAAGAAAAGCATCCAGCCAGAAAGGAGGTTGGAGGAGGGAGGTTGACTAAGGGAGACGGGGGTTTTTCCATGTGTTCATTCAAATACCTGTTCACCTTTCTTTAGCGAATGTGCACTGAGCACCTCCCATGCTGCAGACCATGTACCAGGCACTGGGGAGACAGACCCTGCCTTCAGACGGGGGGAGGGAGTGAGGAGTTGATTTCCAGAGGTCCAGCTGGGTAAATAGCAGTGTAACCTAGAGGCAGGGGCTGGACATTGCAACTGGGGAGGTGCTTTGCAGCCCTAGCAGTGGATCCTAGCAAGAGCAGAATGTTCAGGGACGGGCGCCCGTCTCGCCTAGGAATGAGATACTTCTGGGAAGAAGAGGAAATCAGTTCTATGAGGAGGCAGGGGAATGAGGTTCCTGGAGGTGAGCAGTAGAAAATGGTCAAGTGAGGTTCGACAGGAGTCTACTGGGGCTGGACGTGCATCTGCCAAGAGTCAGACAATTACTGCCCAGATTCACTGGCTACCAAAGCTGTTTCTGACCCTCCCTTGGGTTGGAGAGCAATGGCATAGGGCGGGTCTGTGTGCCACATTCAGAGGCCGGGGGACACTCACTAAGGGACAGGGCACTGCCCCCTGGAGCTGGGTGTGGGCATTAGGCTGGGGTTAAATGTCAGGACTGTGGGATTGTGTCCCTGGTGGGGAAGACCCAAGATGATAAAGGCGATGGTTTCTTAGTTTGACAGATGGCTGTGCAGCCTTGGTAGAGAACAAGGGGCTCTCAGAAGCCTCTCAAAGATTCAGCCATAAAGACTTATCTGGGAAGGTATTAAAATATCACAAGTTATGATTTATTTCCCCCTGCTTTTGCTTGGCATGCAAGTCCCTGAGTTTAATCATTCCAGCCCCTTTTCATTCATTCATTGGCACCAAGTGCCAGGCATGGAAGTAAGTACTTTATTCTTTCCTGTAGTTGGCACACGTGTTTTTGAATGTCTCCTTTGTGCCAGGCACTGTACTAGTTGCTGGGTATTTAGTCGTAAGCAAAATAGATATGGTTCTTGCCCTAATGGAGCTTACAGAGTAATGGAAATGGAGCCAGGCAGTGAAAAAGTAAACACGCAAATGCATAACTGAACAAGTGGTCATCACTGGCATGAGGAGAACAAAAAGGTGCTTTGAATGAGACAACAGGTGGTAAGGGAAGGCCTCTTTACAGAGGTGACCTTGAGGCTACGGCCTGAAGAATGAAAAGAAGCCACCCTAATAAATTGGAGGGAGAGTAGAGATGCAGGGGGCCCACTCCAAGTACAGAGTACTTCTGGGCAGAAGGCCTTGGGGTGGTCAAGGACCTGAAGGAAAGGCCAGTGTCATAAGGGGCACAGGCTGAGTGTGGCATGGTAGGCAAAGCCCCAGCTGGTTGTACCAATAACTGTCACAAATTCTTAGGTGGTAGCTATCATTATTATTCCCATTTTAAAAAGTGGAAACCCAAACCCAGAGATGTCAGAAGTCTTACCCCAGGTCATACTGTTCTATAAATGGCAGAGCTGGGGTTCAGAAGCAGATGTCAGGGTCGCTGCCGTCCTTGCATGGTACCACTAACCCATTACCATTTATCCCAAGAGGTTCCCTGAATTACATAACATCTCAAACGTGCAGTGTATTTTCCAGTTTTTACACTTTTTTTCATGCCTCCAACAGCTACTTATTTCAATTTTCATTATGAGCCCAGTATATATTATCTATCGACAAGGAAACCAAACCTCACAGAGAGAGAAAGAGAGTGACCTGTCCAGAGTCACTCAAGTAGGGGGGCTGGGCTGAGACCCAGGTTTTGGATGCCCCATCTACTGCTTAGGGAACAGGTGGGGGCCTATCCTCCCCGCTCTGGAATAAAGAAAAGGAGGCAGGAGAGGCAAGCGGAAATGGCCCATGTGCTCAGTTTTGGGCCCTTGGCTGTGGATCTCTACCTCTGGCTTCCATTTTTGCCCTTCTGTGCCCAGAGGTGTAAGTCACATCACAGCTGCAGAGCTGGTTGGCAGCTACCAGGCCTCACCCTGGCACACGGAGCCCAACAGGAGGGCAGGGGCCTGGTGCCACTGGGAAAGTAACACTCTTCCCCCAAGCCCGTGCCCAGATCTGCCATCTGGCAGCGTTCCCAGCCCAGGGGCTGCCACTTGGCCAGGCAGGTCTTGGAGACTCCAGCAGAGAAAATAGCAGCCATAAGGTCATGGATTGTGACAAGGCTCACAAACAAGGGGACTAAACAGGGCCCTGGGTCCTGGGCCAGGCGAGAGCTTCCAGCCCAGCCAACTTGGGAGAAGAGGCTGGGCAAGGCCAAAGTGGGTGAGATCCCAAGAGAGGAGCCCTGGCAGCGCGCGATGGCAAATTAGTTATTTCTGCAGGCCTCTTTTTTTCCACCTGTAAAACGGGAGGTTGGGCTAGATTTAGTCTGGAGTGAGCTGGTTATCTGTTTGACATCTGCAGTTTGGAAAAGTTGCTTCCAGATCTAAGTATATGGTTCTGGGAAACAGGGTGCACTGATCCAGTGAGCAGTTGCGTGTGCAGGGGAAAGGGGGGTGGGTCTTAACCGCTACCTCCATGGAATAGGCCTTGAGTGGCCAGGGTTGGGAGGCACCCACCAGCTTTGGGCACTGGCCACCGAGAGCTGGCTTTTTTGCCTCAAGGATCCTTTGAACACAAGGCTCGCAGCCCATGGTTGGTCAGTGGCCTGGAGCAAACCCAAAACCTCGGCCGTCCCAGTGTGGGCATTACCTGCCTTGGCCCCAGGAAGAGACTCGTCTGCCTCACCTTTCCCTGCCCCTCTGCCCTGCCATTGTATTAAAGGGGGGCTGGCGCGGGAGGCAGGGGCGGCTAGGGAGCTCCCAGGCGCTTTAAACTGCTTAGCATGCATTTCACAGCCTCTCTGGGGCCAGCTGTTCCTTTCTCTGCTCTGGGGCCTGTTTGCTGATCCCCTCCCCACCACCCTCCTCTCCCCGCAACCACTCTCAGTCCCTGTGCAAAATTGCTTTTGAAAAGATCCACTTTCTGCTTAATTAAACAATGAGGAGCGTCCCCACGCACATCTGTAAACCTCCTTCTGAGGCCAGTTTAGCCCACAAACTGCTCCATTCTTACCCCCATTCACTTGTAAATGGACCCTCTGATGTTCCCTCTACCCTCTCTTGTCTTTTACTCCCCCCATCCCAGCTCTTTCTTCTCCCCTTTCAACTAAGGCCTGGGGTGGGCTCCCAGAAGAGCCCTGTCCTGGAGCCTGGTGGACTTGGTGGGGACAGGAGCGGCTTAACCTGTGGAAGAGAAGACGTAGGGGATCCGTCTCTCCCAAGTCTGCATGGTGTGGGGAAGCGGGGCCACATTTGTTGGCGTGGTCCCCGGGATTAGCCAGGCTCGGTGAGTGGGAGGGAGAGGAAGCCAGATTTCTGGTTGGGAGAAAAGCTCTCCCCGGAGGCCTTCAAGAAGAGGCTGGATGAGGGTCCACCGCAGCCGGGATGCAATATCAGATGAGACCAGAGAGCTAGGACACCATGGGGGCCCTGCCACAGTGGGTGGTGATTGTCCCCAGACAAGGACAAATCCACCGGGGCACGGGATTCTGGTGGGAGCCTTTGTACGTGCTAAGAGGGGCATGTGTGGTGCCCCTTTCCCAGCAGCCTTTAGGAGAAGGTTCTGGCAGCCCACAGGATAAGCAATCCTGAGTCACTGCGGGCAAATGTGCATTTGTCTGGTCTGTTTGACACTGCTGGGCCTGCTGCTGGCATTAGGAGTTTGGATGATTATCCCCATTTGTTAGAGGATAACCCTGAGACCTAGGTCAAGTGACGTCCTACCCAGGGCCATCTAGTGCACGGCCCAAGGCCCTCCGGCTCCAGAACCCGAACTCTTCACCCCTCTGTCGTGGGAGCAGTAGCTCCCATCGCTTGCTCTTCCCCAAGTAGGCAGGCCAGGTCCCAAGGCTTCCTGCACTGGAAACCTTACACTGGGGTGCTCATCTCCCTGCCCTGGGCTGCCTGCCCTCAGAGTGTGATTCCTTCCACCTGGGTTGTCCAGGGAGCATCTTAGGAGTTTGAAAATCTAAAGTGAAGGGAAGGCCGGTGTTTGGGGCCCCCTCGCCACTCTCCCAATGCCCCCATTCTCTCATTCCCTCTCCAGGTCTGATAGAAAGGTAGTGGATCCCACAGAAAACCCTAGCCAGTCCCAGCAGTGTCTGTTCAATAGTTCACTGTACCGCACCCTCCAGAGCTTCCTAAGCATGTCCTCGAGGTGCCAGGCCCCTGGGCAGAGCACGTGGAAGCTCAGGGCAGCAAGAGAGATTAAAGGGTACAGGTTCTTCCTCTGGCTCATAGAAGAATTCAGCATCGCTGTGCCAGGCACAGTGCCGAGAGCTTTATGTGGACCATCTTATTTGAGCCTCACAACAACACTATGAGGCATTCTTACAGTTCCCATTTGACAAAGAGGAAGCTCAAGAGAATTCCTTACCCGAGGTCATATAACTAGGAAGTGATGGAGTCGAACTCAGACCCAGGGCTGAGTCCCGTTCTTAACCAGTCCTCCTCCCCCACTCCGTCCACAGTTGTCCGCGTGCTCAGTAAACGTCTCAGGGGCGTTTTGTGTGAGAGATTCCCTGCTGCATGCTGGGGCTCCCACTCAGGAAATACCCCTGGGGCTCCCGAGGAGGGAGAGGCCTCTTCCCAAGCAGCCCCTCTCAAGGCCCACACATGCCCCGCATAGTCCAGCCCTGGCTACATCTCTGGCCTTGTCTCAGGCTGATCTTCTGGCCTTCTCTGTTCTGTTACCTTGAACCTGCCAACTCCAACCTGCCTCAGGTCTTCCCATATGTTCTTCCTTCTGTCTGGCACACTCCCCCATCCCACCCTTCTCATCCTTCAGGCCTCAGCTTCAATGTTAATATCCTCAGGAGAGCTCTTTCTGATCCCACACAAAGGAGAGAGCATTTGTCACGACTAATTAAGTAATGTCTGTCTCCCCTGCTGGCCTCTTAGCTCCATGAGGGTAGGCTCTGTGTCCGCCTTGCTCTCCGCCATCTCCCTGGCACCTGGCACGTAGTAGCTACTCAGTAAATATTTGTCTTGTGAGTGATTGCATGGGATCCCATGAGGGAAGCCACCATCGGTAGCAATGGGAAGGCAGGAGGACACAGAGGAGGAAGGTGCAAGTGAGATTCCCCAGAGCCATCCCCGAGCCACCAGCCCCTGACTCTGCTTAACCCTTCCTCCTCCCCTGGGCACCTTTGGAAGCCGACCATCTGGCTTGGAGGCTATTTGCATATTGTCTGGGCCTCGGCAAGCCTAGCACGACGTCCCTGGGGGTGTGTTTCAGGCTAGGCGGAGTGGCCCTTGCAGCCTGCGAAGGGAGCCGGGAGTTCCACCTCTCCCCGCCCCCAAATCCAGGCATGGGGGAACAATACGGGTGGTGATGCGGTGGCCTCACCATGGTAACAGGCTATCAAGAATGTGGGCAGGCCTGGGGGGCGCAGAGGAGGGAGGGAATGACCTCAGCAAAGAGAAGCATCATGATAAATGAGCCAGCACCCACAGCAGACTCCCCCCCAGCCCACCCCTTGGGGACTCCACGATGGTGCCATCACTTGGATGACCCCGACATGACCATTAGTCCTCCCCACCACCCCCAGCCTACGAGAGTGGAGCAGAAGTCCCCTCTTGGAGGGAGCCAGGGCTGTCACCCAACTGGGTCCTGGTTCTGAACAGGCCAGCGGGGGCTGTGGAGGTGCAGCTGGTGGCCCTCAGGCCCGGCACTGCCCAGTCAGTCCCTCAGTGCCTCTGCGCACACAGGCACAACCCCGCCTGCCGGGGCTGGTTGATGGATGTGTCAGACCCCGGCGGCTCTATCGAGCGGCCACAAGATGTATGGGCTGGCGGCCCACCAGACAGTGCCAAGATGGAGGCCAAGGGGAAACCTCTGAAACCCAGGCCTCTGGGAGGAACCCAGCCAGGAGTCTAAATGGACTGCAGCTAGTTGGAGGCAACACTCGCTGTCCCCTGCCCGCTCCAGGGACCGTGAAGACTCCCATCTGCTTTGTTTAAAAATAGGAATTAAAATTGAAGGGCGCAGTCTCAGTCCATGGACACTTTGCCCATGGCCCTGTGCTCTCCTGGCGTACAATCCAGGGAAGCTGGCACAGAGCAGAGTGAACCAGTCCATCCAGGGTGCAGCCTGCCTGAGTGCCTTAAAACCCTGCCCAAGGCTGGTGCTGTGTGTGACACGCACTGGGCCTCTCCTTAATTGGCAGCCTTTCCCTCGCCTGCGCGCCTGGAGTTCACCTCCAGTCAGGGAAACCAAGGCACTGCTTGGGCCCTTCTCCAGCTTAGTCCCTAAGCTTTGTCTCAGGCACGGACCCAGGACAGAGGCCCCTCTGAGATGTTGACTCAGGAGGGGGATGGCTAACCTCCAGCCCCCTGCTGCCTTCTCAGAGACTAGCTGTCGTCTCAGCTAGTCTCTGAGAAGGCTACTCCTGCAGCCTCAGGGATGCTCTGTTTGAGCCGTGGATCGTTGAGAGCCACAGCCTTCGAGGAGATGGTAGAGCCAGGTTTCAGTGTGCCGTGGCCTGGGACCTGGCTCCCAGAAAAGGAGAGAAGGCCTGGGAGACAGGTGGCTCTGAGCCTCCAGATGATGTACAGAGCTTGGTGGCTGTCCCAGAATCACAGAGGCAGATCGCAGTGTCCAGCTGAGCAGGAGAGGCCCTTTCGACCCTGAACCTCTTGCCTCTTCAGGGTGGCCGCCCCTGGCCTGGAGGGCTCTGCGAAGGGGGAGTAGAGGGGCAGTGTTTTGTCAGCGTCTCCGGCTGGTGAAGGATCCTTCTCTCCTTCTGTCAGAGGAAATTAAGTGATGTTATCGGCTCAGCAATTGTTTTTCTTCCCTCACAAAGGGAAATATATGCAGACCTTCCAAGAGCAAAGCCGAATGCTCCCCATCTGGGACTGGCTGGGGAGATAAAGGTAGAGGGGCTCTCCCAGAAGCCTACCCGTGGCGGTTTCAGACCATCTTCAAGGGCTAGTGGGTGGAGGTCTGTCTCTCAACCCTTTCGGACGTGACCATTCCTCTTGCTGTCTGCTTTGCATCCCCATTGCCTCTTCTTCAAGCTTTCAGCAGTGCCAGATGCCACTTTTCTCTGAAGACCTCTCGGCAGGTCACTGGCCTCTCCAGGTCCATTTCCTCACCTTGGGAATCCACTAGTTCAGGGACCATGACAGCCTGGTCTAAAAGAGGCCCTCTCAGCCCCATATTCACTTCCTCCTGGTCCAAGCAAGGCCCTGAGGGCCAAGAATCATTTGGATTTGACATTAGTTTGTTTTGTGCCTTCTTCTCCAGGGGACATCCGGAACCTCCTTGTCTGGATCAAGAAGAACTTGCTAAAAGAGCGGCCAGAGTTGTTCATCCAGGGAGACAGCGTGTGAGTCCCTTTCTCCCTTCCCTGAGGAGGGCAGGTGAAGGGAAGGAGGTTTGAGCCCCTGTCCTTGGTTCAAACACAGCCTTCTCTGGGTCCTGTTCTCCCTTTATCCTCCTCTTAGCCCTCCAAGGAAAAGGCTGGCTCTGTCCAGCTCTGTTGAAGTTTATTTTCAGTTTTCTTGCTACCACATTGGACTGCTGGGGATTTTTTTCAAAACCTGGGTCAGGAGACTGGTAAATTTATCAAAAAACTTAGATTCCGCCTTCTGCTTGCCACAAACTTGCTGTGGAACCTTGGGCAAGTTACTTCACTTCTCTGGGCCTCAGCTACTTTCTCCATACAGACATTACTGAGGAAAAGATGCTACCCAAGGTCTCTCTCATCTCTTGACAACCTAGGAGAGTGTTCTCCCATGGAACTTTCTGTGATGATAGAAATGTTCTCTGTCTGTGCTGTCCAATACGGTAGCTGCTAGGCACATGAGGATATTGAACCCTTGAAATGTGGCTAGTGTGACTGAGGAACTAAGTGTTCAGTGTTACTTAAATGGAATTTAAATTTAAATGTAGCTCGTAGATACCGGGCTGGACAGTGCAGGTCTAGGATTACAGGGAGTCACTGCACGCGTGTGCACACACATGCACATTCATGCTCACTGGGGACACCCCTAGCCCAGCTCAAAGCTTCTGTATCTGTCCCAGACCCAGCTTAGCCTCCTAGGAAAGCATCCAGATTCCATGTGCCATGAAGTCACTATACTCCTACAACAAGGCCAGCCTGATATGTCACAGAAGTGGCCAGGGCACTTGTGGGACTTGTTCATCTGCCTCGAAGCAGAGGTTCACCAGCAGGCCCTGGGGGCTAGGGCTGCCATCCAACCTGTGGCTCAGGTCATGGTCCAGCAGTCGTGGAGGTCACCCCCAAGGACAGCAGTGCTCTTTGGGTCATTGCCAGCAGGAACCAGGCTAAGGTACCTGTCCAAATGTCGGCCTACCCTGCCTTACTCCAGGCAGGGCTGCTCTCAGGCCTTCAGGGGCTCGGGGCCACTGGCAGGTTTCCTTGATTCAGAAAAGCCAAGGTAGCCTCCTCTCCAGGACACGCATGCAGGAGGCCTAGGACAGTGAGGTTAGACCCCTGGAAAGACAGGCTGCTACCAGTGGTTCCCATGCTAGACCCTGGCAAGCAAGCACCTCACACGCATCATCCCACTTCATTCTCTGGCAGAGCTTGTGAGGAAGGCACTGTGATTTACCCTGTTTTCAGATGAAGAAACTGATGCTCAGGGCAACAGAATGACCTGCCCGAGGTCTGGGAGGTGGCAGTGGAATTTGCACCTGTGTTCCATCTGGCCCTCAGACTTTCGTGTCGCCTCCACTCCCTGGGAGATCTTTAATGGGGACCCTCGAGAGAAAAGGCTCCCACCACACTCCTGCTGCCCAAATGTCTAAGCCTCTGCCCCTGCCCCTGCCAGCTCCCGCCCTTCACGCCCTGCTACTCACCACCATCTTTCCCACAGGCGGCCAGGGATTCTGGTGCTGATTAACGATGCCGACTGGGAACTGCTGGTCAGTACCTCGGGGGACAGCCTTCCCTCAACCGCTCCCCTCACTGCTTTGGTAGGAAAGCCTTGGGCCTCTCATAAGATGCAGATAGGGTGGCTGCGTAATCCTCTGTCCCAATCTGGCCTCCAGACTGAGGCTACTTGAGTCTCCCACCCCAAGTGAGGAAGGAATGGGTAGCTGGGGGAAGTGATGAGCTCTCCTCCACCCTGGAGATTTGCTAGTTAATGTATAGGGTACCCGTTATTTTCTGGTAGATTCTATCTTTCTCTCCCAGAGCAGCCAGGCTCCCCCTCTTTCCCTCTCAACACCTGGGGAGAAACTGGAAAAGTGCCCCTTGACGGTCTCCTTATTTCTCTTCTGGACCAGGGTGAGCTGGACTACCAGCTTCAGGACCAGGACAGCATCCTCTTCATATCCACGCTGCACGGCGGCTGAGGGCCCTTCTCTGTGCCTGGGCCCCCTTGGGGTGGGGAGAACAGAACAATCAGACATCCCCTTGGGCCCTGCTTCCAGATCTCCCTGTCTCCCTTGGCTGCTTTCTTCCCTCCTCTGTCCCCTGAGCTCCCTCCAGGCAGGGAAAAGAGGCCAGGTGCTAAAAATGAGCCTTTCTCAGGCACGTGAGCAGGGGAAGGCAGGCAGGCGGGCAGGCACCCGAGCCCGGCACTGCCTCTCCCAGCAGCTGAGGTGGGGGAGGGTGCCCCTCAGTTTGTCAGGAGTGGAGGGGTCTGTGCGGCCAGGTGACCCTGCAGCTCTCTACTCCTGTGTCTCAGTCTAAACACTGAGTGACCGCTGACGAGGCACTCCAGCTCCTGGGCCGTGGTGCCTTCCTGGGGGAAGATGAATGGACCTGAATAGCTGATGGCAGGCCCCTCCCTTCTCAAAGATTGGAGGGGTCTCCGCCTCAGTTTCCCCATCTGGACAGCAGAGGGCTCTGCCTGTCCCCCACTGATATCATTGTGGAACCCCAGCTGGGGTCCCCTATTCAGTGCTGCCCCCACACACACAGCAGCTGCTCTTCCAGCCACACCCCTCCTCCTGCTCCCCCATCCACAGCCCTTGACCCTGGCTGGCCTCCCCCCACACAGGCCACCAGATGGGCTCCTGAGACCCTCCTCCCGGCAAAAGGCTGCCAGCATGCAGCTCATTCTGCTGAGGGGGGAGAGAAGGAGGGTGTGGGCTAAACCTTGGACTGGCAGATAGAGGTTTGGGGGGTCAATGTGCCTCAGTTTCCTCCTCAACAACAACTGAATTTTTATAGTATCTGAAAACTGGGGAGATATTTGATGGCACAAATGTACACTTGATCTCCTCTCTCACCTTCTGCAGGAAGCAGGATGGGGGCAGGCAGCACCTGGTAGGCAGGATGGTTCACCCCTCCTCCCTCCATCCCTTCTGGAAGTCTTGGGGCCTCAGTGCCTGCAACAGCTGGCCTTGGGCAAATAAAAGACTAGGTTGTTTACTGGCCTTGCCTGGAACTTCATCCTTAGAAACCGGTGGCACCCCACATTTCCCCCAGCCGTGGTCTCTGGTCCAACCTCTCTGTCCTTAGCCTAGGGCTTTCAGAACTGCCCTTCACCCGAAAAGAGAGCAGGGGTTGAAAGTCAGACTATCCAGACTCTCCGAGAAAGGGTGATGTGATAGGGCCATCTGGAGAAGGGGTGGCAGAGCCAGTCTATGCTGACCAGTCTGGGTCCCAAGATACTTCCCTACCCGTCTGTCCGAGGCCAGGCTTTGTCCCACCAGCTGCAGCCGGCGGCCTCAGGACGGAGGAGGCATAGATAAGACTGCAGAGCCCCACTTCCCATGACCTGGAGGAAAAGCTTTGTTTGCTGGAGGGAGACCTCAAAAAAAAAAAAAAAAAAATTAGGGCATTAACATCATCCCGCCCCCAAACTTTGCTTTCCATTAAATGTTAATAATTTGAGGTGGAATTTCTCTCACTCTGGAGATGAAAGTGCCAAATGGTTGTCCTAACAGTGTTGGCGGTGGTGTGTGCACTTCATTCTCAAGGCTTTGTGGGCAGACGACCCCCGGGCTGGTGAGCTTCTCTCCAGCACTGCTGCAGGTGGAGGCCCCCTGGGTATGTGTGTGTGTGTGGGAGTGGCCATGTTGAGGTAACGGGTGCAGGTGCTGTCTAGGGAGAGGCTGTATGACCAGCCCGCACTAGGTGCTGAGGTCAGGGTCTGCATGTTAGGGAACAGGGTAAGGGACAGCCTCACTTGAAGGATCAACCTGTCCCAATTCTTGTAACCTGGAAGTGCCTTCCTGCCTCCAGCCCCGCTGAGCTTCGGAGTGCCCCTGTATCCACCCCCACAGGATTCCAAGTCCTGGGAACTGGGCGAGAGGAATCCTTTCCTGCCTGCACTGGGGAGAGGAGGGGTAAAAACGGGATATCCCTTCCTCCACAGCATGCAGTCAATGCCGAGGAGTAGGGCAGGAGGACGTGCTGGGGAAGCCAGGTTCTCCACCGCAACGAGGGGGGCCAGCATCACGGCTGAAATTGGCCGGGGCCACACTCCAAGCATTTTGGGTCATTTTCAGCTTGAGCGCGAAAGGGGTCAGGGCTAGATGACCTGGGCTCAGACCCGACGACACCCAACTGCCCCCCCCCACCCCGCAACTCCTGAACCCACTTCTGAGGAAATAAACAAATAAACCCCACTATCTCCAAAAATTTGTCTTTAATGAAAAGAATTCGTTTGTCCAAGTTCTATTTCCAAAGCCGAGGCGATTGCCCCTCTGGGGCAATGAGCGCATCATTCCCGGCGCTTCTCCCACTCCAGCAGCAGCGGCTGGAGGAGGCTCAGCCCATGGGTCGGTCTGGAGTGGCTGGCGGGAGGGGTCGGTTTATTTGGGATTTAGGGGTCGGTTTAGGCTTGCTTAGGGGATATTGGTGGGGGAGGATGGGTTAGAATCAATTCAAAACGAGTTAGCAAGAGCAGTCCGCCGGCATCTTCTTTCGTCCCGGACTTTCTGCGGCTCGGGCCGAGGGCGAGCTCCCCGGACCACATTTGGGCCCCGCCGCGGCGTGCCAGCTTCGTTCCCGGCCGAAATTTGAAAAAGGGAAAAACGACGCTATCGACTGGAGGACCCCGCCAGCCAGGACTGGTCACCCGCAGAGGAGGAGGAGAACGAGGACGACGACGAGGGGAGGAGGATGGCGGCGCTGGTGACAGGGACCGGTGTCCCTCCTTCGCGCGCCTGGCTAGGGCCGCGATCCTCGCGCTGGGGCCAGCCAGCCGCCACCCTGAGGAGTCTCGCCCGCGTTGAGCTCGGTCCCTGCGGCTCCAGCCCCTGTCGTGCCCGGAGCTCAGCCACAGATGTCCAGCCACAATTCTCGGTTGGCCGCAGACTCGTACAAGAATTGCGTTTGGACAATCAGTGGCGAAGCCCCTGAGTTCAGGGCCCCGGTCTCCTGCGGGGTTCCGCCTCGCTCCTTAAAAGCGTCGGACCAGATCTCCGGAGATTCGCGGACCTCGCAGATGCTCGGCAGTCGCGGCCCATCCCGCGGTAAGGTGGACGAGCAAGCACGCGGATCCCTACCCTGCGTGGGGATCCCGGTCGCCCCTGGCGCGTGTCTCCTTCGATCGCGGCCCGGGGTCCCTAGAGTAGCCCGCGTTGGGTCTCTACGCCGCCCCAGGTCGGGGGAATCTCCTCTGTCAGTCCCGGGGAACCCCCGACTCCCTTCTCCCCGCCCCCAGCCTGGGCTCCCCGGTTTCGCCGGGAATCCGGAAAACAGGGACCCGAGGCTGGGTCGCGTTTCCGAACCCGGGGTCCGGGCTGCTGGACTCGTGGGTCTCCCGTCCCCGCCCAGCCCCGCGCACGCACCGGCTCGGGCGCTCTCCGCTTCCCTGTGGCTGAGTCGCGGCCGGGGCGCCGGCGGTAGCAGTGGCGGCAGTGGCTGGGACGGCGGGGAGCGCTGGAATGCGCCGCCGGGTCACCTGCAGCGCCCGGGGAGCCGGGCTGGGAGCCGGCGAGCTGGCGAGGCGCAGGGCTGAGCCCGAGCGGGCGCCTCTGGCGGCTCGGGGCCGGGGCGGGCTTTTAGTGGGCCGCTCCAACAATACGGGCCTGGCGCGGAGAAAGGGGCTCGGCTGCAATTGGTACTGGATTTGAATAACGCCACGGGGCCATCAATGGTCATTGTGTCGGCGGGTAATGAATCTCCGCTGTCTCTCGGGCTGGCCAGGCAGCTGCAACCTGCGCTCAGGCAGCTCTTAAAGACATAGCGTGCCCCTCCCCGGGGGCCGCCCCCCCACCCCTGCATCGGCCGGACCCCTCGCCCTCCCACCCCCACCCAGCATCCTAGACTCCCAGTGCCCCGCCAGCTCCTTCGCCTGAACCCTTTGCACATCGCCCCCTCCCTCCTCTTGGGCCAGGCACCCGCATCTCGGCCCTGCACTCCCATGGACCCAACTTAGGCCCCTGGCCTTGGTTGAGCTCCCCAGGAGAGCCCAGGGGACTCCAGAATCTTTTAAGGCTCAACTCTGGCCTTCCATCTGCATCTAAACCTGAGGCCTCTGGAGCCCTCCTGCCTTAAGCTCCTGCCCCAGAGGCTTCTAGCCGGAGGGTGAGGGGGAACGGTCTAGAGGTCAGAGGGTCACCCCCTTAAAAGGCTGTGCTGCAGGATAAGGGAGGAGGGGATGCAGTTCCAACCCCCAGGCTGAAGATGCCATCTCGAGAGACCACACTCCCACTAGGGATCTGGAGACTGCCCTCTCTGCGGCCAAGGACAAGGGCTTATTCCCAGGATACCTCCTGCAGGCTCCTGGATATCTCAGCTCTAGCAGGGTTGTGGGGATGGGGGTGGGGGAGCAGGAGGGTGTGAGAGGGGCATGAAATCTGCTAATTCTTGTCATTGTCTCTTCCACTGGACAGCCACACTGGTCCAGGAGGGCAGGGGCTCTGTCTAGGTCTGGTATGCCCCCACCCCACCCTAGCCCACCCCAGCCAGGTCTGGCACAAAGAAGGTTCTCAGTCTACTGGGAGATACAGACCCAGTTCCTCACCTGCAGAGCTCACTCAGCCTATCTTTCCCAATGAATCTCACACCCTGGAGGGGACTTTGTGGCCCTTCTTCCCATGCATTCTGCTCTCCATTTACCCCAGGGTTCCCCAGGCACCCCAAGCGTCCCTGCCCATGCCCTGAAATCCTCTCCTCTCCTTACAGTCTGTGGGCCACTGCCACGTGCCCCACTGAATTGTGATTATTGCTTGGTCTATTTTCCTCCCTGGGACGGGAAGTGGGTCTTACTGATGATCTTTGTGCGTCCAGAGCCTAGTACAGTGCCCTCCCCCCAACCAATTGTTGAAAAGCCATTGCTGACTTAAAAACAAGCCACGTGAACTTCTTGGAGTTTCTTACAGAAGTTGAAAAAATAAGGCTTCTGGGGAGTAATACTTGAAGTCAAGGTTTTATAGAGAGGGAACCCCGGCTAACCAGGTCCTAACTCCTGTGAATGCTCCATCTGATAAAAATAATAACAATAACTGTGACAAGTACCGTAAGTACCAAGCACTAAGCGCCTTAAAGGTAGGAGCCTTTTGACTCCTCACAACAACCCTGGGAAGTAGGCACTGTTATCAGCCCCATTTTACAGATGAAGAAACCGAGATTGGTGGCAGTTAAGTCCCTAGTCCCCAGCTAGAAGGTGATGGAGCCAGAGTTGGAACCCGCCGCACACTACAGATTCCCAGCCTTTACGTAGCAGATACGGAGGGGACTGGCGTAAATGTGCACCTCAAACGGTGAAACCCAGGAGGCACCCCGTGTCTGTTTATAAATTATAATCCAGTTCCAGCCCCACCCCAGCCTGGCAGAAACACAACCTTGACAGAGAGGACGAGAGTGGTCTCTGCACGAGTGGGTCGGGAGGAAGGCTTTTCCGTGTATGTGAGAGCTACTTAAAGCCATCAGCCCCAGGCAGAAAAGGGTCAGTTCCCCTCACCCTCATCCTCAGGGAAACTGAGGAGCCTAGAAGGGTCCTCCTGCTAGTCACTGAACAGATATTTATAGCATGCCTACTGTGTGCTAGTCGGGGACTCGGCATGGGCAGATGTCCCCAAAGGAGATGCACAACAGAGCACCAGGGAAGGAGAGCCGCCCCGAGGAGCTGCCAGCAAGGTGAAGGCGGGCGGAGCGCCGAGGCGGGCACTGTTCCAGGAGGAGGGAAGGGCACCTCCAAAGCTAACACGCAAAAAAAACTTGGTGAGTTTTGGGAAGGAAGGAGATTTGGCGTGGCTGGAGCACGAAGGGGAAGTGGAGTTGGAGCTGGGGTTGACCCCACCGGGCCCTGTAGGACACTGGGAGGATTTGTGATTTTACCCTAAACGCAGTGGGGATCCTGAAAGGTCTGACAAGTTCAGATTTACATGTTTAAAGGTGTGCTGGCACTGGAGTGTAGCAAATGGGAGGCAGGGGGGCGGGATAGGGGCAAGCTGGTCAACAACGGAGACCAGTTAGGCTACTGCTGGTTTGCAGGTGAGAGCTGGTGGGGGGACCTGGACTTAGGTGATGGCAGAGCAGAGTCCCCAGCTGTGTTTTTGACAGTCTTGTTACTAATGAGTAACATTTAGTGAGCACCTGTGCTGTACTGTGTGCACGCTGGAGCCTGGGGGGAGAGGGAAGGGAAAGATGAACAGAGTCTGATGTTGCCTGTCTAAAAGTATCCATCCAGTGGACCAGTGGACAGACAGACACACAGCAAAAGGAGCCAGCCCCAGTGAAAGGAGCGGAGCCACGGGAAAACCCTTTAACTGAAGCATTAGCAAAATTCTCTGGGATTATAGAAGACTGAGCGATTCCTTCCCACGGGGAGGATGTGGGAAAACGGCTGGGGGAGGCAGCACTGCCTCGGGCTTCCAGGCATGTGAATTCCGGTAGACTGAACCTTAGTTATTGCCTCTGTGAAATGGGGCCATCATGCCTGTCCTGTGTCCCTAGAGATGGTTATTAGATGGTCGTGGTGTTGGGAAGGTCCAAACACACCTTGCATTTGCTTGCAGTCAGGTTTTATCGTTATCTTCCAGCATATACAGACACATATATACACGTTCAGGCTCAGGCATGCACTCAACTCTTCCTAGCCTCTGCTCTCTCCCTTCTCCCTTGTTAAGAAAGACCAGCTCTCAGGAAGAAGGTGGCAAAGTCTCCCACACTGCCAGTTAGGCATGCCGTTCCTACCAGGACTGGCATCTGACCAGGAACTAGACCAAACACTGTGCCCGGCACAAAGGATATGCTCAGTAATTGTCTGTTGAATGAATGAATGAATGCTGTATAGGAGTCATAATTCAATGAATGGGTGGATGGATAGACAGATGGATGAAAAAGCAGACATTGGGACAGCTGAATAGAAGAGAAAATGAATAAAGAATTGACTGTGGGTGCCTAATGTCGCCACTCAGCTGAGGTTCTAAGTATGGAGCTGGACGCATTGCTGTGAGGTGCTCACTAAAGGGGATTTCCTTCATGCTGCAGCCTCGATTCTGTGCTTCAGAGGCAGGCTCATGACCAGAGCTTGGCAGGCAGGTGCACAGGAAACAGCTGTGGCAACAGGTCGGTCAGGCTGCATCTCTGATCCAGATATGTCCAACCCTGGAGTCCTGTCCCCAAACACTCCCGTTCATCCGGTTTCACTGTAGCCTGGGAGAGAGGAAAGAGCCCTGCTATGACTCTGTGTGTCTCCCCAGGCCAGGCCCTTGCCTGCTCGGGGCTCCCACTGCCCCATCCGTGCAGAGTTCTCTAAGAGCATCCAGTGCTCTTACATGGTGACGAGCTGAGCAACCTGCCTTGGAAATGAATTGACAACCTGATACATCCCCAATCTCAGAAGATGACAAAGCCAGGCCACTGACCCCACTCAGAGGGGATCCTAAGAACCCCTACACCCTGCATAGTATATTTCCGTTTACAAAAGATGTTCCTCTCCATGAGATGAGTGAAGGAAGGGCAGGGAAGCCTTCCTCCCCCACCTGGGATGCTTCATCCCATCATGCTGTGCCATTGTCTTTATTACACGTACCCCTCTCTGAAAGCCTGATATTTACCCACTGTGGAATTTGTCTCTCCACTAGGATGTAAGCCCTACATGGGCAGGGACCATGTCCTATTCATTGCTGTGTCCCCAGCACCTAGAAGAATGCCAGACCCTTAGAAGGTGCTAACTTTTATTAAATGCCTGGGTAAAGGGATAAATAGACGGGCGGATGCATGGATCATTGTAATCCAGTTCAAAACGACCATATATTAAGTCCTGGGCACTGGGCTAAGCACTTCTCATGGATCACGACAGCTTCGTGAGGAAGGCTGTTACTGTTCCCATTGTACAGACCAGGAACCCGAGGCCCAGAGAGAGAAAGTGACTGCCCCCAGGTGCAGAGCCCAGGTTTTATTTATATTTTTTTAAATTTTTGGCTGTGTTGGGTCTTCATTGCTGCACACGGGCTTTCTCTAGTTGTGGCGAGCGGGGGACTACTCTTCGTTGCGGTGCGTGGGCTTCTCATTGCGGTGGCTTCTCTTGTTGAAGAGCACGGGCTCTGGGCATGCAGGCTTCAGTAGTTGCAGCACGTGGGCCCAGTACTTGCAACGCGCGGGCTCCAGGAGAGCCCAGGTTTTAGATCCAAGTCTGCCTATCAGCAAAGGCCATGTTCGTACCCAGTCCACCATCTGACACGTCTATTTTCCCAACACCCGGTGATGTTGGAGCCATTGGAAGTTAGGAGCTGGGACTCAGACATATTGTCTGATTCCAGCTATGGAAATATTCAGAATAGATAAATCTACAGAAACAGAAAGCAAAAAATGGTAGCTTAGGGATGAAGGGAGGAGACGTTTGGGGGGAACAGGGAGTGAAAACTAATGGGTATGGGGTTTCTTTTGGGGGTGATGTAAAGGTTCGAAAGTTGATTGTGGTGATGGTTGCACAACTCTGAATACACTAAAAACCATTAGATTGTACATTTTAAATGGGCGAATTGTATGGTATGTGGATTACATCTCAGTAAATCTGGTATTAAGAAAATAGTTGGGGATCAAGAATCTCACCTCTGCCGCTTACCTGCGAGGCACATCACGTCACGTCTCTGAGCCTCAGGTTCCTAAACCCGTAAAATGGGGAAAATAAACGTCTCATGGGGTTAATGTAAGCACTAAATGAGATAATACATGTTATTATCCTCATTTTATCGAGGGGGAGACTTAGGCCCAGAAAAGGGAAGTGACTTGGCCTAGGATGCACAGCTGGTGGGTGACAGGTGAGGGGCTCTGGCCTGGGTCTCTGGGCACCGCTGCTTCTTCTAGTGTGATGTAGACTGGGTCAACATTTGTGCACCCACCCAGCCCACCACCATCACTCTCTTCCATCTTCCCCACCTTCCCCCTTCTCTTGGGCTCTGAGGCCCTGTCTCCCTGCTGCCCATGCCCATGAGCAGACTGAGGTAGCGAGATCCCCCCAGAGCACAAGACGCCCTCTCCCCCAGCCCCTACCCTGCTCCCCTCCTGGGGCCATGATGCTGTCTTGCCTTTGCTTGTAATAAAGAAAATATCTCAGCTACCCTTCCACGGTTGCTTGGCAACCCCAAAGGGGGGTGGGGGGAGCAAAGGGGAGGAGGAAAGGGGGAGGACTCTGGAGCCAATCTGGAGACAAAGAGTAGGATTTGGGTGACATGGAGCCTGTTCTTAGTGCTAACCTGGCCTGGCCGGGGCGACGGGTGGGGGCAGGGGGCTTCCTCTCACCCCACTGTCTCACACCAATAAATATGGATTAGGGAAATGGGCAGAGTTTTTCCCACGGGCCTGAAAGACCGCATCTGACCTTTCTACCCCCTTTATGTACCAACATGACAGTCAGAGAGAGCAAGGAGCAGGACCCCCTGAGATGCCTCCCCCGCGGCCTTCTGACTCGGGGAAACTTTTCACCCTCCTCCTTCCCCGGGCCCCAGACCAGGTCACAGCCCCGCCTGGGCCCCGGTCCCAGAGACGAGGAGAAGGCTGCTCTTCAGGGGGCAGGCAGGAGCTCCCAGCCTCGACGGCACAGAGCCCAGGCGGGCGGCCCTGGGGCAGCCTGTAAAGGTGCTCCCTGCCTCCCGTGCCAGCCCCTGCCCCTTGGCTCGGGCTCTGTGCCCCCCGTCCCACCCACCTCTGCCTGGGCCTCCTGCATTAGGAGCCCTGCTCTCCCCACCGGCCCTCCTACAGCCCTGTCCCTCTTCCTCTTCTTTCCTGACCTCACTTCACATCCCTCTTCCCCCACCACCCTCGTCTGCATTTGGATTCCCTCTTTTCCTCTTCTCCAGGGTGCGCCCCCCTGCCGCAGTCCCCCTACTTCTGCAGTACCCCCCAAACCAGGAAGCTCTTGAGGCTGACGTTCCTGAAGTGAAGATGGCAGAAGGGGTTGCAAAGGCGGGAGGGTGGGGTGGTGATCTCTCTCCCTGGTGCCCCGGCTCCCTGGCCGCTGGCCCGGGGTGGAGAAAGGCCTCTCTGAATGGAGTCAGTGTGGAGACAGAAAAAGCAAACACCTCAGCCTGGGCTGTGCTGGCCTGCTGGGGCGGGGGGCAGGATGGGGCAGGGGACTGGGCTTGTCTCAACCTCGCCCCGTCAACCCTCCCCTGGTTCCCAAGGGCCCATGGCTTCCTGGACCCTCAGCCCACAGTGTCCAGAAAAGGAGTGGGTTTAGGGACTGGGGACAAGCCCTCCAGGAGACACATTTGCCCCAATCTTTCCCTGCCCCCCTGCCCAACCCTCAGCCAGTGCCCTTCCTGCCTAGCAGATGCCAGGAAAATCTGTGCCCAGGAAGGGCGGGCTAGCACCTGAGGGCCTGCCTGACCAGCCCTTCTCAGCAGCAGGAACTGGGTAGGGAAGTCACCTTGTGCCAGAGACGGCCCCAGCAGTGCCATCCACCTCCCGGGCCAAGGGGACCCCAAGATGCTCTGCCCAGGTGAGTGCTCCTCTGGCCCCACAGCTGGGCAGTGAGGGAGCGGGAGGCTTTGTTGGGGCTCCCTATGCGTCCCCAGAAATCTGTGACATTTTCTGTCGGACTGTCTCGCCCTCTGTTTGCGGTGCGCGTGGCACTTGTAGTTTGGTGAGAGGAACCAAAAGGATGATTAGGAGAGCTGGAGGTGATCTGGGGATGAAGGGAGACAGAAGGGGCTGGAGTCTGGGGAGCGGGACTTATGGATTCCAAGCCAACTTTTTGCTTAAGACCTATGGAATCACAGAGGCTCCTGTGATGGTCTCCTTTGAACACTTTGGATCCTAAAAGACTTCTGGAATGAGCTCAGAGAGGGGTAGCAACTCATCCTGGGTGACACAGCGAGTTGGTGGAACTGGAACTCAAACCCACCAGGCCCCCTTATGACGCCAAGGGCAGTACTGTTTGTGCTCTGGGCGCTGTGCTCGGCCACCTTGCCTTCGCCCTCCACATACAGTTTGGTCCCTCTGGATTTCAGGGGCAGTTGGGGGAAGGCAGACTCTGGATAGCACCTCCCAGGGCATCCTTCCCTTTCTATCCTCTCTCCAGGCACCATGCCCAGGGCCAAGCAACCCCTGCCCAGGCATCAGAGAAGCCACAATCTCTTCTGATGAGAAGGCATGGTTTGGCCTTGACCTTACAGATCCCAGAGAATGTGGCCCCCTTAGATCTCAGGGTCTAACTGTAGTCCCTTATGCTGTAATCAAAGCCCAACAACTCCTTGGAAAGCAAGGCCAACAGCTGACTGCCTGCTACAGGGTCCCCAGAGTGCCCACCTTGAGGTGCCCTGGCCATGGCACCTTCCTGAATAGAAACAGGCAGCCCTCACTGAGTCAGGTGCTGTTCTAAGGCCTTGCATGTACTTCGCTGAATGGTCTCCACACTCCTAAAAGGTGGGTTCAGTTTTACAGATTGGAAAACTGAGGCACAGAAAGTAGAAGTAACTGCCCGTGGACCCACTGCCAGGAAAAGTCAGAGCTGGGATTCGAACTCACAGCCTAGCTCCAGTGCCCTGAGCCCTTAAATGTTCTCCTATCCTGCCTCTAAATTCCTAGGAGGTCTCCACTAGAGGTCATTGTGTCCAGCCCCCGCATCTGGGTGTCTGCCCAGGCCAACCTCTGCTCACAGACAAGAATCCTTCTAGTTTTTAAAGGCACCTGCTCCAAGGGTGGAGTTCCCCCTGGGGGTAATCAGACATTTATTTATTCATAGCCTTCTGGCTGGGAGGACAGGCCTTCCCACCCAGGACTCAGCAGGGTCCAGCTGCCTCGTTGTCCCTCTCTCCTTCCCACTGCAGTATAATCTATAATCAGAAGAGAACCAGCCTTGCCTCGTGTCTCGGCTCCATAACCTCCAAGCTGTGTGTCCCTGGACAAGTGACTCAACTTCTCTGAGCCTCAGTTATCAACTGTAAACTAGGGTTAATGGTACACCCGCTTTGTGAGGTTGGTGAGAATTAAATGATAAAAGCGGATGAAAAACTCTACTTTCAGGAATCATGTCTGTAGTTTGTTACTAGAAAAGTTTCTCTGAACGTATAGAGCACCGGAAACCGCGAGGAGGAGGCACAGCATTCTCTCCTGAGTGTGAAACCTGCTCTTGGTGTTGCTTCTGCAACTGCCATTTGCCACTGATAATCGTTCTTCTCTTGGGAGAGTAAGAGGCAGAGGATGCTGCCTGAGTGTTTGCCGTCGTTAAAAAAAAAAAAAGAAAAAGAGAAAAAGAAAAAGGGGGGGGGAGGTGGCTTAAGGCAGAAAGGGGTCAGTGATCACAGCGCCTGGCACCTGTGAAGTGCCCAGAATGAAGTAGTAAATCCTTCTCATCATCGTCATCATCATCGTCACTGAGACCCTTCTGCCCGCAGGATCGGAGCCTCTTGCTTTCAGCCTTATAGTTTAGCCTCCTCGTTACAGAGAGAGAAACTGAGGCCCAGAGTGGGGAAGGGCTTTCTCAGCAGGAAAGCTCTCAGGTCCCCTCATTCCCAGTTGGATCCCCTGTCTCTTCTCCTTCACTCCTTCCCACCTCGAGTCCTGCCCTGGCTTTCCGTGCCCAGGGTCGGGCCCTGGCCCCCAGTCCTGCCCAGGCCGTGCCCAGGAGAGAAGTGAGCAGCGGTTGGAAGAGGAGGCCAGAGGCCCGGCGCGTTCTCAGCCCTGGCTCTTTGTCTGTCGCTTTGTGATGGTAAGTGCTGCTCCTAAATCAGTTCTGTGACATTGTTATTGTTGCCCAGGGCGCAAAGAGTCTAAACTTTTCCCCTGAGGTCAAGAATGTGGCCGGTCCCCAAGCCGCCCGGAGCAGGGGCCTGGGTGGCTGGGGGTGGGGCTGGGGCCTCACCCCGAGCTGGGGCGAGATGTTGGGGGGAGGGGGTCAGCAGGAACAAAACGCTTTGAAATGCCTCCTCTCCATCACTGCCAACATTGTCCGCTGCCCACGGGGGGCCTGGCACCGCCTTGCCGGGGCTCCGGCCCCCAGCCCTGGCCAGGCCCGGCCCGGCCTCTGAAAATGGACAGAAGGGTATTGTCCCTCCTCGCAGCCCTTTGTCTGCCCCAGTTCCAGATGTCTAGGCTGGGACCAGGGGGCTGACCCATGGTGGGCAGGGGGGAGGGGACAGAGGGGGAGAGCACGGGTCACTGCATCCTGAGGGGTCATTCCCAGACCCTGAGATCCCACCCAGCCACAGCCCAGTCACCTTCTGGGCCGTCTCAGCCCTGGGATTGTCCCTGTTCCCTTGTCTCTCCTCCCCTTCCCGATAGACCAGGTTCCGGGCTCAGGAAGAGTTAAGAGCAGGGCGCTTTGGGATTCCCACTGCTCTACCCCGCTAACTGTGTGATCTGGATAAGCTGTGCCCCCTCTCGCAGCCTTTTGCTCTCGCGTGGGCATCACTGGACCAGGGTGCATTCATTCACAAGAAATGACAGAGCCCTCCTATGTGCCAGCTCCGTGCTGGGCATGGGGGCGCACAATGGTGGGTGGGCCACTCAGATCCTTCCGGATTGTCGTTTATAGTCGTGATAGTAAAGGGGCAACATTTCTCACCGGCTCTCTCTGTGTCAGGTACCGGCTAACCGCTTTACCTGCATTATCTCATCCTTTTCACAACAAAATCAAGGACGCAGTAGATATTGTTCTTCTATCCATTTTCTAGCTTTGGATACTGAGATTCCGAGAGGTAAAGTCCCTTGCCCAAAACTAGGCTGCCAGGAAGCAGCAGAGCCGGGATCTTAGCCCAGGCTGACCGCCGCCACCGAGAGGAATGATCCACTAATAAGTACTTGGAAGGTGCTGAGCGCAGAGCCTGGCACTACTCCGGACTCAGCCCACGGAGCGGGTGGTGGTGGTAATTCCACCCGTCAGCTTCCCATTTCACAGATGGCGCTACTGAGGCCCAGATCAGAGAGAGAAAGCCTGGGGTGAGAAGCTCGGGGAAACTTAAATAGCAACACCAACAGGGATTCCGGGACCACCAGGGCCGGCCAGCGAGAGGCAGGCAGCCCGGCTTTGGTTTCAAACCCCAGTTCCGTGTGGGCTTGGGCAAGTGATTTAGCTTCACGATGCCTCCGTTTTCTCATCTATAAGATGAAGATATTCCCTGCTTCACAGTGTTGTTGTGAAAACTAAGTTAGGTAATACATTTCAAGCACTTAGCACAATGCCTGGCACACAGCAGACAGTTAATGATAGCTATTACTGTTATTATTCTGAATGGGGTAACATTTATCCTTTTGAACCCTCCTCTCACCTGGGGTCACCTGAGGACAAGGCTCTGTTGAGGGGAGGGAGGGGCTGTGGGTTAGCAGTTGCTGAGTGGGGGTGGGGATAGCAATGCTTGGTCTGCTTGGGGGTTTCTAGAAGTGTTGCGACACGCGCTACTCCTGCAGGTCAGAGGAAGGCAGAAGGGATCAGGCTGGGAGGGGAAGGGGCTGCCTGGTCCCAGAGGAGTTAACAGCTCCCGGGCCCTGGCCCAGCAGGACTGCCACGATTTTAGCAGAGGAGCCAGGGCTGCTTCCTGATGGGCAAAACAGCTGGCTGCACGGGAAAACAGCTGGCCTGGACCCAGCCTCTTGAGGACAGAGACAGAGCCTCAGAGGAGGACAGCTCCACATCTGGGCTCCTGGGAGAGGAGGGCATGGCCAAGAGCGAGAGGGTGGTCCTTTGGGGTGGGGTGGGCATTGGGTGGGACCCTGGGAGATGAGGGGGCGTGGGCAGATTCCTCGAGCAGAGACCAAGATATGCTAGGTCTAAGCGGAGTGGTGACTCCAGCTGGAATTTGGGGGTCTCAGTCTCCCCTCAGATAGGAAAGATGAGGGGCAGGGGAGCAGATGGGGGGCAAGACTTTGGCGCTCAGCCCTGGGTCCGCTTGGAACCGGGCTTGGAACTTGAGGTAGGAGGGAGCCTACTGGGGCTCCTGGACCCCCATCTGCCGAGCTGCACCAGGACCAGGAGCGGGGTGTGGGCTCCTGCTCTGGCCAGGATCCTGGGCTCCCTTGGCCACAAAGCAGGACAGGGGCCCAGAGAGCCCCCAACCCAGGAGATGTGAAGCTCGCAGCTGGTAAGAGCTCCACCCATGCATCCCCTCTGCCGTGGGCCCCCCGTTCCCATCCTGCTTGGCTGCCAGGCTGTGAGGACCCACAACCCTGGGGCTCTGTGTGGGCCCTGGGTTACTTTTAGGCCGCCCCCACCCATTGGCAGGGAAGCAGCACCTGAGACCTCGCGTTAGGTTGGGCAGCGAAGGCGGAGGGTTAATGGGGGTGTGACCAGGGTCCACTGGACCACAGCCACCTGCCAGGGCTCCTGACCCCCAAGTCCCACAGGCCAGACACCCCTAATTTCTCTCTGACCTAGGGGCTCCTCTAGCCCACCTTCCTAACCTCCAGGAAGAGGGGGTTGGCCTTCACCTTGGGTGTGCCAACCTCAGGGCCCCTCTCCCTGATGAAGGTCACTCTTCAGGGTCCTTGCCTGTAGGCAGACCTTGGAGCTGAGGCTCCCAGAGGGGAGAAGAAGGTGGCGGGGAGGGGGACAATTCTTCCAGGGTCTCTGTTTCCGGAAGCCAGGGTGGAGCCTGAGGCACTGGCGCCACCACCTGGCTTTGGCCAGAACTACAATGGCTGAGGGACAGGAGTGAAGCTGCTGTGGGGAGGGAAATCCAGAGCCCAACTATGTGTTGGTCCAGGGTGGTCTGGGTCCTATTCAGCCAGATGGACCCAAAACAATCATTTTTTTCTATGCACGTGTCCTACGTGACCCCTAGAATGAAGCCTTAGGCCCATAGAATAGCAGCTTCAAACTTGAGCTGGCATCAAAATCACCTGAAAGGCTTGTTGGTTTAACTTCCACTCCCAGAGTTTCTGATTCAGTAGATATGGGGAGGGGCTTAGGAATCTGCGTTTCTAACAATTTCCAGGTGAGGCTGCTGCTGGCTGGTCCAGGGACCATGTTTTGAGAACCACTGCTTTAGAATTTTGGCGGGTTTGGCGCAATATTACCTTTGCAGAGTATGTCGTATTTATTATATGGGGGCAAAGAAATGAGTGTAAGTAGGAGCACAGGTGCTTGGTCAGCCCACCCTAGTCAGTGACCTCATAATATTTCTTTTTTAAAATTAATTTTTATTGGAGTATTGTTGATTTACAATGTTGTTAGTTTCTGCTGTGCAGCAAAGTGATTCAGCTATACATATGCATATATCCACTCTTTTTTAGATTCTGTTCCCATATAGGTCATTACAGAGTATTGAGTAGAGTTCCCTGTGCCATACAGTAGGTTCTTATGACCTCATCATGTTTCTATTGAGAGCTCAACCAATGCCCGGCTGGCCCTGCTCTAGGGCTGGTATAAAATGGTGAAGGCGGCAGACGGGTCCCTGCCTCAGAACTCACAGCTGGCAGACGTGGCATGTGATCTTTCCACTTGCGAGTCTAAAAGGCAGCTCAAAATAAGGTCCAACGCAGAACCTGATTTCACATTCTACCTGCTCCTTCTCAGGTCTTCCCCATTCAGAACCTATCCCACCACCCAGCCCACTTCAAACCCTGTGAGTCATCCTGACTCCTCGCTCCATCTCTCACATCTAATCCCATAAGGCTGTGGGCTCTGCCTCCGTTACATCTCTGCCCGCCCAGCCCACTGTCATCTCTCCCAGTACCAGGCTCTCCTGGGCTTTCATCCTTGCCCCCGTGGTCCACCCTCTGAGCTGCAGCCAGAGCAATCTTTTTTTTTTTATAAATTTATTTATTTATTTATTTTTGGCTGTGTTGGGTCCTCATTTCTGTGCGAGGGCTTTCTCCAGTTGCGGCGAGCGGGGGCCACTCTTCATCGCGGTGCGCGGGCCTCTCACTGTCACAGCCTCTCCCGTTGCGGAGCACAGGCTCCAGACGCGCAGGCTCAGTAGTTGTGGTGCACGGGCTTCGTTGCTCCGTGGCATGTGGGATCTTCCCAGACCAGGGCTCGAACCCGTGTCCCCTGCATTGGCAGGCAGATTCTTAACCACTGCGCCACCAGGGAAGCCCCAGAGCGATCTTTTTAAGAGAAATCCTGTCAGTCCTCTGCTTACCCCCTCCAATGTCTTCCTGCTGCACTTTTTAAAAGAATTCAAAATCCTGCCATAGTTTTAAGGCCCTAAGTGGTCCTCACCTCTTACCACACTCCCCTTGCTCACTTTGCTCCAGCCACCCTGGCCTCCTTGCTTGTTCCCACCTGTTCCCTCCATCTGGAACACTCTTCCCCAGATCTGCTCTTGGCTGGCTCCCCTTATGCTCTGAAATGTCTTCACTGACCCCTCTATTCAATGTTGCCTCCCACCCTCAGCTACTCTGTGTTCTCATTACCTTGTTTTATTTTGTTCATAGCATTTACTGTTCTTCGAAGTTATCTATTAATTTATCAGTTTGCTTGTTTCCTGTCTGTCTTCCCTCATCAGAATGTGAGCAACTTAGGAACGGAGACTGTCTGTACCTCTGTATCCCCAGTACCTAGAATTCTACCTGCACATAGCGTGTGCTCAATAAATATTTGCTGAATTAATGGAATTATGTAGGATTCCCTGTAGGAGTAGGTCCCCCTGACATGACATCAGGGAAGGCTTTCCAGAGGGCCTGTAGAAGTTGGCCCAGTTCAAGCAGAGGAATTAAAAAAAAAAAAAAAAAGGATGTGGGAAGGTCTTCAAGCATGAAGTGTTCTGGAAACTGTACATAAACTGTACATAGTCCAATTTGGCTGGAGCAGGAGATAGGGGAGGGGAGGTCAGAGGAGTTGGAGAAGCACCGGGCAGGCCATGAAGGGCCTCCTTGTCCCTTGAGGGGTTTGAGCTCTATGCTGAGGGCAATGGCAGCCCCCAAAGGGTGTAACACCATGCAGTTGAGAAAGCACCACTGAGTGAAGAACAGTTTCCAGGGAGAAAGCCTCGGGGGCGGGGGTGAGTACTGGGAGGTGCTGTAGCCCAGGTGAGTGGTGCTGATGCCCTGGGCCACGCAAGTGGCCACGTGCAGGAGACACTGAGGTGGTCTAGCCAGGATGAGGAGATGGAGTGGGCTGAGAGAGAGGCACTTGTCATCAGGTCCCCAGCTTGAGGGAGGCCACCGGAGTGGGAGCAGGTTTGGGGGAAAGACTGGGGTTCTGTTTTAGACAGATGGAATGTGGGTCCAGGTGAGAAGCAGAGACACATGTCAGTTTTGCAGAAAGACGGAGTGCTCTATGAGGTCAACTGCTGGAGGGAGCCCTCTTGGATGAGGGGCCAGGAGGATGCCGGTCTTGACGGGAGCAGTTTGGCTGGAGCAGCCTTGGTGTGTGTCAATCAGTGAATGAAGGTGAGGAAATGAGACCGGGAGCAAAGCACAGGCAGGGAGCTGACTGTATTCATATATATTTTTAAAATATTTGTTTATTTATTTGGCTGCACCACGTCTTAGCTGCGGCATGCGGGATCTTAGTTGTGGCATGTGGGATTTAGTTCCCTGACCAGGGATCAAACCAGGGCCCCCTGCATTAGGAGCGTGGAGTCTTAACCACTGGACCACCAGGGAAGTCCCTGTATTCACATTTTAAGTTGGGGGAGATTTAAGTCCTTTGGAATGTTGAAGGAAGGATCCAGAAGAGACGGGTGTTGGTGATCCAGGAAGGGCAAGGGAATGGCTTTTGGAGTCCAAGGATGGTTCTGTTATGAGGAAGGGGTGCCTCTTCCATGGTAATAGGCCGTGAGAGCAGAGGCCAGCTTGGTCGCAGAGCGTGGAAGGTTTGGAGGCTGGAATAAGAGTTCTCAGGTGATGGCTTCTCTTTTTCCAAAAAAGGTAGGAAGATTTTTCACTGGGGGAGAGGGAGTGGAGTGAGGGCTTCAGAAGACCTGGGCATGTGAAATGCCACTGAGGAGTGGGGGCAGGAGCACAGGGAAACTGGACTGTTGGGCTCAGTGAAAGTCCAGTGGAGAGTGGAGATCAGGAGTGTGCAGCAGTCTTAACGTGTCCCAAAGCAAGATGGCTGTAGGGTTTTTTCAGGCAGGAGTGATGGGAGAACCCTGGGGCAAGGGAGTCAGTGACAGGCTGGACCACTGGGTGGACTGGGGAGGGAGAGAGGTGAAGATGGGAGGTCAGTGCATTGGGAGGAGGAGGATGACTGAGGTGAGAGAAGAATCTGGAAGCCCCCATGACTAATAGCATGGGCAGAGGCTCTGGAATGATCCTGGGATGGGTGAGGTTGGGGACATTGCTTTGGTATCCCCAGGACTTCCCTGGTGGTCCAGTGGTTGAGACTCCACGCTTCCACTTCAGGGGGCACGGGTTCAATCCCTGGTCGGGGAACTAAGATCCTGCATGTTGCTCAGCATGACCAAAAAAAAAAAAAGGTATCCCCTTTCTGGGGCTCGGAGTGCCTTCCAGCAGAGGCAACCATGCAAGGGAAGGGACTCATTATTTCCCCAGGATGCTTCAGGGGGCCTCAAGCCTTCCATTGCAGGGCACTGGCTGTGAAGCAGCCCCACCTGGAAGCTGTTGGAGGCTTTGGAGCTGGGCTAGAGACCAGGACTCTGTGGTCTGATGCCTCCACATGCTGCCCCATCACCAGGCTGTTCCTTGCTGGGCCCCCACCCCTTTCCTTGCAGTGGGGATAATGTGCACAGGCTTAGCCCCCCTCCCTGACCCTGGGAAGAACCTGAAGGGAGACCCAAAGGTGCCATAGGAGAGTAGGTTCCCATGGGTGAGGGGCTGAATGGAAGGAGAGTCTGGCTTCTCCAGTTCTGTCTTCCAGCCCCAGGAACTCTTCCCGCCTGCCAGGCCCCATGCATAGAATTAAAGTGCATTCACGCTCTCAAGGAATTCTTGCAAACCCTCCTAGGTGGGTGCTGTTAGCAGCCCGATTCTACCCAGGAGGCCTTGAGGCTCCGGGAAAGTGGCCTGCCTGAGGTTGGTGGTAGAGAGGAGCTAGAACCCACCACTGGTGCCTCCAGACCCCTCCCCTCCCCTGCCCTAAGAGAGTCTGGGGACCCTCTTCCATCTCAGCAGGGGCCTTAGGACCCCAACTCTGACCAGACACAGGAGTCACCCTGCTTTGGAGGGGTCTGGGTCACCGTGGGGGGCTGAGTGGTGCCCCATGTTCTACACTCAATCTAAGAGTAGGCCTTGCTCTCCTAAAGGGCCGGAGCAGTGCCGGTGCTGGCGACGGAGGCGAGGACGATGACGCGCGGGGGACGCCAGGCTCGGACCGCGGCGGCATGACGTCCGCAGGTCAGGGGGACCCCCTCCCCGCCCCCCAAGCCGGTCTTGCTGTCCGCCCACGCGTCGGCTGGCTGGTCTGAGAAGTTCCGTCTGGGCCCGCCAGAGGGCGCCCGGGGGCGGTGGAGGGGGCTGGAGCGGGGGAACCGGGAAAGGCCGCGGCCCAGTGGGTCCCGCCCCGCGGGGTCTGCGGAGGGTCAGATGGATGGCCAGGGAATCCGGATTCAGGGGCGCTCAGTGGAGCCGGATTCTGGCGATTGCACGCCCAGGGATTCGTAGTCGAGCATTCTGAGATGCCCGGGCGGCTCGGATGCCGTCCCCCACGACCCTCCAGCCGGGAGGGAGCTGCTCCTGGATCGCGTCCGGGGCTGGTGTCCGGGCCCTGGCCCTGCGATGCCCCTGGTCGAGGAGAGGACACTTGAGAATCCACGAATAGGGGTCGGGAGTGGGAGTCCACTCTTTGGGGGGTGCGCCCCCTACAACCCCTTCCGGGCCCGCCTCGGCCCCGCCCCGGCCCTAGGCCCCGCCCCGCCCACTACCCTCGGCCGGGCTGGGAGCCCCGGGGGCCGCCGCAGCCGCCAGAGCGCCCGCCATGCGCGCTGCCCCCGCCGCCCCGCTGCTCCAGCTGCTGCTCCTGCTGGGACCGCGGCTCGAGGCTGCGGGCGTCGCAGAACCGCCGCTGCCCGCCGTGGTCCTTGCCATCCTGGCCCGCAATGCCGAGCACTCTCTGCCCCACTACCTGGGCGCGCTGGAGCGGCTGGACTACCCCCGGGCCAGGCTGGCCCTCTGGTGAGAGAGACCCGGGCATTGGCATCCACCGGGCATCTATCCCCCAACCCCACCGACAGTCCGGGCTCCAGATGGCCCCATCTGCTCGCTGCCCAGACACCACCCAGACAGGCCCCTCCCTCGCAGATAGGCCCTCCGCAACCCGTGTCCCCGGACAGGACCCCTTATCCCCCTGGCCCTGCAGACTGACCTCTGAGGCCTTAGGTTGACACAGGGACACCATTCCCTAATTCTGGCCCCTATTCCTCCTCTTGGGACCTCCTCTGGGTGTAAGTTGGGCCCAGTCCCTCTTGCCCTAGCCCTCAGAGCTGAAACTGAACCCGTGGGACCTGTGGTTGGCCTGATTTGGAGTGGAGCAGACAGGAGCAGCTGGCGTCCCCTGGGGCCCGATGTGGCACAGACCAGCAGGACTCCGGGTTCCTGGGGAGCCCGTGAGGGTGCTGTCAGCCCTGGGCTCCATGCTGCCCTATGGGGAAGTCACACCCGTTCCCCCTTCCCCTGGGCTGGTTCCAGCCTCTCTCAGGAGAGGGGCTGGGTCCTGCGGCCAAGGGCAAAGCCCCCTTCCTGCAGTCTCTCCCCCTAGGCGTCCCCACAGGGCACTGGAATCAGAGGCCACAGTCTGTGGAAGCCAGAGCAGGGAGGAGTCCCAAGCTGAGGTTGGGGATAAACTGAGAGAAATGACCAAACTACCCTCCCTTCCCAACACATCAGAGTTGGGCTGGGTTGGAGCCAGTGGCCTGGGGAGGCTGCCCACAATTACTAGTTTGGGAGTTAGTTAGTTCCCACCCATAGAAGACTTGACACGTAGTTAATCTTCACTTCTGGGGAATTGACTTAAAGGGGCAGTATCACCTAAAACCTGGGCTCTTGGCTAAGCCCCCTGCACCCCCCTCTGTCATGAGAGCCCCTTCAGAGAGGCTACTCGTGGTGGCAACGGAGCTCGGGCCCATCAGCATTTCTCAGGGACGCTCAGAGTGTGGTTTGGTCGTTATTACAACTATCTGGTGGAGGGAAGCAGCAGCTCCTCTGTCCAGTCCTGACTCAGAGAGTGGAGGCGCCTGACCTGTGGTCACACAGCAGGGAAGGAAGGTAACCAGAGAATGTGGCAGGTATGTTCCTCAAAGTTGAGGTACTTTTCATCCTTCAAAATGCATTCGAGTTCTGTCATCTCAGCCCCTGAGCATGCCAGGACAGCTTAAAGTTACAGGGAGAAAGTGAAGCCCAGAGAGGGTCAGAACCTGCCTGAGGTCACACAGTGGATCACAGACCTATGATTGGGACCTGGCTTCCTGCCTTCCTCTGGAGCACACCTGCCTCCTCTGCTCCCAGGAGAGGCCAGCCCTGCAAGTGTTGGTGCTCCAGGGGTCAAGGCTGCCTCAGGGTTTGGTCCTTCGGTGGCTGTGCCCCCTCACCCTTCTTCCTCCTGTGTCCTCAGGTGTGCCACAGACCACAACGTGGACAACACCACAGAGATGCTGCAGGAGTGGCTGGCTGCTGTGGGCGATGACTATGCCGCTGTGGTCTGGAGGCCTGAGGGGGAGCCCAGGTGGTGACCTGAGGGGGACGTTCTGGGGAAGAAGGACGACAGCTGCAGCCCAGAGAAGGAAAGGGACAGCCCCAAGCCACAGCCTCCAGACCAGGGCTCTGTCCACCGCCCTGCAGAGAGGGACACCACATGCACCTACCCCATGGGAACATCTCATCGTTTTACCCCCTCAGGTCCTACCCAGACGAAGAGGGCCCTAAGCACTGGACCAAAGAAAGGCACCAGTTTCTGATGGAGCTGAAACAGGAAGCCCTGACCTTTGCCAGGGACTGGGGGGCCGACTATATCCTGGTAAGAAAGCCTGGCCTACAATTGGGCTTCCCACAGGTGGTGGCACCTGTCCTTGACAGAAATCTTGGCGTGACTTAACCACCTGTAGGCTGGCTCCTTCAGCTAGCAACCTGGGTCAGAACCCAGATCAGATATTGAGCTTGGATCCCTATGCTTGAGCTCAGACTCGGTACTAAGCCTGGATCCCTGAGTCAGAGCCCAGGGTATATACTGAGACTCGATCCCTGGGCTAGAGCCCAGAGTATAAACTGAGCCTAGTTCCCAGAACTAGAGCTCAGAGTACGTCTTTGGATTTACTTCCTAAAACTTCAGATAAAGTTCTTAGATCAGCAGCTCGGGTGTAATCTCTGGACCCAATCCCCGAGCCAGTGCCCCAGACTAGATCCTTGGTCCAGAAACGGATCTACTGGTTTATAGGTTAGACCTCTCTGAGGGAACCCTGTTGGATCCTGGGAGACTTTCTGGGTTTCTGGAAATCTGGAATGATCCCACTCAGTGAATCCTTGGGGGACCGCAGCCCAGACAAGGCTGGGGCCTGTGACAGCCCCCTCCCCACAGTTTGCAGATACGGACAACATTCTGACCAACAACCAGACACTGCGGTTTCTGATCAAGCAGGGGCTGCCCGTGGTGGCCCCGATGCTGGACTCTCAGACCTACTACTCCAATTTCTGGTGTGGGATCACCCCCCAGGTAAGGCCGTGTTCGGGGGCCTCAGGAGGTTTGAGGTCTGGGAGGAGGGATGTGGAGAGACTGAAGGCCTTAGGGTCTGTGGGCCCCGGCAGGGGAGCAGTGTGCTGGGGATGGAGGGGCGCCCTCTCACAGCCCGGAGCCACCCCTTCCCCAGGGCTACTACCGCCGCACAGCCGACTACTTCCCTACCAAGAACCGCCAGCGCCGGGGCTGCTTCCGTGTCCCCATGGTCCACTCCACCTTCCTGGTATCCCTGCGGGCGGAGGGGACAGAACGGCTGGGCTTCTACCCCCCTCACCCCAACTATACCTGGCCCTTCGACGACATCATCATCTTCGCCTACGCCTGTCAGGCTGCTGGTGAGGACAGCTCTCCTTGAGCATTTCTTCCAGGCCTCTAGGCCTTTGCACATGCTATTCCCTCTGCTTGGCGTGCCCTTCCCCACTCTGCAATTAATCTTTTTAATTCCTGTTTGTCCTTCAGGTCGTAGCCTTTCTTGGGCCCACTGCCCCAGTAGGTTAGATGTCCTTCTGGCTGTCCCCACCATGGCACTTTCATGTATTCCTTCATTAGGCAAATATTTATGGGACACCTACCAGGTGCCAGGCACTGGGGAGACAGTGGTGAGTAAAATCAGGCAGTCTCTGACCTCCTGGATCCTCCAGTCCAGTCAATCAAAGGATCACGCAAATCAATGTCCAATCACAATGACAGGAAGAAGAGCTTTTTGGTTATAGATGTTTTGGGAGCTTAGACTAGAGTTAACCTGTCAGGGAAGGCTTCCTGGAGGATGTAAACTTTGGGGCTGAGATCTAAAGTATGGGCAGACATTAACAAGGTAGACAGAGCAGGACAGAGCATTTTAAGCAACGGGACCAGCAGGTGCAAAGGCCCTGTGGTGGCAGGGGACGCAAGAAGGCAGGCAGCTGGAGCACAGTAAACAAAGGGGGCATGGTGCAGGCTGAGGCAGGAAAGGTAGGCAGGGGCCAGCTTGTGTGGACCTGATGGGCAAGCATCTGGTCTTTAGCCTATGGGTGTCGGGCAGCCATCAGAGGATCACGTGATTGGATTTGAACACTAGAAAATATCATTCTGTTGTTGGTGGTTATTTTTAAGATGAAGGTTACTAGAAAGTGTTTGGGTTTGGGGAATTCCCTGGCGGTCCAGTGGTTAGGACTCTGTGCTTTCTCTGCTGAGGACTCAGGTTTGATCCCTGGTCAGGGAACGAAGATCCCGCAAGCTGTGCAGCGCAGCCAAAAAAAAACAAAAAGAAGAAAAAGTGTTTGGGTTTGGATGGGATAAACCCAGTTCTGAGGAAGAGTGGAAGTTGAGAGTGAGACAGAGATACTGCTGTTGGAATAAAGATCTTGAGAACGCTACAGAGAATGTATTTCACAGTGTGTACTCACGGGTGGCGAGGACATGAAGGCTGTCTGGTGGGTGGAGAACTCTGCTTGTGGCGAGGTGAATTAGAAGTGATGATTTAATCAAGAAGTGTTGCACTTGGGCAAGCAGAGTGTGAGAAGTGTCCAGGGAGAAGAGTGTCATCTTTTTTTTTTTTTTGTGCATGAGGTGCTGGCAACATCTGCAGTGCAGAGATGCAGGAAGAAAAAAAAAATCAAGTGCAGAAAGCAAGTGAAGGTGAAACAAATACATGGAGAAAAAAATAAGAAGAAGCAAAAGTATTTCCTTTTTTTTTTTTTTTTTTTTTTTTGCCACACCGGGCGGCTTGTGGGATCTCAGTTCCTCAACCAGGGACTGAACCCAGGCACGGAATCCTAACCACTAGGCCGCCAGGGAATTCCCTATTTCCTTATTTTTTCATTCCTACCTCTGCTTTGAGTATCAGCTGCTCTTTATTGGTCAGCGGTTTGTAGGAATTTCGTGAACAGGGGTTTTGTCTCCATCATTCATGCTTCCACCACCTGCACTGGGCCAGGCTCTGTGCTCAATGCTGGGCCTGGGGTTAACTTTTTAATAGATACCATGTGCCTGCCCTGGAGGACTCACAGTCTATAGAAGACAAAGGCTAAATAAATAATTATAATAAAGATGATAAACATTGAAGGAATAAAAAAGGCCACTCTGGCTGCCAGGTGGAGGACAGCATGGTGGGGGCAGGCGAGGGGGTGGGGCTAAGTGTAGGGATCTGGGCAAGAGGTGATGGTGCTGGATTGGCGAGGGGGTATGGGCAGAGGTGGGAAAGATTTAGGGGGTGGAGCAACGCCCAGTGGCATCAGGTGGCTGTAGCCAGGTGTGAATTTGCCTGCTCCTTCCTCACCTTGATCCCCCGAGGGCAGGGACTGTCTGTCTTTCTCACCACCATCGTTCCAGCAGCCAGCTGGTGCTCTAGACGCGTCTATTGCATGAATAAACCATTTCGGCAGGAAGATCCCTTAGATATTGTTTGAGCCAAGCCGTTTCTCCCTCCAAGCCCAGGTGGGGATGCCGGGTCCCAGAGAGGACTCACGTGGTGGGCCACTGGCAGGACTGGGGCTAGGACCTCCCATCTGGGTTCTGAGAGCCCTACCCTGCACTCCAGTGCTCACTCCGCCTCTCTCCACAGGGGTCTCGGCCCACGTGTGCAATGAGCACCGTTATGGGTACATGAACGTGCCTGTGAAATCCCACCAGGGGCTGGAGGATGAGAGAGTCAACTTCATCCACCTGATCTTGGAAGCGCTGGGTGAGGGCTGTGAGCCGGTGTGTCCCCCCTCCCCACTGCTGGGGTTGAAGCCTCTCCCCAGCTCATTCCCTGACTCTGGGCAAGTCCCTTTTCCCGCTGGGCCTCAGTCTGCCCATCCGTACAATGGAGGCAGGTGGATTCTGTGATCTCCTGCTGGGTGTTCTGCCAAGGGGCAGGAACGAGGGGGGCTAGGACTCCAGGGCTGCCGCTGACTAGAGCCAGTAGGGACTCCTGATGGGGGGTTGCTTTCCTCTGCAGTGGATGGGCCCCCCATGTGGGCCTCAGCTCATGTGTCCCGGCCCCCAAAGAGGCCCAGCAAGATGGGGTTTGATGAGGTAAGTCCTCCCGGCCTGCAGGATTGGGGCCAGGAGGTGGGTGGACTCTCCCCTCCCCCTGCACGCACTCCCCTGCCTCCCCTCCTCCTCCAGGTGTTTGTCATCAGCCTGGCCCGCCGGCCGGACCGCAGAGAGCGCATGCTGAGTTCGCTCTGGGAGATGGAGATCTCTGGGCGTTTGGTGGATGCCGTGGACGGCCGGTGAGGCTTCCTGGGTGGGGATAGGACCCTGTGCAGCCTGTGGGGACCGGGTGGTCCATCACGGCTCCCTGGGGGTGGGAAAAGCAGACAACGAGCTGAATGAGTTTGCCGTTCTAGGAGGTGTTCAAACAGGGCCTGAGTAATTCTGTCTCGGGGAGTCGCAGGGCAGACAGAACAGGACAGGCTGCCCTCCCTCAGCCCACCTGAGGGAGGAGAGTACAGTGGTTAAGGCCCAGGGTCTGGAGCTTCTGGGCGTGGTCACCAGCTGTGTGACCTCCATCTCTCAGCCCTACTGTGTAAACGGCGAGTAACTGCTTTCCTCTTAGGGGTTTGTAAGGGTTCAGTGAAGATTTAGCCAGGGCCTGAAATGTAGTAAGTATCCCAAAGGTTAATAATGTCTTCATTACGATTATCAGGGTTATTCTTTTCCATCCTGAACTTAGGTCCCTGATGGGCGGGGCGGGGGTGGGAGCAGGCCAGTCGTGTTCCCCCGGCAACCAGGGGTCACACGGCCCCACGTGCCCACTGCTGTTTGCTGCATATGCCCCAGCCCTGTGGACTGCAGGATGTCCATCCTTCGCTTGGGCCGCTGCCTAAGAAGTATCTGCCACGTTCCCCGCATTCATCCTGGGGTGTGTCCCCCTCAGACTTCTGCCCCCTCCCCTTAGGATCCCCCCCGCCCGAGGTGGCAGTGGCTTTCCAGGTCCAGTCACTGATGGCTTCAGGCCACACGAAGCAGTAACAAGACTGAAGCCTCCTTCCAACCAGACTCCAGTGTGACTGTCCGCAACTTGCACAGGCCAGTTCCCCCTGGACAGGTCCCTGGCGGGCACCCCTGACCCCCTTATACCATCTGCCTCAGGATGCTCAACAGCAGTGTCATGAGGAACCTCGGCGTGGACCTGCTTCCTGGCTACCAGGACCCCTACTCGGGCCGCACGATGACCAAGGGCGAGGTGGGCTGCTTCCTCAGCCACTACTCCATCTGGGAGGAGGTGAGGACCCCCATCCACTGCTCTGTGCCAGCACTCGTGTGACCGGGGGTTGACCGAGCACGCTAACAAAGACCCGGCCAGCAGCTTTCAGCCTCCTAAGGGCCCAACCCTATACCTTATTCACCCTGCGGTCTCCACTGAGCACCTACTGTGTGCTAGGAGAGCTTCTGCTCTGAGAACACGGAGGTGAACAAGAAGAATGCAGCCGGTCCCTCCTGGGGCAAAGGGACCAGAGCAGGGCGCAGAAATCAAGAAAGAACTAAGCTTGCCACGGAGGGGGGATGTACAGGCTGTTCGAGAGTGCAGACTGGCCTGGCCTCCTGGCCTCCTGTGGGGTCAGGGTGGGCCTCGCCATTGAGGGGCAGGGAGAGGAGCCTTCTCAGCAGAGGAAGACAGTGCGGGCACAGGCCCTGGGGCTGAAGGAGTTGGGTGTGTTCTGTGTGGGAAGAAGAAAGGCCTAGGGCTTGGCCAAGCGGCCTCAGCCCAGGGCTGGGGTGTGAGTGCCCGGGAGAGGTCACTGCCTGGACACGGCAGGAGAGGACCCGGGCCTGGCCCTCCAAGGGGCGCCCCCTCCAGGAGGTGGAGCACAGACTCACTCCTTGTTTTTATTTTCTACTGTAGCCAGAATATGGATGGGCGTGTGAGCTTATATTTCTGCTTTTCTGCTACCTCTGAACAGATTGAAGGATGATGTACGTTTCACCACTTACTGAGCTGATCTCATGCTCTTTTCACATTTCCAAAAGTTACAAAAAGTATTTTTTCTCAGGGATGTGTGGGGCTAGGGTCTTCCTCCACCCCCCTCCCCCAAGCCTAGCTTCCTCGAGGAAAGCTCCAGAGGCGGAAGTGAGGAGCCAGGCCCTGGAGTCCAGCAGATGCGGTTCAGATCCCAGTTCTGCCACTTCCTGGCTGTGTGTCCTTGGACGAGTGGGTTCATCTCCCTGTGTCTCCATCTCCTTGCTGCAGTACGGGGACATCGTACCTCCTGAGGGTCCCTGGAGATGAACACTGTGGCCCCAGTGCTCAGTGACTGCAGCAAGGGTTCTGATTGCCATTGTGATCTGCTTGGAGAGCAAGACTCTGCCCTCTGGACCCGTCTTCCATCAGGAGAAACCACTCAGAGATGGGTCCCCTTCCCCGAAGGTCACGTAGCACAAGGGCAGGGCTCACAGGCCCCCTTGCTTTGCCGGCCTGATTCGCGGCCAGGGGTGGAGGGAAGAAGGGAGGCCCCCCCAGCCTTCAGCAGCTGAGCGACGCAGCCAGGGCTGAGCATTCGGCCTGTAACTGAGGCCAGGAGCGTCTGTCAGGGTCAGCCAGGTGGGAGGGGACAGCCCGAGTCTAAAGAGGCTCCCCCACCGTGTACCACAGGTGGTTGCCCGGGGCCTGGCCCAGGTCGTGGTGTTTGAGGACGACGTGCGCTTTGAGAGCAATTTCAAGATGCGGCTGGAGCAGCTGATGAAGGAGGTGGAGGCGGAGAAACTTCCTTGGGACCTGATGTAGGCAGCCTTTGCCCCCAGGGGCCAGGGAGAGGGGTGGGCCTCCAGGGGTCTGCCTCCTCCTGAGGGGTCCTGGGACATCTACAGTGACTCCTGGGACCCCTGGTGTCACCTGCAGCTACCTCGGCCGGAAGCAGGTGAACCCTGAGGAGGAGGCAGCCGTGGAGGGGCTGCCGCACCTGGTGGTGGCCAGCTACTCCTACTGGACACTGGCGTACGTCCTGAGCCTGGCCGGCGCCCACAAGCTGCTGGCCTCCCAGCCCCTGCGCCGAATGCTGCCCGTGGATGAGTTCCTACCCATCATGTTTGACCAGCACCCCAAGTGAGCCTCAGATGGGGGCAGGGCAGGGTCAGTCTGTCCTGAGAGCCCACCTCAGCAAGTAGTAAGTCCCCTCACTGGGCAGGTGGAGAGACTGAGGCTGGCAGGGCTGAGTCACTTCCTTCTGGTCACCAAGGAATAGCCCAGCTTAGCCTTGGAGTCAGACCAATCTATGTGTGAATTCTGTGATGCCCTGTGGTTTTCAGTCAAGCGATTTTCCTGTTCTGTGCCTCAGTTTCTCCATCCGGAAAATGGGGATAAGAGAAATCCTGCCTCAGGATTAGATGGGGAGGGCGGTCAGGTGCTCTGGGGGTGAGGTGCCTGGCTCCGGGCTGGCATGGGTCTGGGTGGAGGGGCCTACCCCAGCCCCCCTGAGCCAGCCTCCCGCCTCCCAGCGAGCAGTACAAGGCACACTTCTGGCCGCGGGACCTGCGGGCCTTCTCAGTCCGGCCCCTGCTCGCTGCTCCCACCCACTACGCGGGGGACGCTGAGTGGCTCAGCGACACAGAGACGTCCTCGCCCTGGGACGATGACAGCGGCCGCCTCATCAGCTGGAGCGGCTCTTATAAGACCCTGCGGGACCCCCGCCTGGACCTGGCCAGCAGCAGTGGGCACAGCCTCCATCCCCACCCACAGGATGAGCTCTAGGTGCGCCTCGGTTTTCTCTCCCCTTTAACGACTGACTCTGTGTTTGGGTCTCCCTTTCCTCTTCTCAGCTGTCTTCTCTCTCTCCCTCTCCCTGTCTCGGGCTTTCTCTCTCTCTGTCTCTGTCTGTATCTTTGACTGTGTCTGCATTTCTCTGTCCACCTCTAACTCCCTCTCTCTCGCTCTCTTTCTCTCTGTCTATCTCTATCTCTTTGTGTCTCTCACTATCTCTGTGTCTGTTTCTGTCTCTGTCTCTCACTGTCCAACTCTAGTTCTTTCTACTTCTCTCCTCTTACCTCTCTTGTCCCACCAGGTCAGGGTGGTGACTCCAGAGAAGCACCCGGGAATAGGCCATAGCTGTCCAGGGAGCAGAGCAAGAGCCGCCACCAGGAACCATAGACCCAGTAGAGACCTGGCTGCCACCTTGGGCATGGCCACTCTGCCCTCTGGACCCACCTTCCATTGGGAGAAACCACTCAGAGATGGGTCCCCTTCCCCAAAGGTCACGTAGCACAAGGGCAGGGCTCACAGGCCCTCTTACTTTGCCAGCCTGATTCAGGGCCTGGGGTGGAGGGAAGAAGGGAGGGCCCCCAGCCTTCAGTTTCAAGCTGGGCGGACACAGGAGCCCTGCCCCCAGCTAAGGACCCAGCTGCTGGGGCCCCTCTGCCGCCTTCTACCTCCACCTCAGCTCCCTACCCAGCTTGACACATGGGTCTCACCTGCCACCCTCTTCCCTGGCCAGTGGGAAGTGCCGGGAGGTGGGAGGAGGACCCAGCACACAGTAGGCCCTCAATAAAAGCTGGCTGGTATTGCACTTCATACTTTTTAACTCATGGTTGAGCCTCTTTGCGTGTCCTGAGGGCTGGGAGGGAGGCGTTCCTGATCTGTGGTTGAGCAGGTGGAGAGACAGAGAGGGGAGGGCAGCCTAGAGAAGGAGTCAGGCGATTGATCTGGCATGACCTCCTTAGTCTGCTCATTGGTAAAGTGGAGGTGGGAGGAGAAGTATCTCACGGGCCAGGTGGGTATAAAGTAGCCAGGCCTGGAGCCCAGCCCACAGTGAGTGCTTTACCCACTGCGGCTGTCATGGTCATCACCGGCCTCACCTTGCTGGCCAGGGTGGGCCCAGGCCAGACCGAGGGCTGCTGAGGCCTCCCTGCCTTTGGATCTTCACTTGTGCAGTTGGAACCCCTTCCCTGGAAGTGGCTGGGGAGATCCAGGGCTCCCCTCCCGCCCTAACTAGTGTGGCAGCCAGAGGGCGTAAGGTGGCAGAACCTGGACCTTGTGGGCCAGGGCGCCCTCTGCTGGTTTGGGGCCAACAACGGGAAGGGAGCCTGGGGCATTTGGAATCTGCCCCCTGTGCTCTGGGTTACTTCCAGCAGCTTCACCTTCTTCTGCTCTCCTGCTTGGGAACTGCTGGCCTTCCTCCCTCCCCACCCCTGTAAGGCCCAGCAACTGTCTCCAGTGCCTGCACTCAGGCAGCCGGAGGAGATGGGGAGGTGGGTCCTTGTCTTGTCTGTAGCTGCCGTGGCCTCCACCAGCGCAGGACCTGCCATCTCCAGGTTTCCTTCTTCAGAGGAGCCTCTCCCTCATGCAGCCCCTTGACTTGGTCTTGTAAGCACCTGGGTCCTGGCAGAGTCAGTCAGGCACCCCCTGGGGCTGGGCTTTCCCTCCTTCCGTACCAGGGATGAGGTCCCGCTGGCCTGGCTTTGGTTCCAGAGCCTGGCATGGCTCTGAGAAGGACTTTGGGCCAGAGCTGTGGAACGGGTGCTTTGTTCATTCCAAGACCAAAAGCCATTGATTCTGGATGGCTATGACCTTGAGTAAGTCACTTCTCCCTTCCAGGCTCCAGGCGTCCCTTTCATTCATTAAAGTGAACATTTATTGAGCACCCTCTGTGGGCCACGTTTAGATACTAGGGATACAGTGGTGAATAAAACTGTCCCAAAAAATCCCTGACCTCACAGAGCTGACGTTCTAGTGAAGGAGGCAGACAAAAACAGAGAAGCAAATATTGGAGGGTGGTAAGTCCTACAGAACAAAATGAGGGAGGAAATATCAAGCATGAGCTGAGAAGGTAACACATGAACAAAGACTTCAAGGAAGTAAGGGGACGAAGTATGGGGATATGGGAAAGAAGACCATTCTAGGCCAAGGGGGCAGCATATGCAAAGGCCCTGAGGCCGGAACAGGACTGGCAGGTTCAAAAGACAGGGAAGATGCCACTGTGGCTGGAGCAGAACGAGCAAGGAGGAGCCAAGTTCTGGAGGTGATGGAGCCAAGGTCAGGGCCAGAGCACGGAGGCCCTTGGAGGTCATTTTGGCTTTTACTCTGAGACAAGGAGCCCCTGGAGGGTTTGAGGCAGAGAAATGACACAATCTAATTTTTATTTTAACATGATTACCCTGGCTGCTGTAATGAACTGTAGTTGGATCCAGGGTAGAAATAGGGAGATGGGTTAGAAACCCATTGTATTAATCCAAGTGAGACATGATGGTGCCCCAGACCAGGGTGTTAACAGTGGGGGTGGTGAGAGGCAGCGGCAGAATTTCAGGCGGACACACTGACACGCCACCGCTGGGAGCTGCTCCCTGCGCTGCCTAGCAATGGTCAACCCCTCTGTGTTCTTCCACATTGTCAGCGAGCCCTTGGGCTGCATCTCCTTCAAGCTGTTTGCAGACAAAGTTCCAAAGACAGCAGAAAACTTCCATGCTCTGAGCACTGGGGAGAAAGGATTTGGTTATGAGGGTCCTCCTTTCACAGAAGTATTCCGGGATTTATGTGCCAGGGTGGTGCCATCATGGCACTGGTGGCATCCAGCTACAAGGAGAAATTTGATGACAAGAATTTCACCTTGAAACACACAGGTCCTGGCACCTTGTCCGTGGCAAATGCTGGACCCAACACAAGTGGTTCCCAGTTTCTCATCTGCACTGCCAAGACTGAGTGGCTGGATGGCAGGTGTGTGGTCTTTGGCAAGGTGGAAAAGGGCATGAACGGTGTGGCAGCCATGGAGCACTCTGGTTCCAGGAATGGCAAGACCAGCAAGAAGCTCACCACTGCTGTCTGTGGACAACTGTAATAAATCTGACTCGTGCTTTATCTTAAACATCAGCCCATTCCTTCCGTAGCTCGGTAGAGCATCCCTCACCCTCATCTGCTCGTGGCATCCTATAATCTTTGTGCTTTTGCTGCAGTTCTTTGGGTTTCACATTTTCCATTCCCCGCTCCAAGTCTAGCTGAATTGCAGAGTTAAGTTTATGATTATGAAATAAAAGCTAAACAGCAACAGAGAGAGAGAGACCTAGACAGATTGAGGATGATGTCAAAGTTTTGGACCCAAATTACTAGAAGAATGGAACTGCCATCAACAGAAATGGAGAAAACTACAGAGTGTGGGGCAGGGGACTGGCTTGGGGGCGGGGCAGGAGATCATTTTCAGATGTGCTACATTTGAGATTCAGGCGCAGGTTGTCAATTAGGAGCTAGATACACGAGCCTGGGATTCAGGGGTCGGGTCTGGGCTGGAGATAGAAGCTTGGCATCCCCTGTCCTGACCCAGAAGTCCTGGCCCCAAACCACACACTCCACCACCTGTTACCTAGGGAGCTGGTTGAAATGCAGATTCCTGCCCCCTCCTAATTCTCCTGCCCAGGGTTCTGATTCAGTAGGTTGTGGGTGAGGCCTGACTGTTTTTGAACAAAACTATCGCAGGTGATTCTGAGGAGCTGACAGGTTTGGGAACTGTAGCTAAATCTACATACAGTAAAATTTACTTTTATTTTTTATTTTTTTGAATGAATGATTCTTTAAATTCTATAGTGCTTTACAATTTTCAAAAGTTTCACACACATGATTTCATATAATTCCATAATAACCCTGTTTTTCCCCTAACCCTCTACTGCACCTCCCCCTTCCCTGTCCCCACTGGTAACCCCTAGTTTGTTCTCTGTATCTAGGAGTCTGTTTCTTTTTTGTTTTATTCACTAGTTTGTTGTATTTTTTTTAGATCCCACATATAAATGATATCATACAGTATTTGTCTTTCTCTGTACTTTGATGATTTTTGACAAATGTAAACAGTCATGCCACCAGTACTACAATGAAGATATGGAATATATACATCCCCCCAAAAAGTTCTCCTCTGCCTCTCTGCAGTCAATTCCCTTTTCCCACCCCAGTCCCTGGAAACCACTGATCTGTTTGCTGTCCCTGATTTTGCCTTTTCCAAACTGTCACCTGGATGGAATCATGTAGTACCTGGCCTTTTGTGTCTGTCTTCTTTTATCCAGTATCATGTTTTATTTGGAAGTTTTATACAAAACTGAGCTTTAAAGTCTTCCCTAATATTTTATACCACAGTGTCTAATCCTAATATATATTATGAAGAATGAAGTATGAAATTTTCATCAAGACTTCCAAACGTCCCCCACTACCCACCAGACTACTCAGATGCTGTGTAAATATTTTGGTTTTCTGTGGGTGCCCTGCTCTGAAAAAAGGCTGGGAAGTCTTGCTCCAAGGCATACCCACTGCTTGGGGGGAGGCATGGAGAACTGCGAGAAAGTGAGAGTGGGGATGGGTCAGGGGCAAGAACCAGGTCTCCTTCTCGCTCCTGCTGGACCACTTCTAATCTGCTCTTCCCCCCCACCCCGCTACTGCCACAATAGTGTGCAAACCAAGAGACAAGGGGCTTTGCTATGAGTAAACGGCAGCTTTTGGGCATTGGCTGTTTGCCAACCGTTTTGCCTGCTTGGGGCGCTCTTTGTCTTCCTTCTGGTTTCTTAGCCGAATTGTAGATGCTGGAGAATTCCCTGGCGGTCCAGTGGTTAGGACTCCGCACTTTCATTGCCGAGGGCCCTTGTTCAATCCCTGGTGGGGGAACTAAGGAGGAACCCCTTAAACAGCGGGGCGGCCAAAAAAAAAAAAAATGAAGGAATGCTGGAGAAGAGCCCTCCGTGCAAACCTACTAGTCACAGCGTAGGCCCTGCGGGCAGAGAAAACTGGCTTGAGTTGTCTCAGCCCCTTCTAGCTCTATGACCACGGGCAAGTGTCCTGACCTCTCTCTAGGCTCAGTCTTCTGCTCTGTAAAATGGGATTATACTCAAGCCAACCTCACCGGATGTTGTGAGGATTCATTGAGCTGATGCAGGTGAGCGCGGTGCCTGGCATAGAGGGAGTGCTGCACTGAGGGTCACTGGTATCACGGTGACCCTCCAGACGATGACCGTGAATCAGGATGGACTTGGGTGGTCTGCCTGAGTCAGAGGAAAAAGTGGGGCAGGGCAGAGGAGGGTGTCTCTCTAAACAGGTAATCTAATTTCCAATTTCACCTCTGCCACTTAACTATCTGTACCCCTTGAGCCAGGTCCTTCTCCTCTCTGTGAAATGTCTGTTTCCCTTTCATTAAAATGAAGGGGCATGACCAGATTTGCCCTCCAAGATCGCTCCCGGATGGTCCAGGAAGTGGTTCTCAAACTTTAGAGTCCAAATTTTACAGTGCATCCGAATCACCTGGAGAACTTGTTAAAACGCAGATTGCTGCTCCCCCCGCCCCCCCAGTTTCTGATTCAGTAAGTCTGGGGTGGAGCCTAAACAATGTGTATTTCTAACAAGTTCCCTGGCGATGCTGATGTCGCTGGTACAGGGACCCCACTCTGAGAAACGCTGCTTTGGGCCACCGTAGAACCTGGACTCTCTTCTCAGCTGAGTCCAGCGTCCATCCAATCTCAGAGGCCCAGGGTCAGTGAGGTGCTGGTTAAAGGTCCAAGAGGAGCCAAGCCTTGATAGGGCCTGGAAGAATTTTCTCTCCCTACTCTACCCACGACTTGAAATCTCTAAAGTCACCTGAAAGAAAACGTTAGACCCTGTTTGGAGCACGGATTCCTTCTCCCCAGGGTTATGCTGTGACCATTGCATCAGGGCCCTGGAGGAAGTGCTCCAAGATGGAAACAACTGGTAATCAGGCCCTAGAGCAAATGGAGAGGTCGCTCCAGAGCCTAAGGACTCGGGCCATCCCCCTGGCGGGAGCTGCACGCAGGGCTGGGTCCAGCGCTGGAGCTGACAGCTCCTCCTTCACCTGTGGTTATCTGCAACGAACAAGAAAAGCCCACGTTCATTGTTGCAATTTAGAGACACAGAATGAGGAAACTAAAATCGTCAGTGTTAACATTTTGAGATAGTGTCTTCTGGTTAAAAATTTAAAAAAAAAATCTTTTCTTACTTAAGCTGGGTGGTGGCTCCATTAGTGTTTATTTCACTGTTATTGTTACGATTACATTTTTTGGCCGCACCGCGCGGCATGCAGGACTCCTACTTCCCTGACCAGGGATGGAACCCACGCCCCGTGAAGTAGAAGCGCGGAGTCCTAACCACTGGACCGCCAGGGAAGTCCCGACTTTATTATATACATCTTTAAATGGAACATATGCATTATGTTTGGGTTGAATTGTGTCCCCCAAAAGTTAATATGTTGAAGTCCTAACACCCAGTACCTCAGAATGCAACTTGATTTGGAAATAGATTTGTTGTAGTTGTAATTAGTTAGGATGAGGTCATACTGGACAAGGATGGGTCCCTAATATCCACTACAGCTGATATCCTTATAAAATGGGGAAATTTGGACGCAGACACACACACGTGGAGAAGGCCATTGGTAGACTGGAGTTCCGCTACCAAGGAACTACCAAAAGCTAGGACCAAGGCCTGGACCAGATCCTTCCCAAGCACCTTCAGAGGGAGCGTGGCCCTGCCAACACCTTGGTCTCAGACTCCTGGCCTCCAGAATTGTTTAGTTCTGTTTAGTTTCTGTTGTTTCATTCACCCAGTTTGTGGTACTTTGTCAAGGCAGCCCTAGGAAACTAATACACATTACATACCCTCTTTTGTTCACAGTTTTACTTTTTATTTATTTTTAAAATTTTGGCCGCCTCTCACGATATGAGGGATCTTAGTTCCCCGACCAGGGATCAAACCTGTACCCTGTGCAGTGGAAGCGCAGAGTCTTAACCACTGGACCGCCAGGGAAGTCCCTGTTCACAGTTTTAAAAAGAGGATATATAAGTGTAATACAAGAAACACCCATATATCCTCCACCCGAAATTTGTAGTTTTTTTCTCTGTGAATATATATCTATATCCCTCCTCAGCCTCCCAAACAAATACATGGTCTTATACTGAACTTGCTATTCCTACAATCTATTTTTTCAACCAATAGATCACGATTATCTTCTCCAACAAGTTTTTTTTTTTTAACGCAAAGTTTTCTTTTCTTCTTCTTATTTATTTATTTTTGGCTGTGTTGGGTCTTCATTGCTGCGCGCGGGCTTTCTCTAGTTGTGGTGAGCGGGGGCTACTCTTCGTTGTGGTGCGGGGGCTTCTCATTGCGATGGCTTCTCTTGTTGTAGAGCACGGGCTCTAGGCACACGGGCTTCTGTAGTTGTGGCACGTGGGCTCAGTAGTTGTGGCTCGCGAGCTCTAGAGTGCAGGCTCAGTAGTCGTGGCGCACGGGCTTAGTTGCTTCGTGGCATGTGGGATCGTCCTGGACCAGGGCTCGAACCCGTGTCCCCTGCTTTGGCAGGCAGATTCTTAACCACCGCGCCACCAGGGAAGTCCCTTTTTTTTTTTTTTAATATTTATTTATTTATTTGGCTGCGCTGGGTCTTAGTTGCGGCCTGCAGGATCTAATTCCCTGACCAGGGATCATACCCACGCTCCCCCTCCAGGGAACGTGGAGTCTTAACCACTGGACAACCAGGGAAGTCCCTCCAACAAGTTTTTAATCTGCTGATTTTTCTTCTGACTGAAAACATATTCCTTTGCAAAAATACTTAAACATTACAGAAATTTACACTTTACAAGTGAAAAATCTCTGACTCCACCTTCCAGAAATAAACACTCCTAAGTGTTCAGTGTCTAGTCCTCCAGATTTTTTTACATGTACGTATTAACATACACAGGTTATTTTCCTACAGAAATGGCATCATGGTCGACTTACAGCTTTGCACCTTGCCTTTTACTTTTCTCAGCTATATGTTTTGGAAACCTTTCCACATTCAACAATTGATCTGTCTTATTATATATATATATATATATATATATTTTTGGCTGCACTGGGTCTTCGTTGCAGTGCACGGACCTCTCACTGCGGTGGCTTCTCTTGTCGCAGAGCACGGGCTCTAGACGTGTAGGCTTCAGTAGGTGCAGCACGCAGGCTCACTAGTTGTGGCCCGTGGGCTCTAGAGTGTAGGCTCAGTAATTGTGGTGCATGGGCTTACTTGCTCTGCGGCATGTGGGATCTTCCCGGACCAGGGCTCGAACCCGTGTCCCCTGCATTGGCAGGCGGATTCTTAACCACTGCGCCACCAGGGAAGTCCAGTTACATCAATTTTTAAACCTACCAGCAATGTGTGAGACTGCTTGTTTCCCAATGTCCTCATCAGTGCTAGGTAGTGCTCTTAAAAGAAAAAGTGGCCAGTGCTGGCCAGGCTTGGAGTGGCTTGAATTCAGAAAACACGGTCCAGCAATCCAAAGTGATATCAGGGAATTCCCTGGCGGTCCAGTGGTTAGGACTCCATGCTTCCACTGCAGGGGGCACGGGTTTGATCCCTGGTCAGGGAACTAGATCTCACAACTAAAAGATCCTGCATGCTGCAAAGAAGATCCCGCAAGCTGCAACTAAGGCTCGGCGCAGCCAAATAAATAATATTTTTAAAAAAATTCCTGTTCTCTTTCCCATCGCACGTCCTTCCTGCAAGCCGCTTGATGCAGCCAAAACAACAACAACAACAAAAACAAACAAAAAAAACAAAGTGATATCAGAATAACTCAAGTTCTTTACCTGCATTTCTCAAACCCCACAAAAGGGACAGATATACAGACCACAGCTATGCTTTAAAAATTCCTCTTCTCTGGGACTTCCCTGGTGGTCCAGTGGTTAAGACTCCGAGCTCCCAATGCAGGGGGCCCGGGTTCGATCCCTGGTCAGGGAACTAGATCTCACAACTAAAAGATCCTGCATGCTGCAAAGAAGATCCCGCAAGCCGCAACTAAGACTTGGCACAGACAAATAAATAAATTAATAATATTTAAAGAAAAATTCCTGTTCTCTTTCCCATCGCACGTCCTTCACCCACTACAGGTGTCCCTGCGCCCCTGTCTTCAGCACCCCTTCCTCCCTGTTGCCTGTCTCTAAGATTTTCCTCCTCCTCCTTCCTGTCACTCGCTTCTAGTGTGTGCATGTGTGTGTATGTGTGTGTGTGTGTTGAGGGTGGTGACCTCTCAGTCCTGTCCATTCTCAGATTCTCCATCACAAAAGCCCCGAAGAACTGCACTGGCAGAGAAAAACCCTCCTCAGATGGTGGGTAGGGGACAAAACCACAGAGGCAAAATCCTTCAGTGGGTGGGGAGGGGAAAGCTTTAATCATTTCATCTGGGCACGTTACAGGGGTTGGCTGTGTACTCCTTGAAGACCGAGCGGGATGTGTTGGTTTGGTGTCCCTCACCCTGGGCTTAGCACACAGTAGGGACTTAATAAATGTTGGTTCATTGAATGTGGGAGCACTGAGAAATGATCAACAACTCTGCGTTGCGGGTGGCAAGAGACGTTTTACAGAGATGTTTGACCTAGGCCTGGAAACAAGAAGGCTATCTTGGGCAGCAAAAATGACATCACTTCTTCTGAAGCGGGGGGGGGATAAGGTGGGGGAAGTTAAAGGTGAGGGAAGGTGGGAGAAGGTGGAGAGAATTCCACTGGATGAATTTATGTTTCTCTATGAAAAAGGAGAGTTGTCATATGGGATGGGGAAGAGGCAAAGATTTGGAAAAGCACACATGGCGGGCTTCCCTGGTGGCGCAGTGGTTGAGAATCTGCCTGCCAATGCAGGGGACATGGGTTCGAGCCCTGGTCCGGGAAGATCCCACACGCCGCGGAGCAACTAAGCCCGTGCGCCACAACTACTGAGCCTGCGCTCTACAACCTGCGAGCCACAACTACTGAAGCCCTTGCGCCTCGAGCCCGTGCTCCGCAACAAGAGAAGCCACTGCAATGAGAAGCCCACGCACCACAACGAAGAGCAGCCCCCACTCACCGCAACTAGAGAAAGCCCGCACACAGCAACAAAGACCCAACTCAGCCAAAAATACATAAATAAATAGATAGATAGATAAATAAAAAGCCAACGTGGGGAGGTGGAGGGGGTCCAGGGATAAATTAAACCATTGTTGGGCAGTGGTGAGAGCTCAGCTGAGGGTGGAGGAAATGATCTGTGCATTTGATCTTTGCAGAGACTCAGGTGGTTGGATTACAGTAGGGATTGGGGATCCATCATTTATTCAACAGGGAGAAAATGAACGGGGCAAGGGAGTGGAGGGCTCCCTAACACTGAGGAATGAATGCCATAAGCATTAGACAGTAGGCGGGAAGGCAGAAGAATGAGTTCTGTTTGGAGAGGGGGGAGCTGGAACTTAAGATTTCAGGTGGACCAGTTGTGTGACCCTGGGAGTGCATGGCTGAGGTGCAGGGAAGGTCATGGAGATGAGGATGTCAAGGAACTGAGGCCAGGATGGCCCTGAGGATGTTAAAGTCTCCCAGAATCCAGGGCGGCTGCGTGAGCCACGTGACAGCCCCCCATGATTGGCTGGCAGTGAAGCGTAGTTGAGAAGATGGAGACTCAGCGAGAACTTCAACGGAGTAGGTCTGTACACAACAGCGGCATACAGTGTGCAGGAGGGCAGTGAGGAGCAAGGGGAACGCGGACCCTTCCTCCCACCTGGACAAAGACAGGCGATGTGGGAGGCGGAGAGAGGCTGGGTGGTGTGCAGAAGCGGGCTCCATCTCTGCACCAACAGGGGAGGAGAGACAGGGCTGTATTTCCAGAAGCAGCGCGCAGCTCCGGACAGTAACATGTTTCCTGACCCCTGAGCCCAGTGGCCTAATATGAATCAGAGGGAGTAGGCTAGAAGTTGGGCTTTCCTCTGAGTTAGGGGAACCGATGAGGGCTGAAGGCAGGGTAAAAATGGCGGAGGCGGGAAAGCTAGGTCATGAACGGCGAGGCAAGCCCGGGAGAGGCAAGCCCGGGCCAGGCCCGTCAGTGGCGTCGCGCGTCTCCATGGCGACGCTACGCGTGGCCCGGAAGAGGGCGGAGCTTCTGATGGGCGGGGCATCTCTGTGACGCCAGGGGCTGGGCCTAAATGGCGAAACCCGAGAGGCTCCCGGGGGGGTTTGAACTGGCCAATGGGCGAGCTGCCGACCGGGTGTCTGAAAAGGAGGAGGAAGCGGGGAGGAGTCGCCGCCAGAGCTGGACTGCATCCGCCGCGGCGTCTCCATGGCAAGACCCTGGCCTCCGACTTCAACGACTTCATAAGGAGGCGTTTCTGGGCGCAGCCGTGTCGCTCCTGGTGAGAGGTCGCCGGCAGGCGGGAGCCAGGGCGCTCCGGGGCGCCCCGCGGCCGCCGCCGGGCCTGGTCCCCACGGGTGGGGTGGCCCCCGCCGAGGTCGCCGGGTCCCGCTGTCCCCCCCGGGCCGCCCCCGCCGGCACCCTCCGGCGCGCTCGTCCAGTTCTCGTCAGAATCTCGCCCCCCGTCCCGCCCACCGGCGCGGGCCTTCTCCTCCTCCCGCTAACGGGCGGGCCTTTCCTCACCTGGCCACCGGCAGGGCTCTGCTCCCTCCGGGCTTCGCCCTTCTCTCTATGGGCAGAAACTGGTCCCCTCCTGCCCGCTGGTGGGTGGTCGTCCCTTCTGTCCGCCGACGGAGACTGGCCCCGCGCCCTCTTGCCCGCCGGTGGGCGTCGCCCCGTCCGCCTCGCCCTCCCTGAGGGCCTCGGCCCGGCAGTTATTTGCCGCCTCCTCGTAGGCAGCGCAGTCCCCGGGGACCGCCTCCGCGCTGCCCTACCCCGTTGGGTGGGTTCACCTGTCCAGCGGGCCTCCCGGGGATCCCGCCCCGCTCTCTGCACGACCCGACGTCGAACCCGCTCTAACTCGGATACTAAATCCCAGCGGCCGCTGCTTCGCCCGGGAGGATTTTCCCTGTGCCGTCGGGGCACCCACTCGCTGCTTAGCGCCCCTTTCCCCCTGCAGCCTCCGCTCCTTCCTCCTTCAAATACTATTGGTCTTCTCGGGTGTCTATTCTGCCGGGAACGCCCTTCTCCTAGGAGACAGTTGCCCTGGCTCCGCCCCGAATATCCCTCCCGCTCCCTGCGCCGGTTCCGGCCCTTTGGGGCCCACTTAGAGCCTAGCGGTTTTCTGCCGCCCTCCTCGCCCGCGAGCCAGCATCTCAGGTTTCCCCCCTGGTGGCCACCCACCTTTCCTCCCGCGTGGGGTCTGGGTGTGGTGGTCCTTTACTTCGAAGTTCCGCCCCCTGGCCCTCCCTGGGGAGGGGAGCTCTCACCGCCCCGCCCACCGGGTCGCTCAGCCTCTCCTATCTCCCCCCACTTTGGCAGGACAGTCAGTTGCTGTGCGACTTGGACAGCAGAGGAGCACCTCCCAAGTTTTCATCCAACTGTCACCCCCAAAGCTTACACTCTCCTCCCCTCAGGACGTTTGATGCCGGGCCCCTGAGATTCTCACTGACACGCCCCTCTGGGTCCCCCTGAGCAGAGCCTGCTGACCCAGTTGCCCACCTTTGCGGCTTTGATGCCTAACCATGTCTGCCTCATCCTCAGGCGGCTCCCCCAGGTACTGCCATCGTGGGGGGGCGCCTCCGCCACAGGGCAGGGAAAAGCGGGCAGGGGCTCCCAGGCCAGGCTCACTGGAGGATTCTCTTTTCAGCTCTCTGTTCTGTGTACTGAAAGCCTGGGCCAAAACATTTAAAAATAATTTTTAAGAGGAAAGAGGAAAATGCAGGCATGTAATCCCAGCTCTGCCTCTCTCTGGCCCTCCCTCCTCAGGTGCCCCAGTTCCTGGTAGCAAATAGGATCACCATCGTTGTCATTGGAGTACTAGGCTCAGATCCTTTTTGAAAGGAGGCTAGGTGTAAATAAATAACAACCACGTAAGAGGTGGACGCAGCAGTTAGTCAGATGTTGGTGGAATCCAGGTAGTTTGATTTAAAACCCGCTGAGGGTGAGAGCTTTCTCAAATCTATTGGCTTCAAGTGAACAGAAATGTTCTAAGTGAGGAGGGAAAAAAAAAAAAACCCCTCTGCTCAGATTTGGTATTCCTTGGCTAAATGATTAGTAGGACTCAAATTTTTTTCTTTTATATCAAGGTGTGATATACATACAGCAAAACGTATGCTAAAGTGCTTAAGAATTTTTATGTTGCATTATTTTTTTCCAAAATAATGGAGGGCGAGGGCAAGGTCATATTTTGGGGGCTGTCATCAGGCAGTGGGATGGATCAAATGTACTTTCCAAATCCCTTCCCATCCTGGAATTCTTGGATTGACTGCTGCCAGATTTTGGAGATTAAACTTTTGCTTTATTTGCAAATTTGGTGATGGGGCTGTTTATGTATAAGATGAATTACACGTGGTATTAAAAAAAAATCCGTAAAAGCAAAAAGAACCCTGCCTCTTAGGTGCTTAAAGAGTAGCAAGCGGAATATTTTGGGAAATAGTCATTTTTCATCCTCTTATTTGAATATTTGACTATTAATTTTATGAAACTGAGTCACAGAGACCTTGTTCCTGAGCTTATGCCTCTGTCTTTTCATGGCAGTCATTCACTGAGCATTGCTCCAGGCGGTGTCCTGGGCACTTTCACCCTTGCCCAAACTAGTATGCTGGCTGTTGCCCACGTGCTACCTGCTTTTTTGTCTCCTGACAGACAGGATGACAGCTGGGCTTTTCAGTAAAAAGTCACAATACGTGTGATGCGATGGCAGGTTAAAAGGCCAGCCCTGCGAATGCCCATCACCCCCTGCTTCCATCCCCCTGCCGGGCACACCATGAGTGTTTGATGCTTGTGTAAAGGGAGCCAAATGATTCCAGACTGGTTCTCCTAGCCGTGGACTCGTTAGACACCATATGTAGTATATAACTTCGGGAGATCTAAGAAATAGAAGAGCCCTAGTTTTCTGCTTATAATCTGCTTCTTGTGCCTGGGTACAGGTTTCCATCGTGTGAGAAGAACAGAGTAACAAGTCTCACGCAGAAAAAGGTCTTGAGGACACCTTGTGGCTCACCCAGTGTGAGTGTGACGGTAGGTGACATGCGCCCGGAGCAGCCCCGTGGTCTGTGGCGCTGCCAGAAAAAACGCTTCTGCTGGCAGCCCGGTGGCCAGGTGCTCTGTTAGGTGCCTTCATGCATAGCCTGCTGATTGATTGGATTTGGTTTTGCCTGTGGTAACGCTGCCGGGTGTGAGGAGGTTGTGTTAACCTAATCCTTCCAGACAAACTTCAAAAATCTTAAAACAGAATTTTAAAAACAAAAGACATGAAGGAAAAAAGAAAAAAGTAAAAAAAAAAAAAAAAAAAAAAAAAGAATGGGGATTGACAGGAGCTGGTGGTAGGCGAGGGGTATGTGTTCAGCCCTGCTTAAGTGGTCTTTAGAATCCATACAGCCTTCTCATCTCGGCATTTCCTCCAGCTTTCTGTCTTCATCGTCTTTTATCTACCTGCTGCTTGAAGTATTTTGCACCGTAACCGTTCTGTGCATGTCCCGTGCTAATCCGCATGCCCCATTCAGATTCCGGTGCAGGAGGACTCGCCTGCTTTCCATCTGTGCTGCGCTGAATCTCAGGAGGAGTTCTGCATTCCAGCAGGCTTGGAAAGAGATGCAGCTCTGAGGACCCCGGGGCCTGGGTTTGGGCTCTTTTGTAGAACTTGTGGGTCTCACAGACCCTTCTCTTGAGCGGACCTGCATCTCCCCGGTGGTCTTTAGCTGGGATCTCTGCAGGAGCCTGCTGAATGGCACGCCCGCCTCGCTTCCTGCCCGCATGCCAGTAGTTGGTGTCCTGCTCGCTTGTGGCTAGGCTTTCAGTGGCCCCCAGAGGCTGTGAGCTCGGTTTTTCACGCCCAGTTTACTCATCCACAGATCAACCTTTTTTGTGTTGTCCTCCCCCACCTGCCAGAAGCGAACCATGAAGGACCGCTCTTCAACTCCCCCCTTACATGTTCACGTGGATGAGAACACCCCTGTCCATGTCCACATAAAAAAACTCCCGAAAGCATCAGCGACCAACAGCCAGGTAGGAGCATGCCAGTGGGGCAAGGCCAAGGCTGTGGAGCAAGGTGACACCTCCCAGCTGAGCTCCTCACACTTCTAACTCCAAAGGTTTGAGAGACAGACACATTGGCTTTCTGAGGTCAGTTGCCTGGTTGGAAGGTAGGACGGTCACCCGGAAGTGGCAGCAGTAGCCTTAGTCAGAAGCGGTTCCCCAGCAGAGTTGGAAGCAGATGCCACCAGAGTGATGCCACGGACAGCTGCGTGGGGAAGTGACCCTGGGTTTGTCCCTTTCCACAGAAATCTCATAAGCGCGGAATGAAAGGGGACACCGTGAATGTGCGTCGGAGTGTCCGGGTGAAAACCAAGGTACCTTGGATGCCCCCTGGAAAATCATCCGCCCGGCATGTGGGATGCAAGTGGGAGGTAGGCTCATTCTCGTTCAGGCTTTTCTTCTCCGACTGGTCAGGTTCTAGCAGGCCTCACACTCTGTATGGTTCAGGGTCGGCGGGAGCTCTCAGAGACATCCCAGTAGGTCCCGCTTACTGAGCGCCTTGCTAAACCCTGAAAGTATGGGAATCTTCTTGAGTCCTGCCAACACTGCAATGCGGTAGGTCCCGCTCTCCCAAGGTGCAGATGAGGAAACCAAGGCTCAGAGAGGTGACGTCTCAGAGAGAGAGTAGCAGAGATGGAGTTAGGACTCAGGGGTGTCTCATTCTAGAGGCGGTACTCGTAGGCTCTCTGATTTGTATGTGAGGAGCTACATGTCTTGCCCCACGTAACTTTGCTAGTGTCCGAAGCATAATTTTAAAATATGTACCAGAACGTACATATCCAAGAAAGCATCTTCACTTTTACGGTTGCCCCATAAGAGACCATGCACGTATTCCATAGATGTCATCAAAACCACTGGAATAATCTCCTGAGGAATAACTGCCTTCCGTGTTAGTTGCCAAGGTTCCAAGAGAACTGTTGTCTTTTTTTAGCCACACCTCAAAACATTTTGCTTGTCCATCTATCCATCCATGCAGTAATTCATGCATTTCTTGCGACACTGCCGCACACTGGGGTTACAGCTGCAAACTGGCAGCTGTGCCTTCCTTATGCTTACATTCTAGTCAATTGCAGTGAAGAAACTCATTGACAAGACAAGGCCTGTGACTGTGTTTTAGACAAAGATCTCATTATTGGGACAAGTAAAGGGCTTGAGACTACAGTTGGCCCTCTGTATCCGCGGGTTCCACGTCTGTGGATTCAACCAACCACAGATTTAAGAAAAAAAAAAAAAATCCATAAAGTTCCAAAAAGCGAAACTTGAATTTGCTGTGTGCCAGCAACTACTGACAAAGCATTTACATTGAATTAGGTATTATAAATAATCTAGAGCTAATTTAAAGTATACAGGAGGAGGTGCCTAGGTTATGTGCAAATATTACACCATTTTATGCAAGGGACTTGAGCATCCTTTGATTTTGATATCCATGAGGGTCCTGGAACCAATCCCTGTGGAGACCAAGGGATGACTATACCTTAAGATGATGATGCCTGACCTATTTTGAAAGATTCTTTTTCTGAGAGCTTATTACTTTTAAAATTAGAAATAATAGTAATTAGTCTGAAGTTTAGAGTCATACTTCACTCTCTTGACTCCCTGATTTACCATGTTATCCCTAAGAGACAAAGGGAGTTTGGTATTCTAGGGAATAAATGAAAAGTGTTCTGACATATCTAATCAGTGAAATGTAAATTAGAAACAACTACATTTTAGAAAAAACAAGCTATCATTTTTATTGAATGGAAAAAAGTTGAAAAGATTATGAATATCTTGTGTTGACAAGCATATGGGAGGTATCAACGAATCTTTTTAGATGGTTTTTTGTTTGTGTTTTTTTTTTTTTTTGGCCGCGCAGCGTGGCATGTGGGATCTTAATTCCCCGACCAGGGATCGAACCTGTGCCCCCTGCAGTGGAAGCGCGGAGTCTTAACCACTGGACCACCAGGGAAGTCCCTGGACAGTTTTGAGTGGATTGTGAAACCGATTCAGCCGTTCTGGAGGCAGTTTGGCAGCATCCATCCAAACATGGATTCTATAGTGCTACACTTGGGAATTGATGCTAGAAGTCACAGAAGAGTACAGGGATCTGTGTGTGTATCAGGATGTTTGTTAAAGCATTGTTTGCAATAGAGAAAAATTAGAAGCAACCTAAATGTCTGTCAGGAGGGTATTGGTTAAATTATGATGCATCCATACAATGGAATGCCATGCAACCACTACAAGATTGAGGTAGATATTTCTACATGATAATGAAGCACCAAGCGGCACAGCACGGAGAGTTTGGCCCTATTTGTGCAGAAAAGGGCATCTGTGTGTCCATGTGTGTATGGATATGTTTGTATGTGCAAACCTGTTTTGGGGAGGAAATACAAGAAGTGATAAGCAGTGATTACCTCTGGGTGTGGGAGGCTTTAATGCTTTATCTTTTCATGGTTTGCTTGAATTTCTTTATAACAAACATACTATATTTTATTTAAAATGCTATTTTTCTTTTCTTGTTTTTTAATGGAGAGACTTAGTAGTTCTCAAATTATATATCAAAGTCATGCCGCTATGGAAATGGACTTCCTATTGACATGGGTTGCTAGGACTACAGTCCCCCCCTGGAAAGCTCAGTGCCCCTTCCAGTCCTGGGGCCACAGAATCCTAGAAACGGAGGGGCCCAGAGATGTGACTGAACATCTCTCAAGCAGTAGCTGTCTTTCATGCTGTCCTCTTGGTTCAGCCCCTTTCCATTTTTCAGTGGCCTTCCATGTTCCTGGGAGGCCCCAGCCTGCCCTTACCATTATGGACAAGAGAGAAAAGACCACAGGAGGAAAAGTTTGTGGTGGAGCTGGACATGGACCCCGGAAGCTGCTATGTGCTTGTGGGGATTCATGTTTCTTTTCTTTCTTTTTTTTTTTTTTAATTAATTAATTAATTAATTTTTGGCTGTGTTGGGTCTTTGTTGCTAAACACGGGCTTTCTCTAGTTGTGGCGAGTGGGGGCTACTCTTCGTTGCGGTGCATGGGCTTCTCATTGCGGTGACTTGTTGCGGAGAACGGGCTCTAGGCGAGCAGGCTTCAGTATTTGTGGCGTGTGGGCTCAGTAGTTGTGGCTCATGGGCTCTAGAGCACAGGCTCAGTAGTTGTGGCACACGGGCTTAGTTGCTCCACAGTGTGTGGGATCTTCCTGGAGCAGGGATCGAACCCGTGTCTCCTGCATTGGCAGGCGGATTCTTAACCACTGCGCCACCAGGGAAGTCCCCGTGTTTCATTTTTAAAACCCCTCCTGGTACACAAGATAAGATCTTTGGGAGAAAGCAGGTCTGGGTTTTTTCTCTACCCTATTACTAAGTAAGTCATCTATTTTTATGACAGAAAGCTGAAAATACAGAAAAATAGACAATCACTGTAATTCTACTACTCTATAATCTGGCTGCTATTAAGTTTTAAAACCTTTTCATTGGAAAGTGCAGGGTGGTACATGCATCAGAAGCGTGTTGATGAATTTTTACAAAGACCCAGCTCAGGAAACAACATCACCAGCTTCCCCAGAAGCTCCTCTCTGGTCCTGTTCTTTTCACTGCCACCCCCAAGGGTAACCACTCTCCTAAAACTATTAATATTTCTGTACATTTATTATCACTTTTTCCTATGAGGAGTTTTTTTTTTCAAATTGTAATCATACTGTCTATACATTTTCCTATTGTCCTTCTTTTATATATTAAAATAACTTTTTTCTTATAAAAGCAATGCACAGTCATTTTTGAAAAATTAGAAAATCTAAATCAGCGCAAGGAAGAAAGTAAAAACCACCTGTAATTCCACCACCCTGAGAAGACCCATGTAACTTCTAGGTGCAAGCCTTCTGGATCTTTTCTTGTAAATAGACTCGTTCTTTTGATTTTTGTAACAATGGGTTTATATTTTACTTATTGTTGTAATGTTCTTTTTTCCACATATTTTGACTATATTTACATCGCACATGATTTTTTTAAGGCATTATTCCATTGTGTGTACATTTGTGTACTGTTAAGTATTTAACCAATACTATCTTGCTGTACATTTATCTATATCCTAGCCTTGAATTTAAATATTGATTCACATTCTTAGATATTCCTGATAAATCCCTCAAAACTAGAATAGCTGGGACAAAGGGCACATACATTTTTTAAATTGCACCCTATGAGTCCTACTTGTTTGACATAACAGTTACACCCTTATAAAACACTTCCTCTGGGAGGGGGGTAGGGTAAGCTGGGACGAAGTGAGAGAGTGGCATGGACTTGTATATACTACTGAACGTAAAATAGATAGCTAGTGGGAAGCAGCCACGTAGCACAGGGAGATCAGCTCAGTGCTTTGTGACCACCTAGAGGGGTGGGATAGGGAGGGTGGGAGGGAGGCGCAAGAGGGAGGAGATATGGGGATATATGTATATGTATAGCTGATTCACTTTGTTATAAAGCAGAAACTAACACACCATTGTAAAGCAATTATACTCCAATAAAGATGTTAAAAAAAAATAAATAAAACACTTCCTTTTATTCCTGATAGCCGTCATCTTTCGCTGGAAATTAGCACAGAAGTTTAGCCACCTCAGCTTACGAGAAGGAAAAAACGGTGCAAACAATGAGAAATGGCAATTACTTAATACAACGGAATAAATGTATAGAATGAGAGAGTCAAATTCAGTATATCAAAATCCCATGGGGGACTTACCTGGTGGTGCAGTGGATAAGACTCTGCACTCCCAATGCAGGGGGCCTCGGTTCGATCCCTGGTCAGGGAACTAGATGCCACATGCATGCCGCAACTAAAAGTTCACATGCCACAACTCAGGAGCCTGTGAGCTGCAACTAAGGAGCCTGCCTGCCACAACTAAGGAGCCCGCCTGCTGCACCTAAGACCCGGTGCAACCAAATAAATAATTAATTAAAAGACAGTTAAAAAAACAACAACCAAAAAAACATGGAAACACTCGCCCCCAGATTAGAATATCTTTTTGAAGTCTTGAAAGTATTATACAGCTTTGCATAAACTTCTCTGAGGGGCACATGCATTTTAAAAAATATTTTTTTATGCTGATGTATTTAGGTAAATATTTTCCAGAAATACCATTTTAACCCTAAATAATTCAGATGCATTTCTAATAACATTTTCTCCATAACCAAAATAACAGTGATTAGTCCTAAAAACTTCACTTTTTTTTTTTTTTAAACTTAATTTCTTAATCATATAACATCTGGTTAATATTCAAATTTCTCCACTTGTCCTTAAAATACCTGTTATAGAAGATTTGTTTGCCTTTGCAACTATCCACTGTCATGTATTCATATTCATTTAAAAGACTTTTGACATATTTCATGTCTACCCTAGGTGTATGAAAATATTTACTGCCCCCAACTTTTGCCAGCTTTGGGAATCACAGTTTTTGCCAATTTGTTATATCCTTCATTTTAAACTTGACACTGGGGACTTCCCTGGTGGCGCAGTGGTTAAGAATCCACCTGCCAATTCAGGGGACACGGGTTTGAGCCCTGGTCCGGGAAGATCCCACATGCCACGAAGCAACTAAGCCCGAGCGCCACAACTACTGAGCCTGCGCTCTAGAGCCTGCGAGCCACAGCTACTGAGCCCACACGCCTAGAGCCCGTGCTCCGCACCAAGAGAAGCCACCGCAATGAGAAGCCCGCGCATCGCAACGAAGAGTAGCCCCTGCTCTTCGTTGCGGTGCGCAGGCTTCTCATTGCGGTGGCTTCTCTTGGTGCGGAGCACGGGCTCTAGGCGTGTGGGCTTCAGTAGTTGTGTAACACAGGCATTTTATTTCTATGTTAGAAGAGCTTCAGAAACAACATTTAAACAAGGGTAGGTAATGAGGTAATGTTCCACCAAGAAAGTCGGTGTGTCCTTCCCCCTGGGGTCTCTGTGGTTGCCCTTTAGCAGTTTTAGCTCTTCCTGCCCAGCGGACAGCCAGGGATGGTGGGACCAATGGTTGCAGTTCTGCCTTATGAGTTCATGTGTCTCTCCCTCCTCTACATCAGAATCCACCTCACTGCCTGGAGGTCACGCCACCATCTTCAGAAAAGCTGGTCTCAGTGATGCGGTTAAGTGACCTCTCTACCGAAGATGACGACTCGGGTCACTGTAAAATGAACCGTTACGATAAGAAGATTGACAGTCTAATGAACGCGGTTGGTTGTCTCAAGTCTGAGGTGAGGGAGGTAGGGGGCTGGGCTGGCCAGTGTCCCGAGGACACTTGGGACTGCCAGGTGAGTTCCTGGTGGACGCCTCCTTCCAGCTGCCTCTGCAGGCCTCCCAGGGTTTCAGATGCCCCTGGGGAGGTAGTCGGGGCAACCTGGGATCCCTTTCCATCAAGCACTTAGCCCAGGCCTGGCCCTGACCTTGCCTGGTGCTCTGTATGGATGGCCTGGTTTGATTTTTTACAACAGTAAACGAAGCCGGTGGTATTATTATCCCTGTCTTGGAGATGAAGTGACTGGGACACTGGGGCCTCTGTTTTCCATTTTATACAAAAGTTTAAAAAAAACAGGAAACAATGCCCCAAACAGGCAGAGGAAGTTTGTCCTCAGTTGCTGGGCTGTGTCTTTCGGTGGGAGGTGGCAGTGAAATTGGAAACAACCTGGAAGTCCAAGACCCCCAACTAAGAAGTTGGCGGAGCTGCCATGGAATCCACGTTGTGGCTGCTGACGGGGCCTGTGTCTTTAGTCCTCCCCTGCGCCCGGGGCCCAGGGCCCTCCTGGAGAACCTGCGGCTGGTGGCTGCCTGGCAACAGGCCCGCCTTTCTCCACAGCCCGAGGGGCAGGGGCCTTTTTGTGACATCTCTCCTCCTGTGGTGTGCCAGCTGAACAATGGTTTGTATCCTGGCTCTGTCCCCAGCTGGAAAGTCACTCAGGCTCCCTTCGCTCCCTTTCCTCGGTGACGAGGGAATGAGAGGAATCGTGTCTGTCCAGAGTCTTTGTGACGATTGACTGAGCTTGCGCCCAAAGGACCTCAGTAGCATGGAGCGCTCAATCAGAGGTGCCCCTCGCTTTGTCCAAAGCAACGGGCCTTGAGAACTGGTGGAGAGGAGCTGCCTCCCCTCAGTGGCCCCTGCCTGCCTGCCCCTGCACAGGTCAAGATGCAGAAGGGAGAGCGCCAGATGGCCAAAAGATTCTTGGAGGAACGGAAGGAGGAGCTGGAGGAGGTGGCCCAAGAGCTGGCCGAGACCGAGCACGAGAACACGGTGCTACGGCACAACATCGAGCGCATCAAGGAGGAGAAGGACTTTACCATGTAAGGCGGCGCTGCCCTGGGCACCTTCCCTCTTGTGGGGCTGCCCGAGCACCAGCCTAGCCCGGGTTACAGTGTTCAACAAAGTCACTAATGCACTCATGATTCCCGGTCAGGGAAGAGGGCCCTGCAGAGTTCTGGGGGGAGGGCATCAGGGAGGCCTTTCTGGAAAAAACGGGAGTCCGGCAGGATGGCTAGGAGCTAGGCAGGTGAGTGCGGGGGAAGAAAACACGCCAGGTAGCAGGAACATCTTGCAGGAAGGCCCCAAGGCGGGAGGAGTTTGCGACTGAGAAATGAAAAGCGGGGCAGAGCAAGGGGAGAGGGTGGGCCGAGGGGAAGGGGGCCCAGGAGATTGGCAGGGGCCGGCTCTTGGTGGCCACTTCGTGGCATTTGCATCGAGGGCGGTTGGGAGCCACAGAAGGGTTTTCGAAGCAGGAAGTGGTGTGACCAGACTTGGCTCCAATGGGGAGAGTGGAGGGGAGGGCTCAAAAGCGGATCTGAAGATGGTAGTTAGGTGGCCATGGCAGTGGCTGGGGGACAAGGTGACACTGGTTTCTGTCTGAGAGACAAGCAGGTGGCATAATGTCACCTGGTGTGGAGGCCCTGCTCTGGTGACCAGGTGTCCTTCCAGAAGGCCACCCAGGCCAGAAGGGCCATCCCTGCCCCCTCCCCCACTGTTCCCTGACCAGGAGATGAGCCTCGCAGGGCATTGTGAGGTGAGCCTCGGAGCTCCGGGTGGGCAGGGTCCTGGGAGGGCTCACAGAGCCCTATTCTTTCTGGGCCCAGGCTTCAGAAGAAACACCTCCAGCAGGAGAAGGAGTGCCTCATGTCCAAGCTGATGGAGGCTGAAATGGATGGGGCTGCCGCGGCCAAACAAGTCATGGCCCTGAAGGACACCATCGGGAAACTGAAGACGGTAGGTGGCCAGCCCAACCACCCAGGGCCGGGCCCAGAGCAGGGGCAGCTGCACACTGTGGAGGGGTCTTGACGCAGTCGTCATGCTGACTTTATGACATCTTCAGGCCAGGGCAGGGCACACTTAACTCCTCGGCCCCCACCCCTCTTCTCACTTCTGGGGCCTGACCCTCGAGGATGACCTTTGGTAGCCAGGGCCTCTGAGGTGTCATCGTGGGTCTCCTGGGATCACAGTGAGTCAAGGCACGTGTCTGGTTCCTGCCAGTATCAGCCACCAAATGTTGTCGTCCAGGAAGCCTGCCCTAACTGCACTTGCCCACACTGAGCTCTCCAGCCCTTTTCCCCAGCTGGTATTCTCAGCAGGCTCAGAACCTGCCCATCCTTCCAGGTCTACCTCCTCCGGGAAGCCTGCCTTTGCCCAGCTCTTCTTGCCCAGGCTGCCTGGCACCAATACCTCTTAAGCTCCCCTTGGGGACTCCCTGTGCCAGCTCTTCCCTTCTCCACCCGTGCCTGGCAAGACTGCCTGCTGTCTTCCAGGAGAAACAAATGACGTGCACGGACATCAACACCCTAACGAGGCAGAAGGAACTTCTCCTGCAGAAGCTGAGCACATTTGAGGAGACGAACCGCACCCTCCGAGAACTGCTGAGGGAACAGCACTGCAAAGAGGTGAGCTGTGGTCCTAGCTGCCCCCCTACCCAGCGCTCGCTCGGAGCCCTGGCCCTCTAGCGCCGCAGGCTCCTGTCTGTAAAAAGAAAATATTCTTGGTGCCTGCCTGACCTGAGGGGGCCATAGAAAGGTTTGCTGAAGTCATTCATGTGAAGTGCTGGGCATCTGGTAGACGAGTGCTGTCTTTGTTGTTGAAGTGGGCCTGGTGGCACAGGAAGGACCTTGGAAGCCAGAAGAGCAGTGGAGAGTCAGGGAGGGGTTCAGCCCAACCCAGGGGTCATGCGACAAAGCGGGGAGAAGACTAGACCTGAGTTTTGGTGAAGTAGGAGGCTTAATGGCTGGCGGGCACATTGTATGGTATCACCTTGTTTTCTTAAAAGATGGTCTCTGAAATATATTTTATGTTAGCAAGTGACTCTGAAAAGACTGACAGTGTAAACAGCTCTCTTCCTGTTTGGTTCAAAACCAAAGGGATACCGAGAGTCTCAAAATGCCCATGCTGGGAATTCCCTGGCGGTCCAGTGGTTAGGACTCGGCGCTTCCACTGCCGTGGGCCCGGGTTCGATCCCTGGTTGGGGAACTAAGATCCCGCAAGCCTCGAGACGCAGCCAAAAAAAAAAAAAAATGCCCGTCCTGATGAGATGATATTTTTTTTAGTTAAACTTTTTTTAAAAAGCAGTGTCAACTTCCTTTGTTTTTAGTTTAAAAACTAATATTCAAAATAAGTAATAGTGTACCCACTGTCCAGCTTTCCAAACAAAACCTTGTCCACATGGTTAAATCCCTCTTGGTGTCTCCTTTGGCAATAACCTCATCTCCTTCCCATCAGAGGGAAACTTTATCTGGAATCTGAGAGTTTTTCACTTATATATGTATCCCTAAGCAACATATAGTATTGTTTAGCATGTTTTCAAACTTTACATAAATGATATTGTTCCATATGTTTTCTTCTGAGTTTGCTTTTCTCAATCAATGTTTTTATGAGATCCGTCCATTGTTATCCTTGAAGCCTAAGGTATTTCATTTTCACCGCTCTATTCCATTTTATGACAATACCACAACTTATTTACCCACTCTTCTGTTGATGGAGACAATTTTTGGTTGTTTGCTCTTACAAGTGTTATTTTGCGCATTCGTCTGTACTATCCTGGTGTACTTGAGGGTTTCCAGAATATATTTCTATGAATGTTACTAGTTATAGCTAAATTATTCTCTTAAAATAGTTTTATCTGTTTCATTTCCAGCTCAGTGTTCATGGGTGGGTGATTTTTACCTCTCTGGGCTTCAGTTTTCCCACCTATAAAATGGGAATAGCATCTTGCATGCGGGGTTGTGAGGGACTTAGAGGTGATGTGTGGGCGAGGACTGTGTGTACTCCTGGCATGCAGTGGGTACTTGGTAAATGGTGGCTGTCGCTGCTGTTTGTTCTGGGACTGGGGGCGGTGAGGGGGGTGCTTCAGAAAACCTCTTCCTACCAGTTTTTTCCCTTTTCGCCTTCTTAGCTCCTACAATCCCGGAATCCCAGAATCTCCAATTGGAGGTGAAGGGTCAGCTAATTTAAACTCCCACCGCAGCACGCGTTCCAGGTTCTGTACAGGCTCTCGCCTCCTCCTGCCCATGTGGCCCTCAGGACCACAGCCCCGCTGCGGTGCTTACTGGGGAGTGCTCAGTGTGGTGGGGGAATGCTCTGGCTCTGGAGTCCTTTGGCTTAGCAGCCAGCTCTGCCATTTCTGGCTGTGTGATCTCAGGCAGCTCACCTCACTTCTCCCAGCCTCGATCTCCTCATCTGTGAAGTGGGGGTGGTGATAGTGCCTGGCTCCTTAGAGCGGGGGATTTGGTGAGATGGTGTGTTAGTTTGTGTAGAGTCCCCCGGAGGCTCAGAGGGCATGGCCTGTCGGGGCAGTGAGAATAGCTTCAGGCTCTGGGTCCCTGGCCTAGGTTTTCGTTCTTTGCCTCCTCTTGTTGCTAGAGAAGCCATAATGCTGTCTTCCCTCAGTTCCTAGGTCCCTGGGAAACTTTGGGACCAGGGAGCCCTTTTCTCTTAGCCTGTGAAGGTGACCTGTGGGACTGAAAGGGAAAGGGGGTGAGACTTCTTCTAGGGACACTTTGTTTAGGTGACTGGGAGGAATAGAGACAGTTCAAAGACACAGCCCAATGCGAGAGTGGGCAAAGGTGTGAGCAGGCAGTCCGGGGAAAAGGAAGCTTAAATGGCTAATAAGCATATGCATAAATAGGGAAATGCAAATTAAAACAGCAGGATTCATGCTGGCAAGACTGGCAACAGGCAGAGGCTGGCTACTGCCCGGCGTTCTCACGTCCTGCTTGTGGCCGTGTGCGTCAGTGCAGGCATTTTGCAGGGCGTGTCACCTGCCAGAAATCACAGATCTTCGGGCCCAGCCATTCTTACTCTTTGTATCAATCCTGGAGAGACACTTAGTACGTGCCCAACATGTCCACTGCTGCAGTGTTTACAGCTGCAAAACCTGGGAACCACCTTATTGCCCAAAGGTTACGGCGAGAGGTTAAAAAATGCCACGGCATATTAGAGACAGAAAGCAGATTAGGGGTTGGGGATTTCCCTGGTGGTCCAGTGGTTAGGACTCAGCGCTTTCACTGCCGGAGCTTGGGTTCAATCCCTGGTCCGGGAACTAAGATCCTGCAAGCCATGTGGTGCGCCCACCCCCTAAAAAAGAAAGCAGATTAGGGGTTTGGGGGGATCTGGGGGAAGGGGAAAATGGAGACTGACTGCTTGACAGGTGCAGCTTTCCTTTTAGGGTGATGAAAAAATTCTGGAACTAGATGGTAGTGATGGTTACACAATATTGGAAATGTACCATATGCCACTGAATTTTACACTTAAAATGGCAAAGTTTGTTATATTTTACCACAATTTAAAAAATCATAATGTAATATACCACAAACCATTGAATTATACATTTCAAGTTGGTGACTTGTATCTGAATTTATATCTCAATAAAACTGTTGTTAAAAAATCCAGTTGTGACACAAAAATACAGTATGATATCATTTTGGTAAAATTACACATTAATCCCTTCCCACCCCTCATCCCCCAAAAGATACTTCTCTAGGTATAGCTACGTATAAATGCATAGAGAAAGGATGGGCAGGACAGTCCAAACTCATGACAGCAGGGCTGGGTTTGGAGGTGGGGATGAGGGGGACTTTAGCTTTATCGGTTTTCATTAAATATTTTATAATGAGAATATAATTTACTACTTCTATCATTAGAAATATAATTTTTGGAAAAGGAACAGGACCTAGAGGATGTAGACATCTCAGTTTATTGCTTAATGAGTTGGCTTTCCCTGCCTTCCCTTGAAGGATTCTGAAAAGTTGATGGAGCAACAAGGAGCACTATTGAAACGGCTGGCAGAGGCGGACTCCGAGAAAGCGGTAACACACAGCGCCCCCTGCCTGCTTCAGGGGGTATAGGCGACGGCGTAGAGGTGCTGAGTGGGCGGCAGGAGGGCTGGAGCCCCGCTCTGACTTTTCTTTGGGTCTTAGTTTCATGATCTGTGAAATCATGAAACACATATCCCCGTCCCTCCTGCCCCACCAGGCTTGTCTAGTCAATCACTCGAGAACTTGAACCACCAAGCTGGACATCAGCATGAGGGATGGTGATGACGGTGATGGATTTGTAAATCATCAGAGTCTGTTACCTGAATTTCCTTATTTGTATTATGGTGCAGACTTGTTGACTCAACATTTCCAATTCTCCCAAGGAATCTCTCCCAAGGCAGCATGTTCCAAAGTCTGTTCCGTAGAACCCTGAGTTCCTCAAGGTGTTAATGGGTACAAGAAACAAAAGGGGGGGTTGATCCATGGCCAAATAAATTTGGGGAACTACTGCTTAGCCTGAATGACAAGTTAAACCAGCTGCTTAACTACAATACCTTTTGGAGCCTTTGATGTATTAATGCCTGTTGGGAGTCTCCAAGAGAACGAAAGAAGTAGAGACCATGGTTCCCGAGGTTTGGCCCTTGGCCCTCGGTGCCTGGCCAAACATCGCTGTAGGGGATTCAACGGTCATGGCGATAATGCCTAAACCTGCATTCCCGGCTCGAGAGCCTTATCAAATTATGATACATCCGTAAATTGAAATGTTAAAGTGCTTTTTCAAAAGATACAGAAGATTTAATCACACTATGGTAAATGTGGTTATAGAGCAAAATAGGTATCTGACTTTTTAATGTGTGCTAACAATGGTTATCTCTGGGTGGCGGATTATGGGGCTTCCTTAGTGTTTTGTGTGTCTGTGTTTCAGTGTGTCCCACAGCTAACATTATTTTAAATTGTTGTAAAAAATTGTGGTACAGATGTTAGGTGCTTCCTGCTAGGGTCTCTGTGACATGGGCCGCTGTATTTGGGACTTGAGCCCAGTGGCCAGGCACTCACAGGAGTGTTTGTCCTCCCTGGGCGGGGCCTCCTCACCCTTCGCAGGGAGCTCATGACAGTGTGTGTTCTCTCCAGCGCCTGCTATTACTGCTGCAAGACAAAGACAAGGAGGTGGAAGAGCTCCTCCAGGAAATACAATGTGAGAAGGTACTGTCCCCAACAGTTGCTCCTCGATATGGGCCAGTAGAGCTTAGTGGGTAGAGTGTGCTCTGGAATTGGAGAGTTGGGTTCAAACCCCAGCTCTGCCACTTTCTCCGTCTCTCCAAAGGCTCAAGCGAAGACAGCATCTGAGCTTTCGAAGTCCATGGAGACCATGCGTGGGCATTTGCAGGCACAGCTTCGGTGCAAAGAGGCAGAGAACAGTCGCCTGTGCATGCAGATCAAGGTACCTGCCAGCCCCACACACAGGTGGGGAAGGGAGGAGGCGGGGCCTGGCAGTCGAAGGGCAGTGGCCTGGCCAAGGCTCTCACGCTCAGGAAGGCTTTGCCCTAAAGGTTTACGGGGCCGCTGTTGCCAAAGCACTCTGAGCTAGTGGCAAGAGCAGTGGACCCTGAGGGTCTTGGGTGCCCTTCCCAGCAGTGACCAATTGGGTGCCATGCCCCTGAGCCAATCACTTAATCCCTTAGGCCTTCAGTTCTCATAACTACCCGTGGGGTAGGGGGTGGGCTCAAATGCAGCTTGCTTGCATCTTTGAGCCAGGGACCTTCTGAGGTCACAGCTCTGCTGAGTGACTGAGGAATATCTCTGACCACTATGCTGAGTTCAAGGAAGGATTCCAGAAGAGTTCTATCTTAACACTAAGACCCCAGTGGGTTCAGTAATGGGAGAGGTGCTACGGGGAGCTGGGAAGGGCCTTCATCTCTGCTCTGCACTGGGGGAGCTTTAAGCCTCCACGCAGTTGACCTGATTTCTCTCCCTCATTCCTTCTTTTTGCTCGTCCCCTCTCACCTCTGCTCTCTGCCTTGCCCTCTCCCGGCCTTCCTTGTCTCTCTCCTCCGTCTCTGCCTCATCCTTGTCCCTCTCCCCGCACCTGCTCCCGGGCCGTCCTCTCCCAGAACCTGGAGCGCAGCGGAAACCAGCACAAGGCGGAAGTGGAGGCCATCATGGAGCAGCTGAAGGAACTGAAGCAGAAGGGAGAACGAGACAAAGAGTCCTTGAAGAGGGCCATCCGAGCCCAGAAGGAACGAGCTGAGAAGAGTGAGGAGTACGCTGAGCAGCTGCACGTGCAGCTTGCTGACAAGGTAGCTGCCTCCCCGAGAAGGGCGGGCCCGCGGTGAAGCGTCGGGGGTGGGTTGGCTGCCGGTGGATGGCTGCTTTGAGCAGGGCGAGGCGAAAAGCTGAATAGAGGTGGCCAGGCGGGCGAACGGAGAGGAAGATGGCAGTGGAAAGGGTGAATGAGCTGGGAGGACTGCTGGCTGGGTGGAGGGAGAGGTGGGGGGGCAGTAAATGGGTAAAAGGATGACAATGGGGGTGGGCAGCTGGCTGGAGACAAGTGAAGGGTTTGTGGGACATTTTAACCGCATCCATATTGTGGGTGGGAATGACGGTTAAGGAAGGATTTGCAGTCAGGGCGCGTGGGATTCTGGAAACTGAAAAGCAACAGCTGGGCTCCCGCTTCACTCTCAGTGCTTCTAGGAAGGAATTGCAGGAGTGAGGTTGAAGCTATCAGGGTGAGGGGTGACCTGGGGTGACTCCCAGCTCGCTTGGCTTCAGCGGTGACACCAGGCTGATGGGCCCTTCTGTCCCATGTTCCCAGGATCTTTATGTTGCTGAAGCTTTATCCACTCTGGAATCATGGAGGAGCCGCTACAACCAAGTTGTGAAAGACAAGGGGGACCTCGAGCTGGAAATTATTGTCCTGAATGAGTACGTCTGTGTTAGGAGAGGGCGTGTGGGCCGATGGGAGGAGGGGGGTGTGCTAGTGCACGGCGCCAGGCAACCCGCGACAGCTCACGTCGCTCACACGGCTGCCATCTTGTCTCCTCTGGTCAGGGGCTACATCGGACTGAGCTGTGGGCGGCCCTGGGGTCGGCCTTCTGGTTGGACCCTGTGTCCTGGCTCCAGCCCCCACCCCAGCGTCCTACCCCCCGGCAGGCACTATGCAGGGGCCTTCTCTGCTCACACCTGGGCTTGAGCTGGGCCCCAGTCTGCACAGCATGGGAAATGGGCACAGGCACGCTGGTATCCTCCTTACTGTCCTTGGGGCACGGGGCAGCTGGTAATCCCTCTGTCTTCTCTCAGTCGTTTTGTCCACCAGTCAGTAGGTCAGAGGTATGGCCTGGGAGTAGGGGGCAAAAGTGGCCTCAAGTTGAAGGTTACTGAACTCATACCTTTCTTGCCACTGGTGAACTGTCAACAGTGACCATTCTCAGAGTCAGCTATAGTCATGTGATCATTCATTTAAAGATACTTATCAAGCATCTACTATATAACAGGCTATGAGTTGGCCTTGAGGGCTACAGCAGTAAAAAAAACAAATGCATTGGACTTCCCTGGTGGTGCAGTGGTTAAGAATCCGCCTGCCAATGCAGGGGACACGGGTTCGAGCCCTGGTCTGGGAAGATCCCACATGCCACGGAGCAACTAAGCCCGTGCACCACAACTACTGAGCCTGCGCTCTAGAGCCCATGAACCACAGCTACTGAGCCCGCGTGCCACAACTACTGAAGCCCGCGCGCCTAGAGCCTGTGCTCCTCAACAAGAGAAGCCACCGCAATGAGAAGCCCGCGCACCGCAACGAAGAGTAGCCCCTGCTCACCACAACTAGAGAAAGCCCATGAGCAGCAACGAAGACCCAATGCAGCCAAAAATAAATAAATTAAATAAATAAATTTTAAAAATTAAAAATTAAAAAATAAAGTTGCGTAGGAGTTTGCCGGTAAACCAATACAAGGTGTTTGCTTGGGCCTAGTCAGTACTCACTAAATATTTGCTGAGTGGTGAACTGTAATTTATCAATACTGAAAATACACTGTGCAAAGGTTCTGCAGTATCAGGTGGGTCTACAGTCCAGAGCCCCAGTGCTCCTCTCCTCAGTCTCTATTCTTGGATTATAGCCCTGCTGAGGGCCTGCGGGTAGGGGAAGGGACCAAGGGAAGCATGTGCCTTGTTATTGCTCATGGCACCTGCCCTCGCCTGGGGGAGACAGAACCCCAGTGTAATATGTGTCTGAGGGAGACGGGTGCCTGGGGTTATCCCTGACCACTGGGCCTGCGAGTTCTGTCCCAACTTCAGTTCCTAATAGGTTAAGAGATCCAGGGGGTGCCGTGGGGAGCTGGGGAGGGACTGCGTCTTCTGGCCATTGTCTTCAGGGAGTGTCTCAGCCTCACGGGAGGATCAGAACAGAGAAGGCTTCTTGGAGGGGGTGGTATGGGAGACAAATCTTAAAAGGCTGTTAATACGAAGTGGGATACCTGGGAATGCCACAGGCAGCAGTGGCAGGGCAGCTGCTCCTCGGGGTGGAGACTGGGGAGCAGGCAGGGTGCCAAGAAGAGAGACATGGGTGACCTGGGTAGGAACACTTAGCCCTACTCCATACCAAGTCCCGGGCTGCTCACAACCTGTGGAATTGATTCTGTCTGCTTTCACTTTGTGACCTTCCAGCCGGGTGACAGATCTTGTAAACCAACAACAAACCTTGGAGGAGAAGATGCGGGAAGACCGGGACAGCCTGGTGGAGAGACTACACCGGCAGACTGCCGAGTATTCCGCATTCAAGCTAGAGAATGAGAGGCTGAAGGTCGGTAGTGAGAGCCGGGACCAGGACGGTTGGGTGGAGAGCAGAGGCTGGTGGTACTCCTGGTTGGGCCCCAGAGATGACCACCGGGGCCTTCAGAGGGCCTGGAGGCAGCAGTGTGATAAGAGGGCTTGTTCTGGAGTCGGAAAGACCCCGATTCAAGTCGTGACTCTGCCTCTTAGAGCTGCAGGACCTGAACGGGACGTTTCCTCCTGTGTTGCTGCGGTTTCCTCAGCGGGAGGAAATGAGGTCCTTGTGAGAAGGTGGTGATGCATGTGAAGTGCTTAGCATGACAGTCAGCCCGTGCACGTGAGATGGACCTGACTTTGAGGTTAACATTGACTCTCCTGGGGCACTGCTGGGCCCCTTCACATGCATTAATTCTCACTTTAACCTCCCAGTAGTGTAATTATTGTCGCTACTTTACAGAATAAGGAAACTGAAGCTTAGAGAGAGTTTAAGTTTCTTGCCAAAATTTTGCCCTTGGAAGCGTTGGAGTTGGGATTTGAACCTCAGTCTGACTCTGGGGCTCTAACCACTAGCTCTTGACCACTCCCTCTACACCCTCCCAGCACACCGAGGGCGAGAGGCAACCGAAAAAAGGTAGATGTTGCAGAGCCAGGTTTGATCTTGGTTTTTAGTTGATCTGGGCAATAACATCTGGATCTATTTATTTATTTATTTATTACTGATTTTTGTTAAGTAAAATTGATTTTGAGGAAGTATAATACAGAAAGGTACACAAAATGAACATAACTTTGTCCATCAGTCACCCTGATTGAACCTTAAAACCAGCACCCCGGTGACCTTGCCTAGTTACAGACACCCCCTGCCAAGGGCACGGTTATCCTGACTTCTGTCACCACAGATTAGTTTGCCTGGTTTTGAACTTTGTGCCTGGCCTTTATGGCTTTTACTCAGCATTAAGTTTGTGGAAGTTATCCATGTCCTGTGTGGCAGTTCATCATTCTCAGTGCAGTGCAGTGTATGAATGTACCACGATGTGTTTATCCATTCTACTGTAGATGGACATTTGGGTTGTAGAACACCCTTGTACCTCTTTTGGTGCATATATTTGGTGTATTTTTACAGTTTCTATACCTTGAAGTATAATAGAAATGCCAGGTCATCAGGTGATATACACAAATTCAGCTTTGGTAGATGTCACCAAGTAGTAAAGCAGTTGTACAGATTTCCACTCCCATCAGGGATATGTGAGATAACACTTGGTATTGTCCATCTTCTTCATTTTAGCCACTCTGGTGGGAGTATAGTAGTATCTCATTTGTTGTAGTGCAATTGTTGGATAAATGACAGACAACCCCCATGTCTAACAATTAGCTGGGGTATTGGTTGCAGTATGGTATGTCTGTGTGGTGAAACACAGTGTGACTGTTCAAAATGATTGTAGAAGTGTATTTTCCTAGCTGTTATCATTACAAAGGTAAAATATGCTCGTAGTGAAAGTTGAAAACATCACAGAAATGTTATAGAGAAGTGAAGGTCTCTGTTAACCGTAGATGTGTATTTTTCCAGTTTTTTCCCCTGATACTCACATACACATTCAAACACATGCACATCCATTCATCCAGCCATTATTCTGCAGCTCGCTTTTCTCCTTCAACCATATTCCATGGATATCTTTTTAGATTTTTTTTTTTTTGCTTTATCTCTTTCTTTTAAATGATTGCTTATTATTTTATTGAGATACCGTGATTTATTTTGTCCCATCTGCTAAGGTGAGCATTTGGGTTGTAGGAGAACATTCATTGATGAGAGAAGTAGTTCCCAACTTACTTGTTAATTGAAAAAGTTCATTGCAAGGCAGTAAGTATATCATAATCCCATTCTTACTGGAAAAAATAAAATAGCTACACAGTTTATCAATATATAGCCATATAATAAGGCATCATGATTCATTTTTCTTGGTTTTATATCCCTTTTCTTTAGTGATAATGTAGTGCTCTTTTTTTTTTCGGCCAAGCCACAAGGCTTGTGGGATCTTAGTTCCCTAACCAGGGACTGGACCCGGCCCCCCGGCAGTGAAAGTGCCGAGTCCTAACCACTGAACCACCAGGGAATTCCCCCATAATGTACTGCTTTTGTAATAAGAACAAAAAACATAGGAGTCTCTTATTTGCATCTGTATTCACTTGAGTTGGTCTTATCAGGAATCCTGCCCTGGTGCCTCTCTGAGGAAACCTGCTGGCGTGGGTTTGAGTAGGTGGGGCTTCCCTTTGCTGGCCCCTCGGAGTAGGAGCTGGGGTTGGGATGGCCACCTGCTCCGGAACCTTCCCGCTGGTCACCGACGAGCCATCCCTTCTAGGCTAGCTTCGCCCCGATGGAGGAGAAACTCAACCAGGCGCACGTCGAGGTTCAGCAGCTGAAGGCATCGGTTAAGAACTACGAGGGAATGATTGACAACTATAAGAGTCAGGTAGGCCTCTCAGGTGCCAAGCCTGCCAGGGCAGCGCCTCCCAGCAGGCTGGGATGGAGATTCACCATAAGGCCTCTCCTGGGAAGGTGTTTTTCACCAAAACTTGGCTCTGCCCAAGATGGCCCGATGCTTTGTTGGTCCCCAGGTGATGAAGACCAGACTGGAGGCTGATGAAGTGGCTGCCCAGCTGGAACGCTGTGACAAAGAGAACAAGATCCTTAAAGATGAGATGAACAAAGAGATCGAAACGGTACTGCTCCCCTTGCTCGCCTTCTTCCCCTACCCAGTCCCATGTCTGTCAGTCTGTCCCTCTTGTTTGTCATTGGCCCTCTCCGATGTGGGTGACAGAGATTCATGAAGGTTCTTATTGCTGGGCTGGTCCACTCTACCGTGTACGTAGTCTCTCCTTCCTCGTCTCATCTCTTCCTTCTCTCCTGCTTCCTCGTTATCCCTCTTTCTCATCCTTGTTTCCTTCTTTCTTCACTTTCCTCGAAAAAAATTTCCCCTGCTTGGAACATCCAAGTGGATTCAAATCCACAGATCTGCCAGGCCTTAGCTGTGCCTATTTCATTCTGTGTGGTGTCTTTATTTTGCGCCAACCAAAAGTGTTCCTCCTGTCCCCTTCCCCAAAGAGCCTTATTCTTCTAGGGACGACTTGGCTCTCTAGAAGCAAAGGGGTCATCTTAATAGTAACCCTGGAGATGGATTGAGTCCAGGCTCAGCCATTAACTTGTTGCATAACCTTGGGCAAGTCACTGCCTCTCTCTAGTCCTCAGGCCCCTCGTTAATACAAGGATGGACTAAGAACAGATAGGTCGTAGCTTTCCCTCTGACCTAGAGCATCGTGATTGCCTTCCTAGGGGCTTTGAGGTTAGACTAGACTTGAATCCTGGCTCTGCCAATTTGTAGCTGAGTGACCATGGGCAAATGATCCTTTGATCCTCAGCGTCCTTATATGGGGATAACAGCACCTACTTAATAGGTTGTTGTATGAATTTAATGAGTAATGCCTGGGTCCTGGAGTTTGCTACATGGTTGCCATTATTCTTCAATGACTGAAGGAGTGGCAGGCTCAAGTGGCCAGTCAGGGCCAAGTGTGTCCCCCCAGAGAACAGCTAGACACCCTCAGTGGCCTGCAGGGAGGCCGCACTTCTGCCCGTGGATCTTTCAGGATCCTTTCTGGGGACTGAGGGCGGCCCTGCCCTAAATCCAAAGCACTCTGCCTGGCCTCTTCAGCAGCCAGGCCCTTCCCAACGGCGGGCCCCTCTCTCCCGCTCCAGGCGCGGAGGCAGTTCCAGTCCCAGCTGGCTGACCTGCAGCAGCTGCCTGATATTCTCAAGATCACCGAGGCTAAGCTGGCAGAGTGCCAAGACCAGCTGCAGGGCTATGAGAGGAAGAACATCGACCTCACAGCCATCATATCAGACCTGCGCAGCCGGGTAAGGGACTGGCAGAAAGGTTCCCACGAACTGGCCCGAGCAGGGGCCCGCTTACCAAGATGAGCTGCACGGCCCCCCCCCGCCCCAGGGAGGACCACTTCCTTTTTCTTGGCTGCCGCTTTCTCAGAGGAGTGAGCTATCATCAGTGCTGTGAAATAAAAGTCTGGTGTGCCAAATGCCTTGTGTTTGCACCAAGTGATTGTAGTCATAGGAGCCGCCACTCGATTGGAGCTGCCGGGCCCTCCTGCTCTTGCCCCCCGAGGGCTCCAAGTCTCCGCCGGCCTCTGCCCTTCACGCTCCGCTGCTGCCCTCAGCCATGCGCCACCAGCAGACACCAAGCCATAGGTTTTCTTTTTTTCCATCTTTCTCTTGCTTTAGCTGCCTTTCCGTAGTCTTAACAGACCCCTTGCCTGAGCTAGGGGTCCTGAAAGAGGACTTCCTTTCTACCAGAAGCAGTCTGCCTCTGGGTTACTGGAACCAAGCCTACGGTGTCTAAGAGAGGAAGAAATGCTATGCCTCTCGTCTGCACTGTGACCTTGGGCAAGACCCTTCCCCCCTCTTAACCTGCTTCCTTGTAGTACCGGTGAAAGTAGCTACCATTGTTTGAGCACGTGCTCGGTGCTCCAGCATTCCCTGATTGAATTCTCCCAGGAACTTTGTAAGGGGTCTTATTTTCCCCGTTTTACAGAAAGCAGCCCAGGGCATAGAGAGGAGAAGTCATTGCCTGAGGTCACAGAGCTAATACTTGTCAACAGGGATTGGAACCCAGCCAGCTCTGTCTGGTTCCCAAGCCCAGGTTCTCAGCACTCTTAAATCACTAGGCTTCTCTTGAACCTGAGCGTTCTCAGGGCCTTTCAGGCCCAGACGTCTGAGGCTTCTGCAGAAAGCAGCCTTCTGGATAACTTCTCAAACTTGCCAGCCTGAAGGACTCAGTAGATTTTCTGTGGCCTTGCCTGCATTTGTCCCCAGTTAAGAAGAATGAACTCAGCGGTCCCAACAACATCCTCGGTAAAGCTCCGTGGTGTGTCATGTGGGCCAGTTAGGCCTGCCGTCTGCTTCTGCCTTCTCACGTCCACCCAGATCCCACTGACTGGCCTCTCCTGATCAAGGAAGTGTCGTCGTGGCTCTTCAGGATCGAAGCTGGCTTCTCTTGGCGCGGGAAAGCCTTCAGTCTCGGGGGTCGGGCCTAACCTGTCCCCTCTCTCCCCTCTCCTCCAGGTTGTGCGTTGAGACTCAGATGCCTGCTGAGGGCAGTGTGCCTTTCTCCTGGGTGTGGATGACAGGTCACAGGGAGAAGGGAGGGCTGTACCGGGAAGTTCTTTCGTAAACCAGTCTGTGTTCCTGTCATTTTAGATCGAACATCAGGGGGACAAGCTGGAGATGGCGAGAGAGAAACATCAGGCTTCCCAGAAGGAAAATAAACAGCTGAGTCTGAAGGTGGATGAACTGGAGAGGTTAGAGGCACTTGGTCCCATCTCTGTCCTCTTCCTAGGACCTGAGACTTTCAGCCACTTAGCTGCCCTGGGCTTAGTGTGCAGAAGTGTTTGAGGGACTCAAGGCCCTGGAAGGTACTAGGCAGACCTTAGAGGAAAAGCTGCTTCCATTGCAGTGGTAAGCGTTGTGGGAGAGAGGAAGGTGGTCTCCGACCAGGGGGGACGCTCCGTAACAGTGTGATCAAGATCAGACCATCCATAGGCATCACCTATCAGAAAGGCACGCTTCGTCCCAGCAAACCGGCAGGGCCAGGAGGCTGCAGTGGGGGCCTCCCCCCATTCTGCTCTTTGTTCCCGATCGTCCTTCCCAAGACCTTTCTGATCTGTTCTTCCCTGTTCCTCACGGACTGTTGGAAGCAGTCGGGTAATGAGGACACGTTTTGGAATCAGAAGCTCTGGCCCTTGGTCCCAACTTGGCCACTTAACCTGCATTGTGATCTTGAGCAAGTCATTTCACCCTTTGAACTCTGTTTACTCATCTTGAGAAAGGGACCAAGCAAGGTAGGGATAACAATCCAGCTCATGGGGTTATTGTGAGTCCTCCATGAGATAATCCTCAAAGGGCTTAGCACATTACCCGGCATGCAAAAATGCACCATATAGGTTAGTATATACGAGTTGGTATTTTAGATGTGAGGAAACTGACCTCCGGGAGAGGTTAAGTGACTTGCCCAAGGTCACATAGCTGGTACTTGGCAAAGCTGCGACTTAGACTGTCTTCCTCCAGGGCTTTTAGCGTCTGTAAAATGAGGGCTGGAGCCTCAGTTTTCAGAGATGAAAGGCTTGGGGTCCCAGGAGGCTGTAACTGGCCCAGGTGGCTCACACAGCCTGCCAGCAGGGACTTAAAGCAGGTGGTCTTCCCTGGGCTCCACCTCTACTCTGCTGGCCTCGAAGATGTAGCTGGATTCAGCAGGACTTGCAGAGCTCCTTAAATTGGAAGGTGCTCTGGAAGTGCAGCGGGGACCATGTGTACACACGGGGTGGTCAATCCTGCCCCATGGCTGGTCACGTATGATGTTGAGTGGTCCAGCTGAAGTCCCTTTGCTGAGGGAGGCAACAGTGAACAGAAGAAGTTGAGCGCGTGGGTTTCGGTGACAGACGTGCTAGCTGTGCTGGCCTCAGCCAATGACTTCTCCTCTCTTCAGCTCAGTTTCTTCATCTGTAAAGTGGGGATCATGGTGGAACCCACCTGCCTGAGCCGCAAGTTGTCACATTACACGTGATGACATACAGACTTAGCACAGCCGCGGTCAGTCTGTGCTTCTCCCACTCTTCGTACAGCTCCTTGCCGCCTTGCTGCTCAGCAGATTTCTTTGGTTTATTCCTGTTGTTCCCTGGAGATTCTTGGTGTGATGAGAACCCCAGCCCGGGGTGGCTGGCAGCCCCCAGCTGTGTGGAACAGGACAGGTAGGGGGACGAGCAGGATCTGATTGAATGCTGTCACCTAGGAAACTGGAGGCGACCAGTGCCCAGAATATCGAGTTCCTACAGGTGATTGCCAAGAGGGAGGAGGCAATCCACCAGTCCCAGCTGCGACTAGAGGAGAAAACCCGGGAATGTGGGACGCTGGCGAGGCAGTTGGAGAGTGCCATTGAAGATGCCAGGAGGCAGGTCAGTCTCAATTCTATTACTAACCTATCTCTGTGTCTTTGGACAAATCACCTAACCTCTCTGAGCCTATCTCTCCATCTGAGAAATGGGCATATAGAAGTAGTACCTGCCTCATGAAATCATCATAAGGATCAAGTGAGCAATTATTGTAAAGGACTTGGCACTTTTTTCGCAACTGCTCCTTTGATTGCTGCCTGAGTGGGCCTCAGACAGGTGTACCACGTCTTAGGTGATGACTCATGGAGAGTTGGCAAAGGGCAGGTAAAGTGGGGTTGCAGAAGTTGTCCCCATAGTTTGCTCCTGCCCTGAGGCTCCAGAGAATTGTCCGCAGCGAGACCAGTTAGTGGGAGCGGCCCAGCCTTCTCTTTACCAGGTGTTCCCCACGCCAGGTAAGCCAGCCCCACCTCTGTGCCTTTCGGGCAGGTGGAACAAACCAAGGAGCACGCAGCCTCCAAGGAGCGAGCAGCCCAGAACAAAATCCTGGACCTTGAGACCCAGCTGAGCAGGACCAAGACTGAACTCAGCCAGCTCCGGCGGAGCCGGGACGATGTGAGTCGGGCTGGGGGTGGGAGGATGGGGTAGGAGCAGACAAGAAGGGAGTGGGTTGAGATCTGAGCTTCCTGGCGCCTGCAGGGCAAGATGTTTTGTTGTTTTTATGAATATGACGTGGTTTTATTTTTCTTGCATCACTTTCCCATCCCGTCAGGATATCCCAGGCCAATCCCCTTTTTTATTAACAGTTTTGTTAAGACAGCATTTACCGTAAAATTCCCTCATTTAAATTGCACAATTTAGTGGTTTTGAGTATATTCAGTGTTGTGCCGTTATCACCACAATCCAGGTTTAGAATATTTTCAGAAAGAAAATTACCCATTAGCAGCCACTCCCATTCCCCTGCCCTCAACCCCTGGCAACCACTAATAACGTCTCTGTCGCTATGGGTTTGTCTGTTCTGGATGTCACACACACTTGGCCCTGGCCCCGTTCCTCCTCTTAGGCTGACCGCCGCTACCAGAGCCGCCTGCAAGATCTGAAAGACCGCCTGGAGCAGTCGGAGAGCACGAACCGCAGCATGCAGAACTACGTCCAGTTCCTCAAGTCGTCCTATGCCAACGTGTTTGGGGATGGTCCCTACACTTCCTACCTAACGAGCTCTCCCATCCGCTCCCGGTCTCCTCCTGCCTAAGGCGGCCACTCTTGGGCTAGGAGCTCGGATGGATGCCGTGGGAACTGAGGCGTTGCTAAGCCATACCCGGAAAGCCTGTTGGTTTCCTCTCTCGTCCTGTGATGAAGTATGTTCAGGATCTTGTCTTAGCTACTAGCTCCAGAAAAGTGCCTGAAGCAGCAGGGGATGAAGCAGAACCCACTTAGTTCTCTCCTCTCTGATAGCATCGCCTGACGGAAGTTTTTAATTACCCTGACAGGCCTTAAAGTTACTACTATTAGGGTCAGATTTTAACTCACCGTGACTTTGCTCATTCCTTCCCCAAGAGGATGTTTGGACTGGACTTTGCCTCCAGTTCCCTTACACCTCTCTTCTTTTTAGGACTCTCTCTTGGGTTTTCCCTGACCTGAACCAGCAGGAGCTGTTCGCCAGAGGTCCTCACCGCTCCTCATGTTCACTTGCTGTTTTCCTTATTTCATGGGTACGGTGTTTTCCCCAAGGTGCTCGCCTCCCAAGCCCAGTGGAAACCTCTCCTGGCCAAGTTTCCTCAAGGCCACTTGCCCTCACGCACTTGCCAACAGACACTCGAGGGCTTATGTCCAGTTCGCCTTGTAAAAGTACAATCCCAATCTCATTGATTTTTCTCTTTGCCAGGTTTGTATCTGTGGAATGCATTTATTCTTGAAACATGTGCATTGTTTTACAAAAAGCTTTTATAATCAATATTTAAGGCTCCATTGGATGATTTCCTTTACCCACCCCAGCCCTCTTCTAAAAATGATTCAGTAAAATGCTGCAGGAGAGCCAGTAAACGTTTTTAAAGGACTTGGTGCGTGAGACTCTTCATTTCATTTTGGCCAGGTTGGCTCTTTCTCCTTTGTGTGCTTTCACTTACAATCCCATGAAAGGCCTGGAGGAGACACACTGAAAGGCACTGCTCAGTGTGTGAGGGCAGACTACTTTAGCTGTTAGGAGGAAGATGGGATGTGTATGTACTACTATTTTTTTAATGTTAATTGCTTTCTGAATGATAAGATTATGGGCTGTTTTTGTCCTCTTCACATTTTCCTGTATTTAAAAGAAAAGAAAATTCTTCAGAGAGAAGAGAACAAATTTGGTATACTATGCTGGTACTGACCTCTGGGTGATCCAGTCTGGTCCTCTCTCAGCCACTCTAACCCAAGTCCAAGAACTCCCCTATGTCCTCAAAAGCAATGGCTCCCACCCAGGCATCTGGATTTCACTACCAGAACCGCCCCCGCCCCCCATCCCCCCGTTTTGGAGACATTCGTAGTTTCCAGCTTTTAATGTTTTGGGTTTTTTTGTTTGTTTGGTTTTTAATTTTATTTCCAGCTTTTGATTTTGCCAAGGAAGTTCACTGAAATCACTACTACCAGCTACCACTGCCACAAAACCAAGCCTATTTTCACACCCTAAACATAAATGGACTTGAACTTTCATACAATGTATGAAAGCTCTTCCTAAGAAAAGACAGTTGGCAAACTTACACCAATGTGCATACATTTCTGTATATCCCATTATTCTTGTTTTTGTCAAACTAATGAAAACCTCCTCAGTGCAGGGTTCTGCTATTTGTAATGATGGTGTGGGAAACACCTCTTTTCCGGTCCATTGCTGGGATTCTCCCAAGAGCGTTCTATTTTTCTTTGTAAAATGTTGTATTCCAAAAAGTCCAGAGAGTTTGTGGAAAATGTTTATATTGCTTCAAACTCGACAGTTTTCCTTTCTGTGTCAGACTGAGATCCCATGAAATGGGCAAAAGGGTCCAAAGTTAAAAGATCCTAGTTAAAGCTGGCCTCAGGCAATGGTGAACGTTTCATTTACTGAGATATAATTCACATAAAATGCACTCTTTTAAAGTGTATAATTCAGTGGCTTTTAGTATATTCAAAGTTGTGCGACCACCACCTTTATCTAATTCTCGAACATTTTCATCACACCCCAGTGGAACCCATACCATTAGCAGCTGCTCCCCATTCCCCTCCCCCCAGCCCCTGGCAACCACTAACAGTCTCTTTGTTTCTCTGGCTTTGTCACTCTGGACATTTCACATAAATCATACCATATTGTGACTGGCTTCTTTCACTCAGCATGATGTTTTCAAGGTTCATTTCGTAGCATGTATTTGTACTTCATTTTTATGGCCCAATAATATTACATTGTGTGGATACACCATATTTTATTGACTCATTGGTTGACGAACACATGTGTTTCCATTTTTTGGCTGTTACAAGTAATTCAATATTCTACCAGTTTTTTGTGGACACATTTCTTTTGCGTATATATTTAGTAAATATATGGGTTAATGGTAACTTTATTTTTGGCCGCAGGCAGGCGGGATCTTAATTCCCCGACCAGGGATGGAACCCGCGCCCCCTGCAGTGGAAGCGCAGAGTCTTAACCACTGCCAGGGAAGTCCCTCTTTAACCTTTTGATGAACTGCCAGACTGTCTTCCACAGGAGTTGCCCCATTTTAGAGTCCCACTGGCAGCGTATGTATGAGGGTTCCAATTTCTCCACATGCTCATCAATACCTTTTCAGTTTTCTGCAACCTGGAAGGCCCAGCCTTCTAAATCCCCCAGGTCGGAGGTCCCTACAAGGGAACGAGCCTCGGGCCAAGCCCTGTGCGCAGGCGCGTTGGTGGGCGGGCTCAGCGCCGGAGGCGGGGCCATGCAGCCGTTAGGGGCGGGGTTGAACTGCGCCGCAACGTGTGCGCCCCGGAAGCGGAAGCGAGCACCTGTTTCCGGGCGGCTGATTCGAGGACTTGTTTTGTACCAAGCGGCGCCCCTGGAGAACTGTAGCGGGGCAGGCCATGCCTTCCGAGGGTCGCTGCTGGGAGACCCTGCAGGCGCTGCGCAGGTCTGACAAAGGTCACCTTTGCTACCACCGCGATTGGCTGCTGCGGGGCGAGGTGAGCAGTGGCCCCAAAGGGGGCGGTGGTTCTTCCTGCCCCTCGTCACGGGACTCTGCTCTTCCCTAGCCCTTGGCATGTCCTGCGCCAGGGAACCCGTGCGTTCTTGTAACAGCCCGGGTTTGCTGCTTGACTCGTGTGTGCATCACCGTCTCTCGCCTATTCTAGCCTTCCGTGGAGCGCCCCTTCAGAGGTGCTCTTTGAAGGCTTCATTGCTCCCCGCAGCTGGCGTTAGGTGCCTGCGCCTATGTTGTCAAAGCAATCCTGGCCTCTCAGGGTCAGTTAGGTTACTGCGCGTCTCTTGTGTTAGGAGATCCAGATTTAGCGGTGAACGGTTAACAGGACCTAACCTATTGCTGCCAGTGAAATGACCAAATTTTTAGACGACGTTGGACGGACCTGGGAACTTTAATGGGGGCTTGGTCACTGCATCTAAGATACGCAAAGCCCTGTACTAGACCGCGCAGGTGGGGGAATATAGAGACAGTTAAGGCATAGCTTCTCTTCCCGAGTTGCTGGTAATCTAGCTCCAGGTATGATGTCTTGTCTTTTCAGACTTAAATGGGAAACACTTCTAAAGCATTTCTGTCTTTATGTCTTTGACGGTTTTAAAGAATACATACCTTACATTCTATAGGATGAATTCCAGCATGAATCTGTATGGTGTAAACTCAGGTTATGCATTCTTGGCAGGAATACCACAGAAATGATGCTGTGCTCTCAGGAAGTCACATCAGTCACACATAGATGCTTCAGCCCATCCCAACACTGGTGATGCTCACCTTGATCACTTGGTTACAATGGTAACTTCCAGATATTTCCACGTAAAATTCACTTAAAATTCATCATTTTCCCTTTTGTAACTTCTTAGTATTTTGTTGGGAGGTAGTCCAAGATTACACCAAAATATTTTTTTCTTATCAAACCTCCACCCTTAGCATTTATTGGTGATTTCTTCCTGAATCAGTCTTTTCTGTGATGTAGACGAATGGTGTTTCTTTATAGCTACCATTCCTACGTTTGTTAGCTGGCATTCTACTGTAAGGAAGAGCTTTCTTTTCTCTTCCGTTTAATTATTCATATCAGAATCCTCATGGATTCCTTCTGTTTAATTGTTTATATCAGTATCCTCATGGGTTCCTATTTTATTCAGTGAGTCGTGATCCACTACTTGTAACCTTGTGTGTGTATATTTGCCAGTTTATGTCTTTTGCTCATTTTTCTATTGGGGTTTTGCCAATATTTTATAAGTTCTGTATGTATTAGGGATAATATTCCTTTATCTGTGATATATATTGCATCTTTTTTTCTAGTTTGTCAGTTGAAATTGTTTTCTCCGTTGATGGTGTTTTTTATGGGTATGGGTTTATTTTTTACATTTGAAACTTTGCTCGTGGAATTTATTTTGCTGGAATTTATTTTGCTGGAATTTATTATTTATTTTATTATTTATTTTATTATTATTTATTTTATTATTTTGCTGGAATTTATTTTGCTGGAATTTATTTTGCTCGAATTTATTTTGCTGGAATTTATTTGCTGGAATTTATTTTGCTGGAATTTATTTTGGCGTAAAGAAAGAGTAAAAAGTTGTCTCAAATTCAACATCCTTCCATGATAAAAACTCTTCCCAAAGTGAGTATAGAGGGAACATATCTCAACATAATAAAAGCTACTTTTATTATGGGACAAATAAAGCTACTTTTATTGTGGGACAGACCCACAGCCAACACAATACTCAGTGGTGGTGAAAAGCTGAAAGCCTTCCTGCTAAAATCTGGAGGAAGACAAGGATGCCCCCTCTCACCACTCCTATCTAATATAGAATTGGAAGTCCTAGCCACAGCAGTCAGACAAGGGAAATAAATAAAAAGGTATCCAAATCAGAAGGGAAGGGGTAAAATTGTTATTATATGCAGATTACATGGTACTATCTATAGAAAACCCTAAAGACTCCACAGAAAAACTACTAGAACTGATAAATAAATTCAGCAAGGTAGCAGGATATGAGATTAACATACAGAAATCTGTTGCATTTCTTTACACTAACAATGAAATATCAGAAACGGAAAGTTTAAAAAAAAAAAAAACTCTTTTAAAGTCACATCCCCCCCCCAAAAAAAAAACCTTAGAAATAAACCTGACCAAGGAGGTGAAAGACTTATATTCTGAGAACTGTAAAACACTGATAAAGGAAAGGAAATTGAAGATGATTCAAAAAGAAATGGAAAGATATCCCATGCTCTTGGACTGGAAAAATTAATATTAAAATAGCCATACTACCCAAAGCAATCTACAGATTTATTGCAATCTCTATCAAATTACCCACGACATTTTTCACAGAACTAGAACAAGTAATCCTAAAATTTATATGGAAGCACAAAAGACCCAGAATTGCCAAAGTAATCCTAAGGAAAAAGGACAAAACTGAAGGCATAACCCTCCCAGACTTTAGACAATACAACAAAGCTACAGTAATCAAAACAATGTGGTATTGGGACAAAAACAGACATATGGATCAATGAAACAGAATAGAGAGACCATAAATAAACCCACACACCTACAGTCAATTAATCTTCAACAAAGCAGGCAAGAATATACAATGGAGAAAGGACAGTCTCTTCAGAAAGGTGTTGGGAAAGTTGGACAGCTGCACGTGAATCAATGAAGTTAGAACACTTCCTCACAGCATACACAAAAATAAACTCAAAATGGCTTAAAGACTTAAATATAAGACAAGACACCATAAAACGCCTAGAGGAGAACATAAGCAAAACATTCTCTGTTTTGACATAAATCATAGCAGTGTTTTCTTAGTCTTCCAAGGCAATAGAAATAAAGCAAAAATAAACAAATGGGACCTAATCAAACTTACAAGCTTTTGCACAGCAAAGGAAACCATAAACAAAACAAAGACAACCCATAGACTGGGAGAAAATATTTGTAAATGATGAAACCGACAAAGGCTTAATTTCCAAAATATCCAAGCAGCTCATACAACTCAATAACAAAAACAAACAACCCATTCCAAAAATGAGCAGAAGACATTTCTCCAAAGAAGACATACAGATGGCCAATAGGCACATGATAAGATGCTCAACGTCGCTAATTATCAGAGAAATGCAAATCAAAACTACACTGAGGTACCACCTCATGCTGGTCAGAATGGCCATCATTAAAAAGTCTACAAATAATAAATGCTGCAGAGGATGTGGAGAAAAGGGAAGCCTCATACACTGCACCTCAGTGTATGAGGCTTCCCTTTTGAAAAGATACCTGCACCCCAATGTTCTTAGTAGCACTATTTACAATAGCCAAGACGTGGAAGCAACCTAAATGTCCATTGACAGATGAATAAAGAAGATGTGGTATATGTATACAATGAACTACTACTCAGCCATAAAAAGAATGAAATAATGCCATTTGCAGCAACGTGGATGGACCTAGACATTATCAGACTAAGTGAAGTAAGCCAGAAAGAGAAAGACAAATACCATATGATACCACAAGTGGAATCTAAAATATGATACAAATGAACTTTTTTTTTTTTTTTTTTTGGCTGCATTGGGTCTTCATTGCTGCACGTGGGCTTTCTCTAGTAGCGGCGAGTGGGGGCTACTCTTCATTGTGGTGCGCGGGCTTCTCATTGCGGTGGCTCCTCTTGTTGTGGAGCACGAGCTCTAGGCGCACGGGCTCAGTAGTTGTGTCTCGCGGGCTCTAGAGTGCAGGCTCAGTACTTGAGGCGCACGGGCTTAGTTGCTCCGCAGCATATGGGATCTTCCCGGACCAGGGCTCGAACCCGTGTCCCCTGCACTGGCAGGCAGATTCTTAACCACTGCGCCACCAGGGAAGCCCACAAATGAACTTATTTACAAAACAGAAACAGACTCACAGACATAGAAAACAAATATATGGTTACCAAAGAGGAGAGGGGAAAGGGAGTGGTGGGAGGGATAAATTAGGAGTTTGGGATTAGCAGACTACTATATATAAAATAGATAAACAGGGCTTCCCTGGTGGCGCAGTGGTTGAAATTCTGCCTGCCAATGCAGGGGACACGGGTTCGAGCCCTGGTCTGGGAAGATCCCACATGCCGCCGAGCGACTAGGCCCGTTGAGCCACAATTGCGGAGCCTGCGCGTCTGGAGCCTGTGCTCCACAACAAGAGAGGCTGCGACAGTGAGAGGCCCGCGCACCGCGATGAAGAGTGGCCCCCGCTTGCCGCAACTAGAGAAAGCCCTCGCACAGAAACGAAGACCCAACACAGCCATAAATAAATAAATAATTTTAAAAAGAAATAGATAAACAACAAGGCCCTACTGTATACCACAGGGAATTATATTCAATATCCTGTAATAAACCATAATGAAAAGAATATGGAAAAGTACTTATATATATATTCAGGTATGTGTATCTGAATCACTTTGCTGTATACCAGAAACTAACACAGCATTGTAAGTCAACTACACTTCAGTTTAAAAAAGAAAGTTGTTGTCTCAACATTACTTCCAATATGTCTTTAAAATGAGCCTTGTCACTGTATAAAGTGTGCATACAGCCTGTGTGCTTCTATGTCTAGATTATTCCCCATGGGTTGAATATCTGTTTATTGTATACACACTCTAGATCAGTAGTTCTCAACCGCAGCATCATTGACATTTTGGGCTCAGCCAGATAATTCTTTGTGGTAGGGGCTGCTGTTGCTGTATGGGGCATTGTAGGGTGTTAAACAGCATCCCTGGCCTCTACCCAGTAAATGCCAGTAGTATCCTCCCAGTCGTGACAACCAAAAGTGTCTCCAGACATTACCCAGTGTCATCTGGGGAGTAAAATTATCCCTGCTGGAGAACCACTGATTTACGTAACATAATAGCTTGTGATTTCTGAGTAGTTATTATGTGCCAGGTACTGTGCTGAGTTCTTTATATCTATTACTCATTTAATTCTCCCCAAATGTTTTGAGGTAGATCCCCTATTATTCCATTTCAGAAGAAATGAACCTTAGGCACAGAGAGGTTAGGTAATTTGCCCATGGTTATACAGGTAAGTGGAATACAGAGATGGAATTCAAACCAAGAAAGGCTAGTTCCAAACTCAAGACTCTTAACACTATTATACTGTTTTTCCATGTTTCCTGATAATATTTTCCTGACACTGAGTAAAGTTCTCAGCCAAAATTTGCTGTATACTTTAACTACAGTTAAGTAGTGTACGTTTCTTTGGTTTAGAGCACTGTACACCAAACATATAGAGATAACAGATAACTGGTACAGTTGAACAACTCCACACACATATTGGAGAGTGTCTGGGACTTGTTTTATGGTCTTTATATTGTAGAACCTATTTTATTTAAGCCATTGGCTCTTACATCAGTAACCACTTTTTAATTAATTAATTAATTTATTTATTTTTGGCTGCGTTGGGTCTTCGTTGCTGTGCGTGGGCTTTCTCTAGTTGCTGCGAGTGGGAGGCTACTCTTCTCTGCAGTGCGCGGGCTTCTCATTGTGGTGGCTTCTCTTGTTGTGGAGCACGGGCTCTAGGCGCGCGGGCTTCAGTAGTTGTGGCTCACAGGCTCCGGAGTGCAGACTCAGTAGTTGTGGTGCACAGGCTTAGTTGCTCCGCAGCATGTGGGATCTTCCGGACCAGGGATCAAACCCATGTGCCCTGCATTGGCAGGTGGCTTCTTAACCACTGCGCCACCAGGGAAGTCCCTCGTAACCACTTTTCTATGCCTATTTTTTATTTGCATATTTTCATTTTAAAAAGTATAACATGTTCATTTAGAAATTAGATACAGAAAATTAGAATAAGTAGAAATATGTCACTGATCACCCAAGCTTAACTTCTGGTGTATTTCCTTCAAATTTGTTAGGGTATTTATTTGTATTTATTTTATATCATTGTAGACATATTTATTTATACTCTTGTTTTTTCACTTAAAATTGAATCTTGGGGGAGGAGGAAATGGAGTAAGGTCGTCAAAAACTAGAAACTTCCAGTTGTAAGATAGATAAGTACTAGGGATGTAATATACAACTTGACGACTGTTAGCTAACACAGCTATACCATATATAGGAAAGTTAAGAGAGTACATGCTGAGAGTCTCATCACAAGAATAAGTTTTTTTTCCTTTTTTCTTTCTTTTGATTATATCAATATGAGAAGATGGATGTTGTTAGTTGAACCTATTTAATCATTTTACAATATATAAAAATCAAACCATCGTGTTTACGCCTTAAACTTTTACAATGGTGTATGTCAATTATTTTTCAATAAAACTGGAAAAATTTGAACCTTACATAGGATTCACAATTGGTGTTTTTAAATGACTAATATTCACTGAGTGTGTATACCATAGTTTACTTCAAAATTCCTTTCATGTTCTTTTCTGTTACAACATTTTAGATTGCTTTCAAATCTGCTTTAATGACCATCTTTGTGCATTGTTCCTTTTTCTGTAGTTAGGGTTATTTAGTCTGATACTCTAAAAGGATAATAGTCAAGGTCGTTATCAAGAAGCTACTGTACTTTCTCTTCATCTCTGATTGTTAATACAGTTACTTTGGGTCTTCGGTATGTATGTATGTATATATTTATTTAGGCCTTCTTAGGTTTTCAGTAAAGCATGTAGTGGATTATAAGGACAAAATTATTTTTGATTGCTTAGATCAGTTGACATGCAAGTTGAGCTTAACCTTCTTCTTCTCTCTAGGATGTTTTAGAAGAATGTATGTCTCTTCCCAAGCTGTCTTCTTACTCTGGATGGGTAGTAGATCATGTCCTACCCCATATGCAAGAGAACCCACCTCCCTCTGAGACTTCAACATCCCCTAGATCTACTTCAGCCCTCGACCAACCTTCATCTGTTCCCAAATCTCCTGTCAGAGACCCTGCCTTCTCACCAGCCTCCTCAGCAACACCAAATGGAACCAAGGTAACGCTTTTGATCAACTTAAGGCAAAAGACAATGGTGGCTGCAAAGTTGAAGTGTTTAACATTGTCATACTACAGTGACCTTACTCTGGAGAAAATAATGGTTGCTTCTTCGAATCCTTGTAGCTGTTTGTAGCGACAGTGTTTACCACATCACCCAGCGTTCTCTTTATGAAGACCCAGAGAGAGAAATTCCTCTCTATTCTTAGTACCAAGAATAGTAATTAATTTCATGGGCAAGTGGATTGTTTTTTCTCATGAGCATTGCATCTGTTTAACTCAACAAGGTCTCCCTTTTTGTTGTTGGCTGCTGGAAAGCTTAGAGTAAATTTTATACTTGCTCTTAGATTTACATACCTTATTGTTGCTTCTGTATGAGTTTTTACCTTCTTTTTGGCTCTATTTTGTTCCTGCCTTTGTTTCTCCCACTTAAAACAGTTAAATTGGTGCTGGTGCTCTGCTCTTCTCTTCTCTTTCTTTGTATCTCTAGAGGTATTTATTTATTTATTTATGGCTGCGTTGGGTCTTAGTTGCTGCACACGGGTTTTCTCTAGTTGCAACGAGCGGGGGCTACTCTTCGTTGCAGTGTGCGGGCTTCTCATTGCAGTGGCTTCTCTTGTTGCGGAGCATAGGCTCTAGGCATGCGGGCTTCAGTAGTTGTGGCTTGCAGGCTCTAGAGCACAGGCTCTGTAGTTGTGGTGCATGGGCTTAGTTGCTCCGCGACATGTGGGATCTTCCTGGACCAGGGTTCAAACCCATGTCCCCTGCACCGGCAGGCGGATTCTTAGCCACTGCACCACCAGGGAAGTCCTGTTGTTATGTTTTAGGTTCCTTTATAAGCTGCATTAAATCCTTTCTGGATCAAAGTAAGGTATAACAAGTAGTATTTGGCCTAGAATGTAAAGAGTTAATAGAAAAAAAGCCTTCTAAACTTCTAAGCACTACTGTGCTTTTTCAAGTTTTAGATTTTTGTGCCAGCAAAATAAGACTAGGCAACTCTTTAGAAAGGTAGAGATTACGTTTTTCACGTTTAGCTTCCAAAAGACAAAGTTCTTTGTTCTTTTTGTTCATACTCACTGCAGACTTTTGCTTACTGAAAATATATTATCAATTCAACAAAAGGAAGCAGTTAAATCTCCCTATGGTTTCATCATTTCAGTCATCAGTTACTCCTTTCCAGTTTCATATGCCTGCATCCTTGTACCTTGGCATGATTAAATTGTATGTGCACTTTCATGTTCTGCTTTTCCTTCCTAACTTTATTTTGTTCATGAACTATTTGAATTATTTGTTCACGTTATTTCCGCCTTTGTAAATGTCTACTTAGAGGATATGTAATGTCCTGTAGTTTATTAAACTGCTCCTTTATTATTAGGCATTTATATTTTTCCATTTGATTGCTTTTAAAAATATTACACTGAGAAACTTTCTGCAGAGAGATTTTTCCGTTTTTAATCTTAAAATATGTCTTCTAGCTAATATCTTAAAATAAATGCCCAAATGATTTGACTGGAGTCAAAGATAAAAGGGTATGAACTTTTTTTAAAAATTTTAAACCTTTTTTTTAAATTGTAAAATATTCATGACATAAAATTTACCATTTAACCATTTTTAAGAGTACAATTCAGTGGCATTAAGTACATTCATAGTGTTGTGTAACCATCACCACTATCCATCTCCAGAACTTTTTCATCATCCAAAACTAAAAACACTACACTCATTAATCAATAACTCCAGGACTTCCCTGGTGGCGCAGTGGTTAAGAATCCACCTGCCAAGGCAGGGGACACGGGTTCGATCCCTGGTGTGGGAAGATCCCACATGCCGCGGAGCAACTAAGCCCGTGCGCCACAACTACTGAGCCTGCTCTCTAGAGCCTGTGAGCCACAACTACTGAGCCCGCATGCCACAGCTACTGAAGCCCGCGCGCCTAGAGCCCATGCTCCACAACAAGAGAAGCCACCGCAATGAGAAGGCCGTGTGCCACAACGAAGAGTAGCCCCCGCTCACCACAACTAGAGAAAGGCTGCGCGCAGCAATGAAGACCCAACACAGCCAAAAATAAATAAATAAATAAATAAATAAATAACTCCTATTTCCCCCTACCCCCAGTCCCTAGCAACCACCATTCTACTTTCCGTCTCTATGAATTTGACCATTTTAGGTACTTCATATAAGTGGAATCATGTAATATTTGTCATTTTGTGACTGGTTTATTTCACTTAGCATAATGTCTTCAAGGTTCATCCATGTTGTCACATGTGTCAGAATTTCCTTCCTTTTAAGGCTGAATAATATTCCACTGTATGTACCACGTTTTGTTTATTCATTCATCTGTCACTGGATGTTTAGCTTGCTTCCACCTTTTGGCTCTTGGTGACTAGTGCTGCTATGAATACACATGTACATGTATTAGTTTGAGTACCTGTTTTCAATTCTTTGGGGTATGTACCTAGAAGTAGAATTGATGGATCATATGGTAATTCTATGTTTAAATTTTTTTTTTTTTTTTTTTTTTTAATGTTTAAATTTTTGAGGAACCATCATATTGTTTTCCACAGCAGCTGTATCATTTTACATTCCTACTAGCAATGCACAAGGGTTTCAGTTTCTCCACACCTTTGCTAACGTTTGTTACTTGCTGGGTTGTTTTTGTTTGTTTGTTTTTATTTTGTTTCGTTTTACGAAAGCCATCCTAGTGGGCATGAAGTGTATCATTGTGGTTTTGATTTGCATTTCCCTAAATGATTATTGATGTTGAGCATATTTTCATGTGCTTATTAGCCATTTGTATATCTTCTTTGGAGAAATGTCTTTGCAAGAGTTATTCACAATAAGAAAGAATTTATTGTACAGTAAATAATAATCCTAAAAAATAATATAAGACAGAGATGATTATTCATACTATGAAAGACTGCATGATTACATACATAAAAAGTTTACTTTTTAGTTTATATTTCACACTTCATCTTTTAAAATATTAGTCTTTAAAAAATATTTCTAGCAATTGAACATTATAGACACAAAAATGAACTTTAGCCTAAACTTTACAACTTACATAAAAATTAACTCAAAATGATCATGAACTTAAATGTAAAACTATAAGACTTTTAGGGAAAAAAAAAAAGCATAATCAGAACCTAGGACTAGGTGAAGAGTTTTTAGATTTGACACTAAAAACTTAATCCATAGAAGGATAAATTAATAAATTGGACCTCATCAAATGAAAAACGTGGCCCAGTGAATGACCTTGTGAAGAGGATGATCAGACAAGCTACTGACCAGGAGAAAGTAGTTGCAAACCACGTATCTGACAAAGGTTTATGTATGTATCTAGAATATATTTAAAATATATATCGAGAATATATATTTAGAATATATTTTAAAAACTCTTAAAACTCAAAGGTTAAACAAAAACTTTCTAACCTTCAATTAGAAAATGAGCAAAAGATATGAACAGACATTTCACCTAAGACAATATATAGACAATATAAGTACATGAAAATATGTTCACCATCATTAGCCATTAAAGAAATGCAAATTAAAACCAGGACGAAGTAGCACTACACACCTATCAGAACGGTTAAAATAAAAAACAGTGACACCACCAAATGCTGACAATGATGTGGAGAATCTGGATCACTCATATATTTTGGGTGGAAATGTGGAATGGTACAGGCACTCTAGAAAACAGTTTGGCAATTTCTTATAAAACTAAATAGGTACTTAACTATATGACCTAGCAATTGCATTCTTGGGCATTTTCCCCAGAGAAATCAAAACTTATATTTACATAAAAATCTTTATACCAGTGATCATAGGAGCTTTATTTATTATATCCCCAAGCTGGAAACAATGAAATGTCTTTCAACAGATGAATGGTTAAGCAAACTGGTACATCTCTATCATGGAATACTACTGGCAATAAAAAGGAACAAATCTTTGATAATATGCAACAACTTAGGATCTCAGAGGCATTATACGAAGTGAAAAAAGTCAATCTCAAAAGATTATGTACTGTATGGTTCCATTTATTTAACGTTCTTGAAATGCTATCGTTATAGAGATGGAGAACAGGTTAGCGATATAAAGGTGTGGCACAAGGAAGCTTTATGGTGATGGAACAGTTCTGTACTTTGTGATGGTGGTTACACGTGTGATAAAATTGCATAAAACTATACACGTACCCAAATGAATTCCTGTAAAACCTGGTGAAATCTGAATAAGTTCTGTGGCTTGTACCGTCAATTTACTGTTTCCAACTTCCTGTAAATTATAATTATTTCAAAATTTAAAAAAAAAATTAAGTTTCTATGAGCAGCTTCTCAGAGGCAGCAGTTTCTAGTTCTGATCCTGCCAATAGTGTGGCATGCCCTCAGGCAGGCATCTTTCCCTCCTTAGGCCTCAGTTTCTTCATCTGTAAATCTGGTACTGGACTAAATTGCCAAGGTCCTCTCCAGGTATAAAATTCCGTAATTCTTAAGGTTTAAGTAAAGTTTTGGATGGCTTTATATAATGAATTGGATCATTTACGAATTTTTGGTGTTTAAGTAACAGAAACCCAGTTTAAACTAGCTAAAGCAAAACAAGGGAGTCAGGGGAGAAGTTAATTAGCTCATATAACCAGGAAATCTAGGAGTGCATTTCGAATCAGTTAGATCTAGAGAATCTATTTTCTGCTTGTCTGTCCTTGATATTATTTCTGACTTGATTCAGTGACTCAGACCCAGGGCTTTGCTTCTCCATTTCTCAATTCTGTCTAACTCGTCTTGGTTTCATCTTTCAGATAGACTGTATGGCAGGATGTCTCTTGGTAGCCCTAGACACATATCTTCTTAGCTTAGCATCCCCAGAATAAGAGAAAGCCATCCCAAATAGCTCCATCAGGAAAATTCAGAGATGGACTCTGGCTTAGTTTAGGTCATAAGCCTCATTCCTGAAGTAGATACTGGGTACAGGGGGATAGAATACTTTGATTGCCAGGCTGGTCACATGCTTAATGACCCCTAAGGCTAGGGGGCGTGGAAGAATCGGGGATGTGGGCTGGGGTTTCTCTGTCCATACCACCCCAGCAAAAATGGACACTTACTAGAAGAAATGGGGAAAATGTGCTGGACAAATCAAAACAAACGAGCAAGCAAAAAAAAAAAAAAACACAAAAAACTGTCCAAAGCGAAAACATCCACTTAATTTATTAAGGAAAACAATTAGAATAAGGTCAATATCATGAAAAGCACACTGGTTCTAACATATATTGTTTTGTTGTTGTTATTGGTTGTTCATAAGTAAGGATGTGATTTTTGTTCAGATTGAATAACACCAACTTGACCGTCTTAAAAGCTTAATTTTTCCATCTTCTGTCTGTATAGGACAAACAGGAGTCTCAGCATACAGAACCTATGGTACTTCAGTCCTCCCGGGGGATCAAAGTGGAAGGCTGCATCCGAATGTATGAGCTGCTGCACAGAATGAAAGGAGCAGTAAGTAACCCTTGAAGTAAGACAGGCATAACCCTAGGGAGCCACATTTAAATGCAGTTCCTCAGGGATTATGAATGTCCACCATGTACTAATAATCATCATGCCCCACCTACTAGTAGCTCTGATTCAGTTGGGGAGATAGCATAACATAGCAGTCAAGAGTAAGCTGTCTAAAGTCAAATCTGGTTTCAAATCCTACCTCTTCTATTTTACATGTGACTTTGGGAAAATTACTTGGGCTTTCCTGGCTTCCATTTACTTCTCCAAAATTTGAAGATGATCTTTGTTGTCAGATAAGGTTATACTGAGAAGATTGACCTTAGCAGCCTCTTGAGAAAAGAATAGCACTATTTTAATTAGTTTATTTGACTTTATTTTTTTAATTAGAAAAACAATGCATGTTTTGTAAAACTTTTTTTTTTTCTTTTTTTAATTTATTTTTGGCTGCGTTGGGTCTTTGTTGTTGCGCGCAGGCTTTCTCTAGTTGCGGCGAGTGCGGGCTACTCTTCGTTGTGGTGCGCAGGCTTCTTATGGCGGTGGCTTCTCTTGTTGTGGAGCACGGGCTCTAGGCACGCGGGCTTCAGTAGTTGCGGCACATGGGCTCAGTAGTTGTGGCTCACGGGCTTTAGAGCACAGGCTCAGCAGTTGTGGCGCACGGGCTTAGTTGCTCCACAGCATGTGGGAATCCTCCTGGGCCAGGGCTTGAACCCGTGTCTCCTGCATTGGCAGTCGGATTCTTAGCCACTGCGCCACCAGGGAAGTCCCTGTAAAACTTTTTAAAGAGCACATAAGTTTATAAATTGAAAGTCTTCTAACATCTACCCTCATTCATTTATTCATGGAGTCACCAAATACTTATTGAGCACTTTTGTTCTAGGCCTACATAAAATAGTGAACAGGGAATTCCCTGGCGGTCCAGTGGTTAGGACTCCTTGCTTTTAATGCCGATGGCCTGGGTTCAATCCCTGGTTGGGGAACTAAGATCCCATAAGCTGCGCGGCACGGCCAAAAAAAAAAAAAAAAACAGTGAACAAAGTAGACACAATTCATGTCCTCATAGAGTTTATATGCTGGAGGGAGAGACATAGAACCAAGGTTCTAAAATATAGTTAGAAGACTATTATAATCTGAGTGAGAGACAGCAACAGTCATTGAAGCATTCACTTTGACACTGGATAGAAAAGGATGATGGTTGCTTAGACTGGAAGGGAGCGGGTAGCAATGGAGATGGTGAGGGAGAGAGAGAGTTTCTTCTTGGGTTTTCTCAGCTCTCTTCTTTCAATCATCACTCCTCCATGGACTTTCTGTCCTCCAGATGCAAGTAGAAAGTTTTTCCTTGCTGATAATCTTCCTCATGTGCTCTCTGTTGTTGAGTCTTTCTTTTTTCTTCCCAACTTTTAATTAAACAGTCTCAGAAGAGAGAAGATATATATAGATATATATATATATATGTATGTATGTGTGTGTGTGTGTGTGTGTGTGTGTATATATATATATATATATTTGTGTTCAATTTGCTGCCTTCTACTGGAAGTTTTTTTTTGCTTCTTATAAATTTATTTATTTATTTATTTATTTTTGGCTGAGTTGGGTCTTTGTTGCTGCACACGGGCCCTCCCTAGTTGCAACGAGTGGGGGCCACTCCTCGCTGCGGTGCACGGGCTTCTTATTACGGTGGCCTCTCTTGTTGCGGAGCACGGGCTCTAGGTGTGCCGACTTCAGTAGCTGAGGCTCGTGGGCTCTAGAGCGCAGCAGCAGCTGTGGCGATGGGCTTAGTTGCTCCGCGGCATGTGGGATCTTCCTGGACCAGGGCTCGAACCTGTGTCCCCTTCATTGGCAGGCGGATTCTTATCCACTGTGCCACCAGGGAAGCCCTACTGGAAGTTTTAAAATAACTTTTAAAATACAACAGTGTAATATCTTAATATATATTAGCATATCACCATTCCAGTGTATATAGCATGTCATCTTCCTTAAAGGCTGCAGAGTATTTTCTAGTATGACCTACTGTAATATATTTAATTATTTCCCTGTTAATTTAAATTGTTTCAGAGTTATTGCCATTATCAACAGGGCTGTAATGAGCATCCTTGTACATATATCTTTTTTTTTTAAATAAATTTATTTATTTTATTTATTTATTTTTGGCTGCGTTGGGTCTTCGTTGCGGCACACGGGCTTTTCATTGTAGTGGCTTCTCTTGTTGCGGAGCACGGACTCTAGGCATGGGGGCTTCAGTAGTTGTGGCACATGAGCTCAGTAGTTGTGGCTCGTGGGCTCTAGAGCATAGGCTCAGTCGTTGTGGCGCACGGGCTTAGTTGCTCCATGGCATGTGGGATCTTCCAGGACTGGGGCTCGAACCCGTGTCCCCTGCATTGGCAGGCGGATTCTTAGCCACTGTGCCACCAGGGAAATCCCCTTGTACATATATCTTTGCACACATATGCAAGTATTTCCTCAGGACAAATTCCTAAAATGGAATGAGTGTCAAAGGATATATACACTTTAAATTTTGACAGTTAAAATGTCAAATTGCTCTTAAAAACCAAATGAGAGGGCTTCCCTGGTGGCACAGTGGTTAAGAATCCACCTGCCAATGCAGGGGACATGGGTTTGAGCCCTGGTCCGGGAAGATCCCACATGCCGCGGAGCAGCCAAGCCCGTGCGCCACAACTACTGAGCCTGCGCACGTAGAGCCCATGCTCCTCAACAAGAGAAGCCACTGCAATGAGAAGCCCACACACTGCAACGAAGAGTAGCCCCCGCTCGCAGCAACTAGAGAAAACCTGCATGCAGCGATGAAGACCCAACGCAGCCAAAAATAAATAAATTAATAAATAAATTTATTTTTTAAAAAAACAAATGAGAGTACTCTTGTGAATAATAAATGGAATACCTGATACCCTTAGGTATAAAGGAAAGGGACTTTCCTAAGTGAGGGTGGATGAAAAGAATCTAGGCAGAGATAATAACTTGAGGGAAGGAGTGAGATAGGAATGTGCATAGCATGTTTATGGAATTAGAATAAGGATTTCTTAAAATTAACCCTGAAGCTCTCATAAGAATACACAGGATGGAAATTCCCTGGTGGTCCCGTGGTTACTGGACTCCACGCTTTCACTGACGAGGGCCCAGGTTCGATCTCCAGTCAGGGAACTAAGATCCCACAAGCTGTAGAGTGTGGCCAAAAAAGAAAAAGAGTACAGTAAGCTTAAGGACGGAAGCTTAAAAGTGCAGGGCTATTTGATACTATGTTGGTGAATACCCGTCCATTCTTAGCTTATACTGGAGTGACATAAACCATATGGAGCAAATTGGAAAAGCTTTCCACAACAGCTGAGTTTAAAGATCAACCCAAAGGGGAGAGGTGACTCAAGCAAAGGTTCCAAGAAATAGGCAGATGATTCCATGCCCCGAAGTATCTTTGATGGAGTTAAGGGCTGATGGGAGGGCATCCCATAGGGGTAAATGAGCAGGGTGTAATGGAGCTCCAGAGAGCTGGTGCTGATCCTTTGCAGGAGGGCTTGAGGCAGTGGCAGGAGGAGCAGGAGAGGAAGGTGCGGGCCCTCTCTGAGATGGCATCTGAACAGCTGAAGCGGTTTGATGAACGGAAGGAACTGAAGCATCATAAAGAATTCCAGGACTTACGGGAAGTGATGGAGAAGAGGTGAGTTCCCTGAATTACAACGGGAATGTTGGCGTGGTCCACTGGAACTCTTTCCCTACATAAAACCCAAAGGGAAGGAGTTGAACTTCTTCTGAGTCCTTAAATATCAAAATAAAATAGCCAGAGAAGCTTATAACCTAGAAAAATTACTAACCTTAGAAAGACGATCAATGCAACACAAAGGGAGGAGGCTTTTAGGAGAGGTAAAACAATTTTAGGAAGCGTCCCTGACTGTTCCTCCCTCCGTTTTTCATTCAGCTCCAGAGAAGCCCTGGGGCAGCAAGAGAAGCTGAAAGCTGAGCATCACCACAGGGCGAAGGTCAGAGCCTGGGAGAGTCCGTGTGGGTGTTCAGTGTCTGAGTGACGTGCCTGAGGAGTCGGGTTCCAGCACAGTCACAGAGGACCTGGCCCCTGTCGTGCCGCTGTGTGGCTGACGTGGGGCAGTCCTTTTTTCGCTCTGGGCCTATCTGTGAAAATAGGTAGCCCACACAGGACTGGGAGAATGTAGACAGAGAAGGCCCAGGAGCCCTTACTTTGACCGCCCTTTCTGTAGATTCTCAACCTGAAGCTGCGGGAGGCGCAGCAGCAGCGCCTGAAGCAAGCGGAGCAGGAGCGGCTCCGGAAGGAAGAAGGCCAGGTCCGCCTGCGGAACCTCTACGCCCTGCAGGAGGAGGTGCTGCACCTCAGCCAGCAGCTGGACTCCTCCGACCAGCACAGAGACCTGCCGAAGGTCGACCTGTCTGCCTTCCGGACCCGCGGCAACCAGCTGTGCGGCCTCATCTCAGGGATCATCCGGGCCACTTCTGAGGTGAGGGGACTTCAGGAAGACTCTGTCTTCTGTCTTTATTTTATTTATTTATTTATTTATTTATTTATTTATTTATTTATTTATTTTTGGCTGTGTTGGGTCTTCGTTTCTGTGCGAGGGCTTTCTCTAGTTGCGGCAAGCGGGGGCCACTCTTCATTGCGGTGTGCAGGCCTCTCACCATCGCGGCCGCTCTTGTTGCGGAGCACAGGCTCCAGACGCGCAGGCTCAGTAGTTGTGGCTCACGGGCCTAGCCGCTCTGCGGCATGTGGGATCTTCCCAGACCAGGGCTCGAACCCGTGTCCCCTGCATTGGCAGGCAGATTCTCAACCACTGCGCCACCAGGGAAGCCCTGTCTTCTGTCTTTGAAATGAAGAACACTGCAAGCAAAATTGTTTTGTGATTTAAAAATAACACCTGCTTATTATCACTTGTCATCCTCTTACCTAGAGATAACCACTGTTAGTGTTTTATGTTTCTTTTTTGCCTGTGTGTGTGTGTGTGATCCCCACCCTAAATTGGGCTAATATAGATATAGTTTCTTATCTTAGGTTAAAAAAAATATTTGTTTCTTCCAACTGCAAAATACTTTAGTTCATTCATTAATATAAACTGAACGCCTGCTATGCTTATGATAAAAATTAAAACCTTACAGAAATGTATATTGCTTTTTTTCGGTTGATACGGTATTTTGAACACGTAATTACTGTAGTCATTACAAATGTTTTGTTGTTTTTAAGGCAGTGTTAAAAACTGCAAGTATTGCCTTGACACATAATAGGTATTCAATAAATATTTGATGAACAGATGAAATTGGATACTTCCAACATGTAACCATACCAAAATTTATTGAAAAAACATGCCTATTGTTGAATATTTAAGTTTCTGTGTTTTCACTATCATGAGTAACACTGCAGTGATATCACTTTGTGTATGTCTTATCTGTATTTTTGATTATTTCTTTGAGGTAAATTCCTAGAAATGGAATTACTTGGTCAAAGAACTTGAAGGTTTTGTTTTGGTTTTTTTTTTTTTGGTTGCACCAGGTCTTAGTTGTGACCCGCTGGCTCTTTAGTTGCAGCACGTGGGCTCCTTAGTTGCAGCTCACTGGCTCCTTAGTTGTGGCATGCATGTGGGATCTAGTTCCCTACCAGGGATCGAACCTGGGCCCCCTGCATTGGGAGTACAGAGTCTTATCCACTGAACCACCAGGGAAGTCCCAACTTTAAGGTTCTTGATTTGCATCCTGAAGTTGTACCAGTTCACACTTTTATGAATTGTATGTTCTTTTTTTTCTTTAACTTTTTTTTTCCTTTCTTAAAATTTTTGGCCACGCCGCACAGCTAGCAGGATCTTATTTTAATTCCTCGACCAGGGTTAGAATCCACACCCTCGGCAGTGAAAGCATGGCATCCTAACCACTGGACTGCCAGGGAATTCCTAAATTGTATGTTCTTTGCCCTTTGTTCATATCTCTACCAGTTTTTGTTTTGAAAAATCAACTTATATGAGTTCTAAATATTAAGAACCTTAAGCATTTATCATATGTGAGGCAGAAATTTATAATTTATTGTTACCTTTCAATTCTCTTTTTGGCTTTTGTTTACCCTTCTTTTTGTAAAATTTCAAACCTACACGGAAGTGGAGAGAACAGCATGATGTACCTTTTGGCACCCATTCCCCAGCTCCCTCAAGAATCCTCACATGGCAGTCTCATTTCATCTATGCTGCCACCTGCACCCCTTCCCCCAGATGGTTTTACAGTAAATCTCAAACATACTGCTTCATCTGGAAAATAATTTAATATGTATCTCTAAAAGATATAACTCTCTATTACATAAGCAAAACACTAATATCATACCTAAAAAACTAATAATTCATTTAATATGATCAGATATCTAGCCAGTGTTCAGATTTCTCCAGCTGTCTCTATAATTTTTTTTTTTTTACAATTGGTTGGAAAATTAACATCCATACAAAGTTCAACTTTTTGGTTTGCTATATCTTACTTAGGTCTTTTAATCTTAAGACTCCCTTATCTCTCTCTTTTTTCTTGCCATTGTTGAAGAATCTGGATCATTTGTTCTATAAAATTTCCTGCATTCTAGAAAATTTCAATGCAATTGCTAACCCTAACCCTTGGATGTATTTCTTTTTTTTTTTTTTTTTTTTTGGTAATGTCTGAAACATTTATATTAACATATTTCCATACAAATAACCCAAAGAAAGTTTAGTATTAGTTGTTTTTTTTTTGTTTGTTTTTTTATACTGCAGATTCTTATTAGTCATCAATTTTATACACATCAGTGTATACATGTCAATCCCAATCGCCCAATTCAGCACACCACCATCCCCACCCCACCGCAGTTTTCCCCCCTTGGTGTCCATACATTTGTTCTCTACATTTGTGTCTCAACTTCTGCCCTGCAAACCGGTTCATCTGTACCATTTTTCTAGGTTCCACATACATGCGTTAATATACGATATTTGTTTTTCTCTTTCTGACTTACTTCACTCTGTATGACAGTCTCTAGATCCATCCATGTCTCAACAAATGACTCAATTTCATTCCTTTTTATGGCTGAGTAATATTCCATTGTATATATGTACCACAACTTTTTATCCATTCATCTGTCGACGGGCATTTAGGTTGCTTCCATGACCTGGCTATTGTAAATAGTGCTGCAGTGAACATTGGGGTGCATGTGTCTTTTTGAATTATGGCTTTCTCTGGGTATATGCACAGTAGTGGGATTGCTGGATCATATTTTTAGTTTTTTAAGGAACCTCCATACTGTTCTCCATAGTGGCTGTATCAGTTTATATTCCCACCAACAGTGCAAGAGGGTTCCCTTTTCTCCACACCCTCTCCAGCATCTGTTGTTTGTAGATTTTCTGATGATGCCCATTCTAACTGGTGTGAGGTGATACCTCATTGTAGTTTTGATTTGCATTTCTCTAATAATTAGTGATGTTGAGCATCTTTTCATGTGCTTCGTGGCCATCTGTATGTCTTCTTTGGAGAAATGTCTATTTAGGTCTTCTGCCCATTTTTGGATTGGGTTGTTTGTTCTTTAATATTGAGCTGCATGAGCTGTTTATATATTTTGGAGATTAATCCTTTGTCCGTTGATTCGTTTGCAAATATTTTCTTCCATTCTGAGGGTTGTCTTTTCATCTTGTTTATGGTTTCCTTTGCTGTGCAAAAGCTTTGAAGTTTCATTAGGTCCCACTTGTTTATTTTTGTTTTTATTTCCATTACTCTAGGAGGTGGATCAAAAAAGATCTTGCTGTGATTTATGTCAAAGAGTGTTCTTCCTATGTTTTCCTCTAAGAGTTTTATAGTGTCTGGTCTTACATTTAGGTCTCTAATCCATTTTGAGTTTATTTTTGTGTATGGTGTTAGGGAGTGTTCTAATTTCATTCTTTTACATGTAGCTGTCCAGTTTTCCCAGCACCACTTATTGAAGAGACTGTCTTGTCTCCATTGTATATCTTTGCCTCCTTTGTCATAGATGAGTTGCCCAAAGGTGCGTGGGTTTATCTCTGGGCTTTCTATCTTGTTCCATTGATCTATGTTTCTGTTTTTGTGCCAGTACAATATTGTCTTGATTACTGTAGCTTTTTTTTTTTTTTTTATAGATTTATTTATTTATTTGTTTTTATTTTTGGCTGCGTTGGGTCTTCATTGCTCTTCATGGGCTTTCTCTAGTTGCGGTGAGTGGGGGCTACTCTACCTTGCAGTCCATGGGCTTCTCATTGTGGTGGCTTCTCTTGTTGCAGAGCATGGGCTCTAGAGTGCAGGCTCAGCAGCTGCAGCGCACAGGCCCAGCTGCTCCGTGGCCTGTGGGATCCTCACAGGCCAGGGCTTGAACCTGTGTCCCCTGCATTGGCAGGCGGATTCTTAACCGCTGAGCCACCAGGGAGGCCCCGATTACTGGAGCTTTGTAGTATAGTCTGAAGTCAGGGAGTCTGATTCCTCCAGCTCCGTTTTTTCAAGACTGCTTTGGCTATTCGGGGTCTTTTGTGTCTCCATACAAATTTTAAGATGATTTGTTCTAGTTCTGGAAAAAATGCCGCTGGTAATTTGTTAGGGATTGCATTGAATCTGTAGATTGCTTTGGGTAGTATAGTCATTTTCACAATGTTGATTCTTCCAATCCAAGAACATGGTATATCTCTCCATCTGTTGGTATCATCTTTAATTTCTTTCATCAGTGTCTTATAGTTTTCTGCATACAGGTCTTTTGTCTCCCTAGGTAGGTTTATTCCTAGGTATTTTATTCTTTTTGTTGCAGTGGTAAATGGGAGTGTTTCCATAATTTCTCTTTCAGATTTTTCATCATTAGTGTATAGGAATGCAAGAGATTTCTGTGCATTAATTTTGTATCCTGCAACTTTACCAAATTCATTGATTAGCTCTAGTAGTTTTCTGGTGGCACTTTTAGGATTCTCTATATATAGTATCATGTCATCTGCAAACAGTGACAGTTTTACTTCTTCTTTTCCAATTTGTATTCCTTTTATTTCTTTTTCTTCTCTGCTTGCCGTGGCTAGGACTTCCAGAACTATGTTGAATAATAGTGGTGGGAGTGGACATCCTTGTCTTGTTCCTGATCTTAGAGGAAATGCTTTCAGTGTTTCACCATTGAGAATGATGTTTGCTGTGGGTTTGTCATATATGGCCTTTATAATGTTGAGGTAGGTTCCCTCTATGCCCACTTTCTGGAGAGTTTTTATCATAAATGGGTGTTGAATTTTGTCAAAAGCTTTTTCTGCATCTATTGAGATGATCATATGGTTTTTCTTCTTCAATTTGTTAATATGGTGTATCACACTGATTGATTTGCGTATATTGAAGAATCCTTGCATCCCTGGGATAAATCCCACTTGATCGTGGTGTATGATCCTTTTAATGTGTTGCTGGATTCTGTTTGCTAGTATTTTGTTGAGGATTTTTGCGTCTACATTCATCAGTGATATTGGTCTGTAATTTTCTTGTTTTGTAGTATCTTTGTCTGGTTTTGGTATCAGGGTGATGGTGGCCTCATAGAGTGAGTTTGGGAGTGTTCCTTCCTCTGCAATTTTTTGGAAGAGTTTGGGAAGGATGGGTGTTAGCTCTTCTGTAAATGTTTGATAGAATTCACCTGTGAAGCCATCTGGTCCTGGACTTTTGTTTGTTGGAAGATTTTTAATCACAGTTTCAATTTCATTACTTGTGATTGGTCTGTTCATATTTTCTGTTTCTTCCTGTTTCATTCTTGGAATGTGATACCTTTCTAAGAATTTGTCCATTTCTTCCAGGTTGCCCATTTTATTGGCATAGAGCTGCTTGTAGTAGTCTCTTAGGATGCTTTGTATTTCTGCGGTGTCTGTTGTAACTTCTCGTTTTTCATTTCTAATTTTATTGATTTGAGTCCTCTCCCTCTTTTTCTTGATGAGTCTGGCTAATGGTTTATCCATTTTGTTTATCTTCTCAAAGAACCAGCTTTTAGTTTTATTGATCTTTGCTATTGTTTTCTTTGTTTCTATTTCATTTATTTCCTCTCTGATCTTTATGATTTCTTTCCTTCTGCTAACTTTGGGTTTTGTTTGTTCTTCTTTCTCTAGTTCCTTTAGGTGTAAGGTTAGATTGTTTATTTGAGATTTTTCTTGTTTCTTGAGGTAGGCTTGTATAGCTACAAACTTCCCTCTTAGAACTGCTTTTCCTGTGTCCCATAGGTTTTGGATCATCGTGTTTTCATTGTCATTTGTCTCTAGGTATTTTTTGATTTCCTCTTTGATTTCTTCAGTGATCTCTTGGTTATTTAGTAACGTATTGTTTAGCCTCCATGTGTTTGTGGTTTTTACGTTTTTCTCCCTGTAATTCATTTCTAATCTCATAGCGTTGTGGTCAGAAATGATGCTTGATGTGATTTCAATTTTCTTAAATTTACTGAGGCTTGATTTGTGACCCAAGATGTGATCTATCCTGGAGAATGTTCTGTGCGCACTTGAGAAGAAAGTGTAATCTGCTGTTTTTGGATGGAATGTCCTATAAATATCAATTAAATCTATCTGGTCTATTGTGTCATTTAAAGCTTCTGTTTCCTTATTTATTTTCATTTTGGATGATCTGTCCATTGGTGTAAGTGAGGTGTTAAAGTCCCCCACTATGATTGTGTTACTGTCGATTTCCTCTTTTATAGCTGTTAGCAGTTGCCTTATGTATTGAGGTGCTCCTATGTTGGGTGCATATATATTTATAATTGTTACATCTTCTTCTTGGATTGATCCCTGGATCATTATGTAGAGTCCTTCCTTGTCTCTTGTAACATTCTTTATTTTAAAGTCTATTTTATCTGATATGAGTATAGCTACTCCAGCTTTCTTTTGATTTCCATTGGCATGGAATATCTTTTTCCATCCCCTCACTTTCAGTCTGTATGTGTCCCTAGGTCTGAAGTGGGTCTCTTGTAGACAGCATATATATATGCGTCTTGTTTTTGAATCCATTCAGCAAGCCTGTGTCTTTTGGTTGGAGCATTTAATCCATTCACGTTTAAGGTAATTATCGATATGTATGTTCCTATGACCATTTTCTTAATTGTTTTGGGTTTGTTTTTGTAGGTCCTTTTCTTCTCTTGTGTTTCCCACTTAGAGAACTTCCTTTAGCATTTGTTGTAGAGCTGGTTTGGTGGTGCTGAATTCTCTTAGCTTTTGCTTGTCTGTAAAGCTTTTGATTTCTCCATCGAATCTGAATGAGATCCTTGCCGGGTAGAGTAATCTTGGTTGTAGGTTCTTCCCTTTCATCACTTTAAGTATATCATGCCACTCCCTTCTGGCTTGTAGAGTTTCTGCTGAGAAATCAGCTGTTAACCTTATGGGAGTTCCCTTGTATGTTATTTGTCATTTCTTCCTTGCTGCTTTCAATAATTTTTCTTTGTCTTTAATTTTTGCCAATTTGATTACTATGTGTCTCGGTGTCTTTCTCCTTGGGTTTATCCTGTATGGGACTCTCTGCGCTTCCTGGACTTGGGTGGCTATTTCCTTTCCCATGTTAGGGAAGTTTTCGACTATAATCTCTTCAAATATTTTCTCGGGTCCTTTCTCTCTCTCTTCTCCTTCTGGGACCCCTATAATGCGAATGTTGTTGCGTTTAATGTTGTCCCAGAGGTCTCTTAGGCTGTCTTCATTTCTTTTCATTCTTTTTTCTTTATTCTGTTCTGCAGCAGTGAATTCCACCATTCTGTCTTCCAGGTCACTTATCCGTTCTTCTGCCTCAGTTATTCTGCTATTGATTCCTTCTAGTGTAGTTTTCATGTCAGTTATTGTATTGTTCATCTCTGTTTGTTTGTTCTTTAATTCTTCTAGGTCTTTGTTAAACATTTCTTGCATCTTCTCAATCTTTGCCTCCATTCTTTTTCTGAGGTCCTGGATCATCTTTACTATCATTATTCTGAATTCTTTTTCTGGAAGGTCGCCTATCTCCACTTCATTTAGTTGTTTTTCTGGGGTTTTATCTTGTTCCTTCATCTGGTACATAGCCCTCTGCCTTTTCATCTTGTCTGTCTTACTGTGAATGTGGTTTTTGTTCCACAGGCTGCAGGATTGTAGTTCGTCTTGCTTCTCACCTTGGATGTATTTTATAAATTTATTTTTGGCTGCATTGGGTCTTCGTTGCTGCGCACGTGGGCTTTCTCTAGTTGTGGCGAGCAGGCTTCTCACTGCAGTGGCTTCTCTTGTTGCAGAGCACAGGCTCTACGCACACAGGCTCAGTAGTTGTGGCTCGTGGGCTCTAGAGCGCAGGCTCAGAAGTTGTGGCGCACGGGCTTTGTTGCTCTATGGCATATGGGATCTTCCCACACCAGAACTTGAACCTGTGTCCCCTGCATTGGCAGGCAGATTCTTAACCACTGCACCACCAGGGAAGTCCCTAATATGTTCTTTTATTCCCTGTATTTCCTGTGAATTGGTAACTTTCTCTAGGGCAGTGCTAAGAGAATATTCCGTGATGATGGAAATCTTCCATATCTGTGCTATTCAATACGGCAGCCAATAGCAACATGTGGTTATTGAGCACTTGAAATGTGACTAGTGTGACTGAAGAACTGAATTTTAATTTTTAAAAAGTTTTTAATTAACTTAAATGTAAAGAGCCTCATGTGGCTACCTTACTGCACAGTGCAGTCTAGAGGCTTGATCAGATTTAGGTTTGAATTTTTTCCCCCTGCAACAGTACTTCATAGTTGGGAGTGTGTATTTGTTACTGCATCACACTGGGAGGCGTAGAGTATCTGATGGTCTTTCCATATGTGATGTTAAGATCAACCAGTGGCTTCAGATATCGTCAGGCTTATCTTCCATTTTAAAGATTCCTCTGAGCCTTTAGCTAATGATTTAGTAGCCATTGCTGATCATTACTTATATCTATTATTTCAATAGGGGTGGTAAATTTTGAGTTTTTCTAATGCTATCATTTTTCTACATTTATTAGCTAGAAATCTACTACAAAGAAGAAAATTTCCCCGTAAACTATTTATCTTCAAGTGTAGTCTCTATAGGGAAGGAAGGATAAATGATTGATTCTTTCCCTTTATCCATTTTCAGAGTGTTGAGTTGCTTTTCTAGTATTCCCCCACAGTGACTTGAGGTTCTTTTTTCTTTAACTATCATTAAGAACATACAAATTTTATATGCTTGATGTGTAATATGTTTCAGTCTATTATAGATTCATTGTTGTTCAAATTGTCCAGTGGGAACACCTTCACATTGGCTCCTCTGTCCTTTGGACATGGCCCCAGTAGTACTTGTTGCAGCAGAAAGCAGGCAAGCTGTTTCTACCTCATCTTGAACATTTTCTTCTCCAGAGCTAGAATCGGGCATTTCTTCACAAAGCCTTATTACTTGTTAATGGGTAAAGGTATTAGAAAACACAGATTAGTTACTAGGATTTGTCATTGTTTTTAGGCCTTTTCAATGGATTAAACTAGGAAATGTGTTGTGTTGTTTTTTTTTTAGGTGAAAATGCATCATTAATTAATGCTGATCTTTTCCATTTGAGTATAGGGTTACAGCATTTATTTAACTTCTTTACTTTTATGCATGTATCATTTTTATCCCATATTGAAAATCTCAGTTTCTAAATTAATGAACATTACTTACTTACCTTACCCTACTGTCTATAGTAAAATATAGGTGTGTATATATGTAATATATATGTGTAATTTCATAACATGTAATTTCAAAATAATAATACCAATACTAACAATATGATTGCTGATAACAGTTTAAGATATGCAGTTCTTGGGACTTCCCTGGTGGTCCAGTGACTAAGGCTCTGTGCTCCCAATGCAGGGGGCCCTGGTTCGATCCCTGGTCAGGGAACTAGATCCCACATGCCACAGCTAAAGATCCCGCATGCCGCAACTAAGACCAGGAGCAGCCAAATAAATAAATAAATATTAAAAAAAAAAAAAAAAAAAGATTTGCAGTTCTTGGGCTTCCCTGGCGATCCAGTGGTTAAGACTCCCCCTTCCAGTGCAGGGGATGCAGATTCGACCCCTGGTCAGGGAGCTAAGATCCCACATGCCTTGCGGCCAAAAAACCAAAACATAAATAACAGAAGCAATATTGTAACAAAGGCTTTGTAATAAAGACTGTGAAAATAGTCCACATCAAAAAAATCTTAAAAAAAAAAAAAAAAAGATTTGCAGTTCTTTTTGCCTACAGCTATATACCGCTAAGGGATGTATGATTAAATTACTGTTTCATTTCACTTGAAATAATTCTCCTTATTGTTAAGCTACCAACTTGATAAACAGTTGGGTTCATTTGTTTCATTTTTGCTTTTGTAAGAGTTTTTTCCAACTGGATTTCATTTTATTTTATACTTATTTAAAACATTCACGTGATTCCAGAGTCAGAACTACAAAACAAGGTATATTTGGAGAAGTCTGGCTTCCTTCTCATTTGCTTCCACGCTGTTCTTGTCCTGTCTGCCAGTGGATGTTTCTGTTAGCATACGGGTGTTGTATCTGTTCCTTAAAAACAAAAGCAAGGGGCTTCCCTGTGGCGCAGTGGTTAAAAATCCGCCTGCCAATGCAAGGGACGTGGGTTGGAGCCCTGGTCCGGGAAGATCCCACATGCCACAGAGCAACTAAGCCCATGCGCCACAACTACTGAGCCTGCACTCTAGAGCCCATGTGCCACAACTGCTGAGACAACGTGCCACAACTACTGAAGCCCATGCGCCTAGAGCCCTTGCTCCGCAACAAGAGAAGCCACCGCAGTGAGAAGCCCGCGCACTGCAACGAAGAGTAGCCCCCGCTCGCCGCAACTAGAGAAAGCCCGCGCGCAGCAACGAAGACCCAACGCAGCTGAAAATAAATAAATTTATTGAAAAAACAAATACAGGGAATTCCCTGGTGGTCTAGTGGTTGGGACTCCACGCTTCCATAACAGGGGGCACGGGTTCAATCCCTGGTTGGCGAACTAAGATCCCACAAGCCAAAAAAAAAAAAAAGCATAAATATATATATAAATATATATATATATATATATATATATATATGTATGAGGTGTGTGTGTGTGTGTGTGTGTGTGTGTATATATATATATATATATATATCCCTTCCCAGATAAAAGATAACTTGCTATATACACTGTTCTGGACCCTGCTTTTTTGCACTTAACAATTTATCTTGGAGATCACTGCTTTGAAACATGTAGTTTTCTTCATTTCTGTCTGTAACTGCATAGCACTCTGTTCTGTTGCAACCATGGTTTATGACATTTTTTTTTAAGGTCTTTATCTTTTTTTTTATAAATTTATTTTTTATTTTTATTTATTTTTGGCTGCGTTGGGTCTTGGTTGCTGCACGCAGTCTTTCTCTAGTTGCAGCAAGCAGGGGCTACTCTTTGTTGCAGTGTGTGGGCTTCTCATTGTGGTGGCTTCTGTTGTTGCAGAGCACAGACTCTAGGCGCACGGGCTTCAGTAGTTGTGGTGCACGGACTTAGTTGCTCCACGGCATGTGGGATCTTCCCACACCAGGGCTTGAACCCGTGTCCCCTGCGTTGACAGGTGGATTCTTAACCACTGCGCCCCCAGGGAAGCCCTTATGACATTTTTGATGTAAGAATGCTTTGGGTTTTTTCCCCTCACTTAATCCGCCTGGAATTTATTTGATGATTGGTGGGAGATAAAGATCTTTATGCTGTAAAATATTCATACTATGTTGCTACCACTTTCCCTCCTGATTTGTAAATATCTCTTATCACACTAAATAGTATCCTAGGAGCTCTTTCTCAGTATTCTTGTTTTTTTTAATTTTTTATTTTATATTGGAGTAGAGTTGATTAACAATGTTGTGTTAGCTTCAGGTGTACAGCAAAGTGATTCAGTTATACATATACATGTATCTATTCAGTATTTTTTTCTGTTTCCTTGATGATGTGTTTTTATTCTTATATCAGGATCATTCTAATTTAATTGATATAGCTTTATAATACATTTTAATACCTAAAAGACAAAACTTATCATGAATATCCTGTAGAATTTTTTTGTTGCTGTTGTTTTACTATCTGGGACAAGTTGGTTTAATGTAAGAATTCAGGGACTTCCCTGGTGGTGCAGTGGTTAAGAATCCGCCTGCCAATGCAGGGGACACGGGTTCGAGCCCTGGTCTGGGAAGATCCCACATGCCGTGGAACAACTAAGCCCGTGCGCCACAAGTACTGAGCCTGCACTCTAGAGCCCGGGAGCCACAACTACTGAGCCCACGTGCCACACCTACTGAAGCCTGCGCGCCTAGAGCCCGTGCTCCACAACAAGAGAAGCCACTGCAGTGAGAAGCCCGCGCACCGCAAGGAAGAGTAGCCCCCGCTCACCACAACTAGAGAAAGCCCGCGCGCAGCAACGAAGACCCAACGCAGCCAAAAAATAAATAATTAAATAAAATAAAAAAAGAATTGGCTACCATCTTTTAAAAAAAAAAAAGTAATTCCAGCCAGTGTTGGTGAGAGCATTGAAAAATCTCTCCGTCGATCCTGTGGATGTGATGGTAAATCGGTATTACCTTTAAGAGAACAGAAAGCAGTAGGTATCAACGTGTTGAATGTGGGTACTCCACTGGCACAATTCCAGTTTAGAAATTTGTGGACTTGTGTGAGGTATGATTCAGCACCTCAGGTACCTAGGAAATAACCACTAAACTCTGCCTCTGTCACTGTGACAGAACGGCTTTCCCACAGCAGAGGAGCAAGCTGTGGCTGAGAGAGCGCTGCAGGAAATGCGGGACCTCCTTGTGGACTTGCAGCAGGAAATCGCCAGGGCCTGTGAGGACAGGAGGAGGCAGGATGAAGAGGAGGCCCGCGTAAAGCGGCAGGAGTCACAGGTGCGGCAGGGGCCGGAGGTCTGCAAAGAGCCCCCAGCTTCCAGGCAGGGCCCAGGAGGGAAACTGAATGAAGGTGGGTCTTGGTGTGGAAATGGTCCTTCAACTTGATGTGTAAAAGTTTCAGAACGGGAAAAGAAACAAGAACGTGTTTTGAATATTATATTTAAGCTACAGGACAATTTACCAGAACTTTTACATAATGTAAAATTCAGTACTTTCAGTGAATTATATTTAGTTTTCGTTGATGTGGAGCCTGACGTCAGATTCCAACATTTGCCCTGAGGACTTGAAATTCTGTATAATTCTAGTAGATGTATTATTCCAAGTATTGCTGCTACTGAGTATTTTAAATAAGTATGTATAGAATATATGTTTACTGAATACATAAGAGCATCGATATAGCATAGTGGTTCAGAATGCTGCCTTTGGAGCCAGATCAGTGGGAATCTAGTTTTTGTACTTCCTGACAATGTGACTTTGGCAAGTTACGTAACCTTTCCATGACTGTTTTCCTTATCTGTAACATGAAGATAATAATAGAATCTACCTCATAGGATTATTATGACAGTGAAAGCAGTTAATGCATATATAAGGTGATTAGAACAGTACCTGGCTCATATTAAATGTTTAATAAATTCTCCTATTATGAAATCCTTTCTTTCATCCCTCAGACCTCCAGGTGAAGGTGCAAGACAGTACAATGCAGTGGTACCAGCAGCTGCAGGAGGCCTCCCTTCAGTGTGTGTTGGCCTTTGAGGGACTGAGCAACAGCAAAGACAGTCAGGTAGGAGGGGTGGGAGTTGGGAATTCTCTGGGCCGCATGGTGCCACCCACAGCCTTGTGTCCCAGAGGAATGTAGCTAGCGTGTCACATTCCCTAACCGTAAGGGCATCTACTCAGCTCTTCAGAACACGGTCTGCCTTCTCACTGCTCTCTTCTGGCAGGCCAAAAAGATCAAGATGGACCTCCAGAAGGCTGCCACCATTCCAGTGAGCCAAATCTCCACCATTGCAGGTTGGTCAGAGGGATTAAGAACACGGCCCTTGGGACTTCCCTGGTGGTGCAGTGGATAGGACTCTGCACTCCCAGTGCAGTGGGCCTGGGTTCGGTCCCTGGTCAGGGAACTAGATTCCACATGCATGCCACAACTAAGGAGCCCAGGAGCTGCAACTAAGGAGCCCGCTTGCCACAACTAAGACCTGGTGCAACCAAATAAATGAATAAATAAATATTTAAAAAAAAAAAAAAAAGAACACGGCCCTTCACTTCATTGTACAAGTATTTTTTGAGATTCCAAATCCACTTATCTGTAAGGTTCCTATAAATAGAATGTGTTTCAACAAATGTTGACCGTTGGATTAGGTATATAAGCTATATGCATATAGCTTACTCTCCTTTTGTTTTCTCTCAACATGTAGAAGGTAATCATTATGTTTGTTGACACATTTTAAAAAAATAAGCTATATATTAATAGTAAATTATTGGGGGCTTCCCTGGTGGCACAGTGGTTAAGAATCTGCCTGCCAATGCAGGGGACATGGGTTCGACCCCTGGCCAGGGAAGATCCCACATGCCGCGGAGCAGCTAAGCCCGTGCTCCACAACTACTGAGCCTGCGCTCAAGAGCCTGCAAGCCACAACTACTGAGTGCACGTGCCACAACTACTGAAGCCTGCATGCCTATAGCCCGTGCTCCGCAACAAGAGAAGACACCGCAATGAGAAGCCCGTGCACCGCAACGCAAAGTAGCCCCCGCTTGCTGCAACTAGAGAAAGCCCACGTGCAGCAACGAAGACCCAACACAGCCAAATATAGAAACAAACAAATTAATTAATTAATTAAAAAAAAAAAAGAATCCGCCTGCCAATGAAGGGGACACAGGTTCAATCCCTGGTCCAGGAAGATCCCACATGCTGCAGAGTAACTAAGCCTGTGTGCCACAACTGCTGAGCCCACTTGCTGCAACTACTGAAGCCCACATGCCTAGAGCCCGTGCTCCGCAACAAGAGAAGCCACCGCAATGAGAAGCCCGCGCACCGCAACGAAGGGTAGCCCCCACTCGCTGCAACTAAAGAAAGCCCGCGCACAGCAATGAAGACCCAAGGCAGCCAAAAAGAAAAAAAAGTGAATTGTTTAGGAAGGCTCTTACCTAAAGTTAGAAGTTATTGCAGAAAGCACCCCTAAGGGAACCTAGGATGTGACTTGTATTCTTCGCTTTTTGTTCTACAACATTAGCTTTTCCAGACTCGAAGCCTGCTTGTTAACACTTGAGAACGCTTTCCTTTTCTCTCCAGAGACTGAGATTTAGAGAGGAAGAACCAGACAGGGGAAAGACCCCTTTTTCCTCTTCTTTAGAAACAGAGGTTCATTTTCACAGAGCTCAGATGTGGAAGCCTCCACAGTACAGACTATGCTACCCAGGGGCTGGGGAGCACGTGCAGCAGGCAAGCTGCTCTGACTTAGCCTGGGTCCCAGTTCCCTTGAGTAACTTGTGCCCAGAAAGCATAAGCAGTTGCAGTTCCTGCCCTTGCGAGGCTACATGACAGAACTTCCATATCACGTGGCTGCCTGGAATTCCTTCTGGAACAGGGCAAGGTCTAAATAAGTAAAAACGTATCTCTTTGTAGAATTGAAAGTGCCATTTCCTTTGATAGCCAAGGCAACGGGGGCGAGGTTGACTGAACAGCCGTTCCACACCTTCGCTGCTCTCCTCAGGCTCATCCTCAAGTCTTTACCCCTCAGTTGACCGCAGGCAGCCCCGCCTCCTCCTTCATCAGGAAAATCTGAGACGCCAGGTGTGAGATCCTCAGATGCGCCCTCTTGCACCGATACACAGCTGTATTTACCTCTTCGTCTCCTGCTTCAAAAGATGCGGTACCCTTCCGGCCCACACTTACCCTTCTGCCTGAGCCTTGAACGAGGCTCGGGAGCCTTATTCTCATCCCCTCCCATCTCCTTCAAGAGAGATCTCTCCTGTTTTCTGCAAAATTACTCCCTTTTACAGGCTCCATTCCCTTTAAACATGCCTGTCACTCACATTCTAAAATCTGTTTCTTTTGATTCTGTGTCTTCTCAGTATTTTCTAATTTTCTTGTTGCCTTTTGGTTAATTTATTTACTTTTGGCTGCATTGGGTCTTCGTTGCTGTGTACAGGCTTTCTCTAGTTGCAGCAAGCTATTCTTGTTTGCGGTGCATGGGCTTCTCATTGTGGTGGCTTCTCTTGTTGCGGAGCATGGGCTCTTGGCACGCGGGCTTCAATAGTTGTGGCTCATGGGCTCAGTAGTTGTGGCTCACGGGCTTAGTTGCTCCGCAGCATGTGGGATCTTCCCGGACCAGGGCTTGAACCTGTGTCCCCTGCATTGGCAGGCAGTTTCTCAACCACTGCACTACCAGGGAAGTCCCCATGTTGCCTTTTGGTACCATTGATTATTCCCTCCACCACCTCTACTCCTCTGGCTTCTGCAGCAGCATTAATTTCCAGCTTCTCCTCCTCCCTCTGTTTCTCCTTTGTGGGTTCCTCAGTCTCCTGCCCCCACATCAGTGGTAAGTGTGTCCTCAGGGATGTGCTTCCACCCCAAAGTTCTTCTCATCCTAAAGACCCCCCATGGCGTCAGACTTGACCTCTGCGCACACGACACCCAGATCGGTCTCTGGGTCATTTCTTTCCTTTGAGCTTCAGGTTCCCTCTCTCCAGCTACCCGAGGGGCAGCTCTGCCTAGATGTCCCTCAGCTTTGTCAGGTTTAGAACGTTCCGATGTGAACTCATCATTTTCCTCTTGCCTGCCTTTTCTCCTGTTCGCTCTAAGTAATCAATAGCACCTTATCTACTCGGTCACCTTCGTTGAAACCTGCGAGTCATCCCCCTGACTGCTTCCTCTAGTTCATTCTCTATATCTGATTAGACTCTAGTTTTGCCATTCTTCATTTTCCTGCCTATTCCATAACTATGTCCCTTTGTCTTCATCATTATTGTAAGCCCTTTAAGAGCTTACAGCCCAGTCAGACACAAACATTTTCTAGAGTTAGTGCCCAGTAAATGTTGAATGACTGAGAGAGAGGTGACCTAATTGCTGCCTCTTTAAAGGTGGGTGTCCATGAGTAGTTAGATTCGGAGCAGAATTTAAAGAAGGATATGGTGCCGGTGTGGCATATGGGATGTGGGAGGCCATATCAGGCATAGGGTTGGGACCTGATTTTCCTAACTGGAGAGCCACGGGGAGAGGGGCCGGCTGGGGATTTGGCCAGTGGAACCCTTTGAAACCGTCAGTCAAGGAATAGTAGGGTGTGACTTAGCAGGAAGGTGAACTGAGTAAATTTGTATGGAAATGTACACATTTTAATATCTCAGTAAGGTTACAGTCTCTGTTTCTGTTTTTCTGGGATTATTAGCCTTGAGATTTCTGTTTAAGCAAAAAAAAAAGAAGAAAAGTAAAAAGAAAGGAAAGAAAAAGTGGGTGGGGTGGGGGGGTTTGTTCTAAAGATAAAGCAGTTTCGGGACTTCCCTGGTGGTCCAGTGGGTAAGACACTGTGCTGCCAATGCTGGGGGACTGGGTTCGATCCCTGGTTGGGGAACTAGATCCCGCATGCATGCCGCAGCTAAGAGTCTGCATGCCGAAACTAAGAAGTCTGCACGCCGTAACTAAAAAAAAAGATCCTGCATGCTACAAGGAAGATCCCACGTGCAGCAACTACGACCTGGAGCAGCCTAAATTAATTAATTAATTTTTAAAAAGCAGTTTCACAGAACCTATGGCAGGAATAGAGCTGGATCTCAGGAGCCAGAAATTTTAGGACCCTTTTCTCTCTCCTCTTGGCTTCCCTCTGTCCACCTCCATTCTAATTTTGTAGACTGCTGTTCTTTGGTCCACATAGCAGGGGCAACCCCACTGCTTACATGTGTATGTGTCACAGGAGCGGCCACTTCAAGGAATTGACTCTGTCAGCTGGCTGATCAGCTCAGCGTGACTAGTCCTAATCTAACTAGCCAGTGTGGAAGATGGGGCGCACAGGATCTGTAATACAAATGTAGCTTCTGTGTTGCTGAGGATGGAGGAAGGCAGGTCCAAGAGAAGGGGGAAATCACTGTGAGTTGGGGAAGATCCTTTAGAAGGTTTTCCCTAGAGTTGCAAATGACTTCTCTAGGGACATCCGCCACACCCGTGGCATCTGTAACAATTCAACGCCTATTTCTATACTACTGTTCATCTCTCGGCTGTGTCAGTTTCAGAGTTAGTTCACTCTGCAAATAAGGAATTCCTTCGAAATAGTACCACGCTTTATGTACTTTCTCATCCCCCACAGCATGGATTTGATTGTCATACATTTTTCCGCATCTGTATTTTGGCTTTAGGCTCTGACTTTCTGTAGGGCTGCACAGCTGGGTTTGTATAGAGGATTTGTTACTGCAGTGATGAAAAAAATAGATTGACTGCAGTTGTATCTTTTCACTAACTTTGTCTTTCATACCCAGGCTCAAAGCTGAAGGAGATCTTTGACAAGATCCACAGCTTACTCTCTGGAAAACCCGTTCAGTCTGGTGGGCGCTCTGTGTCCGTCACACTTAACCCACAGGGCCTGGACTTTGTCCAGTACAAACTGGCAGAGAAATTTGTGGTGAGGAACCTTGTTGCCAAAGGTATGGGAAGAAGAGGCTGGTGTACAACCTTTAAACCTTTCTTGAGTATTAACTTAAAATCACCCCCTCTCTGTGCTCCCAGAAACAAGGGGAGGAGGAAGTGGCCTCCCATCATGAAGCAGCATTCCCCATCGCAGTCGTGGCATCCGGGATCTGGGAGCTCCACCCCAGAGTGGGGGACCTCATCCTTGCTCATCTGCACAAGAAGTGTCCTTACTCTGTTCCTTTCTATCCAGCTTTCAAAGAGGGAATGGCTTTGGAAGATTATCAGAGGTGAAGTTGTTTTTCTCCTTACTCACTATCCCTGGAGTGATGAATGAAATAGAAATAGAACTGGGATTTGTTTCCTCTCCTCAGAACATCTCTTATGTACCTTGAACATTCTATCAGAGAATACAGTGTCTTTCGTGCAAACTGGATGGCTTTAGAATACTGGATTTAGAATCCAGGGGTCTTAGAATTTTATCCCTGCTTTGTCTTTTAATAGATTTGCAAAAATGGGGAAATCATTTAATCTCTTTAAACATTATTTTCATGATTTGTAGATGGGGGTAATGGTATCTGTTACCTCCTGGGAATTTACTTTTCAGGGTTTATATGATGCACAGATTTGATAATAGATGTGAGTAGCATGTAAAAATGTATTAATAATAATGCTAAATGTAATAACAATATATTGTTACTTTTAACCATAAAAAGTAATTGGTCACCCTCACTTTGGCCTTGTCACCTTGAATGTTTTCTTCCCACATAGGATGCTTGGCTACCAAGTGACGGATTCCAGAGTAGAACAGCAAGACAACTTTCTAAAACGCATGTCTGGGATGATCCGTCTCTACGCTGCCATCATCCAGCTCCGGTGGCCGTGTGGAAACCGACAAGAGGTAGTAGAAGCGGCTTAGTATCGATAATGAGAGGTTGGACCAGAGTCCGCATTAGTGTATCTTACCTGCAGGAAGTATTGACCTTTCAGAGAGGCAGTCCAGTCACATAAGTGAAAGACTGTTGCTGCTTCGTAGGTACTCTTCAGAGAAGCTGATGTTGATTATTAGGAAACGTTTGGATCATCAGAGTCATTTGTTCAGAGACTAATTGGTGCCTTAGAGGCCATCTAGGTCACATACCTTACTTCACAGATGGACAGACGGAGGCTTAGCAAGCTGTAGTGATACACACTTGTCAATGACAGAGCCACGGCTGGGGGCCAGGGCTATGACCTCCCAGCCCAGTTCTTTTTTCGAGGAATGGAGATTAGAGGGTTGCAGAAGTTGATGGACTTGGAAACCTAAAGAGAAAGGAATATAGGTTGATTGAATCCAAGAAGTTTTTATTGTGCATCTGCTATGTCCCAGGTTCTGTGCTAAAGATACCAAGAATAATAAATAAAATGTCTGTGAGCGTAACTGTGGAATCCCTGAAACTGAAGCTGACAGCCCTGTGTTGAAGGGATGCTGTGAAGAATGTGTGGGTACCAGTATATGCAGTATTTAAAAACAGAATTTGTTTGGCTTGTGTTGTTTCTGCCCTGTGGCATGTGCTTAGGTTAGATGATCTGGGGGTTCATGTCCTATTGGTAATGGCTGGATGATAACGGTGGAAATTTAGATCTCTGCCTAAAATGAGATTAAACCGTGACCAAGCCTCTCTCCTCCCAGATTCACCCTCATGGCTTAAATCATGGCTGGCGCTGGTTGGCACAGATCTTAAACATGGAGCCCCTGTCAGATGTGACAGCCACCCTCCTCTTTGATTTCCTGGAGGTACGTAATACAGTTATCACACGAGAGAGAGCCAGTGGTTGAAGCAGCCTTGGGCCACTGTGTGACGTGACTGGGAAAGGAATATAGAGATAGAGACTAATGGGAATTTCCTGGCGGTCCAGTGGTTAGGACTCTGCGCTTTCGCTGCGAAGGCGCAGGTTCAATCCCTGGTCAGGGAACGAAGACCCCACATGCCGCATAGCCAAAAAATTTTAAAAATACATAAATATATATACAACAAAAGATACTCTTTTTACCTTTATCACTTAGGAAATTACAAGGATTTTAGGAGCTAAAAAAAAAAAAGAAATAGAGACTAATGGTGAACAGCATTAGGGTCCAGTGTCATAAATTTTTTCCTGATCCCCAAGACAAACCTAGCTTTTGATTTTTCTTCCTTCTCTGTGTGGTTGTCTTCTCGTTCTAAAGAACAGAAAACTGTACATCCCAGTACAAGTGAAAAGGAATTTGTTTTAGGGATATAGAAGTGACTCACTCCAGAATCAAGGGTAAGATGTGCAGTTGAATCTCATCAGGGCCTGGAACCAGGAACTGGAATGTCACCAGGTACCAAGGCAGCCTCCCTCTGGGACCACGTGGTCTTTCATGTCTGCTCTTCCTGCAGGTTGCCTCCTTCTTGTTCTATAAGCCAACTTTCTGAAGTTTTCTGTGCATAGTGGAGAAGATGCCATCCTGGGCTATATCCCTCAGCCTCAGTGTGGTCACCCAGTGTAATGGGACTAATGTCCCACCATTGTGATTGCTAATTCCCAGGAGAGAAAATATGATTAACCAGCGTGGGTCAGGCACCAGTCTCATCTAGAAGGCTCCATATAGTCCTAACTGCCTATTAGGGACCCCCACTATAGGGAAAGGGTAAGGGTTTCTGTGGAAGGGAGACAGTTCTTAAAGAATAAAGGCTTGGGGCACATGCCATAACAAATCTGGGACCATTTGGCCTATAACGCCAACAGTTTCTAGTCACCTTAAAGCTCCTGAAGTCACAATATGGGAAGTATGTCATACCTTTAGAATCAATAGTAAGTTAAGTTTTTTTTTTGTTTGGTTGGGTTTTTTTTGAATTTTATTTTATTTATTTTTTATACAGCAGGTTCTTATTAGTTATCCATTTTATGCATATTAGTGTATATATGTCAATCCCAATCTCCCAATTCAGCCCACCACCACCACCCCCAGCCACTTGCCCCCCCTGGTGTCCATATGTTTGTTCTCTACATCTGTGTCTCTATTTCTGCCCTGCAGACAGGTTCACCTGTGCCGTTTTTCTAGGTTCCACATATATGCTTTAATATACGATATTTGTTTTTCTCTTTCTGACTTACTTCACTCTGTATGACAGTCTCTAGATCCATCCACGTCTCTACAAATGACCCAATTTCGTTCCTTTTTATGGCTGAGTAATATTCCATTGTATATATTTGCCACATCTTCTTTATCCATTCATCTGTCGATGGGCATTTAGGTTGCTTCCATGACCCGGCTATCGTAAATAGTGCTGCAATGAACACTAGGGTGCATGTGTCTTTTTGAATTATGGTTTTCTCTGGGTATATGCCCAGTAGTGGGATTGCTGGATCATATGGTAATTCTGTTTTTAGTTTTTTAAGGAACCTTCATACTGTTCTCCATAGTGGCTGTATCAATTTACATTCCCACCAACAGTGCAGGAGGGTTCCCTTTTCTCCACACCCTCTCCAGCATTTGTTGTTTGTAGATTTTCTGATGATGCCCATTCTAACTGGTGTGAGGTGATACCTCATTGTAGTTTTGATTTGCATTTCTCTAATGATTAGTGATGTTGAGCATCCTTTCGTGTGCTTCTTGGCCATCTGTATGTCTTCTTTGGAGAAATGTCTATTTAGGTCTTCTGCCCATTTTTGGATTGGGTTGTTTGTTTTTTTAGTATTGAGCTGCATGAGCTGTTTATATATTTGGGAGATTAATCCTTTGTCCATTGATTCGTTTGCAAATATTTTCTCCCATTCTGAGGGTTGTCTTTTCATCTTGTTTGTAGTTTCCTTTGCTTTGCAAAAGCTTTTAAGTTTCATTAGGTCCCATTTGTTTATTTTTGTTTTTATTTCCATTACTCTAGGAGGTGGATCAAAAAAGATCTTGCTCTGATTTATGTCAAAGAGTGTTCTTCCTATGTTTTCCTTTAAGAGTTTTATAGTGTCCAGTCTTACATTTAGGCCTAGAATCCATTTTGAGTTTATTTTTGTGTATGGTGTTAGGGAGTGTTCTAATTTCATTCTTTTACATGTAGCTGTCCAGTTTTCCCAGCACCACTTATTGAAGAGACTGTCTTTTCTCCATTGTATATCCTTGCCTCCTTTGTCATAGATGAGTTGACCATAGGTACGTGGATTTATCTCTGGGCTTTCTATCCTGTTCCATAGAATCAATAGTAAGTTAAGTTTGATTCACGTTTTCTGAAACACCTGGCTACCTGGCAGTCTGGTTAAATGGAGGTATCACCATATATGAGAAATGCTTCAGAAGAAAGCTGGATTTTAATTCCCTTCCTTAGCTGGCTAAGTGGCATTGTGGTTGAAATTCTTGATAGGAACAAAAGGCAAAGGTCTGATTGTCCTTTATGGATCTCTCATATGAGTGTGAATTTTCATTCTCTGCTCTGACGGTGCCCACCTTCCCCTCTAGGTGTGTGGGAATGCCCTCATGAAGCAGTACCAGCTCCAGTTCTGGAAGATGATACTTCTCATCAAAGAGGACTACTTCCCCAGGTATTAGACTTGTTGAGTAGACACCAGGGGATTTGGTAGGTGAAAACTTATGACGTCAGATACCGTGGCTGCTGTTACATGCTGTTTCTGACTCAGTTAAGCACCTGTGTTACGTGTAACATCTGCTCCCATCCTTCTCCTCTTTGTTATTTGAATAAACGCTTCTGAAGTCTCTCTTAAATATTGTTGACTAAATAAAAAAAACAAATTAGGAAGATCTTGGATTCAGATACCTGACATTTTTTAAACTCTCTTCTTTTCTAAACTCCCCCAGATAATCTGGGATGGTGATTACATGCAGTCATGAATGAAACCAAGGAGGCAAACCCCCTCAGTAAATTAGTTGGTGCAACTGATTGGTCAGCCAGTTTGCTTGACTCTGTCGTGGCATTCACCTTCAAGGACGCTTCTCATTCCTCTCAACTCAGTGGCCTTTCAAAGTGGGGAAAGGCATTAGCAGCGCCCATCCCACCTGGTCACAAAGACCTTGGAAAGGAACAGTGCTCTCTTCTCCTTCATCCACTTACTTGAAAAAAGTGTTGAGGGACTTCCCTGGCGGTCCAGTGGTTAAGACTCTGTGCTTCCACTGCAGGGGGCATGAAAAAAGAAAAAAGAAAAGAAAAGAAAAAAATGTTGAGACCATTTAGTAGATCGACAGCATCCAGTTTAGAAGACATGTCTGTGAGTCGTTTGATCTGCCCCTTCCTCCAGATCAGCAGGTCTCTTAACTCCTCCAAAAGATAAGTGTGAGTCATAGGTGTGACTCACCTGTCTTCTTTCTCTCCCTGTAGGATTGAAGCCATCACCAGCTCAGGACAGATGGGTTCCTTCATACGCCTCAAGCAGTTCTTGGAGGTAAGATGCCCTTAGACCAGCACATCCCAGACTGTTGGCCTCCAGTGCACCTGTGTCCGACGTGTCTTGCACATCCAGACTCTGACTGTGGTCTCTTCCTCTTGATTTTTCCGAACCCTACTTTTTTGTCCATCAACCCCTCTTCACCTTAAGGGCTGCCATTTCATCGTCTTCCTACGTGTCATTGTCCATACTGCCCGTGGGGAAAAGCTCTCCTAAGAGACGAATGAAATATATGTAATGAATCTTATCTCACTGATACACTTTTTGCATGTTGGTCAAGGTTCTTTTCTCAGTCTCAGGTCTAGGGGACAGGTAGGTGTGGTCACTTTTCTCCACGAGAACAGACTGCAGTTTGAGCCAGACTCCTCTCCTTTTTCCAAGTGCCAAAAAACTTTAAGAGGTGAATTTTGACGGATCATTGAGGACTCTGTGGTACGTCTGCCAAGACAGCCAACTGACTTCCAGTTTCCAGTAGCCCAGTTGGGGAAATTGCAGTAGTGAAAGGTGAGGCCAGGCTGTGGGAGATGAGAGTGGGACAGACATTAACAATACCCTGGCATTTGTCCTCCGCTGCAATTCATGCAGAAGGAGAAGTCTTATAGACAACCTTTTTTTTTTTTTTCAATTAATTTTTATTGGAGTGTAGTTGATTTACAATGTTGTGTTAGTTTCTGCTGTATAGCACAGTGAATCAGTTATACATAAACATATATCCACTCTCTTTTAGATTCTTTTCCCATATACGTCATTGCAGAGTATTGAGTAGAGTTTCCTGTGCTATACAGTAGGTTCTTATTAGTTATCTATTTTATATAGAGTAGTGTGTATATGTCAGTCCCAATCACCCAATTTATCCCTCCCCCCGTAACCATACGTTTGTTTTCTACATCTGTGACTCTATTTCTGGTTTGTAAAGAAGTTCATTTGTACTATTATTTTAGATTCCACATATAAGCGATATTATATGATATTTGTCTTTCTCTGACTTACTTCACTCAGTATGACAATCTCTAGGTCCATCCACATCGCTGCAAATGGCATTATTTTGGGTTTTTTTATGGCTGAGTAATATTCCACTGGCTACATATGTACTACATCCATAGGACTTACTTCCACTTGCTGTCCCTCAAAGTTTCTTCCAAACTTTTAAGTGTTGGAAGCAGTGTTATCAGAGAATCATTCTGTTTTCTTTGTCTTTCCCTGACCAGAAATGTTTGCAGCGCAAGGAGATTCCTCTCCCCAAGGGCTTTCTGACTTCCTCCTTCTGGCGTTCCTGATGTTACTCCACCATCACCATTTTGTTGCAGAGGGACAATAATAAAGCAACTGAAGACAGCTGTATTTGGGAGAAGTCATGTCAATGTGTGTTTTGTGTATTTGTACCTTGTGACTAGGAGAGCAGATTTTCATGGGTCACAAATCTAAGAGGTCCTTTAGTAGATGTGATGACTCCTTAAAGGGGTCCGCATGACAGAGTAAGCAGACTTGACCTTTCTCATTTTTGCAAAAAATTTGAAAACAAAATTATGAGAAGAGTTTAGCACTTGACCTCACCCTTGATTTCCTTTGTCTCTAGTATCTTTCAGAAGGTAGGTTAATACCTTGACCATTTCACTCTGAGCTGAAGTGGCTTTCCCTCCACCACCACACCCCAGCCCCTCCCCACATGCTGCCCCCCTTCAGAATAATTCCCAGGAGGAGCAAAGACTCAAGGTCACCTTTGAAGTAGCAGTTAATAGATGAGGCCCAAACCCGCACATGCAGGACTGGATTATGTTTGTTTTGCCTTAGTCACCTTGTGAAGTAATTATAAATTCAGAAGAAATGCCTGGTGTAGACATGGGCTAAGTCAGTCCCGAATTGCATCAGAGGTAGCTTAGTGTCTGGGATTAGGACCGTTAACACATGTTATATTGAACCAGGAAGCACTGTTTGTCCTCTTACTTTGGAATTTGGTTCCTGGATGACTCAGGATGCATGAACCAAACTTTGTTTGTCAATTTGAATTAAGATGGGCTGAGATGGAGCTTGCAACATTGTACGTGAGCTGAGCATCCATAAGCAATGAATCAGGGGTTTAATAAAGATGTTGGGGAAGAATTGAGAACTGCCTTACAATTTTTTCACATGTTCTGAGTAATGAATGATGATAGATTTGCCTGACTAAAGCCACTACAAAAATCCAGAGTCTGGCTATTCAGGTAAGAGTTGAGATTTGCTTTATGGAAGACTCATTCTCTTGGATCTATTCCTCTGTAGTAAATGTTGTATGTGGGGTTGTGTTTGTTGTGGAGGATTCCCTGGTAATCTTGAGTCGCTCAAAGCAACCCATTCTGTGAACTATTGACTGTGGTGCCAAAAGATAAGTAATAAAGCTTGATTTTTAAAAACCCCTTGCTGGTATCTAGTCGGTTCAGTATGATCAACTTCCTGTACCTGGAGCTGTGTAAATCATAAGGGGCATGGTGGTGCCCGAGTCTAGGTATAGAGTGGTATGTTTTTCCCTTTTTTGTCTTCTTGACCTTCACCTTGGGAAAACTGCTTTTTTTCTGTCATTTCTTTTGTGGAATTATGTACCAATAACTGACCCTGTTTTATCTAGCAGATGGGAAAGAATTAAAGTCTTTTGATGTGGACACAATGGAATGAACACTGGGGAAGGAGTCTAGAGACTTGGGTTCAATTCACTTTTTTTGAAAGTTTTTTTCACATCTTTATTGGAATATAAATGCTTTACAATGTTGTGTTAGTTTCTGCTGTACAATAAAGTGAATCAGCTATATGTATACATATATCCCATATCTCCTCCCTCTTGCATCTTCCTTCCACCCTCCCCATCCCATCCCTCTAGGTCGTCACAAAGCATCGAGTTGATCTCCTTGTGCTATGCAGTAGCTTCCCACTAGCCATCCATTTTACATTTGGTAGTGTATGTATGTCAGTGCTGCTCTCTGACTTCATCCCAGCTTCCCCTTCCCCACCGCCCCCGTGCCCTCAAGTCCGTTCTCTACGTCTGCGTCTTTACTCCTGCCCTGCCACTAGGTTCATCACTTCCACTTTTTTAAATTCCATATATATGTGTTAGCATACAGTATTTGTTTTTCTCTTTCTGACTTACTTCACTCTGTATGACAGATTCTAGGTCCATCCACCTCACTACAAATAACTCAACTTTTTTCCTTTTTATGGCTGAGTAATATTGCATTGTATATATGTGCTACATCTTCTTTATCCATTCATCTGTTGGTGGACATTTAGGTTGCTTCCATGTCCTGGCTTTTGTAAATAGTGCTGCAGTGAACATTGTGGTACATGACTCTTTTTGAATTATGGTTTTCTCAGGGTGTATGCCCAGTAGTGGGATTGCTGGGTCATATGGTAGTTCTATTTTAGTTTTTTAAGGAACCTCCATACTGTTCTCCATAGTGGCTGTATCAATTTACATTCCCACCAACAGTGCAGGAAGGTTCCCTTTTCTCCACACCCTCTCCAGCATTTATTGTTCCTAAATTTTTTGAGATGGCCATTCTGCCCAATGTGAGTTAATACCTCATTGTGGTTTTGATTTGCATTTCTCAGTAATTAGTGATGTTGAGCATCTTTGCATGTATTTGTTGGCCATCTGTATATCTTCTTTGGAGAAATGTCTATTTAGGTCTTCCGCCCATTTTTGGATTGGGTTGTTTGTTTTTTGTTGTTGTTGAGCTTTATGAGCGCTTATATATTTTGGAGATTAATCCTTTGTCAGTTTCTTCATTTGCAAATATTTCCTCCCATTCTGAGGGTTGTCTTTTCATCTTGCTTATGGTTTCCTTTGCTGTGCAAAAGCTTTTAAGTTTCATTATGTCCCATTTGTTTATTTTTGTTTTTATTTCCATTTCTCTAGGAGATGGGTCAAAAAGGATCTTGCTGTGATTTGTGTCATAGAGTGTTCTTCCTATGTTTTCCTCTAAGAGTTTTATAGTGTCTGGCCTTTACATTTAGGTCTTTAATCCATTTTGAGTTTATTTTTGTGTATGGTGTTAGGGTGTGTTCTAATTTCATTCTTTTACATGTAGCTGTCCATTTTTCCCAGCACCGCTTATTGAAGAGGCTGTCTTTTCTCCATTGTGTTTTCTTGCCTCCTTTGTCAAAGATAAGGTGACCATATGTGCATGGGTTTATCTCTGGGCTTTCTGTCCTGTTCCATTGATCTATATTTCTGTTTTTGTGCCAGTACCATATTGTCTTGATTACTGTAGCTTTGTAGTATAGTCTGAAGTCCAGGAGCCTGATTCCTCCAGCTCCATTTTTCTTTCTTAAGATTGCTTTGGCTATTCAGGGTCTTTTGTGTTTCCATACAAATTGTAAAATTTCTTGTTCTAGTTCTGTGAAAAATGCCATTGGTAATTTGATAGGGATTGCATTGAACCTGTAGATTGCCTTGGGTAGTATAGTCATATTCACAATATTGATTCTTCTAATCCAGGAGCATGGTATGTGTCTCCATCTGTTTATGTTATCTTTGATTTCTTTCATCAGTGTTTTATAGTTCTCTAAGTGCAGGTCTTTTGCCTCCTTAGGTAGGTTTATTCCTAGATATTTTATTCTTTTTGTTGCGATGGTAAATGGGATTGTTTCCTTAATTTCTCTTTCTTACCTTTCATTGTTAGTGTATAGGAATGCCAGAGATTTCTGTGCATTAGTTTTGTATCCTGCAACCTTACCAAATTCATTGATTAGTTCTACTAGTTTTCTGGTGGCATCTTGCAGATTTTCAATTCACTTTTAGGTTTGTGACCTTGAGTGGGTCATCCACTCTCTGAACCTCAGTATCCCCACCTGCGAAACACAAGAATTGGACCAGTCACCAGATGAGTAGTTTTCAAATTGTGCTCAGTAGCAGTGCCTTAGGGCAGAGCTTCCCTGCTGTGTGTCATAGCCCACTGATCTCTGTAGCCCATGGGGCCCGTAGCCATTTGCACTTCCTCTCTCTACCTGTGCTTTACAAATGGCATTTTCTGTGCACCATGACGGAACAACTTGGGAAGCACTGACTTCAGGGTGTTGAGTGGGTGGGGCTCAGCTGTATAGTCAGTCAGCATATGGAGGCTTTGTGCAAATTTTTAAAAGGCTTCCCTTCCTACTACTGCCATCTGCTGGAAAGCTGTTCTATTAGTAATTATGAAGATGGAACCAGGAGGTGAGCACTGCCTCTTACTGGAGTTAAGCAGCTCACATTTGCACAGCCTTTAATAGGACTAATGGGCCTGCATGGAACGCTGGGATTCTCTCTGCCACAGCATTTTTGCTTTATGTGCTGTATACATTGGAGTTCTTTGTAAGATTATATATGGGAAAGTTCTGCCAAAAATGAAATATAAAAAAATCACTGGACAAGATGACCTCTAAGGTCTCCTCCACTTTGAATTTGTACCACTCCATAGCAAACACCTCTTAGAATATTTGAATCTTCTTTCTCTAGACATGTTTAACAAGTGTTGCACATGTCATTTAATGCTTGGTATTCCTATTGGGTTCTTGATGGTAAACCAAGAAAGGAGAGCATCAGGGAGGCCAGGTTTTCGATACTCACGGATAGCGTTGCCTCCAGAGGTAGAGATTGCTGGCCGATAGTGGTGACTCCTGGTGGTTACTAGCGTCAGATTTCTAAGAGTAGAATACCAAGGACTGCATCTGTCTTTAAATTCAAGCGCTCACTTGCCTGCTTGCCTCCTTTCAAGTTTGACCTCATTTCTTAGGCTGAGTGCCCATATTTTTGTCTTATCATTGTCCTACATCATTTATTTATTTATTTATTTATTTTCGGCTGCGTTGGGTCTTCGTTGCTGCGCGTGGGCTTTCTGTAGTTGCAATGAACGGGGGCTACTCTTCATTGTCATGCGTGGGCTTCTCACTGCGGTGGCTTCTCTTGTTGCAGAGCATGGGCTTCAGTAGTTGTAGCTCACGGGCTCCAGAGCGCAGGCTCAGTAGTCGTGGCGCATGGGCTTAGTTGCTCCGCGGCATGTGTGATCTTCTCAGACCAGGGCTTGAACCAGTGTCCCCTGCATTGACAGGCAGATTCTCAACCACTGCGCCACCAGGGAAATCCTGTCCTACATCATTTTAAAGCAAATTTGATGATGAATTGGAAATTCCAATGGGAGAGAAACCCAACACATCCCTTGGTTAGAAGAATGGAGGTGTTCTGGAGGTTTCCCACCCACATGCTAGGAGCTTTCCCCCACTTCTCAAGCTTCCTGTGGTGATAGCAGTGACGTAATTAGGTTTGGATGTCTTCTATCTCAGTGCCAGGAAAAAAGAGCTACAGAGCTTCCCACAGGTGCCTTATCAGTCTTGGCCATTCACTTCCCTTTTCTCTGTGCCATTAATGAATCCCTGATACTAGGTCCTGTGGACCTGCAGAAAGCAGATGAGAGCTGTGGTCTCCCAGCTATGTGATGGATTTACAGAAACACCCATTATAGAGGAATTTATAATATCATCTAGTTTACAGCCAGGCTCCATTTACTGTAAATATCAGTCTACACAGATGATGTATTCAAGAAACATTTTTCTTTTAGCTCCTTCAGGATGTTTACACTAAATATAGTACATGATGCTGGATTGGAACCTGGTCCAGGAAAAAAAAGATCTTTCTGTGTGTTTGTCTTGTAAAGGATGTTGGGACAATTAGCAAAACTTGAATAAGATCTGTATGTTAGATAGCAGTATTATGTCAACATTAATTTCCTGACTTTGATCATTGTATTGTGGTTATAAAAATAAAAGTACTTGTTCTTAAAGTACTTAGGGGTGACTGGGCATGCAACTTATTCTCAAATGATTCAGGGGGAAGATATCTACACGTGTGTGTGTATGTGTAAGTATATACCATCAGAATAATAGAGCAAATGTGGTCAATTGTTAACAAATTGGGGAATCCGGATGAAGGGTGTATGGGATTTCTTTCTATTACTCTTGTAATTCTTTACAAATTTGAAATTATTTCAAAATTAAAAGATAATCCTCTCCCCCACTTAAAAAAAAAAAAAACAACAGCAACAAAATCAGGCCTACAATTCTGATGAGGTGACAAATTCAAGCTCTAGAACCTACAACCCTGCAAACAGGACGGTGATGCCAAAGGTGACCTTGAAGCCATCAACCTGTAGCAGGGATGGAAAGTTGACTCTAAACAGGTTTTGCTGGGACTTCCCTGGTGGCGCAGTGGTTGGGAATCCACCTGCCAATGCAGGAGACACGGGTTCGAGCCTTGGCCCGGGAAGATCCCACATGCCGCAGAGCAACTAAGCCCATGCGCCACAACTACTGAGCCTGAGCTCTAGAGCCCACAAGCCACAACTACTGAGCCCACGTGCCACTACTACTGAAGCCTGCGCGCCTAGAGCCCATGCTCCGCAACAAGAGAAGCCACCTCAATGAGAAGCCTGCACACCGCAAGGAAGAGTAGCCCCCACTCACCGCAACTAAAGAAAAAAGCCCATGTGCAGCAACGAAGACCCAACACAGACAAAAATAAATAAATAAACATATAAAAAAAAAAAAAGATAATCCTCTCCCCCACTTAAAAAAACAAACAAACAACAACAACAAAATCAGGCCTACAATTCTGATGAGGTGACAAATTCAAGCTCTAGAACCTACAACCCTGAAAACAGGACGGTGATGCCAAGGTGACCTTGAAGCCATCAACCTGTAGCAGGGATGGAAAGTTGACTCTAAACAGGTTTTGCTGGACTTCCCTGGTGGTCCAGTGGTTAAGAATCCACCTTCAATGCAGGGGATGCAGGTTCAATCCCTGGTCGGGGAACTAAGATCGCACATGCCACAGAGCAACTAAGCCCACGTGCTGCAACTACTGAGCCCACACGCTCTGGAGCCTGCGCGCCACAACAAAAGATCCCGCGTGCCACATCAAAAATCCTGTGTGCCGCAACTAAGACCCGATGGCAGCCAAATAAATAAATAAGTAAATATTTTAAAAAATAAACAGGTTTTGCAAAATGCTTCCTACTTGAAGTAGGTGACTGGGGGGTAGAATTTTAATTCAATGGAGAATGTGATTTACAAACTTGGAGTGCTTGATGGTTTGAACTAAAAGTTAACCATAGTGCAGAAGATAGCTCCATTTCATTTAGGTCAGCTTTGTCCAGGAAGTTTTTCTGCAGGATCCTAAAAAAGAGTTCAGCAAAGAAGTTTGGCAGCTACTGTGTTAAAGGTAAACTAGGTGAAGTACTGTATGAAATAAGAATGGCAGGATGTTGATAACTGTTGAAGCTGGGTAATGAGCAGATGGAGGTTCATTGTACTATTCCATTTTCTAGGTTTATCTTTGAAATCTTCCATAATAAAATGTTTAGATTATAAAGAAGAGAAAAAGGACTTTTCTTGCAGGACTTTTTGGTGCCTTAACTATGATACTTTGAATTAACCTCCAAGAGTTTATATTGTTTCCCGAACTTACCACGGAACTCTTGAGCTTCTCTTGGGACTAGTATTTCTGAGAATATACTTTTTGAAATGCTTTAGTTGGAGGTTAGGATGGTCAAGAAAGTATCTTGAGATAGTACTTGATCCAGATACTTAAAACTATCTGTAAATTTTTTAAAAGGAGATAAAAAAGTCCAAAAAGCCTTTTATTCTAGGTACCCACTGTGAACATCTCTTTAATCATCTCTGTGCATATATACATGGATATACAAATATAGCTCTTAAGTAAATAGCTCTTAAGTAACTGACTGCCACTGTTCGGTAACATCTTAGATGTTTTTCAAGTCAATCAGTATGAACTATATCACCAAGATAGTCTTGAATTAATGAATCTTAACCATTTTTCAGTTGGTGACTAGCTGCTTCTAATTCTTTTTTTTACAGTTATTAACATTCTTAAATATATTTTCTACCTTCTTAGGTTGTATTCCTAAATATAACGTTGTGTCAAATGGCATGCAAATTTCATATGCTGATCCATATCGCCAAACTGCTCTTCCAGAAAGGTTCTACTTACATAAACTCAAAATGGGTAAGATTTGTCAGAAATGAGGAGTGGGTGTTAGGAAAGAAGGACATTCTAATTTAGGGGGAAAGTATGAGCAAAAGCATGATGTTGGAAGAATAAATAACCTGTTTAGGAAGTGGCTAAGCTCAGACCTAGAGAAGAGCAGTAGGAAATAATGCTGTGGAAAGTTTGTGGAGGCTTCGGAATCTCTATTAAAATAGTTTGGGTGGGGACTTCCCTGGTGGCACAGTGGTTAAGAATCCTCCTGTCAATGCAGGGGACACGGGTTCGATCCCTGGTCAAGGAAGATCCCACATGCCGAGGAGCAACTAAGCCCGTGCACTGCAACTACTGAGCCTGCACTCTAGAGCCCGCAAGCCACAACTACTGAGCCCGTGTGCCACAACTACTGAGCCCACGTGCCACAACTACTGAAGCCTGTGTGCCTAGAGCCCGTGCTCCGCAACAAGAGAAGCCACTGCAATGAGAAGCCCACGCACCGCAATGAAGTGTAGCCCCTGCTTGCCGCAACTAGAGAAAGCCCACGTGCAGCAAAGGAAGACCCAATGCAGACAAAAATAAATTAATTAATTAAAATATTTATATAAAAAAATAATAAAATCGTTTGGGTGATTCGGTAGGCAGTGGGAAGCTACTAGAATTTTATTTATTTATTTATGGCTGCGTTGGATCTTCATTGCTGCACGGGCTTTCTCTAGTTGCAGTGAGCGGGGGCTACTCTTGGCTGCGGTACGCGGGCTTCTCATTGCAGTGCCTTCTCTTGTTGCAGAGCACGGGCTCTAGGCACGGGGGCTCCAGTAGTTGTGGCACGTGGGCTTCAGTAGTTGTGGCTCGTGGGCTCAGTAGTTGTGGCTCACAGGCTCTAGAGCACAGGCTTAGTAGTTGTGGCGCACGGGCTTAGTTGCTCCACAGCATGTGGAGTCTTCCCGGACCAGGGCTCGATCCTGTGTCCCCTGCGTTGGCAGGCGGATTCTTAACCACTGCACCACCAGGGAAGTCCACTACTAGAATTTTCTGAGAAGGTTTCACATGGTTTATGAAACTAATTCTGTGTGTTCAGGATGAATAGGAAGGAGAGAGACTGATGGGGCTTAAAAGGTGGTCCCGCGAGAGTACATACGGGAAATAAACCAGCTGGATTAGGAAGATGTGCCAGGCGAGTGAGGGGCTCACATTTCTGCTGTCACGTACGGTTCTGTTAGGCAAACCAGCCTGTCAAGTCCATGCTCCCAGCAGCTATCAGGCCTCTCCTCTAATGTGGCCCCTGATTTCAGAGGCAGTCATTGTAAAGTAATGTAACATTTACAGTTTAAAATTTAACATAAAATTTACAGTTTAAACCATTTTTAAGTGTACAGTTAGTTGTCTGGCATCAAGCACACTCACACTGTTGTGTTAACCATCAACACCATCCATCTCCAGAACTTTCTCATCTTGCAAAACTGCCACTCTGTACCCCTTAAATACTAGCTCCCCATTTTCCCATCCCCACAGGCCCTGGCAACCCCAGCTCCACTTTCTCTCTGTGAATATGACTATTCTAGGGTTCTCCTGTAAGTGGAATCATACAATATTTGTCCTTTTGTGTCTGGTTTATTCCGCTTAGCCGAATGTCTTCAAGGTTCTTCCAGTCACTGTTTTGAAGATCTGTGCTATTCCTTGCCAGCTCTGACACTGCAGAATCTCATCTGGGAAGAAGTACAGTGCACCTGCCAGGGTGACTTCCCAATCGGCTCCCTTCTTGGGGGGGATAAAAGAGTGGTGCTTGCCTGTTAACTTTCCTGTGTGTGTGTTTGTGTGTGTTAGAGAAAGAGAGAGATTCTCCCAATGGTTGACCTCTCGAATGACTCGAAAAGGTATTGGGACTACCTAAATGCCTAAACTTAGGGCACATATCAAACCTTCCTAGAACGGCTAGAATAGAAAAAGGAGCTTGGGGGAGTTCCCTGGTGGCCTAGTGATTAGGATTCCAGGCTTTCACTGCCGTGGCCCAGGTTCAGTCCCTGGTCAGGGAACTGAGATCCCACAAGCCCCAAAGCACAGCCGAAAACAGAAAAAAGAAAAAGGAGTTCGGAATTCAGTCCTAACCGTACCCCCGCCTTTGCAAGAGGATGGGATGGACATGACTAGATTGGTTACAGAGCCGCTATGCTGCCCTTTTTTGTTTTTGTTTTTGTTCTGAATGAGCGGCTCTCAGAAAACAAAGAAAGCCAGTGTCTGCTTTATCATCTCCTTCCCCACACCTAGCAGAGTGTCAGGCATATGGTGAAATTGGTGGGAGGTGAGGTAGGTAGACAGTAGAACACAGGAAGAAGGGCTTTCTAAATGTCTCATTTCCAGCGCCAAATGCGGATGGGGTGGGTGAGTGGGTGGGCACTACACAGGGCTGGAGGCACTGGGTTTTGGCCACGTCTCAGATCAGACAAAGGATCGACAAATAAGACTTCAATTTCTGTATCAATACAGAAGCTGTCTCTAAGATCTCAAATCTGTTTTGCTCCTGGTAAAAGCAAAACCCCCATTTCACTAGGAGGCCAGATTGATATAAAAGAAAAATACTTCTTTTTTTGCAGCTCCTGTCCACAGCCTTGAGCCCCGTTCTTTGCTGGAGCAGACGGTCTTGGAAATTTTGGAGAGCTATGATTGTGTTAGCCATTTTGTACCCAGAGCTGAGGATTTGGTTAAACATTTTGCTGCTACCCACTGGAGAAGACGCCATCAGCTGTTCCCAGAAATGCACACCCCAGGCAGGAGTTACCCGGTCCTGTTTTCTCTACATGGAGGATTGCAGGAAATGCCTCTCAGCTCCGATGTCTTTCCTCCAGATTCCGTAAAGCCGCTTCTGGGGTGTGGCCGCTCCTTTTCTTTTCTCTGCACTCTGGTAGAGTAAGGGAATAAGGGAGTTTTTCCTCATTATCAGGGCTCCAGCCCGAGCAGCTCAGAAACCCGATTACAGATCCCAGGCACAGGGAAGAAGCCAAACTACTGAGGACCAAGAAGCTCAGGTCTGGGCCCAGGCCCAAGTTCTGGTGCAGTGCCTAGTGCCTTTATATTTATTTAAAGGGGAGAGTGCTTGGTAACCAGGAGGCTGAGGCCTTCCTGAGCTGCAGAGCTCCTGGTCTGCCTGACTGCACAGGAATGATCTGGATGCTACTCTCTATGGCTGTCGCCCAGCTGTCATGGGGGTGGGGAAAGGGCGTCCTACTTGAGGGCTTCTAGCTACAGAGCCAGGCCCTTAAACTGCTAAGACTGTAAGGAACAGAAATTCCAGAAATCGTCTGTTTTTCTTTTCTCAGCATTCCAGCATCCACCATCACAATGCCTCCCTTTCCTACGGCAAGGCAGTATAGCACACTGTTTAAGAGAAGGTTCTGACTGCCTGGATTCAAATCCTTGCTTTTCCTCTTGCTAGCTGCCTGATCCAGGGCAAGAGACCTAGCTTCCATGTCAGGGCTCTTTTGTAAAATGAGGAAATAATACCTAAATCATAAAATTATTGCAAAAAGATTTTTTAAAAAGGTAACACACATAGCATAGTGCTTGGTACAAAAGGAAAGGTCAATTAATAATGGCGAGTAGAATCAATGTCTCATTTATAAAATACAACGAATGCATCCTATTCCACTGCTGAGCTGTCCGAAAGCTTTTGATGTAAGAATATAAGAAATTATTAACTCTTCAAATCTCGGAATGACAGACATAAACACCAAATTAGTCGACTTTATTTTTTATGATCGGATTCAGCCTTTTCTTACCACCTTCTCAAACCCGGAGCCCCAAATCATCCTCGGTTTCTTGACGCCAACTCCCACCAGAGAAGGCTGACTTGGGGCCCCGGCACCAGCCTTCTCCTAGGGAAAGGGGGAAGGAGGAAGAAAAACACACGGGTGATCTCACCCTTTGGGACTGGGCGTTTTTCCGGCTGGGACGCGCAGCATCCCCAGCCAGACTGCGGCGATGGCCCTGCCCCGCCCTTCGCTGCAGTCCTGGAAGGGCTCCCAGGGGCGGAGGGGTGGCTGGCGAAGATTCTCTGCAGGGCGGGGAGGGGCAAGATTGGAGGATGCCAGCTGCGGGGAGGGCGGTGCGGCTGGAGCATCTCTGCCCGCCTGGGCGGAGGCAGCGACTCCACTGCACCATCAACCCCCACCCCTGGCGCGCGCACTCTTCCTTCCCCACCCTCCCGCGGCCCTCCCGCGGCCCTCCCGGGGCTCGACTCTTCCGCCGCATCGCCGCTTCGGCTCCTTCCGGGAGCGCTCGGCCCTTTCCGCCGGGTGATCGGGCAGCGAGCAGGCGGGAGCTCCGCCCCATTTGGTTGGCCGGCGCTCACCCCCGCCCCTCGCGTCGCGCTGCGGCGCTTCCCCCGAGCTCGCGACCGCCCGCCGCCGGAACGCGCGTGGCCGCCTATAAAAGAGGCGGGGCGCGCGCGCCGCCGTCACTACCCGCTGCGGAGCGAACGGGGAGGAACGGAGGCCGCTGAGCCCCGTCGGTTCCTCCAGCACCCCCGGCCCGACGCACCCACTGCCCTCACCCCCAGGAGCCGGTGAGAGGGGGAGCGGGCGAACTCAAGGCGGGAGCGAGGCCGGAGGGCGGCCGACCCCTGGGCGGGGAGCCGGACGGCCCCTGGGGCAGGGCGGGGCCAGCGCGCGGACAGGTGAGCCCGGCCGGCCTCGCCGCTCCCTCCGTCGGGCGGGGAACCGGGCGAGCCGGCCGCGACCGGCTTGTGGTGCGTGGGCTGCGGAGGAGCAGCCGGGCCGAGCCTGGGCGCCGGCCGCTGGAATGTCATTGACTGGGCGGAGGGGGCGGCGAGGCCGCCGGGTCCTTCCCCTCAGCCCAGCTTGGCTGCGGCCCGGCCCTGCTCCATCCGGCTGCGGCAGGTGGGGCGGGGGCTTCCTGGTCCGGATCGTTTCTCCATCCCCCTCTCCGCAGAGCGCTCCCCCCACCGCCCCCAATCCCTTCCCTCAGTGGGGAGCGACTTGTGCAGCTCCTTTTCTCAAATCCCCACCAGCAATGCCGGCCCAGCCCTTGAAGGAGGAAAAGCCGGGAGTAAAGGGCTCTTTGACCTTAATTTCATCCTGTGTGGCGGTTCTTGGCCTTCTCTGGACGGAAAGGTCCGAGACCGGCCATCTCCGTTTCTTATCTGTAATAAACATATTTTTCTTACGCAACTGTGATTTGCTTGTAAATAGCAGGTAGGTGCGGCGCTTGCTTTGTATGAGACCCAAACCAAATAACTTAATAGCTTAGAGTTCTTTTTTTTTTTTTTTCTTGCCCCGAGACCGGGTCTTTCGAGTCGAGGACATAATTATTATTTGTCAGAAATTCTACAGCCATGCCGGTGTTGAATGATAGAGCAGCCTTTTGTTTGAAAGCAGTCCCTGCGAATTTCATTAGATGCTTCCCAAAGAAAATTGCTTTTAAAAGTCTCTGAGGTACTGGGTTATTATAATGTATTTTAAACAAAGGGCTTGTCAAGGTTAAGGGTTGAATATGTTTTAAATTAAAAGCTTGAATAGCTCAGGAAGCTGGGTTGAGATGATGCTTGAACTGGCCAACACCTTGTCAAATCTCTTTTGTATAATAGATCCTAGACTACGTAGGCCCTTTGTTCTGTCTTCATCATGGTATTTTAGAAGAACTTACCATGATGGCTGTTAGGGAAGAAGAGAAGACAGACCATATGAAATATTTTCAGAATGTGTTGAGAAATTGCGTCGTCATAGCAATTGGACTTAACTAAAACAGAATGTGTCAAAGATGGAAGGGTGGGAGTGTCTGCAGCCAGGAAACAGAAAACCTGAAGAACAGCGGTGGGAACACTCAGCTGTATGAAGCCATCGAGCCAAGGTTCCAACTCATCTGACTAGTCATGTATTTTCCCTTTTGTCTGCAGCTAATGTCAGCTTTTAAAAGGTCAAATTGAAGTCCGAGTTTTAAAAATGTGCTGCAGGAAAATAAAAACGTGCTGCAGTAAGGGCCTCTGTGCAGGAAATTAACAGTAAGCCTTTTTTAGTAACTGGGCCAATATTACTCAAAGGGACCCTGAAAGTGTGTTAGCTGTTATCCAGGGACCTAGATGGAGAGCCGAGACTCAGAAGGTGGATTTCCTCTCTGCTGGACAGGTGTGAGGCAGACTTGCAGTAAACGGTCAGCTGGGTAACATTCTCCGATATGCTTTTGGTCTTTGGCAGGGCGTTTGTAGGAATCGAATAATTAGCAACCTGATATGTCACAGGCTCACAATATGAGCTTGTCAAGCAATCTCATGAACAGGTTTAGGTGGGGAGAGCTGTTTTTAAGTATATCTTTTGGTTCCCTGGGTTAGAATTTCCTCTGCTTTTCCTTTACCTGCCTTCTTCCATTGGGCGTGGGGGCGGCGGGGGCGGGGGGCGACTGCAGATGCTGAGACGTGGGTGTCAGGAGTAGTCCACAGTCCTGTCATTGCTGAACCTGCACTAAGGACAGTGGGCACGAATCCGGCCTTGTAATCAATCCTCCATGGGCTATGCGAGGACTCTGCTAGTCGTGCGGTGGGTCTGCTGCAGCCCATCAGCTGCGGTCGGAGTAAGTAGAAGAATGCAGCGCCCTGATGGCAAATGCCGACTCCAGGAATGCAGAGGAGGCCCACAGAACTGATCGCTTGGGGCCAGTGGGCAGGAGCAGCTGCGCTTGTACTTCCCTCCACCTCTTCTGCATACTCCTCTTGTATGGGTTTTGAACAGGAAATAGTATTTTGTGAAGGAAATGTCCCAGTAAACTAGGCCCAAATTCGATCTTTGTAGCTTGAGTTCGTTCTTGTTTCTGATGACTTCACGATATTATGCTATTTTAATACTGAATGGAAGGGGGTACAGAAATCATCTAGTACTGGGAATCTCAGGTAATTTATCGGAACGTGGATTGGGGGAGTGCACGTCTAGTGTTAAAAGGGATATTCAGTATTATTCAGGATTATTTGAAAATTGGGAAACTGAGACCCAGAAGAGGGTATGACGTGGCCAAGGCAGCACATCTGCTCAGACCAGAGAACCTTGGTTCTTTCTGCATTTTAAATTCCTGGTTTAGAAGCTCTGTAGAATGAGAAGGGCGCTGGGAAAATAGCTGAAATTTGATTTTTACCTGTATTCATATATTTTTAAAGATCTGTTTTCTTCATTGTGAAATTATTGTGTTCAGTTTGCCCTTAGAAGCTTGTTATCTTGCTCTTCCCCCTCCCTCTTCAGACGCCACATTTTTCCATCATGTTGTCATCGTTTCGTAAACGCAGAGTCCAGGTATTTGACCAGCATGCAGGAAATGTGTTACCTTTTCGGTTTTGCCTGGTTTGCAGTGAAGACACATGTGTCAAAGAGGTTGAATGATGCAAAGAGAGGGGGGAAAAAACCCTGCCTGCATGACCTGTTAAGCAGATTGGTTAGGGTTTGGGCTTTTGTTTGTTTTCTTTGGTGTTACATGAACAAGAGTCTTAGTAGATTTATTCTAAAATTTCCAAAGCCTTTGTTTTTTTACCTTCCTCCCTTTAAGGCATGAATATATTAATTTCTTATCACCCTACTGGTGTCTGCATGTACTGTTCGCTAATTTTTTTTATTGATGGTTACTTGGTTCTTAAAAACCAAGGGACTAAACACATTATCTTAGATATTTAGAAAAAGTAATCTGAAAACATGTAAAAATAGTGTTTTTCAATTTGACAAATATTGTAAACTTGGGTTTGTTTCCTGTTTCCATTGATTTACGTTTTTTGCCACAATCCTTATAATGAAATGGAACTTGCGTTTCCTTGTTTATAAAAAAGCTCACTACCCATGTTTTTATTTGTGTACAGTTTTTGAGTGTTTGCTAAATTGGACCTTTTTCGGAAAGAAAAATGCTTAAAATTAATGTCTTGATATCCCATAAGCAGAAATATAAGCTCTGCAAATTTCTAGTGATTATGGGTGATAAATCCAAGGCAAGCCCTTTTATAAATCAGACGGGTTAATTGTTTAAACAAGGTTTATAAAAATGGGCACGTTATACCTTTTTCCTGTTTTGAATCTCAGTGACAATATTTTGCACTTAAACACCTCTCATCTGGATTTTACAGGTTATAAAAGGTAAGTAGCAGCAAGGTAGTGTTTGGGAGGCATTCAGAAGTAAGTTTTCTCAACCTTGCTTGGCGTTTCTGGATTTTGATGCAGTGCAGTATGAATCTTTTGCTTCTCTAAGCTAAATCCCTGCTCACCTCTGCAGAATCCTGCTAACAAGTTGAAATGAATTAATCAATTTGGAGGCTGACGTGCAGATCTACAATCCTGATTGGAATGTGGTTTAAGCAAAAATATTTCTGGTTTTTCCATGGTTAAAATTCTTAATTTATATATTATTTACCTCTTTGCTTACCCTCAGGTCTCCCACAAAAATCTGCAGCGGAGCTGGTTTTGACTTAATTCACTTAATCTGAGAATCAGTTGGCATCAAATTTTATGGTGCTCACCAATTCTTTGGTGCTTTGTTCTCAGGGAGCCCTTGCGCATCCGTGGATGTAGTTCTCCTGCTTTGGAAATGTAAAATATGCTGGCTTTCTAAGCCAGGGAAAAAGGGCATTGTTGGTTCTGCACCTTTGGGCTCTGACTAAGCAACAAAAACAGAACTGATGGATGGTTCCTCTGACATTTTTGCTCTGGGTGATGTTTATGAATTTTTCCATAGAGCCAAATGCACTCTTCATCCTGAAAATCCCTTTCCCTGCGAAACAATATATCTGATGTCCTGCCTGAGGTCTGAATTCATCTTGCAGTGTTCCAAACGCCCCTGTCTGCCACATTCAGCTCGCTAAGATGTCGGCACTCCCAGACCTTTGTTTCCAAATAGACACTCCTCTTGTCTTCACGACAGTTTTACTCTCTTCTGAGGTTCCAGAGGGAAGCTCTGACTAGTGAATTCTTCCAGTCTCCAAGATCTGCGTGAGGGTGTCCTAAGCTACTCACTCACTGCAGGTGCCAAGTGAGCAGAGTTGGAAGCGTTTGACCTTTGGTTTGAAAGTGTGTGTCTCCACAGTCTTTTCTGTTGCTTAACAGTGTCCTTCCCACCCACTGCCTCTCCCCGCCCTCCAGAGACAGACACCTCCCCTTGCACAGTGGCCTTATAGCTTCTGTGGATGAGGGTAAGGCTTTAAAATTACTTCCCTAAGTACATACCAAGAACTGCCTCGAACAGCTGTCTGTTGGCAGTTGTCAAGAAGACAAAGATATTAATTAATGGCTAGCTTTTTTTGTAGGAATCATTTTCCGTTGATAATGTGTATAAGTTGGTGTTGGTTATGAGGAGTCATTCTCATGCATGACTTTGGATTAAACCAGAACTTTCTAGCCAAGATTCATATCTTGGCTTTCTTCTCAGAGATGTAGCTGTATTGTAAGAATGCTGACAAGTTCTTTTTATTTATTACAGTAGAGGGCATAGTTGTAATTCCTGTTTTATCCTCTGTGCTCAATTCACATTACTTGCTGAATGATGCAGCTAACATTTTGACTGCTGCATTGCAGCAGCATTTAAAAATAGCCAGTCTTCTCTAATAATTATTTGCCAAAATATGACCTTTTTTCTTCAGTTCCCTTAAATGGGAAGCTGTCCTTAAACAGAGAGTACATTTAGCCCTTCGTCTCCCCTCCTTCGTTAGCCGCAAACATAGACCTGATTGACAAAATCAGAGTTGAGATAAGCAGTCAGTTGATTGCTGTCTTGGAATTTGGCTCCTTTGTGGTTTTTAGGCAGTTAGTGGAATAGATAGATAGGCTGGTATAGTTGGAGATTTTTTTTTTTTTTTTAATGGCACATTTCCCAAAGTCTTCCTTTCTAGCTCTCAAAAGGTGTTAATCCCATTAAGGCTGGGAACAGCCCAGGGCATTCTCTGTGGAGTCCGCCTTATCAGTCAGCTGCACATTTCTGGCCTGGGGTGGAGTTCTTGCAGTGTGCGGCAGCCTCAGGGAACACGGTGCACACAGGCAGAGTCCAGAAAATTCCACTAACTCTCACAGAGTTTTGGGTGAGAGGTCGTAGCACTTTTGGGTGGCAATAGTTCTTTGGAGATAGGAGATTTTTTCCTGTGTTTAATGTAGTCTGTGGAAATGAGCCATTTAGGAGCAAAGAGAAACTGGAACTTGCATAGAGACAGCTCCCTATCAGCAGAAGGGGTTGGGGGGGAACTGCCGTTAACCTGTCATCCTTGGCTCCTGTAATCATGCAAATGAAAACTCTGAGTGCCCACAGCAGTGGGAGAGCACTGCTGACTTTCAGATGCCCAGCTCCCTGGAAACAGCCAGTTGTGACTTGGCCAAGCTCCCACCTACTGGCGTCAGCTGATCTACTGCAGGAAAGAAAAGTCCATTATTGCCTGACCAAAGCACTTGGTATAGAATTGACTTGTTCTACTTCACTGGGGTGACAAAGAGGGCCTTTTAGGTTGGTTAATTTCAGCAGGGCCTCGCTGGACTGTCTCCCTGGATTGGTAGGGTCAGATCAGCAAGCGGAACCCAGGCCGAGGGGCTTGCTCAGGGGGAACCTTTTCAGTATTATGTTGGGAATTCTTTTTTCATCAGAAAGGGCTGCTTCCGAATGTGACCGTTTAGAGATTTCCGTGGCAGCTAAAGGAAATGCAGTGAATCCTGTCATCTGGGGAGGCAGGACAAACTCCATAGACATTAATCTAAAGACTGAGGCATCTTGTAGAAAGGCACATACAGTGGAGCTTTTGTTACATGCATAACTAGCTATACATTCTTTGGAAATTTTATAAGCAAGCAAATTAGACACACAGTTTCCTACTGTTTCTCCACCTAACTGTTTCCGGAGAGATGAGAACAAAGGAAGTATATAAATTATTCTTAACACTAATTGTTTACTAACTTTAAGAAGACTCAATCTTAAAAAAATTAATTTTGATGTTTTTTTAATGATTCATGTATGCTCCTTCCCCCTATTTTTCCCCCCTTAAGTGGGGATGGAAAAGATAAGAGGTAGTAAAAGGAATTAATAAATAACTGAACAGCCTTTAATAAAGAGTGTGTCAGCTCCGATCATGTTAAGAGTCACTGGTTCTAGCATGCTGGTCTGGGAACCGGAGCATCCTGGGTCACCCTAGCTCTACAACTTGCTTATTAGATGATCTTTTGTCTCCTGACCACTTAATAATGAAGTGACAGCAGTTTCTCTGTTTCTAAGCTCAGAGTGTAATTGACTCTCTAAATGTGTGCTGAGTTCTGTGGCCAGAGAGTAAGATAAGGTCTCTTTTATAGTCCCTTAGGAACTCTAAATTCCCTAAAGAACTTACAAAAACGCAGGGAAAAGACAGTAATCACGTGGCAGAATGTGACGTGATGGTGCTCTAAGGGGGCCAGAGAGGGAGTGAGGGCTTCTGATTCAGGGCTGCAGAGAGGACAGTGTAGTTGCTTTAGACTTGGAGGGGTTTGAATGGTATTAATGGTCGAGTTGGGAGTGGGGGAGAAGAGAACATGTCGGCCAGAGGGAACTTTCTGGTTTGGGAAGTGAACCTGCCCTGGGCCTGTAATTTGGGGTTGATGAGGGAGTTTGATGTAAGGTATGCCTGGAGCAGGTCATGCAGGTGAATGAGTGAATCGTAAATGTGGCCGGACCCGGTAGTGATTCTTGTCAAGATCCCAAAGAGGCTGATGTCCTAGGGCGGCAGCGTAAACCAGAACTGCCCTGTTCCTAACAGACGTTTCCTTTGTCAAGGTTACCCTCAGTTTTTGGTTTTAAGGACTCTCTTGAAGCCCATTTTAAGAATAGAAACTACTTTTTTCAGACGCAGCTATCTATTGATGATACAAAACTGTGCCTTCTTGAACTTGATTTCCCCAAGGTCCCACCCTGCCAGCGTGAAAAGAGCAGTTACCGGGTGTGGGCCACCCAAGCTCAGTAATCCAGGTCTGGTCATTAGGTTGACACCCCGTTGTGTAGCTTCAGTCAGCACATTCCAGCTGTTCATTCAGCCCGCAAATCTAGCTGTTACCTGGCCAGAATTCCAGTTTGACGATACAGAAATGAAACTGGGGTGGGCTACTGAGCTCTCTCCACCCTTCACAGAGGAGCTCAGGGCTGCTTCTCCAGCACTCAAACAAACATTTGTTAATGACATCTGTCTGCTAGAAATCGGGACACAATTGGGACTTCCCTGGTGGTCCAGTGGTTAAGACTCCTCCTTCCAATGTGGGGCATCAGGGAGCTAAGATCTCGTGGCCAAAAACCAAAATGGAGAACAGAAGCAACATTGTAACAAATTCAATAAAGACTTTAAAAATGGTCCACATCAAAAAAATCTTCAGAAAAAAAAGAAAGAAAGAAATTGGGACACAACAACGAAGATTACATTGCTCAGTCTCATCATACCGTGAGAAGTATGTGCAAGTGCTTTGTAAATCTACAGAAAAATGTGATTAAATCAGAGAAGGAGGGAGGGAAGGAGCCTTCAGTACAGCTTGGTAAGGAGGCCAGATCCCTGCAGCTTCCTCATTTCAGCTCCTCTTGAGACATTAATGGGAGTTATCCGGACAGAGAAGAGACAGAACATTCTGGGCAAAGGAAGCCTGAACAACTGACTTGGAGTCTTTAGAGAGAATCATGTGTTTGGGAAGAGAATATTTCTCTGTGCCAAGAGGGTATGGGGCATGGGTGAGACATATCAGTCAGGTGTGCTGGGTCAGATTGGAAGGTTCAACTGAAGAGGTGGATTCTTTCCTCTCTCAGAAGGGAGTGATGAAAGGTTTTAAAGCATGGGAATGACGTGGCAAAGAATATGTTTCTTGTTATAGTCAAATAAATAGATTGGACTTTGTGGGAGAAAAACAATAAAGATAACTGGTTAATATGTGGAGAGTAATTTGGAAGGAATGGTGATAGGGCTAAAATCCCCTCACGTTCTCTCCCTAGTAAGCTAGGTGTCTTCATAGAAAAGATAGGCCTCAGAGTTGGTTAGGTGCAGTCGATACTTTTCTTGACACCTCTTAAAGCTGCTTTTCTCTCTGAAGAGCTGGAAACTTTGCCCCAAGCTTAACAGTGTTGTTTATCTCACAGCTGGATGGGGGCAGGGAGTAGGGGGCACACAGGGGCCTCCAGACCTAATCCTTAGCCAGCTTATCCTTTCCCATCGGCTGGGCCAGGCGAACAGGGTAACGGGAAGAGCTGTCAAATATGTTTCCTGGGCAGCACAGTTTTTATATCTTGTATAAATTATGGAACAAGAGCTGGAAAGACCATAAAGCTTATCTGGTCTGCTTTTTTACCAGGTCACAGACTCTTCTCTGTAGAATGTAATTTTAAAGTTAGAAGAAGGGTCTTGGGACCATCTCATTTTCAACTGGTGTTTTTAGTCATTCTGGGAAATTGAGACACAGAGAGGGAAGGCAGCTCGTACAAGGTCACATGTTACTGACAAATTTACATGCTGTTTGTCATTAGTGTGTACCTATTTCCTTCTGTGGGTCCTTCCTTGGTTAGAGGATAAAATGGCTTATTCCTGAGAGAAGAGCAGGTAGCATATTCTGGGTTTGTCCCATAAATAGGTCAGATTTTCTTTTTGACATTAAAGGCTGGTGAAACTGTCCAGATCTGAGAGTTTAAAGTTGGGGTAGATTGAGTGCTATGGGGAAGTACCACCTACTCAATTAGCCTGTGTTTGTGGTTAACTGGAGCAGGTAAGAGTCAGGTAGGATAAATCTTTCACCACACCTTTTTTTTTTAAGATGTGCTGTGATTTTCTTTTAATTTTGTGCATTCGGATGAAGCAAAGCCTGTTCATTGCCCAGCCTGAAGGAGATTGTAGGATTGACTTTTTGGGGTGACTGAGAAATCCACTACTTTAGGTAAATTCTATTGGATTTTGATGCTAAAGACTCAGTTACTGGGCTTCCCTGGTGGTGCAGTGGTTAGGAATCCGCCCGCCAATGCAGGGGACACGGGTTCGAGCCCTGGTCTGGGAAGATCCCACATGCCGCGGAGCAGCTAAGCCCGTGCGCCACAACTACTGAGCCTGCGTTCTAGAGCCCGCGAGCCACAACTACTGAAGCTCACGTGCCGCAACTACTGAAGCCCGCGCACCTAGAGCCCGTGCTCTGCATCAAGAGAAGCTACAGCAATGAGAAGCCCGCACACCGCAACGAAGAGTAGTCCCTGCTCACCACAACTAGAGAAAGCCCTCACGCAACAGGGAAAACCCAACGCAGCCCAAAAAAATAAATTAATTAAAAAAAAAAAGACTCAAGTTACTTGATAATCATTCCCTTTTCTTCAATGAATAACAGGCTGAGATCTAGAAAGATAGAAAAGCTGAATTAACAGTAAATGTTATCTAATCTCCACACCATGAAATGCACAGACCAGATGAGAGGACTGTTGAATGGATTTCTCAGTAATTCTTTGAGCTCCAAAGTTGGTGTTTCCTTTGAATTCTCAAGGCTCTGTAGAAGTGACAGTGTAAACCATAGTTCTCCCCTTCACATTTCTCGCCTGGTCTCATTGCAGTGTTGGTGAGGCATCCTCTGAGGGGCCCACTTGGGCAGCCATTTTTTACGAGGGAATGGGGCCTGGGCTTCACTGTTAGCTCCTGAGAAGGGACCACTTTCAATTCATTTGTCTGCTTGGGCTCTCGTAATTCTTTATTTCCTTCCAAGAGGCTAATCCCATTAAGTCTATTTTGGTGTCATGTGCTTACTTCAGGACTTTCTGTCTTTTCAGAAAATGGACCCAAGCGGGGTCAAAGTGCTGGAGACAGCAGAGGACATCCAGGAGAGGAGGCAGCAGGTCCTGGACAGATACCACCGCTTCAAGGAGCTTTCGACGCTTAGGCGCCAGAAGCTTGAAGATTCGTACCGGTTCCAGTTTTTCCAAAGAGATGCTGAGGAGCTGGAGAAATGGATTCAGGAGAAACTTCAGATTGCATCTGATGAGAACTATAAAGACCCAACCAACCTGCAGGTGTGTCTGAGATGCTGCCAGAACTCTGGAGCTCAGATGTCTTTGCCCAAAATTTATACAGACCTAATTATGACCTTGAGAGACTGAATGTAGATCAGACATAAGGAAGGACTAACTCACTATTCTGAAAAGCCCTTAGTGATTGTATCAGTGAGCATGAATGTGGAATCCTGCAGGTTTTAATTTATCTTTTGCGGATGCTTTAAGCTGATGGTTCTCAATCCACTGCCTTACAACCATCGGTGATCCTTCATCATTTTTCAGGGAAGGTCTAGTTTGATCTCTTGGAATATGTGTTTTTGAGAAAGGTATGCTAACAGTGTTGTTGCTGGTGAAAATTTGTATAGCTGTTTTTTTTTTTAAAAAAAAGCCTTTCTTCTTGTTGATTTTGGTGAAAGACTTTTTTTTAGCAAGTGGGACAGTGGTTGTACCCATGGTTCTCTTACTATGCCAAAGTTGTCTGAGAAGAGAAAATGATGAACTCTGGTTTAGGTGCAGGACCTGCCCAGCTCAGCATGTGAGTAAAGAGAGGTATTGAGAAATGGAATGTATCAAATCAATCAAAGAGTATGGCTTCTAAAGCAAGCTAAAAAAAAGTCATATCATGAATGAATGTGAATGGATTAGTCAAAGATAAACACTACATGCTAAGAAGGCTCTCCGTATGGTTCTGTATTTCTAAAAGGGATTGGATGTCCGTAAAGGCTAATTTCCTGATACACAAGAAAATTATGATATTTTGTAGCATCTTGCTGTCTGCAAAGTTGTGGTCCTCAATGGCCAAGTTTTCAGAGGGCAAGTATAGATGCAGGCAGGGCATTTGAGTAATTGAACCGGTAGGGGGATGGTTGGGAGGCTGAGTGAGGCGTCCATAGAGAGAGGGAGTGGGATGCAGGAGGGGGGGAATAATAGGGAGCTGGGGGCAGAATGACGCGTGCCAAGGAGCACGTGTGGCTCATTTCACGGTCCACTGACAGGGCAAGCTGCAGAAGCATCAAGCCTTTGAAGCTGAGGTGCAGGCCAACTCGGGAGCCATTGTGAAGCTGGATGAAACCGGCAACCTCATGATCTCAGAAGGGCACTTTGCATCTGAAACCATCAGGGTGAGTAAGAGCAGTGCCTGGTATGGGTGGCCTTCCTCTGTCTGGTTGGTAGAGGAATGTGGATTAATGCTTACATGTAAATTTGGGTTCCTAAAAAGATAGATTTTTCTAGCTTTTTAAAGGAATTTGTGAAGTATCCTGATGGAGTTACCCAACTCCTGCTTTTGTAATATGCTGATTCAGTATGTCTATAAACAAGCGTTTGTGTACTCAGTGAGGAAATTAATATTCTTTTTGTAGAACAAATTAGGATGCAATTAGACTTTAGAGAAGATTGCATATATTAAACTTTTAACATTTTCAGATGGTAATTGGATGGGAGAGCATATTAGTGAAATTGGTGAATTTAGGGATTAGGACACAAAGATAAATAGGATTAATCACAGACACTATAAAGTTCTCTGTCGGAAAGCTTGCTCTCTGGATCTTGGTGCCTTGCCCCAGGAGGGGTTTACTGAGGTCTGGTCAGCAAGCCTGTTAAAGGTCCAGCTGCGAGGAATGACGTGTGGTACCTGTTGGTCGGTGACTGTGGCGACGTAGCTTACTTTGAAGCAGGAGTCCTCAAACTTGGTCTGGCTTGTTTGGGTGCCATTTGTCGAGGCTGGGGCAATAATTGGTCTTTCTCTGTTTTGTTTAACATTTCCAATACCAAGGTATTAAGGGCTAACAAGCCTCTTCAGGATGAAGTGTGCATGCTTAGTTTCTCATAACTGGATGCTCTCATCTGTCTTTGATTTCCTTCTTATCTGTCTTTGTGTTTTGTTCTTTGTCATCCAAAGTCTCGTTCCATTGAGGGACCAGCCTTTTCAGTCCTTGACCTGTCGAGGCAGTCCCAAAGACTAAGATGAAAGCCACGTTCTTAAGCCCCAGCTAGAAATGTTTCATCCTCTGCTGTTCCCTGAGATCCACAGTGGAACATCCACAGGGATTTCATTCCCTTAGGTTCTGGTCTAGTAAATACTTACCGTGTCTCTTTTGCTCTAATATACTCTGCAGTCTTATACTGAAGACTTGCAATTAGCCTTAAGCTTATTATTAATAATAAACTATTACTAGTAATGATTGTAAACAGGCAATAAAAGTAAATTCTAAATGCTATATGCCAACTATTTAATTACTACATTCAACCCATGCAGGCAATATAATACGTGTCTCTGCAGTTAAATACAAAGACGTGGGACTTCCCTGGCGGTCCGGTGGTTAAGACTTCATGCTTCCACTGCAGGGGGCGTGGGTTTGATCCCTGGTTGGGGAACTAAGATCCCGCATGCCGCGTGGCGCGGCCAAGAAAGTACAAAGGTGCATCTGCTCATTTCCCCACTCTTTTGTATATAGTCTTACTGTAACTGAAATCAGCCGGAGTGCCAATTTGCTGGTTCAGCTGCTCTGTATTAGTTTAACCAGGTTACAGACGGGGACTATGAGAAATAGATCAAGTGTTTGTCTTTAGTAATTAATGTCGGGGAGGGAGACCCAAAGCTCTCTTCATTCCCCTCTTCCCTGTTTAGAGATCTTATTAAAGCAGCATTTGAGGGACTTCCCTGGTGGCGCAGTGGTTAAGAATCCACCTGCCAATGCAGGGGACACGGGTTCTAAGCCCTGGTCCAGGAAGATGCCACGGAGCAACTAAGCCCGTGCGCCACAACTACTGAGCCTGCACTCTAGAGTCCGTGAGCCACAACTACTGAGCCCATGCGCCACAACTACTGAAGCCCATGCGCTCTAGGGCCTGTGCTTCGCAACGAGAAGCCACTGCAGTGAGAAGCCCGCACACCGCAACGAACAGTAGCCCCCGCTCGCCGCAACTAGGGAAAGCCCACGTGCAGCAACAAAGACCCAACGCAGCCAAAAATAAATAAATTTATTAAAAAAAAAAAATTTGAAACTGCTGTTAGCTACTGTTTGTTGAGAAGCTGTTAATAGCTGTTTATGTGCGAATACTTTGCTAGGACTTTTACATACGTTACCTCTAATCTTCACAAGAAGCTTGCGAGGTAGCCATAGTATAGAAGGGTAGAAGCTGAGGCTCAGAGAATTTTGAGCAACTTGCTCAGGTCCCCACGGCTAATAGGTGACAGAACCAGTGCTTCAGTCTACTCCTTTCTTTGGTTACAGTTATTCACTTTATTTTCCCAGCCCGAGTTTCACTCCTATCAGCTTTCCTTTCTTTTCCCGCAACTGCTTCTCTGAAAGCTGCTGCTGCTTGCTCGGGCCCCTGTTGAGAGCTCTGCCTGAGCCGGCCAGGATTCTCCACCACCCTGCCAGCTGTCCACGCGTTCCCTAAGCGCACCTGCCTCCTTGCCCGCTCACGCTCTCAGACACCAGCAAGCTTGTGAAACTGGCCTCTGTCAAAACTGCAGTATTGACAAGAGGAGACATACTGGGAGTGGGAAAGTTGTTCCAGTCAGGCCTGGAACAGGCCTGGCCCCGGTTCTTCCCTCGAGGGTATGGAAATGAGATTTGTGAGAGACTGACAGCTGACTTGTAGGTGAGGATTTTCTTGAGCCTTCTGTGGCCTCATTTTAATTTGAGCAAAAGGGGGACTTCCCTGGCCGTCCAGTGGTTAAGACTCTGCGCTTCCACTGGAGGGGGCGCGGGTTCGATCCCTGGTCAGGGAACCAAGATCCCGTATGCAGCACGGTACGGCCAAAAAATTAAAAAAGAAAAAAAAACAAAGGGTTCTCATTGAATCCCTGTGTTCGTGCTCCCAGGTCCCACGGTTATCCTGGCTTAGCAATTGACCTGGCCCAGTAACTCAGTAGCTTAGTTTGGCAGGCAATGTTAACGCAGAGGAAGGTGGGTGGGGTGTGAAGACTGTTTGTGTCCTGGATAACCTGTCTGTCACCGGTTTAGACTTTCACACCGTACCGGACGGCGTGGCGCCCCATAGTGACCGCCACCCACATTGGCTCCCACATCCGAGTAGGTGGAGTATTGACTTGCTGTTGGTTGCCTTTTCCCCCTTGCCTGGGAATGCCTTTCACTTCCTTCTCAGTGGTGGACTCCGGTTTGAACCATCAGCGATGGAAGTGATTGTAGTGGTGGAAGTGAATTGTGTGAGCCTTTATTTTCCTCCCAGTGCTTTCTCCTTTCAAATGAACCACCAGTACTTGCTCCTAAGAGAATCCACCCATGTTGACTATCCCGTGGCTTTCAGCTTTTCAGTTTGTGGGGAGTGGCATCTCAACGATGGGTGGATCCCAGGTTTCTCTTCTGGTACTGTTTGTGTTTGTGTCACTTGTTTCTGTCTGTGTTATACAGAAACTCCCAGTATCTTGGGTAGGCGTAATCAACACCTAGAGACTGGGTTAGAATGCCAGACTGCATCGCCTAAGCTTGAATTGATGAGAATCCCCCTATTCTTGACGAGTCCTTACTAAGACTGTGCTATGAGAACCCAAAATGCTGGGAAGTGACTGTTTGGGCCTGTGGCTGCCACCTGGGCGCAGCTTGATGTAAACCTCACTTGGGATGCACTGTATGTACCACAAGCTGCATCTTTTCACGGAAGCACCAAAACAGCTTCTGCCAGGAATCCTCTTTGATAGCTGATTGTGTTTCAGGACCCCATCTTTTTACCTTTATACTAAGGTTTTCCTCTTTACTTGTGCCTCATAGTTATTTCTTTACATGTATGATGCCTATGGGACCTCTTGTTTTCTCCCCTTTACCTCCGGGAATTCAGAACACGCACTCCAGCGATTCCTGCTGCAGTTGCACGATCACACCTCATCTTTCCTTCCCCAATAGTCTTCTGACCTAGAAATCCCACTGTAATAACTTAACAGTTAATATAACTACAAACATTACCTAAATACTTACCAAATAATGTGATATCAATAATAATTGATAATTATAGAATAACAGTAAATTCCTTGGCGTAAACTAGAACCCATCTACCTACTAAAGGGCAGTTATTTTGTACTTTAAGACCTACCAAACCACGGTGAAGTGTATGCATTTTCCTCTTCTCAGTTAACTTTACAATTTCCCCTCAGTGTAGGGATTATCTTTTTAAAAAGACTTGTTCAGAGCTGTGTGAGGTTTCTAACCTGTTGGAACTCTGTGGAGGAGCCAGATCCCACAGAAATGATTGTAGCCTGTGGGGTTGGGCTCTTTAACCTCCAGACTCGTTTGATGGAGCTGCACCGCCAATGGGAATTACTTCTGGAGAAGATGCGGGAGAAAGGAATCAAGCTCCTGCAGGCCCAGAAGCTGGTGCAGTTCCTACGAGAATGTGAGGACGTGATGGACTGGATCAACGACAAGGTGCGTTTGAGAAGGAAGGTGTGCTGGGGAGGCCTTGAGGAAAGAAGGGGACGAGACCCCTCCACGTCCGCAGCTGAGAGCCGGCAGAGCGGCAGCGCAGCACACAGAAAACTGCGTCCGCCGAAGCTGCCGCGGCCCCTTCCGGAGCCCATTTCATGATGGGGTTCTGGAAGCCATTGTTCCCAAGTGTTTTTTGGTGACTCTGGTTCTGTTGTGGTCCCTGAATAGGAAGCAATTGTGACTTCTGAGGAGCTGGGCCAGGACCTGGAGCATGTGGAGGTTTTACAGAAGAAATTTGAAGAGTTTCAAACAGACATGGCTGCCCACGAAGAAAGAGTTAATGAAGTGAACCAGTTTGCCGCCAAGCTCATTCAGGTAAATGGGGAAGTGCTGTGTGCTTCTCACAACATCGTCACGTTAACTTCCTTTACTTTAACATTAATGTAATGTACCGTCATTACATTAACTTTTCCAGAAGAGAAGTTTTGATCGGGTCCCTGATTTCTGAGTGAGCAGGTTTTGGTAAGCATGTCTAAGAGTTCTGTTTAGGTCTAAGTAAGGCGGCAATACTGATCACTCCTAAATTGGAAAATGCTTTTTAACTTGTGGCCGTGGGCAGGAAGGGTAGAGTTCCTTTGATCTATTTCCTTCACCCACTTTCAGGTAGGGCTGAAGCTTTTATTGGGCTGCTGACGCTGGGTGTCGGGGTTTCTCAGACTAGGGTGTGGTGGTGAAAGCTTCGTAGGGTTGGCAGACGTCCACCACTGCCTGATTGCTCTTCCCTTCCTTTTTGAGTCGGAGCTTCCCTGGGCTCCCGGGAGCCTGGGGAGCCCCGTGATGAATGGCTCTCCACCGGGAGCTCAGGAGCCATTAAGAGGGGAGTGGGGGCAGCCTCTCCCAGTTGCGTGCATGTGCGGTCCTGTCAACTGCCGCTTTATTCTCACCTGCTACCACAGGGCTCCGGAGACATCGAGTAGGATGAACTCGGGAGTTTCTGCTTTAGGGAAAACTTGATTTGGGGGGCGGGGTACACATTTTATGTATGTAGATCCTTCGGGACTGGTACTTGTTCCCTTTTGGATCCAGAGCCAGCATTCCTCAGATGTAATCTCACCCTTCCAAGTGGCGGGTGAGCTGCCCCTGGAATCCTGGGCCGTCCCTGGGTTGTGCTGAGGAGAGCAGGCAGGCCAAGCCCAAGATCTCACAGGTGGATCCCGCAACCCGGAAGGGCTTCACCTTATTACTTTACATGTTATTTTTATTTAAACAAGACAGAATGTGGTTAGTGGGGAAGGATACTTTCAAAGGAATATCTCCAGTCTGAAGTCAGGAACAGACCTGGAAAACCATGTGTCTGGGCAGGAATGCTTATTAATAGCCTCGTGACGTTTGAAACAGTGAACTTTGGGGCAGCTGGGGCGAGCGGTGCGTTGACGAGGCCGCCAACTGAGGTGCAGCTGAAGGGCCTTAACGCAGGGGTTTGGTGCTGATGCACAGAAGGAGACTCGCCCCACGGCTCCAGGGCACAGAGAATGGCTCTCGCCTTTTTATAGAGCAAGAAATGGAAGCTCCTTTTGAATGAGCTCCCCTTCATTCCACACAAAAAGCCAGTGTTTCTTTAGAACAGTAAGGTTTGCCGAGGCGGACGCGTCGGGGAGCCAAGGCCAGGCGGGCAGCTGGTGGGGCCAGAGGTGCTGGGCTGAGCGCAGTCTCTGCCCTTCCTGGCTCAGGAGCAGCACCCCGAGGAGGAGCTCATCAAGACGAAGCAGGATGAGGTGAACGCAGGCTGGCAGCGGCTGAAGGGACTGGCCCTCCAGAGGCAGGGGAAGCTGTTCGGGGCCGCCGAGGTTCAGCGCTTCAACAGGTACTGAGCTGAGGGCCTTGCGGGAAGGGGTCCCCCGGGGGGCGTGCTGAGGCCCAGGGCGAGTCTAGGAAGATGTGGGGCTGACTGGGTCTTGGCCCAGCGTGGCGTCCCAGTCCCAGATGGACGTCGTAACCGTGGATTAACAGGTGCCTCTGTGCTGTAGGGATGTGGACGAGACCATCAGCTGGATTAAGGAGAAGGAACAGTTAATGGCCTCTGATGATTTTGGCCGGGACCTGGCCAGCGTCCAGGCTCTGCTTCGGAAACACGAGGGTTTGGAGAGAGATCTCGCTGCGTTGGAGGACCAGGTTGGTTTTGAAAGCAGCTGACTATAAACGAGTTAGCCCGGTCAGGAGAGCAGTCCTGACAGAGTGTGTCTGCAGGTCAAAGCCCTGTGCGCCGAGGCCGACCGCCTGCAGCAGTCCCACCCTCTGAGCGCCACCCAGATCCAAGTGAAGCGAGAGGAGCTGATCACCAACTGGGAGCAGATCCGCACCCTGGCCGCAGAGAGACACGCACGTCTCGACGATTCCTACAGGTAGAAATGCTCCTCCAGGGCCCCGCAGCCCGTACCAGGGGGCTTTTGTTTTAGAGGCAAGAGGAAGGCAGACTTGACGGTCAGTTCTCTCTGCTGAGAAACCTTCTGTATAGCTTGACAGCTTTCCTCTAGGAAGAAAAGGCAGATGACTTTTTCTTACTGTATTTGTTATATATTTTTATATTGTATATTAATACATTTCTGTGTTATATTTGGTGACTGGAAACTTTGTAGTGTTTGCATATACACACATAATATTTATAACTTTATAAATATCTTTTTTCCATCCCATATCACTGTGTTAGAACCAATAGAAATGGAAATAATCTCTTTAGCAATCTGAGCATCATGTGAAATACTCTGCTAAAATTGAGTAAATCAAGGATTGAAAGGGAGAGAATGCTTCTTACTAATAACTAAGGATTGAACTGGGGAGTGACAAGGAAGTTGAAAATAAGGGACAAGCTTGGGGAATTATAGTGATGGACAGAACCTAAATTTTAAAGGCTTGATTTCAGCCTTCTTTTGCTTTCCTTTATAGTCTAGATTTGAAAGAGTCCCATGTTTCCAAGGGCTAGAGTTTGTATGGTTCATTAGACGTCTGAGGACATGAATTCAGAGCTCTAGGGCGGTATCTTCCATCTGGGGCCTCCCCTGGAGACCTCTCCTCACTGACCTTTGGTTTCCCAGGCTTCAGCGCTTCCTTGCCGACTTCAGAGACCTTACCAGCTGGGTCACTGAGATGAAAGCCCTCATCAATGCAGATGAACTTGCCAACGATGTGGCTGGGGCCGAAGCCCTGCTCGATAGGCATCAGGAGCACAAGGTAAGGTCTCCAGGGTCTTCCAAAAGTAAAGCCATGAGCTAAACAATGCATCCCTGTAGCTCTGTCACTTATAGCTGGAAGTGGCTGAAACCTTGCTCACAGGTAGCTCTCACCATAGGGATTGTGGCTGGTTTTTCCTTTGAAGACTTGCTTTACCTGCTTCTAATAGATGGTTAAGGGAGTTACATGTCAGGAGAATAACTGTGGTTTGTAAAAGCAAAGGGGCCAAGCTCTGGCAAGGTGGACGTGCTACTGTTTTGCACGTGTGTCCTGTGCCACCTTAAACAATGTCTTTGTTTAAATGCTGAATTTCATAGTTGGTTTGAGTGAATTTAAATTTCATGATTTGCTGTTTGCCCAGAGAGCATCCATGGGAAACTAGTTTTATGAGATCTTAATAGGCTTTACCTGAAGAAGAAGGGGTTTCTATGGCTAAGAAATTCTGGAAAACACTGTTAAACAAGATTTTAAAAATTATTATTACCATAGGTCTTCTGAGAGGTGCTAGATAATAAAAAATTAATATACAAAAGTCAGATATGCCCCTCTGCACTAGCAGCAGTTAGAAGCGTAATTTTTAAAAATACTACTTATAATCGCATCGGAAAATATAAGATACTTGGGAATAAATCTAACAAAAGTTGTATAAGACATCTGTGGAGAAAGCTGTAAAGTTTTGATGAAAGAAAAGAAACACTGAATAAAGGGATAGGCAGGGATGGAATGATCTCTTATAAAGGTACAAATCCTCCCCAAGATTTATACATTCAGTGCAATTCCAGGGGAAAGCCTTTATTTCTGGAATGAGACAAGATGATTTTAAAATTAATTTGGAAGAAAAAAAATCAAAACCAGCTGAGACAGTTATGAAGAAAGGGGAGGGACTCACCCTACCAGGTATTACAAAATCATAAACAAATCCATCTGGCAGGACTTCCCTGGTGGCGCAGTGGTTAAGCATCCGCCTGCCAGGCTTCCCTGGTGGCGCAGTGGTTAAGAATCTGCCTGCCAATGCAGGAGACATGGGTTCGAGCCCTGATCCGGGAAGACCCCATATGCCGTGGAGCAGCTAAGCCCGTGCGCCACGGCTACTGAGCCTGCGCTCTAGAGCCCGCGAGCCACAGCTACTGAGCCCGTGTGCCACAACTACTGAAGCCCACGCACCTAGAGCCCATGCTCCCAACAAGAGAAGCCACCACAATGAGAAGCCTGCGCACCACAACGAAGAGTAGCCCCCGCTCGCCACAACCAGAGAAAAGCCCATGTGCAGCAACGAAGACCCAGTGCAGCCAAAAATAAAATAAAATAAATTTATTAAGAAAAAGAATCCGCCTGCCAATGCAGGGGACACGGATTCGAGCCCTGGTCCGGGAAGATCCCACATGCTGTGGAGCTACTGAGCCCGTGCGCCACAACTACCAAGCCTGCGTACCACAACTACTGAAGCCCGCGCGCCTAGAGCCCGTGCTCCACAATAAGAGGAGCCACCATAATGAGAAGGCTGTGCGCAGCAACGAAGACCCAATGCAGCCAAAAATAAATTAATTAATTAATTTTTTTAAATGTTAAAAAAAATCCATCCGGCGCAAGGAAGACCCGAAATAGACCAATGGAACAGAAGACAGAGAGCTCAGACCCTATAGATGTGTGGAAACTTGACAGTTTGACAGGTGGCATGACAAGCCAGTAGGAAACAGACTTCTTAATAAATGATGCTCTCCTGTTTGATGACCTAGGCTGTTATTAGGAAACCTGGCCTTATCTTTGATTTTTTCCTCGTTCTAGATGTGATATTCCTGATATGTAATGATTATGTGAAATTCAGTAACTTCCTCTTCTTTTACAAGATGCTGGGCATAAATTGTCCTTTTTTACCCCCCCCCCCCCAATTAGGGTGAAATTGACGCTCATGAAGATAGCTTTAAATCTGCAGATGAGTCTGGACAGGCCCTGCTTGCAGCTGGTCATTATGCCTCAGATGAAGTGAGGGAGAAGGTAAGAGAGGAGAAAGGCTCTTTTACTAAGTCTCCGAAAGCTGTTATCCAGCCTTAAATATCCAGATGTTGCATTCACCCTGGTGTGCGAGAAAACTTACACAAGAGATTCCGCCTGGAAGCAGCAACTCCAGAGATTTAAAAAGAAGATGTGTGGTGATTGATCAGGGAGAGAAAGTTCCATTTGTTTGGGATACATGCAACACACTTCCTACTTAAAGGGGGCTTTGCAGGGAGCTGAGTCCTGCATTAGTAGTTGGAGCCAAGGGGAAACAAATTTGTATTAAATTATTTGTATGTGTGTGTATAATTCCAGAGTTTCAAAGTATCTTTATGAAGATGCTTGAGGAACATTAGATAATGATATATATTTTTAATATTATAGAGACCAAGAAGAGACATTTCAAAGACACACTTTATTGTCGTTAACTTCAGAGCCTAAAAATTAAGCCTAGGGCATTCATGGGTCTAGTCAGCGTATTCTGGGGAGTACCCACTCAATTGACATCTCTCACCTAAGAGCCCCTACTCCATTTATGCTGCCTCACTTTTACATAGATGCCCTTTTTCTTCTACCTAGGGGTTTATTTGCCATTTTTGCCTAACATTATTTGTGATAATGTGGCAATAAATTAATTCCAGATTCATTCGAGCAGGGCCACCCCTCTTAGGTTTAACATAAACTTTCAGCAAGCCACTCAGGATCTGTGGTTTCTTGTGGCTTGGCTGACACGTGCAAGGAAATGTTCTCCTTCCCTTATGCCAATCGGAGCAGAGGCCTGAAGGTCGGCAGAGGGTTGGAAACGCCAGGGCAGCCTCTGTGTCTGCCCAGCGGCCGTGGGCACTGAGGTTCCCTCCGCCTGCCCCCTCTCCCCCACAGCTGACCATCCTCTCCGAGGAGCGGGCCGCGCTGCTGGAGCTGTGGGAGCTGCGGCGGCAGCAGTACGAGCAGTGCATGGACCTGCAGCTCTTCTACCGTGACACTGAGCAGGTGGACAACTGGATGAGCAAACAGGAGGTGATTGGGGACGGGAACCGGCCGCCTGCGCCGTCCGCTGCTCAGCGCGTTCTGTGCGGGGCCACCACTGGTTCAGTTCTGCGACAAGTGGAGGGGGTGCCAGCTTCTGTGGGCTCTGCCAGCATGGTCCTTGCTGCCGAGATTGAAAGGCCCTCAGAAAAGGCCCCAGTTTTTCAGGGGAGTGTGATGGTGTGAAGTTTTTTGTTAAAGAGATTTTGTTTCTTTAGAACATAGCATTATGCGCAATTTAAATCTAACAGAAGCAACAAAAGCTATTGGGAAAAAGTTTCAGTGGAATGTGGAATAAGGATTTCATGCTCTTGTTGGATTAGTTTTAAGGGAATCTGAAGAGACTTCTGGCTTTCTGGGGGAGATCTGAAGGTTTAATAGCCATAGAACTTCTTTCCTTCTTTTTGTCCTTCTGCCAGAATAGCCTTTGCTTTCCAGCCTTAGGAGGTGAAAGGAATCAGACAATATCTCAACACTTTGTTTCCTCTTGTAAGGCGTTCCTGTTGAATGAAGACCTGGGAGATTCCTTGGATAGCGTGGAAGCACTTCTCAAGAAGCACGAGGACTTCGAGAAATCCCTCAGTGCCCAGGAGGAGAAGATTACAGTAAGATCCCTCCTTGCTGTCAGTGCCTTCAAATGATCGTTAGCGTCAGCAGAGGTCTCGTCTCGTTCCAAAAGGTTTCTGAGCAGATTCAGTGAAGGCTCCTGGTGCTTAAAGTCTCACGGTGATGATTGACCACCTTGTTGGAGACACAGCACGACTTCTAGAATGAAGTCATTTTCTTGATGTAAACCTCCAAGTTGAGATTACCTTCCTCTAAAAGTCATTAAGAATTAATGTAAGAGATATTTTCCCATTGAACACAGACCTTAGAAGTAGGAATTGAAAGGCTCTTGACCCATATCTGACTCCGTCAGTTCCTGCTGTGACGTTAGCTGCAGCTAATGTCTCCAGTCCTGAGTGAAGCTAGCGTAACTCTGTGCCCTCTGACTAAGAACATCAAGCAAAAACTCAACAGTTGAGGGATAAAGGTTGTCATAGCAAACCTCAGAGTGAAAACCTTGACCTGTGTTCAGGTCTAGAGCATTCCGTGCCCTGTTCTGCACTTTCCTCTGGGGGCCAAGCTGTGGAAGAGTCGCTCACCAGTGGAGAACCTTATTCTTCTTCCTAGGCCTTAGACGAGTTTGCCACCAAGCTAATTCAGAACAACCACTATGCGATGGAAGACGTGGCTACTCGCCGAGATGCGGTGAGTGTGCAGCCTCTTTACACGCCTCCTTTCTGTCCGTGGGTGGCCCTTCTGAGCCTGATCTGCTGGGGGGTAAGAGCTGGAGATTCACAGGGGGCCTTGCCTTCCAGCTGTTGAGCCGCCGCAACGCCCTTCACGAGAGAGCCATGTATCGCCGGGCCCAGCTGGCTGATTCCTTCCACTTGCAGCAGTTTTTCCGTGACTCTGATGAGCTCAAGAGTTGGGTCAATGAGAAGATGAAAACCGCCACAGATGAAGCTTATAAAGTAATGTCCTGTTAGCATTGCCATGTAGCACTTGGTTAGTAAGCTAATTAAACACAGCACTCACAGATAAATTGTAGCTAAAGAAAGAAATCGGAAATTTCAAAATACACACTATTTAATGTAATCTGGCCATTTTATACGTGCCCCTATAAAGATAAATGTGAGGGTAATGCAGTGTAACTTGATGTCCTTAGGTTCAAGATAGAACCCCCTTCTTCCTTTCCTTGGCAGGACCCATCCAACCTGCAAGGGAAAGTACAGAAGCATCAGGCTTTTGAGGCTGAGCTCTCGGCAAACCAGAGCCGCATTGACGCCCTGGAGAAAGCCGGGCAAAAGCTGATTGACGTCAACCACTATGCCAAGGACGAGGTGACAGCTCGAATGAATGAGGTCATCAGTTTGTGGAAGAAACTGCTGGAGGCCACGGAACTAAAAGGTGAGAGGAGGTGTGCACGGGGTTACGGGAGGCCGTTTGGGGAGTTAAATCTTCCTCCCTCATTCCGTGTTTTGGGGACATGTGCCACCCAGGCAAGCTGAGCTGGGTGACCTGGGCACTCGGGCTCACTTCCTGGGTAGGGGTCACCTGCCGTGGGTTCCTGATGCTTTGCTGATTTGGGGAATGTGGTTGAGCGTGCTGGTTGGGGAGGGCAGGGAGCCTGAGTGAGAAGAGGATGATTTGGTCGTTGGGCCTGACTGACTTGGGCCTCATCACTGAAAGTCAGAGCTCAGCCGTGAGCCAAGGGCACTTAACCATTCGCCAGCCCCTATCCCATGGGGGTTAGAAGGCTTTTTAAACGACTTCCAATTCAGCATCTAAAAGGTAGAGCAGAGGCTGCGGTTTTTCGTTACCCTCTTGATAGCAGTGAAGCTGTAGCTGAAACCCTGCCCCGTGGTCCTTCTGTGAGGTGCCGTCGTTTGAGAGCAGCGCTGGCAGAAGGATAGTGTTAACTAATGAAGTCAAACTTGCCTCCTTGACTAGGAATAAAGCTCCGCGAGGCTAACCAGCAGCAGCAGTTTAATCGCAACGTTGAGGACATCGAGCTGTGGCTGTACGAAGTGGAGGGTCACCTGGCTTCGGACGATTACGGCAAAGACCTTACCAATGTCCAGAACCTCCAGAAGAAGCACGCCCTGCTGGAGGCCGATGTGGCAGCACACCAGGTACGGTGACCTGGGCGCGGCTTTTGGGCCAGTGAGCACAGGAGTGAGAGTGGCCAGTCAGTCAAGACCAGTTGGTGTGGGGAGGGATGAAGTGTGTTGATTTTCTTAGAGAACCATGTATGCGCCATATGTTTCAGTTCAAATTAGACTGCCTTTCCTCGGACCTTTCTGGGATCCCAGAATGAGGGGAAACAATGGCAGAAAGAATGCTCTCGGGTATGGGAAAAGAACCGTGTTATACTTTCTCGGTATGTGAGCAAACCACACCTGAAGTAATCAAGTCAGCCTAGAAATGTCCAGAACGTAGTTGCCCCACACTGGGCCAGGCTTTCAAGACTCTGTCCTACCCGTTCCCAGGATCGAATCGATGGCATCACCATCCAGGCCCGCCAGTTCCAGGATGCTGGCCACTTTGATGCTGAAAACATCAAGAAGAAGCAGGAAGCCCTGGTGGCTCGCTATGAGGCTCTCAAGGAGCCCATGATTGCCCGGAAGCAGAAGCTGGCTGACTCTCTGCGTTTGCAGCAGCTCTTCCGTGATGTCGAGGATGAGGAGACATGGATTCGAGAGAAAGAACCCATTGCTGCATCCACCAACAGAGGTCAGCCTCCCGCCATCAGATAGGAATCCAGTTGGGAAAGGGCTCTACCCTTATGGCAGGAAGGGGACCAGTGTCAGAATGAGCAAGGTCAAGTTTAAGTTGAACTGGGAGTTTAGGTAAACCGTGGTGGAAGCTACGTGACAGTAGTGCGGCCTCTTCTCTTGATGGCTTGGGTGACTTGGGAGTGGTTTCTCTTTCAGGCAAAGATTTAATTGGAGTCCAGAATCTGCTAAAGAAACACCAAGCCCTACAAGCAGAGATTGCCGGACACGAGCCCCGCATCAAAGCAGTTACACAGAAGGGGAACGCCATGGTGGATGAAGGTGAGTGTCGTCGGAAAAGTGGCTTCACTCTCATTCATCACGACGCTCTTCTTAGAAGGCTGAGTGCGTGGACCCAAGTCAGGCTGGGCTGTAGGGTTGAAGACCGTCCCCACTCTCCTGAGTATGACTTTGACTTGCCCATAACCTCTCTGAGCCGAACTTGTTACCTGTGAGGTGGGGATGATATCACCTGCTCCCACAGTTGTGAGGATTAAACGAGGTCAGATACTGAGGAGCCTGAGACAGTGCCCGGCAAGGGTGAGGCTCCGTGACTGAGAGTTGGGGGAGTGGGGGCTGTTATTTTTATTGTTTCTTTATGATAACATCACTGATGCCAGCTAGGGATACCTGCTTCGTAGAGTCTAGGTAGACTTCATGGTTTGAGGAGGCAGAAGACAAGCAGATCTGTTGGGCTGGAACCTGGGCCTCTCATAAAACTGAAAATATGAAGGGGCCTGGCTCCCCAGGATGTGGTGTCGTAGGTGCACTGAGCACGCAGAGGACGTTTGTCCTGCTGCAACGTGTCCGCGTGCTTCTCGTCCTTCCTCCCCTGCCCGCCTCGCAGGCCATTTTGCTTCAGAGGACGTGAAGGCCAAGCTCCACGAGCTGAACCAGAAGTGGGAGTCGCTGAAATCCAAGGCCTCCCAGCGGCGGCAGGACCTGGAGGACTCGCTGCAGGCCCAGCAGTACTTCGCCGACGCCAACGAGGCCGAGTCGTGGATGCGGGAGAAGGAGCCCATCGTAGGCAGCACCGACTACGGGAAGGACGAGGACTCGGCTGAGGTGACGCGAGCTGGGGGCTGCGGGGCTCGGGCTGGGGGCCGGTTAGGAGAACGACCACGTGGAAGGTGCAGCCCCACGGTGGTTGCTCTTCAAAGTGTTTCAGCGTCTTCTTTCCCTTTTTACTGTGGAAATTCAGTCATACTTAAGAGAGGAGACGGCCTTTCACCGTCAGCCATGACCATTTCTCCATTCTTGTTTCCTCTCTTCTCCCCCATCTGCGTACACATACGTACATAAACACAGTTCTTTGTTAGTCATCTTTTTTCAGTGGATCCCTTAAATTTTATTCATAAAGGTCTAGATGTAGCCGTGTGCCTACCTCTTCTCTTGCCAGTCTTCACAAAAACCACAGTGAGCTGAATATTGACACGACCTGAGATGATTTTTGGAAGTGGCGGTAGAGGAAAATGGAGAAGCACCGAGTGTGGTGGGGAACGGGGTTCCCTGGAGGAGGGAGCTGCCACTTGTTGGGAATGTTTGTTTCTTAGGATGGGGGTGGATCCGCTGTACATGTGATGTTGTTCTTTTTTTTTTTTTTTTCATGTAATGTCTGAAACATTTATGTTAACATATTTCCATACAAATAACCCTATGAAAGTTTAATATTAGTTGTTTTGTTTGTTTTTTTATACTGCAGGTTCTTATTAGGCATCAATTTTATACACATCAGTGTATACATGTCAATCCCAATCGCCCAATTCAGCACACCACCATCCCCACCCCACCGCAGTTTTCCCCCCTTGGTGTCCATATGTCCATTCTCTACATCTGTGTCTCAACTTCTGCCCTGCAAACTGGCTCATCTGTACCATTTTTCTAGGTTCCACATACATGCATTAATATACGATATTTGTTTTTCTCTTTCTGACTTACTTCACTCTGTATGACAGTCTCTAGATCCATCCACGTCTCAACAAATGACTCAGTTTCGTTCCTTTTTATGGCTGAGTAATATTCCATTGTATATATGTACCACAACTTCTTTATCCATGCGTCTGTTGATGGGCATTTAGGTTGCTTCCATGACCTGGCTATTGTAAATAGTGCTGCAATGAACATTCGGGTGCATGTGTCTTTTTGAATTACGGTTTTCTCTGGGTATATGCCCAGTAGTGGGATTGCTGGATCATATGGTAATTCTATTTTTAGTTTTTTAAGGAACCTCCATATTGTTCTCCATAGTGGCTGTATCAGTTTACATTCCCACCAACAGTGCAAGAGGTTTCCCTTTTCTCCACACCCTCTCCAGCATTTGTTGTTTGTAGATTTTCTGATGATGCCCATTCTAACAGGAGTGAGGTGATACCTCATTGTAGTTTTGATTTGCATTTCTCTAATAAGTAGTGATGTTGAGCATCTTTTCATGTGCTTCGTGGCCGTCTGTATGTCTTCTTTGGAGAAATGTCTATTTAGGTCTTCTGCCCATTTTTGGATTGGGGTGTTTGTTTCTTTAACATTGAGCTGAATGAGCTGTTTATATATTTTGGAGATTAATCCTTTGTCCGTTGATTCATTTGCAAATATTTTCTCCCATTCTGAGGGTTGTCTTTTCGTCTTGTTTATGGTTTCCTTTGCTGTGCAAAAGCTTTGAAGTTTCATTAGGTCCCACTTGTTTATTTTTGTTTTTATTTCCATTACTCTAGGAGGTGGATCAAAAAAGATCTTGCTGTGATTTATGTCAAAGAGTGTTCTTCCTATGTTTTCCTCTAAGAGTTTTATAGTGTCCAGTCTTATATTTAGGTCTCTAATCCATTTTGAGTTTATTTTTGTGTATGATGTTAGGGAGTATTCTAATTTCATTCTTTTACATGTAGCTGTCCAGTTTTCCCAGCACCACTTATTGAAGAGACTGTCTTTTCTCCATTGTATATCTTTGCCTCTTTTGTCATAGATTAGTTGACCATAGGTGCGTGGGTTAATCTCTGGGCTTTCTATCTTGTTCCATTGATCTATGCTTCTGTTTTTGTGCCAGTACCATATTGTCTTGATTACTGTAGCTTTGTAGTATAATCTGAAGTCAGGGAGTCTGATTCCTCCAGCTCCATTTTTTTCCCGCAAGACTGCTTTGGCTATTCGGGGTCTTTTGTGTCTCCATACAAATTTTAAGATGATTTGTTCTGGCTCTGTAAAAAATGCCATTGGTAATTTGATAGGGATTGCATTGAATCTGTAGATTGCTTTGGGTAGTATAGTCATTTTCACAATGTTGATTCTTCCAATCCAAGAACATGGTATATCTCTCCATCTGTTGGTATCATCTTTAATTTCTTTTATCAGTGTCTTATAGTTTTCTGCATACAGGTCTTTTGTCTCCCTAGGTAGGTTTATTCCTAGGTATTTTATTCTTTTTGTTGCAGTGGTAAATGGGAGTGTTTCCATAATTTCTCTTTCAGATTTTTCATCATTAGTGTATAGGAATGCAAGAGATTTCTGTGCATTAATTTTGTATCCTGCAACTTTACCATATTCATTAATGAGCTCTAGCAGTTTTCTGGTGGCAGTTTTAGGATTCTCTATGTATAGTATCATGTCATCTGCAAACAGTGACAGTTTTACTTCTTCTTTTCCAATTTGTATTCCTTTTATTTCTTTTTCTTCTCTGATTGCCGTGGCTAGGACTTCCAGAACTATGTTGAATAATAGTGGTGAGAGTGGACATCCTTGTCTTGTTCCTGATCTTAGAGGAAATGCTTTCAGTGTTTCACCATTGAGAATGATGTTTGCTGTGGGTTTGTCATATATGGCCTTTATAATGTTGAGGTAGGTTCCCTCTATGCCCACTTTCTGGAGAGTTTTTATCATAAATGGGTGTTGAATTTTGTCAAAAGCTTTTTCTGCATCTATTGAGATGATCATATGGTTTTTCTTCTTCAATTTGTTAATATGGTGTATCACACTGATTGATTTGCGTATATTGAAGAATCCTTGCATCCCTGGGATAAATCCCACTTGATCGTGGTGTATGGTCCTTTTAACGTGTTGTTGGATTCTGTTTGCTAGTATTTTGTTGAGGATTTTTGCATCTATATTCATCAGTGATATTGGTCTGTAATTTTCTTTTTTTTGTAGTGTCTTTGTCTGGTTTTGGTATCAGGGTGATGGTGGCCTCATAGAGTGAGTTTGGGAGTGTTCCTTCCTCTGCAATTTTTTGGAAGAAGTTTGAGAAGGATGGGTGTTAGCTCTTCTCTAAATGTTTGATAGAATTCACCTGTGAAGCCATCTGGTCCTGGACTTTTGTTTGTTGGAAGATTTTAAATCACAGTTTCAATTTCATTACTTGTGATTGGTCTGTTCATATTTTCTGTTTCTTCCTGGTTCAGTCTTGGAAGGTTATACCTTTCTAAGAATTTGTCCATTTCTTCCAGGTTGTCCATTTTATTGGCATAGAGTTGCTTGTAGTAGTCTCTTAGGATGCTTTGTATTTCTGCGGTGTCTGTTGTAACTTCTCCTTTTTCATTTCTGATTTTATTGATTTGAGTCCTCTCCCTCTTTTTCTTGATGAGTCTGGCTAATGGCTTATCAATTTTGTTTATCTTCTCAAAGAACCAACTTTTAGTTTTATTGATCTTTGCTATTGTTTTCTTTGTTTCTATTTCATTTATTTCTGCTCTGATCTTTATGATTTCTTTCCTTCTGCTAACTTTGGGTTTTGTTTGTTCTTCTTTCTCTAGTTCCTTTAGGTGTAAGGTTAGATTGTTTACTTGAGATTTTTCTTGTTTCTTGAGGTAGGCTTGTATAGCTATAAACTTCCCTCTTAGAACCGCTTTTGCTGCATCCCATAGGTTTTGGGTCGTTGTGTTTTCATTGTCATTTGTCTCTAGGTATTTTTTGATTTCCTCTTTGATTTCTTCAGTGATCTCTTGGTTATTTAGTAACGTATTGTTTAGCCTCCATGTTTTTGTCTTTTTTACATTTTTTTCCCTGTAATTCATTTCTAATCTCATAGCGTTGTGGTCAGAAAAGATGCTTGATATGATTTCAATTTTCTTAAATTTACTGAGGCTTGATTTGTGACCCAAGATGTGATCTATCCTGGAGAATGTTCCGTGCGCACTTGAGAAGAACGTGTAATCTGCTGTTTTTGGATGGAATGTCCTATATATATCAATTAAATCTATCTGGTCTATTGTGTCATTTAAAGCTTCTGTTTCCTTACTTATTTTCATTTTGGATGATCTGTCCATTGGTGTAAGTGAGGTGTTAAAGTCCCCCACTATTATTGTGTTACTGTCGATTTCCTCTTTTATAGCTGTTAGCAGTTGCCTTATGTGTTGAGGTGCTCCTATGTTGGGTGCATATATATTTATAATTGTTATATCTTCTTCTTGGATTGATCCCTGGATCATTATGTAGAGTCCTTCCTTGTCTCTTGTAACATTCTTTATTTTAAAGTCTATTTTATCTGATATGAGTATAGCTACTCCAGCTTTCTTTTGATTTCCATTTGCATGGAATATCTTTTTCCATCCCCTCACTTTCAGTCTGTATGTGTCCCTAGGTCTAAAGTGGGTCTCTTGTAGACAGCATATATATGGGTCTTGTTTTTGTATCCATTCAGCCAGTCTATGTCTTTTGGTTGGGGCATTTAATCCATTCACGTTTAAGGTAATTATCGATATGTATGTTCCTATGACCATTTTCTTAATTGTTTTGGGTTTGTTTTTGTAGGTCCTTTTCTTCTCTTGTGTTTCCCACTTAGAGAAGTTCCTTTAGCATTTGTTGTAGAGCTGGTTTGGTGGTGCTGAATTCTCTTAGCTTTTGCTTGTCTGTAAAGCTTTTGATTTCTCCATCAAATCTAAATGAGATCCTTGCCGGGTAGAGTAATCTTGGTTGTAGGTTCTTCCCTTTCATCACTTTAAGTATATCATGCCACTCCCTTCTGGCTTGCAGAGTTTCTGCTGAGAAATCAGCTGTTAACCTTATGGGAGTTCCCTTGTATGTTATTTGTCATTTTTCCCTTGTTGCTTTCAATAATTTTTCTTTGTCTTTAATTTTTGCCAATTTGATTACTATGTGTCTCGGCGTGTTTCTCCTTGGGTTTATCCTGTATGGGACTCTCTGCGCTTCCTGGACTTGGGTGGCTGTTTCCTTTCCCATGTAAGGGAAGTTTTCGACTATAATCTCTTCAAATATTTTCTCTGGCCCTTTCTCTCTCTCTTCTCCTTCTGGGACCCCTATAATGCAAATGTTGTTGCGTTTAATGTTGTCCCAGAGGTCTCTTAGGCTGTCTTCATTTCTTTTCATTCTCTTTTCTTTAGTCTGTTCTGCAGCAGTGAATTCCACCATTCTGTCTTCCAGGTCACTTATCCGTTCTTCTGCCTCAGTTATTCTGCTATTGAGTCCTTCTAGTGTAGTTTTCATTTCAGTTATTGTATTGTTCATCTCTGTTTGTTTGTTCTTTAATTCTTCTAGGTCTTTGTTAAACATTTCTTGCATCTTCTCGATCTTTGCCTCCATTCTTTTTCCAAGGTCCTGGATCATCTTCACTATAATTATTCTGAATTCTTTTTCTGGAAGGTTGCCTATCTCCACTTCATTTAGTTGTTTTTCTGGGGTTTTTTCTTGTTCCTTCATCTGGTACATAGCCCTCTGCCTTTTCATCTTCTCTGTCTTTCTGTAACTGTGGTTTTTGGTCCACAGGCTGCAGGATTGTAGTTTTTCTTGCTTCTGCTGTCTGCCCTCTGGTGGTTGAGGCTATCTAAGAGGCTTGATGGGAGGCTCTGGTGGTGGGTAGAGCTGACTGTTGCTGTGGCGGTCAGAGCTCCGATGTTGTTCTTTATGTCCCTTCATGTGCTTCAGGGGTTGCATAGTTAAGCATGTAAAGGCAGGCTGAAAAGATTATAAATGAAATCACAGTATTTCCTCCAAATTAAATGTTTATCAAAAAGGGGAAAGAGAAAAACAAATACAGTATGCTAACACATATATATGGAATCTAAGGGAAAATAAGGGTCATGGAGAACCTAGTGGCAAGACGGGAATAAAGACACAGACCTACTAGAGAACGGACTTGAGGATAGGGAGAGGGGGAGGGGTAAGATGTGACAGGGTGAGAGAGTGGCATAGACATATATACACTACCAAATGTAAAATAGATAGCTAGTGGGAAGCAGCCGCATAGCACAGGGAGATCAGCTCGGTGCTTTGTGACCACCTAGAGGGGTGGGATAGGGAGGGTGGGAGGGAGGGAGATGCAAGAGGGAAGAGATATGGGAACATATGTATATGTATAACTGATTCACTTTGTTATAAAGCAGAAACTAACACACCATTGTAAAGCAATTATACTCTAATAAAGATGTTTAAAAAACAAAAAAAAAGGAGAGAGTGGAGGACTGATGAGGTCGCCAGGTAACTAAACAGATTTCAGAGGCAGGTGGCATGTGGGAGAGGCAGCGGGGCGGCTCTGGCTTCTTGCTCAGGGTCGCCGTGTGTTATTTTGGTTCCAGGCTCTGCTAAAGAAACACGAGGCTTTGATGTCGGATCTCAGCGCTTACGGCAGCAGCATCCAGGCTCTGCGAGAGCAGGCCCAGTCGTGCCGGGTGAGTGTGGCTTCCGTTCAGCAGCTGCGAGTTCCCTGGGGGCTGGGGGGCCAGGGAAGATGAAGGACCCGGATGCGGCCAGCAAGCGTCACGGTCATAGGTGATGTTCTTGTGACCTTAAAGATCCCAGACAGCTGAACTTTCTGGATCAGATTTTGTTGGTAACTTCAGAGAAGAACTCTCACAAAGGTGTGTTTGGTAAATTTGGGACAGCTGTGGAAGTTGGAATCCGCCATGGGCTTAGGTGGCACACCGGGGACATCCTATAAGTTTGTTTGCCCTTCCTTTGGATTTTTAGCAACAAGTGGCCCCCATGGATGACGAGACCGGGAAGGAGCTGGTCTTGGCGCTCTACGACTATCAGGAGAAGAGTCCTCGAGAGGTCACCATGAAGAAAGGAGATATCCTCACCTTACTCAACAGCACCAACAAGGCAAGCGCAGAAAGAGGCCGTGTGTTGGTCTCCATCAGCACCGCCAGTTTCGCTCAGTTGGGTGTCTTGGGAGTGTGTCTTTCCAGGATGAGGCTGGTTTCGAGTTTGAAGACTTTAGTTCCCTGGTCCACCTCCCACTTCATACGGGTTTATCCTGTTTTGCCTGTGATCAGGATGACCAGTCTTGTTTCCTTGAATACCCGGAAGCTATTGTAATGACCCACCCTCTCAAGGGTAGCTTTTTTCACCACTGAAAAAAATTCCACGTGGAATTTTTTTCTCTCTTGAACCAAAGTCTGCTCCTCTGTAGCTTGTACCTGTTGGTTCTAGACTGTACGACTACAGCAGACAGTTGAAGACAGCGCCAACGTCACCCCATAGGCTCCATCTTCTCAGAGTTAAATGCCGCCTGGTTCATCAACGTTTCTCGCCTGACATGTTCTGGTATGGCAGTGTCCTTGGAGTGAGGCCATGGTCCTCCACGTGTCATAGGACTGATCCCCAAAGAGCCTGCCTCCCCTCTTGGTCTAGGCTGGGCAAGTGTACCCGGCCCGGCCGTCGTCAAGAACCTCCTATTCCCACACCCTCAGCTTACCCCAGTCGTGGGAGTTTGAGAAAACCTGACTGGTGTCTTTATGTTGACTCTCACCCTCAACTAACCATCCGGGCTGACTGATTTACTCAACAGCAGCCTCATCCAGTAGAACCTTTGCGGTGGTGGATGTTTTATGTCTGTGTTGGCCCCACAGTACCTGCTAACCGCGGGTGGTTGGGAAGTACTTCACAAGTGGCAAGTGCAGCTGCGTTTTTATTTAATTTCACTGAACTTACTTAAGCGTGGCTCATGGCTGCAGTATCAGCACAGTTGCAGGGCGTCTACGCGAAGAGAAGGCTGGCCTTCCTGCCCCGAGTCATCGGGGCTGCACTCGTGACCCTCTGCATACTTGGCACGTCACGGGATTCTCTTGACTTGATGAGAGCTTTCTTTTGTATGCACACAGGCCTCCTTGGATCCTTCCTTCCTCAGGCGAGGAATTGGCTTTCAAGTCTCTCTTTTTTTCCCCTTAGGACTGGTGGAAAGTGGAGGTGAACGATCGTCAGGGTTTCGTGCCGGCCGCGTACGTGAAGAAGCTGGACCCCGCGCAGTCGGCCTCCCGGGAGAACCTCCTGGAGGAGCAGGGCAGCATCGCGCTGCGGCAGGAGCAGATCGACAACCAGTAAGGGCCTCGCCGTCGGGCACGAAGGGCCCAGCGCCGCTTGGGGCTTAGTCTGCGTCACGCATGGGCTGAGGTTTAGGCAGCGTCCCGAGGCTCCAGAGCAAAGGCTCTTACGATGCCTGTGTGCACTCAAGAACACACTCTTCCTGCCTTTCCCAAGTCACTTCCAACCCACACAGCTCTGCTGGAACCTAAAGTCCCTGACCTGTACCTTTATTTTCCTTTGTTTTGTTGTCTTCCCCTGCATTGGCAAGTTTCTTTTCCTAGATATTTGCTAATTATTACCATCTCAGTCTTTGTCCTCCGGGTCAGGAGATGCTCTTGAAATTGGGTTTTTAGCTGTTCCACACCCCTCCTGCTCTGCCCTTTGTAAAAGGCCGCGTAGAGAGCGTCTCTGTCTATCATGACTTTGTGCCCTGAGAATGGAGTGTATTTTTTATGAAACGGCTCTGTCCTCTTTTCTGTAGCTAAGCCCCCATAAAGAGCTATGTTCTTCCTTTAGGGCATATGTTACTCTGCTAATGAAATCAAAAGCTTTAGACACTTGGGAGAGATCCAGAAAATACATCCTCACTAGAGTTTAGAATAATAGAACTTTTCTGACCCTGATGATCCCCGCAAAGATCGGTTATTTGTACACTTAATTAGACGTTTTCTGTTACTGTTAAGACAAGAATGAGAGGTTTTGGCCTGGATCATAAATACGAGAGCAAAAAAGTGGACCAGATATCTGACTACAGTTGCATGTTAGCCCTCAGGAAAATCTCTTCCTCGGGGTGGTCACTGTATCCCCTGGCCTGGCTCTGCGAAGTGACCAGTGTTTCTAGCACAGGAACATTTACTGCCTTAAGCGTGGCGGACGTCAGGAAAATGAAGGTGAACTAACCCTCTAATTTAATTTGATTTTCCTGCTCTTTCCTTACTGTGATTTTACTCCCGGCCTGGCCTGCTTCCAAGAGCTCTTGAGTGACTCCCTAATTTTCCCCACTCAAAGCATTCGCCGTCACAGCACCCATTGGAGCCGCCGCCTTCCGTCCCCGTGGATTAACCCCTAATCCATGCGTGCTTTTGCTGTGCCCCTCTGTGCAGGACGCGCGTAACTAAGGAGGCCGGCAGCGTGTCTCTGCGTATGAAACAGGTGGAAGAACTGTGAGTAGGCCGGAAGCTCTGCCGAGCACCGCCCTTGGCTCCCCGTCCATCCTCCCGCTGCCGCTTCTCTTGAAGGCGCTCGTGGGTCCAGGAAGGCGAGGTGACGGGAGGGGCCCGTCTCTGGCAGCAGCTTTCGCTCACAAGGGAAGGGGTTTGGGTGAAGCTGTGTCAGCTGTGGCCGCTTCTCTCGTTGGTTGCTTCTGTGCAGCTGTGCGTTCAGAGTGTTGTTGGTTCCCCTGCTGGTGGCTTTTGTGCTGGGCCAGCCACTCTCAGCAGACCTGGAGGCCGGTGATGCCGTCGTCCTCCTCAGTAGGCAGGAAACCACATGCCTCGTAAAGTGCTCTGGTACTTGGTAATTTGTTCCTTTTTTATTTCACTTTTGGAAGCTTAGACTGGATTCTAGATTTTTTTTTTTTTGACTTTTAACTCAGTTGTACTAAGTTTGTCATTTTCACATCTCTAAAGATACTAGGAGTTCAGTCTTTTGTATTTTAGTTCCCAAGGGTGAGAGTGTCATTTGAGTCTTCATAAGAAACGTTCAGCTAATGAAATGTGATTTATGTGATTTCTCCTTCTGAAGTGGCCAAAACTTTCTGAGAAATAAATGTATTATTTTAGAAACAGTAGAAATTTCCTACTGTCCCGGAGATAACTAAAATCCTGTATGAGGCTATTTAAGATAGCTCAGCATACCTTCCCCCGCCACCTGGGGGCTGCTGGCAGAATCATACGACAGGAGAACAAGCCCTCTGTATACATTATGCACAGCAAGTTCATCTCATCTCGCAGCTGTAGTCGCATGGAGCCTGTGGTGGTGTGCCAAACGCTTGGTTTCGGTCCTTTGTGGTTGTGACGTCAGTGCGCACGTGGCTGGGCATGAGTGTGCCGGGCCACCCAGCCACCCAGTTGTGAACAGTGCAGTGTGTGCTTGTCCCTGAGGCTGTCTGTGGGTGCTCGGGGTCTTCGTCTGCCTTCCGATACTTTGTCACCAGGGCATCATCGTTACCGACTCACAGCCTGGGACCCACATCTTGGAGACAGCTGGTAGTTTGCCACCGTTGGAAGCTAACTGTGTCCCCTGCTCCCTCTTGTCACCCTCTCGAATTACATCAGGTACCATTCTTTGCTGGAACTGGGGGAGAAGCGTAAAGGCATGTTGGAGAAGAGTTGTAAGAAGTTTATGCTGTTCCGTGAAGCGAACGAGCTACAGCAGTGGATCAACGAGAAGGAAGCGGCCCTGACAAACGAGGAGGTCGGCGCAGACTTGGAGCAGGTCGAAGTGCTGCAGAAGAAGTTCGATGACTTCCAGAAGGTACGGAAGGTTGTTCAGAGACTTGGTTCTCTTGATTTTTGACTGCGGATTACCAGAATGAAAATTCAGAGATTATATTTCTTCATCTCTGTAGCCTTTTTTTTTTTTTTTTTTTTTTCTGTAGCCATTTTTAAACGAGTTTAATCGAAACTTTTCTCACACCAGATTAGTTTTGAGGAAATACATGCAGTTTTTTCTACATGTTGTTTTAAGAACTTTCCTAAACCTAACATACAAACATGTGTAAAAGTAGTTTTTCTAATTGGGGTTAAATTCACGTAACATAGAGTTAACCATTTTAAAGGGTACAATTCAGAAACATTTAGTTCATTCACAGTGTTGCACTACCATCCCCTCTGTCTAAAACATTTTTTATCACTTTAAAGGAGACCACAGACCCATTAAGCAGCCACTCCTTATCCCCCTCTCCCCTCCCCCCCAGCACCTGGCAGCCACCGAGCTGCTTCTTGTCTCTGGATTTATGTATTCTGGACATTTCCTATAAATGGAATCATAGATTATGTATTTTATGACTAACAGCTTTCACAGAGCATAACGTTGTCAAGGTTCATCCTTGTAGATGGATCAGTGATCCGTTAACTTTATGGCTAATGCTCATGGTGTGTATATACCACATCTTGTTTATCCATTCCTCAATTTAAAAGTATTCTTGGGACTTCCCTGGCGGTCCAGTGGTTAAGACTCTGCACTCCCAATGCAGGGGGTGTGGGTTCAATCCCCAGTCAGGGAACTAAGACCCCCACATGTTGCACGGTATGGCCAAATAAAAAAGTATTCTTATAACCAATTCAGATGGGTGGGGGGCTTTTCTCCCAGAGTGGCTAGCATTAAAATTTCATCACAGTTTGAACATGTGTCCTGTCCTCCACAAAGAAAGGTTTTTAAAAAATCTCCAACCAGAATAATGGACTTTTTAAAAAAATTTATTTATTTATTAATTTATTTATGGCTGCGTTGGGTCTTCGTTGTTGCGCGTGGGCTTTTCTCTAGTTGCGGCGAACGGGGGCTACTCTTCGTTGTGGTGCGTGGGCTTCTCATTGCGGTGGCTTCTGCTGTTGTGGAGCACGGGCTCTAGGTGTGTGGGCTTCAGTAGTTGTGGCACACGGGCTCAGTAGTTACGGCTTGGGGGCTTAGTTGCTCCGCGACATGTGGCATCTTCCCGGACCAGGGCTTCAACCCGTGTCCCCTGCATTGGCAGGCAGATTCTTAACCGCTGCACCATCAGGGAAGTCCCAGTAATGGATTATTATTAACTACAGGTAGTTCAGTAAACATGAGACAGACCGTCTCCAATGCCGTGCTCTTTTCTTACTTCCTTGATAGTGACAATCAGGATTTTCTGATTTAGATGACCATCAAGGAGTAGAAAAACTATTTATAAGATACCTATTGGACAGAAATTTATATATTCAAACCATAGTTTATGAGTTATCTGTTGCTCTTCTTTGAATTGCTGTTGTGGGTTTTAGTTATTATGTCTTTTTCTTTGAAGGATCTCAAGGCCAATGAGTCACGGCTGAAGGACATTAACAAGGTGGCTGAAGACCTGGAGTCCGAAGGTCTGATGGCGGAGGAGGTGCAGGCAGTGCAGCAGCAGGTGGGGGTCTGGCCCCTGCACGGTGTCTGTTAAGGAAGCAGCTTGGCTCCCCCTTCATCCTACGTAGCCCAGCACACGTGCTCCGTAACACAGAGTGTGGCCAGGGCACAGGTTCTCTGTGTGACCTGCACTGTCTTGGTTACCTTTGACGGGAGGGAAAAACAGCTCTCCTCCTTATGCCCATTAAATATTGTGGAAGTTGTTGAATGTTTCTTTAGCCCTTAACTAGTAATAAATTCATGCAGTTCCATAAATAAAGAAAAGGTATTACATAGAAACACTTGGTCTCTCTGTAGACTTTAAGAAGTTCCTCTGGCCAGTCAGGCTGCCTGTCTTTTTGTAATTCTCTCCCGTGTCTCCAGGTTTGACATGACAGTGATGAGTGTAACTTAGAAGTGTGTATTTCCTCTAATAATCGAACTGGTTTTCTTCTCTGCTTGTAGGAGGTGTATGGCGCGATGCCCAGGGTAAGTGTCCAGTGCCCCATGTGGAACTTGAACTTGAGAAGGATTAGATCCTGGGAAGAGTATAAAGTCAAGAACCTCATAAGGATTGCTGTTCTTGAACCTCAAGAGATGCCTTTTGTGTGTAAAAATCTGTGGAAAAGAAATAGCAGAAGTTGGTCTCTATTTGACATCCTCCAAAGATCAAAAGAGTTTTTCTCTGTTCAGTTACCTAGAACTTTTTCCACAGCAGTTCTTTAGGTTTGTTTATCCCTCTTCAAAGAATCCTCTGAATATGACATAAAGAAAAGCTGGACATTTTATTAAATTTCCTCATTGTCTCCATTTCTCCTACTGCATTAAAAAAGGAATTTTTCTCTCCTATTTGTTCGCTTCATGTCCCTCGAGCAGCCTTGCAGTTCGCTGCCAGCCAGTGTTGAGTTCTGAGTCACAGAGAGAATTGCTGTTCCAGCTGATTCCTCTGTGAACTTCCTGTCGTCCAGAGGGAAGGCTGGGGCTGCTTTGTTTTGTGCACAGTTGCCTGGCTGCCTAAATGCCTCCTTTTTCTTTGAATAGGATGAAACTGATTCCAAGACGGCTTCCCCGTGGAAGGTAAGAGCTTCTTTGCAAATTATTATTTCCAGAGGTTTTCCAGGAACAGAAATACTTTACGTCCTTTTCTGGCGTGCCTGTTTTCTGAGTATTTAGGCTTGTCTGAGCCTGTGGTGGTTTCTGGACTTGTTTGGCCTGGTGTCGTTCTGACCCTGGTGTTGTATTCTTGGAATCTGTCATGCCTTGAAATGTGATGCTTAATACACAGAAGCAAAATGTCTCCCTGCAGATGCTCAGCACAAATTCAGTTAGGTCGAGTTTATCATGCACCGTCGCTGCCAGGGTATACAGTTGGCCCTCCACATCCGTGGGTCCACATCCTCGGATTCAGCCAACCAACAATTGAAAATACTAGCATCCGATCCATGGTTGGTCGAATCCAAGGATGCAGAACCCGCCCATACAGGGCGCCGGCTCCAAGGGTCTTGAGCATCTGTGGATTTTAGTACCTCGGGGGGTCCTGGGATCATTCCCTCTCGGGTACCAAGGTTACAGGGGTGACTGCAGTTCACAGAGGTCACACTGCATCGTCAGGCATGGTCCCACCAATAGGACTACAGCCCAAAAGGACACATGAAGTGAGGATGAAAAGGAGCATAAACTCCACTCATCGTCTGCCTGACCGCTTTCTCCCATGGCCTAAGAAAGGCTTGAGAGAAGGTCCACATCCTGACGAGACACATAAAGGGGGGACACCAGATGTTTACCAGCTTCAGTGGACATTATTCCAGAGAGATCCAGGGGTGGTGCTTGACCAGGGTGGGCATAACTTCCGGGAGGACAGGGGATAAGCTTTTTCATGTGAAGCGTTTATAGCCATGATTATGGAACTAGTTGCCTAAATGCCAATTCTAGCATCTTTCCTCCTGACCCAGCTCTTCAGGAATATGCCACTTGAGTTATAGGCAAGCTAGAAAGAGCAGATTTCTACTTTATGAAAGTACACCTTCCTAAAATCTGAAGAAAGCATGAAAATCTAAAAACAAAAAGGCTCCCCGCACCGGTCCCTAGGTTGGTACTTCTCAGCCCTGTCATGAGGTCTGACCTGTTGTGAGGACCTAGGCTGAAAGGGGTTTGTTTCTTTGGCCTCCTTATCCCTCCAGGCTCTGATCATTCTGCTTATTAAATAGGCTCCAAATTGGCAGGGAGGGTGCATTTTTCCTTGGATTCCGCTTTCTCCCCTTTTCTCAATCTTAATTTTCGTTGCGTAGCAAAAATCAGTCATTGGTGACGTGAATGAGCAGCAGCCTTACCTACCTGATCTCCTGCCAGAGTTCTTCTGGTAACAGGTGTTTTTTCAGAAATGTATTTCAGATGACTTTACAAACACCAGTCAGTACCTCCTGTTTCTGAAAAGGATTGGAAACAATGGGTGTCTGCTTTCCGAGCCCTGTACGCACCCGCACTGGTTGAACATGCCATTGGGTGTGTCACAGGAACATCCTAGGAGCCTAACTTCGCTGCGTCCAAGCTCAGCTCCTCCTTCTCTTTACATACTTGAAGGTTACGAGCATCACAGTGCCTGCCAAGTAGGGTTTCTTTCTCATAAAACTAGGTGGGCTCTGAGATCCCAAGGGGCGTTTGATTTTTGGAAGTGACTACATTGATGAGAAGGAAGCTAAGTCGCCAGTGTATTTTCTTTTTCATCTAGTAAGGCTCTTGCCCTTAGTTCAAGGGGGATACTGTTAGAAGGAACCACAGTCCAGTAAACATAAACAGAAATGAAGTTAGTGATGTCCTTGACTATTTAAATAGTCCCAGCTGCCAGCATTTGTTCAACTAAGTGTGTTTTCTGGACTGTTCTCCTGTAGTAGGGACAAGAAAAAGACACCAATCAGTAGTCTTTGAGCCTTTTTTTTCCTGTCCAACCAGCCGTTTTAATTGTGGTTTTCACCGCTCTTTTCACTCTTCGAGTAAAATGAATCATTGAGTTGGGTGTGATTGTGCACTTGGGTTTCTGCCTGACTTTCTAGTTGTTGATACTCTCATTGCTGCTCTGCTCAGAAATTTGATGGTATCCTTTTACAATCATTTTGGTGGACATTTGGGACGTAATTAATGGCACTTGCATCTCAGATTTCTCTCTTAATCAGCAGACACTTGATTAGTTTGCTCTTCTGCTTTCCTCCCCACATAGTCTGCTCGCCTGATGGTTCACACCGTGGCCACCTTTAATTCCATCAAGGTAAGAAACCATGGCAGCTTTCCTTGTCTTCCCCAGTCTCCTTCATTGTCTCCTTCTCCTGTCTTCAGCAAGGCTCTTGTCCTAATTAGCTGTATGAACTGTAGCACTTGTCACTCTCCTGGGCCCGAGGGTGTCCTGGCCAGTATTACTCTCTTTGTGCAGCAGGAGGCTGTGCTCAGCTTGCCTGGTCCTGGCGGTGAGCCTGGTGAGCTTCTTCCCTCACCCCCAGGAGGGCCCGGAGCTGCGAGGAGCGTATTGTCGGAAGGCAGTGACTGCCTTTCTTGCCTCCTTTCTGGACCCCGAGCTGGTTTGTCTCCCCAGTACAAGGTCCTGTAGCTGTGCTGCGCTCCTTGGGCTGCTGCTGCCCGGCGATACAGCCGTGCGGGGTGTCGGGGAGCAGTAGACTTGGGGACTTGTCCACTCGGTGGTTGTTAGGAAGCAATTGCTCTGAGGCAGGCACCAGGCTAGGCGCTGAGAGTGAAGATAAGTCAGCTGCGTCTCTCCTACTGCTTCCACGGTGATTCCAAGTCAGGTGTTGGTGGAGTGTTTGCGCCGTGGCGTCCGGCGAGCTGTGGCAGGGTCTGGCTTTCTGGACTTTTGCTGTCATGGTGTGCTCAACGACTGAACTAGGAAGCTTGGAAACAGGAAATCATCTGTGCCCCAGCCTTTCCTTTCACGTTAAGCCACCAGTCCTCTGGTTCTGGCCCTTCTCCCAGAGCCTGGTGTGGCTGACGCTTTGCTGCCCTCCCCCAGGAGCTGAACGAACGCTGGCGGTCCCTGCAGCAGCTGGCCGAGGAGCGGAGCCAGCTCCTGGGCAGCGCCCACGAAGTGCAGAGGTTCCACAGGTGAGGGTCGGCCGGGGCTGGCAGGGGAGGAGCAGGCGACAGTTGGGTTCCCGCCGACGGTAACGGCTGGGTCTTGTCGATGGTTGTGCTCTGGCACCTGGTGGACGCTCTCAGTCAGTAATGTTAAGCGGATCAATTTGTGTTCCTTGCTGTTTAGAGCTGTTGGTGGGCCACCGACACATGTGCTGGTGCCAGTGAAATGAAGTTTCCCTACTTGACCTGAGGTTAAGGCAGCCGTACTCAGCACTCATTAACTTGAACGTGTGTCTCACCTACAGAGATGCTGACGAAACCAAAGAGTGGATCGAAGAGAAGAATCAGGCTCTAAACACAGACAATTATGGCCACGACCTGGCCAGTGTCCAAGCCCTGCAGCGCAAGCACGAGGGCTTTGAGAGGGACCTCGCGGCCCTCGGCGACAAGGTGAGAGGATGTGGATGGGGAGCCACCTCTCCTCGATTCCGCCGGAGGCTGAGCCCCCTCCTTTCCCGCTGTCACCGCTTTCTTCCCCAGGTGAATTCCCTTGGGGAAACAGCCGAGCGCCTGATCCAGTCCCACCCCGAGTCAGCAGAGGACCTGCAGGAGAAGTGCACCGAGTTGAACCAGGCGTGGAGCAGCCTGGGCAAGCGCGCCGACCAGCGCAAGGCCAAGCTGGGCGATTCCCACGACCTGCAGCGCTTCCTCAGTGACTTCCGGTGAGAAGCCGGCTCGCTGGCTCTGGGCCAGGGGCCTTTCTAGCTGGATTAAATGCATGCCTGGATCTAGCACTTACAAGGCTTAATCCTGGGAATTCCCTGGCGGCCCAGTGGTTAGGACTCGGTACTTTCACTGCTGGGAGTCCGGGTTCAATCACTGGTTGGGGAACTGAGATCCCACGAGCCACACAGCAAAAAAACAAAAAAAAAACAAAAAACTTAATCCTAAAGAAAAGCATTTGCATTTGAAGCTGTAGAAAACTTAACCACAGCTACTGTCTGTAAGAACCTGTTATTCTATAGGGTGAGAAGATCTTAGTTATAAACCTGTTCATTTTTCCTCTGAGGAATTCTTGATTTTTTCTTTTCTTATTATTTCAATAAGACAAACAAGAAGCTTTGAAATACTTTGCCTGGAGTTCTAGCCCCATTCAATAGATTAACTAGATTAACCCCAAATAACCCTCTGAGATAAGAATTATGTAGTTCTCTCTTTTCCTGGGCAGAAGGCCTGCTTGCCAGGTAGCGTAATAGCCATTCCTCTGTGGATCTGGTTTCCAGGGACCTCATGTCTTGGATCAATGGAATCCGAGGGTTGGTGTCCTCAGACGAGCTAGCCAAGGATGTCACCGGAGCCGAGGCCCTGCTGGAACGGCACCAGGTAGGTGGGCCTGCTGAGCAGCAGAGACGTGGTGGCCCTGCCAGGCCGGGAGGACCTTTGCAGCTGACGTGAGAGTGCGCAGCTCCTGCCAGTTACCTAATCCCTTTCCTCCTCTTGGCAGGAACACCGGACGGAAATTGACGCCAGGGCTGGCACTTTCCAGGCCTTCGAGCAGTTTGGGCAGCAGCTGTTGGCTCATGGGCACTACGCCAGCCCCGAGATCAAGGAGAAACTACAGATTCTAGATCAGGAGCGTGCAGACCTGGAGAAGGCCTGGGTGCAGCGCAGGATGATGTTGGATCAGTGCCTTGAGCTGCAGGTGCCCGTGCTGGCCAGTAACTCCCTGTTTGCCGCGGGGTTTCTGGCCGGGTGTCCGGTCGCCGCAGGCTCTGTCTCCTCACCGGCCTCTCCCCTTCTCAGCTCTTCCATCGGGACTGTGAGCAGGCCGAGAGCTGGATGGCCGCCCGGGAGGCCTTCCTGAGCACCGAGGACAGGGGCGACTCGCTGGACGGCGTGGAGGCGCTGATCAAGAAGCACGAGGACTTCGACAAAGCCATCAACGTCCAGGTGAGGCCTTGTGCCTTTCCAGGTGGACAGCTTCTGTCTCTCTGTTGGCGTATTCTCCTTTCCCTTCCCAGTGACTAGAGAAAAAAAAATAGTTACTGTGTGCTTAACTCTGCTGCAGAGCTCTGGTAGTGTCCTCAAATGAAAATACTTGGTGTTGACTACGGAGGAGGCAGCGTGGTCCCCACTGGGTCCAGTGCAGAGCTCTGCAGTCTAGGAAAAGTGACATACGTTAATCGTTTTTTAAACTTTATATATAAATTCTGGTATTTCTGAGGTTTTGTTTGTTTGTTTGAGGCATGCTTTTAAAAATGTTCATATTATCCAATTTGTGTCTTTTTCTATGTTATTTATTTAATTTTGGCTGCGTTGGGTCTTCGTGGCTGCGTGCGGGCTTTCTCTAGTTGCGGAGAGTGGGGGGCTGCTCTTCGTTGCAGCGCGCGGGCTTCTCACTGCGGTGGCTTCTCTTGTTGTGGCACACGGGCTTAGTTGCTCCGCAGCATGTGGGATCTTCCCGGACCAGAGTTCAAACCTATGTCCCCTGCATTGGTAGGCGGATTCTTAACCACTGCACCACCAGGGAAGTCCCATTTCTGAGGTTTTAATAACAGAGATGCCACAGGGAAAAAATTTTATACCGAAAGGGAAGAAAAACAAACTTATGGGTAGGTAAGTGAATCCATGAACGTAAACCAGAAAGATGCAAAACTCTTAGGCTTATAAACCATTTTGTTGAAAATCGGACAATGTTTTCATATAAAACCTAATTTTGTACGTGACGTCTGCTGGTGCTCAAGCCCCGGCCCCACCCCAGCGTGACCTGGAATCTTCTTGAGTTAAACTCTACTCTAATAATGATTGAAATCAAGCTTTCCTCTGGCTTTTTACACTCCTGCTTCTAGAGTGTCAGTGTATTCTGATCCCGTCACCAGCTAGTCACCCAAAATAACCATTCTCTTCTCGAGACCTGCAGTCCAGGCGAGGCAGAGTCGTCTTGCCCGCCTTGACCTCACGCCTCTGTTTGCTGACAGGAGGAGAAGATCGCCGCCCTGCAGTCCTTTGCCGACCAGCTCATCGCCGGCGGCCACTACGCCAAAGGCGACATCTCCAGCCGGCGCAATGAGGTTCTGGACAGGTGGGTGGTCTGTGCAGCCGACGGGTCTTGCCGCCCTTGTGTGAGCGGCCCGGCCTGTCTAGTTCTGTGGGGTGCTCACCTTTGCTCTCGGTTTCACTTTCTCAGGTGGCGACGTCTTAAAGCCCAGATGATTGAGAAAAGGTCAAAGCTGGGAGAATCGCAGACTCTCCAGCAGTTCAGCCGGGATGTGGATGAGATTGAAGCTTGGATCAGCGAAAAATTACAGACTGCAAGTGATGAGTCATATAAGGATCCTACCAACATCCAGGTGAGCTGAACAGATTAGCTGTTTATCTCCGAAGTAGCCTGTGTTATTGAGTTGATCTTGTTAAAATAAGGTATCTTTAAAAGAGGGAGATACCTCTAAGACAACTTCCTCGTACCCCCAGTGATGCCAAGAAAAAGTATTTTAATAAGATGAACCGGTGGGAAAGCCTCACTTAAATGATGAGAGCCATTTCAGAAGCCGCTTTCCTCATCTGCCTCTGTTGAAACCATGTCTGCTATTAAAGAGTCTGCAGAAAAGGCCCCCTTGTATTTGCTGTTCCTGAATGCTCACCTTCCCAGGGGAAGTATGACAGCAAAATGAGTTTCTGTTGAATAGCTGATATGCATATTCACATAAGTGTACTGAACTCTTGTTATTTTAATCTATTTTTGTAGCTTTCCAAGCTGCTGGTAAGTTTTATGTTTTTTTTTTTAAGAGTTGTAGTTAAACGAGCTCCAGCGTTTGTGCTCTTGTGTGTAGATTCTCGTAATTGTAGATTCTGCCGGTGTCTCCTCATCCACGCTTTTCATTTCTAATCATCCATCAGCCTCCATTCAAGTGTCCCCGTGGGATGTGGCTTTCTCTGTTGTAATTAGCCTGCAACCTTTCACTCCCCCTCTCCCCTCCCAATTTATCACTTAGGCAAGTTCTGTACAGTGTTTGATTTGGGGGGCAGTAGTTGACTGCTTTCTTTTAAGAGGTGTGCTTCTTTTAAAAAATGAAATAGCCTTTTCTGTGTAAACTTGGGTTCCTCTTGCTCTGGGCTCGTGGCTCTCGGTGGACTAGGGCAGGGCCAGGTGTGAGAGTTTCGTTGCCCACGCAGTCTGGCATCCAGAAGTGCTGGTCACTGGAGAGGGACAGCTAGAGATCCACAGAGAGGCAGGTGATCTGCTTCCTAAGTCTAAGAGGAACTGGGGGTGAGAAGTTAAGATAAAAGTGAACATTACCCAAGGGGCAGTGAAAGAGACTTTCCTGTCAAAATGTAACTTAGAAGTTGCCTAAATGGATGGAAGAAATGAAGAAATAGAATGGATGGGAATTGAGCCAAAGAACGATCAGAACAAGAAACAGAAGAAGACGGGCCTTTGTCAGGATGCGTGGGCATTTGAGACTCTTTTTGTTTCTGTAGTTGGGCTTGGGCACAGAGTTGGTGCAAGGACGCTTCATGTTGGTGCTGCATTTCGCCAGCCACATGGCTCCATCTTTTGACAGTTGCTGCCCCTGAAATGAAACATTTGATGCAGAATCCTTCCCCAGTTGTACTGCTTTTTTCCTTTTAGTTCTTTTTTCCCCAGATCACATTCTTGCCTGCAATCCTGCATTTTTCACCCAGAACTGCCCCACAGCTGCATCCTCCCACTTGTCTCCCGTGGTGCCCCCCAGCCTCAGATGCCCGTCATCCTCCCAGCCCTCTCTTCTAGCAAAAAGAAATTCTTACCTACAGTCAAGCCTGGATTTTGACAAATCCAGCAGTTTTGATTGATTGCAGCTGCCAGATGAGAAGCCGGCAAAGCCAGGGTTTGCGGCAGCTGTAGCCTTCTCTGTCGATGGAGGGGAGGCTGGCCCTCGGATACCTTATTTCATAGTGCCTGCCACCTTAGGTGATGAGAGGGCCATATGTGTGTTATTAGTTAGAGCTGTTTTCCACTAAGGAGAAAGCCGTGGATGGAAATTGATGCGCAAGTAGATTCAAAACTACAGTTGGCCGTTACCAGCTCCTGCAAAATGTTAGAAAGTGTATAATTCTAGGATTTCACTCACAGATAGCTAGTCCAGCTGATTTAGGAGTTGACTCAATTCACCTACTCCTGAGCTGGTGCATTTCCTGTCTCCCAGCTCGGACCTTCTGCTGAACTTCCATCAGACTGACCCCTGAAGTATTTTGCACAGATTCTGTGATCACCTTCTATAAAAATGTTGACACTTGCCCCTAGTTCCTCAAGTCTGCTACCACTCCCTCCCTTCTGAGAACCCCTTCTCCCTGAAAGGACAGAGCCTAGCAGGACCTGGTTTCGAAAGGTTTGTGGCAGGGTTTCTTTGGTGTTTTCAGAGCAAGCACCAGAAGCATCAGGCGTTCGAAGCAGAACTGCACGCCAATGCGGACCGGATTCGAGGGGTTATCGACATGGGCAACTCCCTCATTGACCGCGGGGCCTGTGCCGGCAGCGAGGACGCCGTCAAGGTACGCTGTCCCCCAGCTCCCCTCCTCCTGGCCCGGGAAGAAGAGGGGGCTGGATTTGACTTTCAGCATCACCGTCAGCTTGATGATGACCCTGGAATGCAGTCTTAGGAAAATAAACAGAAGACTTCTGGCTGTGTTGCTGAGGGGATGCTAGTGAGAGTGGCTCCTGGGAGCATCTTCCATCCTCCTCTGTGAGGGGCGTCAGGTCGGCTTCCAGAGAGGGCGCGGACCGTGGAGTTGGCCATCTCCAACGGCTCCCTTCTCTTGCCCAGGCCCGGCTGGCCGCCTTAGCTGACCAGTGGCAGTTCCTGGTGCAGAAGTCGGCTGAGAAGAGCCAGAAGCTGAAAGAAGCCAACAAGCAGCAGAACTTCAACACTGGGATCAAGGACTTTGACTTCTGGCTCTCTGAGGTGAGGCCACGGGGCTTCCCTTCCCCACTGGAGGGTTCCGTGGAAAGGCAGGGCTCTCCCGACGTCCCTTTTAACAGAAATCATCATCAAGTGTGAGCTGTGTACTCTGAGGGGTTTGTAGTTGGGGAGGGAATGTTTACAGAAGAGAGAGCTTATCTCTGGTTGGACGTGGGTCACTTGTTTCCACAGGAAAACGCAAACAGGAGTGGGTGGTGGGGTCTGTGTGCAGGCCGCTCTCACGGTACCCAGGTAGAAACCAGAACAGCAAAGAGCCCGGAGGCCAGAGTTAGTCCTGCGGTCTCTGTAGACTGTTCAGAGAGTACAGAAAGTAAAAAGAAATAAAAAAATTTTAAAGACCACTATTCTGTATCTATCTGGTCTACACCTATTTCCGTGACTTTTTGTGTAGCTGTACTTTCATGTGTTTGAGCTCATAGCGTAATTTTTCATCAGTACATATTGGTGGTGTTATTTCAAGTCATGAAAAAGTCTTCCTGAACATTTGAATAACTGCCTTAGACCATCACAGAGTTAGGCCATAATTTAACCATTCCCATACTGTGGGCCACGCTGGTGCTCCCAGCTTTGGGGGATACGTTTTGCTGCAGTGAACATCTCTGTACCTTAGTCTTTGCCCGAGCTGCCGCCTCTCTGCCCAGGGGAGTGTCCACGCCGAGCCGGCACAACAGCAGCGTGTGGTGGGGAAGTTTGCAGCTGTCCAGACAGGGGCGCCTGGGGGACGAGTGGGCATCCTGGGTTCGCCAGGACACGGAATGTGCTCCAGGCAGTAGCCTTCCCGTTCATGTTTCACTGCCAGGTGGAAGCCCTGCTGGCCTCTGAGGATTACGGCAAAGACCTGGCTTCTGTGAACAACCTGCTAAAAAAACATCAACTGCTGGAGGCGGACATCTCTGCCCATGAGGTAAGCGGAGGGGGCGCCAGGCCGGGCTCTGGGACACGGCCGTGCGTGACTCTAAGGAGACCTGGCGCATTTGGGGACGGACAGTGATGTTCATCCCTTAAAGCCAAGGTGCTCAAACGTTGTGGTCTCGGGGCCATTTTGTGCTCTGAACTATTATTGAGAGCCCCTAGGAGAGTTAGTTATGTAGGTTTTATCTATTGGTATTTGCCATTATTAAAACTTAAATTTTTAGAGCTAAATTTTTTAAAAATAATTTCAAAAAAATTAAAAAATAATTTCAAAAGGTTACCTACTGTATGATTTCATTTACATGATATTCTCAAAATGACAGATTATAGAGATGGAGAACAGATTAGTGGTTGCCAGGAGTTAGGGACAGGGTAGGGGTACAACTGTAAAGACTTTAAGGAAGTTCCTTTGTGCTCTCAGAACAAGGTCCATATCTTGATCTTGGCGGTAGTTACGTAAATCTACACATACGATAAAACTGCGTGGAACTACATGCACATACTCACAGAGACACACAAATGCATATAAAAATTGGTGAAATCTGAATAAGGTCTAGGAATTGTAGCAATGTAAGAAAACTGAGAAAAATGTATTAATTCGTTTAAAATAATAAACCCATCACAAGTTAACGTTAAGTAACATTTTTTATGTATAATGTCTCTGTTTTTCCAAAAACAAAAATATAGCAAGAAGAGTCACACTGGTTACATTTTTTGCAAACCTCTTTGATGTCCAGCTTGATAGAAGACAGCTGGATTCTTACAGCTGCTTCTGAATTCAGTTTGTTGTGTGTGATGAAAATAGAGCCTCACACAGGTAGAGGAGGGAGTAGTATCTTAATTCAGATAACTGTGGGTACTTTTTGATACTACATCCAACTCAGTAAGTGGTAGTTTCTAAAGGTTAGTTGGAAAGTGGACTCTGAAACACTGTCAGCTTTTCATACTGTTTATATTTAAATCCACTGGTCCATCTTGGACTTGGAATGGATCATTTACTCAGGCCTGAGGTTACAGAATCATTTGGGAAATATTGATTCGCAGAGTTTAGATCTTCTAAATGTTGACACATGTCTGCATATGGTATCAAACATCACGTTCGTTAACATCACAGCCAGTCTCAATGGAAAAATCTACACGTATCGGGAAGCTGTCAGGCTCGCGGAGGTGGATGCCAATTTTCCAAAATTCTAATTTCCTCATGAAAGTTTGAATTTTATCATTAGCAGCAAACTCAGTTTTCCTTAAAGTGACAGGTTCACTTTATTCATTCTCGACAAAGTATTTGTCAGCTCTCAAAGTCAGAATGACCATAGTTTGTCTGTTGGCTGGTCTCCCAAGTGAAACTGACGGTCCATGGAAGAAGTGGCCAGTTCAGCTCGGAACACATGCTTCTCCTCAGCACAGTCATTGAACTTCGGCACTCGGCGGAAGTGCTTTGTGTGGGTTCCCTGTTTTATCAGATAGGATATTAAAACGACACGTACTCAAAGATGGAGACTTAATAAAATTAACAACTTTGCTGCTTTTTTAAGGATGTTCTTAAGTGAAACAGTGATTTCTACTGGGAGTGCGTGGCAGTGAAGAGCTGGATTTCTGCTCGTAGTTTGCCACTGCCTTGAGCAGCACCACCCCTACCGTGGATTTTGCACCATCAGTGCAAATGTTCACACAGTAAAAAAGGCAGATCATGTTTTTGTATTGTTATGAAAGTAGTTTTGATCTCTTAGAACCCTAGGGGTCCACATACCACACTTTGAGAGAAACCTGAATAAATCTTAAACCAACCCGTCAGTGAAGAAGTCCCGAGTTCTGGTTTACAAGCAGATATTTGTGGGTGACCCAGATCTCTGACCCCTCCGTCGTGTCCCCTGCCCAGGATCGCCTGAAGGACCTGAACAGCCAGGCGGACAGCCTGATGACCAGCAGTGCCTTCGACACCTCCCAAGTGAAGGACAAGCGGGACACCATCAACGGCCGTTTCCAAAAGATCAAGAGCATGGCGGCCTCCCGGCGAGCCAGGCTGAACGAGTCCCACCGCCTGCACCAGTTCTTCCGGGACATGGACGACGAGGAGTCCTGGATCAAGTACGCGCCCCGCTCCGGGTCCCCTCGGTGCCCTCGGAGCCTTTCACGGAGGACGTTAGGAACCCCGGGCTAATCCTCTCCTGGACCGTGGTGGTGAGATGGGAAGTGGGTCAGAAATGGCACGGACTCGGCAGCTGTGCCCGGCTGGTCCCAGCCTCACCGCACAGCCGCGGTGAGACGCCCCGACTTCCCCTCCTGGTGTCTGGGCATGCGGTGATAGTGGTCAGCCATGGCCTCCACGTGGCGGTGTGTGTGGTGGCATCCAGGGCTTGTCTAGTCCCTGCCCTTAGGTCACTGGCGACATTAGTGAGTTCCCATCTGGGAAAGATGGTCTGATCTCCTGGGAAAGATTGCTGCTTGCAGGAAGAAAAGTTCGTCTTGTTTGTTTTTATCTCCCCTCCCCCAGAATTTCAGTCTGCCTTTTCCAGATGATGTAGCCTATAAACAGACCATTTTTAAGGACAGGATCCTCTCAATTCACTGCCTTAAAACGCTGTTTACATTAGCATTTTCATATGTTACCGCGTGTGATACGTGTGTATTTGATCAGGTAGGATTGATAGGGTGACAGCAGTGGCACCTCCTTGTTCTCCAGTGCACCCCGACCCTTTGCAGAGTCGGACACAGGAGGTGCTCCTGGAGACGTACGTGGACCCCGTTCATTGGGGAAGTAGAGGCTATTTTCCCCAGAAGCCTGGCTTCTGAAGGACTTTCCCGGAGAGATGGGTAGATGCAGGTGAAGGACATCACGGGGGTCCGTGAGCTTCACGCTCTTTGACTGCACGTCTGCAGCTGAAGACACGCAGGTGCAGAGGCTGACCGCCCGCCTGTGCTGCCCAGGGAGAAGAAGCTGCTGGTGAGCTCGGAGGACTATGGCCGCGACCTGACGGGCGTTCAGAACCTGAGGAAGAAGCACAAACGTTTGGAGGCAGAACTGGCTGCCCATGAGCCGGCGATTCAGGTGAGGAGGGCCTCTCCTGGCCAAGCGGGCAGCGGGGCTTGAATGGGTCCAGGTGAGCCCATTTCACCGAGCTCTCTACCGTGGTTATGGCCCCTCATCCCACAGCGGGGTGGAGAAGGCCTGAATTTGATGTCGAGGCCCTTTCCTGGAAGCATCTGTTGACCCAGTCGTTCTTGCCTGTCAGGGTGTCCTGGACACCGGAAAGAAGCTGTCCGATGACAACACCATCGGGAAGGAGGAGATTGAGCAGCGCCTGGCGCAGTTCGTGGAGCACTGGAAGGAGCTGAAGCAGCTGGCGGCCGCCCGGTGAGCGGACGGGGCACGGGCAGCGGGCGGGCCCGCCTCTTGGCTGTGCCAGCACCACGCCTGGGTTGCTCTGACAGGCCCACGCCGAGCTGGTCCCGTTATGTGAATCCGGACCGAGCAGATGGTTCCAGAATTGCGTGTTGGACCAGCAGTCTCTGCTTTGTATTAGGAAGAGGGCTCGAATGAACCGTTTACATCCCACACTCATCATTCGTTTTTTTGTTTTTTTTTAATTTATTTATTTATTTTTGCTGTGTTGGGTCTTCGTTTCTGTGTGAGGGCTTTCTCTAGTTGCGTCAAGCGGGGGCCACTCTTCATCACGGTGCGCGGGCCTCCCACCGTCGCGGCCTTTCCCGCTGCGGAGCACAGGCTCCAGACACGCAGGCTCAGTAATTGTGGCTCACAGGCCCAGTTGCTCCGCGGCATGTGGGATCTTCCCAGACCAGGGCTCGAACCCATGTCCCCTGCATTGGCAGGCAGACTCCCAACCACTGCGCCACCAGGGAAGCCCCATCATTCGTGTTTTTAAGCATCCAGGTTAGAGGAGATTATGGCTGATTTTATACTGTCCCCTGTGATTAGGGGCCAGCGGCTAGAAGAGTCCTTGGAATATCAGCAGTTTGTAGCCAACGTGGAGGAGGAGGAAGCCTGGATCAACGAGAAGATGACCCTGGTGGCCAGTGAAGATTATGGAGACACTCTTGCTGCCATCCAGGTCAGAGAAACCGGAGATGCTGCCTGCTTCTTCCCTCCTAGCCGCCGCCCGCTCCACCCTTTTCCTGCCAGCTTGCTCGGTGGCCGTGCTCTTACCGGGAGAGCCCTCGGAGCCGGCAGCCAGCGCCTCGTTGGCTGGCCTCAGTCCTCAAGATCCCACGCGAGAGACGCTGCCCCTCTGTAGACAAAATCGGGGTGACTTTGTCAGCCCCAGTTCATGGAGTCCCGCTGTCAGCCCGGCAGTGTGGCTGGTATCGTTAACCACAGCTTACTAGTACCCTGTTAGTTTCCTGTGGCTGCCTTAGCAAAGTACCACAAACCCAGTGGCTTTGAAACAATAGAAACTTGTTTTATCCTAGTTTGGAGAGCTAGAGGTCTGTGATCAAGGTGTCGACAGGGCCTTGCTCTCTCCGAAGCTTCTAGGAGAGGACCCTTTCTTGCCTCTTCCAGCTTCTGGTAGCTGGGCTTGTGGCAGCGTAACTCGAACCTCTGCCTGTGCTTTCACATGGCTGTCTTCCCTCTGTGTCTTTGTGTTCCCGTGGCATTCTGTCTGGGTGTGTCTGTGTCCAGATTTCCCTCTTGTTATATATGTAGGACACCAGGCATATTGGATTAGGACCCACCCTGATGACCTGTCTTAACTTGACTGCATCTGCAGAGAACTCATTTCCACATTCCTAGGTGCTGAGGTTTGAACCCATATCTTGGGGGGGGGGGGGACACAGTTCAACCCGTAACATATTTCTTAAATACATAGGTTACCTATTGCTGTGTCACAACCCTAAAAACAACAGTCTATTGCCCACGATTCTGTGCATTGATGGGCATTGCCTCTGCTGCTCTCACTGGGACCCTCTCACACAGCTGCACTGAGGCAGAAGGCAGCTGGGCTGAGAGGTGCACGGTGATGTCACTCAGGTGGCTCCAGCTGGGACGTCTCAGTCCCCTCCATGTGGCCTCTCACCATCCGGCAGCTTAGATCAGCTTCTTCAGGCAGCGTTCAAAGAGGCAAAGGCAAGGCTGCAGGGATCCTAAGGCGTAGCCTGTGGGACAGAGCAGCCCCGGGTCTCGGGGGTGAGGCGACTCCCCTCTTCATAGGCGGAACTGCACGTTGTGGTCGGGTGTTCCTCCGTCCGTGCCGCCAGCTGTGGAGGCAGAGTTAGCATTCCTGAGAGTCAGGGTAGCCCCAGAGCTGGGCTCCTCCCACTGGGAATCCTGTTCAGCTCGTTGGGGGACGCAGGTAGGAGGCAGATGCAGTCAGTGGTTTCCTGTTCTCTGCATCGCTGTGTTCCCTGGAAGCCGACACAAGGGGTGTTGTCTCCAGCACTTCAACTGTACGGAGGAAAGGACAAGATTTGGGAGGTCCCTCAGGAGATGTGCTCGGGTTAAACCTTCGGGTGGGTGTCGCTGTTCGGTTGGTGCTTATTTTAAGGTTGCTCGGTATCCATTCTGGGGCCTCCGACAGGGCAAGAGGGGCCTGTGCTGGTTGACGGGCAGGAGCCTCACCGCTTCAGAAAGGCCTTCCCGAGCCCCCCCACCCCTGGTTATGTGCGCGGTGTCCTCATTTTACTGTTTTAGGATTTCCTATTTATTCTGTGTCTGTCTGTTGTCTGAGCCCCAGCTGGACTGGGGTGCATGAGGAGCTGGACTGCTCCTCTGTGCCCGGGACCTGGCCCACCGCACATACCAGGCTCTCAGTAGCGAGCCTTGCTGTTTCCCCTCCAGGGCTTACTGAAGAAACATGAAGCCTTCGAGACGGACTTCACTGTCCACAAGGACCGGGTGAATGACGTCTGCACTAACGGACAAGACCTCATTAAGAAGGTGAGCCCGGCCCGCTGGTAAGACCCTCATTTCCCGCTCCGGGACACCGCGTGCTGGTACCACAACTGCCCACAAAGCTCCTCCCCTGGGACACTGACTAAACAGAGGTCTGCGTGGAGACCAGTCGCGGCTCCATTCCTGCATTCCGTGTTTAACTGGATATTTACCCCCTTCTTGAAGCCAGTTAGTAAAGCCATTCTGCAGTAGTTGTTTTTCTCTGCTTTAATTAAGCAAAGAAGCATCCCTACTGTGACATTGGCACTCCCACATGGTTGCTCTTCCAGTTTCCTTCTCCGGGAATACAAGCTCTTTATAGAGGTGGTAGAAAACACAAGTGGGCAGATCAAAACAGTCACCCATAGAACCACCACCAGAGAGATGACCCCAGTGAGACCTCCGTGCCTGAGCCTCCAGACTCTCCTCATGCTGAGCCATCCACCAGGTTAAACGGCAGCTGTTCAGTGGGTGCACATCGCTGTGTAAAAGCTGGCTGCTATCCAGGATGTTTTATAAATCTGTCTGTCAGAATCACAAGGTTCATTTCATTCAAACAGCTTTCTAGGGAGAAAGCAAAAAAAAAGGGGTCTTGGTGCTTTCTCAGCAGCAGTGAAGTCGAGTCACTCCCCAGTTGAAATCCAGACTAGACGGGGTGCCGCCATCTGTCACAAGTTCCACAAGACATGTAGTTGCACAAGACAAATGACTTCTTTCGACTCTGATTTCCTGTCACAAACACATAATGAGTAAAATTCCTCATCACAGAATTTGCACTGTTGATCAGGCCTTACTTAAGACTAGGGATTTGGTCCACAGGAGGTAACTGTAGTTAAAATCCGTGTTCACTGGGGAGCTTTTCTCCTCACTCTTGTGGGCAAATAACCTTACGGAGACTAATTTCAGATACAGACCATGTCCACGTAGATGAGGCCTGTGTACGACTCAGCACACACAAGTGCGCCCCACCTGTGAGATGACGGCTTGTGACTGTCCTTCGGCCTTGTGGCAGAGAGCCTGGTGCTCTGTTTCCAGCAGCAGTCTTTGTTTCCTCCCTGAGTTTCTTTCTAAATTTTATGCGGACTTATGGTTTGTGTTTTCACATACAGTTTTAACCAAGACTGCATCAGAGTGTTTGGGGCTTAATAATTTTTAATATCCACAGTGTGAAAATATTGTTCCAAGCCATTGTTTTTATTGCATACGTATAGTAGCCATTGAGTCATAATTATTTAGGCTTTTTCTAATTTTTTGCTGTCAAAAATGACACTGATGAATACATCATTGTGACTTAACATTTTATCACATTCCTCATTATTACTTGTAGGAGTAGAATTGCCAGTGTTCATCTCTTTAAGGCTCTTAGAAAAGCCTTCCCCCATTCTCCTGGCGGTGGGCAGGGGAGCACGGCCTGTCACAGAGGTTGCAAGCCTGCCTGCGCCCTGCAGGGAGGGTGCAGATCAGGTAACCGCAGCAGGGGCGAGGCTGACAGAGTGTGCCTTTTCCACGGCCTAGAACAATCACCATGAGGAGAACATCTCTTCAAAGATGAAGGGCCTGAACGGGAAAGTATCAGACTTGGAGAAAGCTGCCGCCCAGAGGAAGGCAAAGCTCGACGAGAACTCGGCCTTCCTTCAGTTCAACTGGAAGGCTGACGTGGTGGAGTCCTGGATTGGTAAGCACGGCCTCGGCGCTGCCCAAGCCTCTTACCCTCCCGGGCCGGGAAGATTGTTCAGAACCACAGCCTGTCTGCTTCCTACACAGCTGGTTTTCTTCTGCGGAGAAGAAACTGCTGGAATGTGAGCGTATCAGAGACCCCTGCCGCCGGGCAGACCACTGGTGGCAGCGGGAGACAGGGTCCTGAGGCAGAGAGCCGAGGCTCAGCGGTGCCCCTGGGCCGGCACGAGGGTTAACAAAACAAAGGTCCTGTAACGCTGAAAGAAGCAGTGGGCACCACAACACAAACAAGGGCCACACGAGCCAGACCAGCCTGCACCGGCACTGTCCCCCGAGCTACACGGGTCCAGGGTGTGATCCAGCCCCCAGGCGAAGAGGAACTGCACTGATTTCAGGACCCACATGACCTTGGTAGTTGCTGTCGCATAAGTAGCGACTGAACAGCATCTAGGACAGGCTGGAGGGACCTCTTCAGGACACAGACGTAGAAGGGGGCCCGGGTGCAGGGAGGAGCCAGCTCATTGGGGTTCAGAGACTGCTGTCAGTAGTAGTGGAATTCAAATGTAAGCAAAATAATAGGTGCCTCGCTCTTCTTTTTTCTTCTTTTCTTTTTTTTAAAATTTGTTATATTGAGAAGGGATGGTTGATTTTCCATGCTTGGTTTTCTAGGTGAAAAGGAGAACAGCTTGAAGACAGATGATTATGGTCGAGATCTATCTTCTGTCCAAACTCTCCTTACCAAACAGGTCAGTCGTGGCTACTTTGTTGATTGATTGAAATATTCTCACATAGTATTTCCTGGTGGATGAATGACGGTCAGCATCTTTCATTGAGACATTTGACTATTTATATTAGGCCCTAGGGGCCAGCCGTAAACAAGATACAGTCCTGGTCCTCAGGAAGCTCTCAGACTAGGCCTCTGAGCTGTAGCCTGATGGGTGCTAACAGGGCTGAGCACAGCAGGATGTGGACTTCACTCGAGAGGTGTCTGACTCAGTTTCCAGCAGGCAGGCGTTGACGGGGAAGTCTTCCCAGAGGAGGTGACATCCAAGCTAGATCACGGAGGGTAAACTGAAAGTGGTTGGGGAAGAGCTGGGCGGGTATTCTTGGCAGAGGTAGTGTGGAGAGCCCGGGTGCCTCAGCCCGAGGCTGAAAGCAGGGTCTGGGAGGAGCTGCCTCAGTGACCTGAGGTCTGGAGGAGATGCAGAAAAGTGGTGACCAAGGTGTGACCAAGCGTCAGGAGGAGGTGGGGACTCGAGGCTGACAGTCTGGCCTGGGCAGCTGGCTGGACAGATGCAGGTGCCGTCCGAGCTGAGGCTCCGGAAGGCGTACGATCTCATCTCAGTGCGGTCCCTGCATGTTGCCTTCTCGCTCCTTGTTCCAGGAAACCTTCGATGCTGGCCTGCAGGCCTTCCAGCAGGAGGGCATCGCCAACATCACTACCCTCAAAGATCAGCTGCTGGCCGCCAAGCACATCCAGTCAAAGGCCATCGAGGCCCGGCATGCCGCCCTCATGAAAAGGTGGAGCCAGCTTCTGGCCAATTCAGCCACCCGGAAGAAGAAGCTGCTGGAGGCTCAGAGTCATTTCCGCAAGGTAAGCTTGGCCCCAGCCGAGCTCAACCAGCTCAACGCATAGGGAAAGCAAACCCCTCTCCCGGGACAGAGGTTCTGCACGGGGGTGTGGAGTCAACGTAAACCAAGGGAAATGGGACCCTTGCCTTCGTGAGGCTGCTGCTCGGAGGCTTCCGGGAAGACTGAGCTTGCATGTCCCAGGGAAGGGGGAGCAAGGGGAGAAAGAGGGAGGACTCTCGAGCAGTGGGAGAAGGGCGGCAGAGAGCCGAGCCGAGCCGAGCCAAGCCGAGCAAGCCCGACGCCCTGGGAACTACCCCCGCCTTTCTGGTGCCCACACCGCCGCCCACCCGCCCACCAAGGATGGTCCATACAGCCCCTGCAGCTGTGCTGACTCAGTCTCCTCTGCTTTCAGGTGGAGGACCTCTTCCTGACCTTTGCCAAAAAGGCTTCTGCCTTCAACAGCTGGTTTGAAAACGCAGAGGAGGACTTAACAGACCCGGTGCGCTGCAACTCCCTCGAAGAGATCAAGGCCTTGCGCGAGGCCCACGACGCCTTCCGTTCCTCGCTCAGCTCGGCCCAGGCCGACTTCAACCAGCTGGCCGAGCTGGACCGCCAGATCAAGAGCTTCCGCGTGGCCTCCAACCCCTACACCTGGTTCACCATGGAGGCCCTGGAGGAGACCTGGAGGAACCTGCAGAAGATCATCAAGGTGCCCTTCTCCGCTGGGCCGGGTGGGGCCCTGGGCAGGGAAGCCCTTCCTGGCTGAAGCGTGAGATCGGGGAGGAAGCACAGTTTCATTCATCACAAGTCACCCTGTGTGGGTCCCACAGGCCCGCATGGCTGTGATCGGCCCTCCCCTGCCCCGCGTCTTGCAAGGTCTCTGGGGAAGCGGGCTGGCGAATGCCTCCCAGACGCCTTCCGTGCTGTCTGTGGGTTGAGATGAACAGCTCGTCCTCCCTGACCCCCGAGTAGCTTCAGAAAACTACTCCTGTTCCTCTCAAATGTTGAGACCAGCCGGTCAGTGGCTGAGCCTCGAGCCTGTCCGTGAAGGGGGGCGGGGATGACATGCCTCTCCCTCCCTCGGTCCTTAGGAAAGGGAGCTGGAGCTGCAGAAGGAGCAGCGCCGGCAGGAGGAGAACGACAAGCTGCGCCAAGAGTTCGCCCAGCACGCCAACGCCTTCCACCAGTGGATCCAGGAGACCAGGTGCGGCCCCGGGAGTGCTTGGTCCTGGGGGCTGAATGCCCAGGCCTCGGGCTCCAGAGTGTGGGAAGAAGGGTTAGGAGTGCAGCCTGGTCTGGCTGGAGCCAGAGGGGTGGGCAGAGTTGGGAGGGTTCTCGAAGGAACTTCTCCAGAGGTGGAGTCACCGGATGTCCTGGATTGGGTGGGACTGAGCGTGGCCCGTGGTTGCCCTGCACAGCGACGGTGACAGGGGTACAGGGTTGAGCACAGCGTGGGTACTGACGACCTTGGTTTTGTTTTTTTTTTTCTTTCTTGTGTCTGCCTCTGTCCCCCACCTCGCGATGCTGCTGTCCGGACACCACCTTGTCTTGTGGCTGCTTGGATCCCATCTCCACAGAACGTATCTCCTCGATGGGTTAATATTGACTTCTTATTTCTCCGGGCTTTGTGGTGTGATGGTGTCTCGTGTGCTTGTCCCTCTGCCCTTTGTCCCCTCGTGGCCTGGCTTGCAGAGGATCCCAGAATGGACCTTCCTGCCTGGGGCAGGCTGCACGTCCCCCGCCCTACCCTCGCCCCCTTCCTTGGCATCCATGGCCCACTGTCCCTGACGGCCTGCAGTCTGGGGAGGGGAGCCGCTCCCACCTTCCTGTTCAGATTCCAAGGGTTCTCTTAGGGAATAAGATGGGGCCAGAAGGCCAGAGCTGGAGTCCAAAGCCTCTGAGAATCCCCATGCTTATTCAGCCAATGGGATTGTACTGGACTTCTTTTCTGCCTTGTTCCCCAACGTGTCTGTTGGGATCATGTTTAGTGCCTAGGAGGTCATGGGCGTGAAATAGGATGACATTATTGAGGGGCTCCAGCTGGTGCACTAAGTCCCCGTCTGTGCACTGACCCCCTCCTCCCCCAGCGCCCCCACGGAGGGCTGAGGCTGTCTTTTGCCTCAAGAGGAAGCCCAAGTGCTCAGGGTTTCTGGGTGATGGAGAGACACAGGACTTGGGAGGAGCCCCGAGAGGAGCAGGGCCGTCCTGCCCGGTGCCAGTGGGGCCTCCCCACGAGGCCTTGGCCTCTGCCCAGATCGGGCACCCTTGCATTCTCTCCCGGGACCATGGTGGCTTAGACTAGCGCTCCCGAGGCCCTGCAGGCAGGCACGTCAGGCGTTAGAGGCGGCAGCGGGAGGAGCGTACCCACACTCAGGCGAGCACGTGCTGAAGGCAGAGCGGGGCGGGATCCCCAGGGATCACAGGTTCAGCTCGAGCTCATAAGCTGCCCCTGGGGTCTGTTCTCCTCCCCGGTGCCCGTGGCCATGTCTGCTGGCATTGGACTTGTCTCCATGAGGTGCCATGCTCCCCTTACCACGTGGCTCCTCCCAGCCCTGTCCCGTCTTGCCCGGTCCCTGTGCGAGCCGCCCAAGGCTGCCTGCCCTCCCAGGCTGGCTGTCGGCTCGGCCTCCACCACGTCCCTGCCTGGGCGCCAGGAGGCCCTGCCTGTGCACTGTCCAGCTTGGGCCTTGTGGTGTGTGTCTGTCTCGGTATGCTCTTGCCTCCCCCTCCTCTGGTGTATTCATTTGGTTTCTTTTCTTTGAATAGCATAGCGTATCGTCGGGTCATTCGTGTCTATCAGTATGAAGTTGGGGATGATCTGTCTGGAAGGTTTTTCTCCTGTTTCTTTTCTTACCTCGCTGTGGTTTTACCCATGCACTCTTGACTCCCCCAGGCGGCTCTGCTTTCTGACTAACCCACCGCCCGTGGCTGCGTGGGAAGGAGGGGTCTGTCCTCCTCCCACTGCACCAGCACCCGGCCTCCTGCCCCCAGGTCCTGGGGGTGTGCTTTTCCTGGGGGGACATGGCGTGACTGTGAGTCTGATCTGCTGGGGTAGGAGGAAGCCTGGTGCCTTGCCTTGCTAGAGCACTTTGAACCCGGGGAGATTTCACAGCTAATGCTGGCTCGCTGGGTGTTGAAAGGGTAGGTTGGGGCAAAGGTGGGTACAGGGGAGGCCGGGCTAAAACCCCACCCAGGACACGCACACAGTGTGACTCATCCCTGCACGTAACCTCATTTGTCTTCGTTCACTGGTAGCCTCTGTGACCTCACACTGTTCTGTCGGGAAGCCTCTGTCGGCTCCCCAGAGGCCCCCTGCTCCTCAGAACTTAGCCCTGGAAGGAGCCTCCGGCGCTGTGTCTGTAGATGATAGAACCTGAATCTGGGGCTTAGTCACAGCCACCTCTCCTATGGGCAGGACCAAACCCAAATCTGGTCGTGATCTTCACACCCCAGTTCCCATGTCAAGGGGTCATCTGACTGCATCTCCTCCCATTGCTGTCACTCACCCTAGAGTGTGGCTCCCCTCCTCAGGAGCCTGCAGGAGACTCCAGGACTTCTGGGGGTGGCTGCCAGCCTCCCCTCACCTTCGGGTCTCCTGCCTGAAGGGTTGCACAGGCGTCCTTCTCCCCCTGGTTGTGGAGGAAGCGTGCTGCCAGGCCTGCAGCCCCTCTCTGTTCCCATGGAGGAACGTAAAATCAGTTCCTGAGGTACCCTTCAAGGGCCTAGCTTGGATCAGGTACCATGCCACAGCCTGGGTGGGCCTAAGGAGCCAGCCACATGACAAGGGGTCCCAGCTGGGGAGCAGGGAGCAGGCTGGATGGGGGCTCAGCCCTGGCTTATCTGTTGGCCTTACCAGGTGGCAACCACATCAGGCAGCAGCTTCCCAGAAGTATACTGGAGAAGTATTACCTGCCCTCCCTGGCTCCCAGAGCTGCTTAAGAAAAGATAGCCAATAGCAGATAGGTTTCATACCCTAATAAGAGGAATTTGAGACTGCAGGCACTTTTATCTGAGGGAAGTTAATCTTGAGCTGGCGATCGGGCCTCTTGCCTCACTGTGCTTCTGTGTTTAGGTCCTGCATGGTGGAAGAATCCGGGACCCTCGAATCCCAGCTTGAAGCTACCAAAGTAAGTGCCCTTAGTGTTTCTGGCCCGGCTAAAACCCTTCACCCCACCACTGCCAGCAGGCCTACTTGGCTTCAGGTCGGGTACAAGGTGGGCTGGCCAGGTACCCCCTTTTCCCTTGGCTTCAAGCAGCCCAGGACCTCCGTCATTTTAAAGAGTTTTTTGTCTTTGACAGTTGCTACCAGGAGCCCTACTGGGAAAGGAGGAGGCTCCTTTGGTCCTCAGTATATACTGTTTCCCTGGCAGGTCAACCCACTGATTTGTGACTGTCACACTGACGCCTCTTCCTCTGTTGAGGCTGCTGGATTTCTTCAACTTCACCCCATCCCCACTTTGCCCTTGCAGGCAGCCCTGCAGGTCTCAGGCTGGGGGTGCGGAGACCGAGGAGGGCTGTTAAGCAGGCTCTCGGGCCCCGTAACCGAGGCAAGAGCCCCTGTCCCACGCATCTTTGCTCCCTCACCCCCACAGCGCAAGCACCAGGAGATTCGAGCCATGAGAAGTCAGCTCAAGAAGATTGAGGACCTGGGGGCGGCCATGGAGGAAGCCCTGATCCTGGACAACAAGTACACGGAGCACAGCACCGTGGGCCTGGCCCAGCAGTGGGACCAGCTCGACCAGCTGGGCATGCGCATGCAGCACAACCTGGAGCAGCAGATCCAGGCCAGGTAGCGGCAGCTTCCCCGGGTGGGCACAGCAGCAGCAGGCCCGCCCCCACGTCCAGCAGTCAGTGTACTGGGAGAGGACAGAACGTGTCACCAGCTGCATGGGGTGGAGGATCCGGTCCCTAATTCTGTTCTTTTCTTCCAGGAACACGACCGGGGTGACCGAGGAGGCCCTCAAAGAATTCAGCATGATGTTTAAGTGAGTATGCGTTGCGCCCTTCCTGGCGGGGGGCGGGGGGGCGGGCTCAGCAGCAGGGCCTCTGTGCTGAGCCCTCGGCCTTGTGCCACAGACACTTTGACAAGGACAAGTCTGGCCGGCTGAACCACCAGGAGTTCAAGTCCTGCCTGCGCTCCCTGGGCTACGACCTGCCCATGGTGGAGGAAGGGGAGCCCGACCCCGAGTTCGAGGCCATCCTGGACACTGTGGATCCAAACAGGTGAGCATCAGGGAACGTGGTAGAAGCAGCTCTGCACGCGGCTCCTACCGCACCCTCCCTGCTCACTGCACCTTGGCCCCCCAGGGACGGCCACGTCTCCCTGCAAGAGTACATGGCCTTCATGATCAGCCGTGAGACCGAGAACGTCAAGTCCAGTGAGGAGATCGAGAGTGCCTTCCGGGCCCTGAGCTCCGAAGGGAAGCCTTACGTGACCAAGGAGGAGCTGTACCAGGTCTGGGGCTCTGCTTCCCTAGCCTGGGGTGGGGGTGAGGGGTTCCTTTGAAGAGTGAAGCCCAGGCAAGGTTGCCCCCTGGGTTAGGGGCAGAGCCGAGTCTAGAGTAACACACCCGAGTTTTGAGCGTTAGCTGCTGGGTGCAGGCATTTTATCCCCATTTTCAAATGAAACTCAGTCCAGGCTAAAGGCCGTAGCAGCAGAGGTCCTGAAGCCTGGGCATTAACGTTCTTGAAGTCGGCCTCGTCCCCCGGCCTCAGTGGGCATGGCTGGTGGGGGCTTGGCTGACTGACAGGTGCCGCCTTGCCCTCCAGAACCTGACTCGGGAACAAGCCGACTACTGCGTCTCCCACATGAAGCCCTACGTGGACAGCAAGGGCCGCGAACTCCCCACTGCTTTTGACTACGTTGAATTTACCCGCTCGCTCTTCGTGAATTGATCCTCTGCTCCTAGGTTAGCCTGGCCCACGCCGCTTGCCCTGCCATCGCCTTGCTGCATGTCAACTCATCTCTGTGCTCTTAAGAAAAATACTCCAGACAGACAGTGTTGCTTTCCATTGTAACCTTAACCTGCTTAGCTTGGGGTAAGACTTAGTAGAAAATGGTGCTTCAGTAAACTGCTCCTGGTCCAGTCGCTGGTGCCATGTTGCTGTGGGGACCCTTCCTATCTTGAAGCCAGCTGCCCCATTCCGACTGCAGAAATATCTAAGCAGCTGGCTACTTCCCCTTTTGTTCTCCCTCCCAATTTTCTGTTTCCATGTAAAAGACAAATAAATGACTCCCCCCAAAGCTTGTCGTGTCTTCTTCATTCAGCTTCCATCAGAAACGTACAGCACAGATGTAGCCTCACCCCACCTGCCTCTGACCTTGGGACTCCCCCCACCTCAGGTGGCCACCTCTGCTGCCAGTTGGTCCAAGTCCTCTGTTTCCCGGGGTCCTTGTTCAGTGAACTCACTGCTTAGCTGCCACACCTTTACCGTGCCCTTGGCATCGCCAGCAGCCAGGAGCTGAGTCTGCTGATGATTGAATTCAAGACAGTAGACTGGGCTTTCATCCTGGGTTTGCTTGATCGAAACTGTGGGTTTCTGGGAGCTTTTCTGGAGATCAAACAGCTGCACATCACCTTCAAGGAGAGATTCGTGGGGTAAGAGAGGCCCAGAGCAGCAGCCTCTTCACAGTTTCCTGTGCACAAGATCAGGCTGTTACTCAGTTCAGCTCTCCACCCAACACGAGGAAAGTCATCCTCACCCCACGTACAATCTCCCCAACCCAGAGTTCCAGGTACAGGCTGGGCTCATGTCAACTTCAACGGATCCAAGCCTGGTGCCCATTTCCTACCTTCCCCAGAAGCAGCCGCAAACACCAAAGGGCGCACTGGGGACCAGCGCACAGCGAACAGGTACTTGTGGGACAGCTGCAGGGAGGTCAGGGGCTGGGCCTGCAGCATGGAGTACAGGTGGACGTGGCCGTCGGTCCCTGCGCTCAGGAAGAGATTCCTAGACAGGATGCAGGGCAGACAGCCAGGCAGGGGATGAGTGCTGGGGATTCAGGTGCGGCTGGGGGCTTCCTGCCAGACTCCTCATGGTCTGTCAGGCTCATGAGAGGCCTCCCTAGGCCCCCAAACCTGGGTCCTCCTCGAAAGTAAGGGGCCGATTCCCTGGTGCCAACCCCAGGAGCTCCGGATACTGGGGCTCAAATGGGGAAGACCTGGCCCAGGGCAGACCGCGGGTCCTTTAAGCAGTGCTAGGTGTGGCCTGGTGGGACTCCCTCACCCTCCCTGTGCCAGAGGCCCTGTGGCTGACGGAGGAGGCTCGGGCCCTCCCTACCTGTGGAAAGGGGAGCAGCTCACAGAGTAAACAGGACCGCCGTGGGGAGAGAAGGTGAACTGTGCCGGGGCCCGCAGGGGCACAGAGCTGGGCATCCGCGTGAGGGCGGGCTCCTCTGCTGCCAGGGAGCACTTAAGTGGGAAGCCGCCTTCCGTGCCCAGCACGAAAAGGCTTGGGTCAAAGCTGGAGAAAGCCACTGCTGTGGCACCCACCTCGGTCTCCCCCCGGGGAGGCTGTGGAGAAAAGAACAGCAGGGCAGAGCCAAGGGAATCCGCTCACGGTGTCCCCAAGGAGCCCAGGCACATGCGTGGACGCTGTGGCCCTCAGTGGCTCCCACCTGCCTGCCCCCAGGCTCACTGGCTCAGGGGTCCCACAGCCTGGGGCTGCCTCGGGGGCCCGTTTCCAGGGCAGCAGCCTCGCCCCTGCGTACCTTCTTCAGCTTGGTGCTCCTGGGGAGCTGCTGCACGGCCAGGGCGAAGCCCGCGCTGAGCTGCAGCCGGCCAGCCCCGACCGCCAGCCAGAGCAGCACCTTCCCATCCGCGGCCACGCTCAGCACCTGGAAGCGGTGGCCGTGCTGGGGCCCCGGGAGCCAAACCACCTGGACAACAGGGTGCGGGGCCGAGCTGAGAAAGGACGCCTGCCCCACCTCCCAGCAAGACCAGGTGTCACCCTCCCCCCTCCCCCCTCCCCTTCTCTTCCAGGGAGACTTCTGCGGGGAGGCCTGGGAGCCGCCTCACCCACCAGAGGGTTCCAAGGTCCCCCCAGTCCCAGCAGAAAACCAGGACAGTGGGGACTGCGGCTCTGATGGAAGGGGTGGGTGTGACTCATGGCCTGGGAGCTCCGAGAATGCCAGAGGCAGCTGTTCAACTGCCAACTCCCTGGTAACCTTCTTCCTTGGCTGTGGCGAGCAGGCGCCCCCTCTCCTGCCCCGCGTCATGGAGCAGGCCCGCGACATCAAGGCGCAGCCCGGGAGGACGTGCTTCCCCACCCGCCAGGCAGGCCGCTGCTCTGACCTGGTACACGGGGTCCGTGTGCGTGCCGTCCGTCAGGCCCGTGCGCCAGAGGAGTGGGTCCTCAGGATGGCTCATGTCCCACACCAGCACCTCGCCACTGTACAGCCCACCTGCGGGACCAAGGGGGCCTGGGCAGGAGCCGACCCACACGCAGCAGCCCAGCTCCCTGGCCAAGCCCCCACCCCTCCCAGCCACTGAGCCAGGACGTGGGGCCGCTTTCTCGAAAACAGTCCTGAGGAAGAAACGTCCTGGTCCCCAGGCCTCACACTCCAGCCCGCTGTACCCCACCCCAGGAAGCTTCGCCCACTGCCAGGCTACCATCCCCCGCCCAGCACCCCCCATTCCCTCCAGCTTCACCTGCCCCCTTTCCCCAAGGGTGGGGAGGCTCATCACCTCTGTCATCCCCAAGGCTGCCTGCTCCGTCCTGCCTCTTGTCCCGACCAGGCCGCACCTCTGCACGGCCCACACCCCCTCAAGACTCAGCTAAGGACCTGCCGCCTCTTCCAAGCTCTGCACCCAGCACGGGCACCCCCAGCGTCCTCACCTGAGCCCAGGGGTCAGGGCCACCTGTGGTCTCTGCTTCCCCCACAGACCTGCCCTGGCCGTGACCAGGGGCTGAGGGCCCAAGGGAGGGCTTTGGCCACCCTCTGCAGGGTGGGAAGCAGAGGCAACTGAGGCTGGTCGGCTCACCTGCAACGTGGGATGGCTGCGTGGGGTGGAAGGCCAGGCACATGACAGCGCTGGGCGCCTCCACCACCGCCGACGGCTGCTGCGGGTTCAGGCCTCGCCGGTCCAGATTCCAGGCGCACACAAAGGACTTCAGCGTGCTCCAGTCCCCATCATCCAGCCTGCACGGACGTGCCCGAGCTAGCTCTGCCCCTCGGCTCGGGCTTCACCCCAACCCACCCTGCCCCCACCGTGCTCCTATCACCTGACCCACCTTCACCCCCTGCTCCCCCAAACAGGTGAGCCTCTATAGCCCCATCACACACAGACACTGTGCTGGGTATCAAAGCGGCAGAGGCTCCTCTGAGGCACCCCGAGGGCATGAGTTTCTCTGGAAAAGGGTCTCCAGGTGGGCAAACCTGGGCATATCAGGAGACGGCTCTTGGAGCAGGTGAGGCAGGCCCAGGGCTCACTGCCCAGTGCTGGCAGGTGGGCAAAGGGAGTCCCTTCCCTGCTCTTTTCCTGCCAACCTGATGCCCAGGCAGCCTTGAGAAGGAAGACTCCCAGAAAGGCCATGCTCTGGGCCAACCCCTTACTGCACAGACGGGGAGACAGAGGCTCAGAAGAGGGTCTGAGGGCCTTTCTATTGCCCCACACCCAGCCCTGCTGCCACTCACCGGCCATAGGCACAGGCCACCACAGAGCCAGTGGTGCTCCAGGAGACACCAGTCACATGCAGACCCTGTCCTTGGGCTGGGGGGTAGCCCAGGGTGTGGAGGCAGGTCACCTGCAAGAGACAAACCATCCCCAACACTGAGCCCCAAAGCCGCCCAGCAGTGTAACGAAAAGCACACACAGCCTTGGGCCTCCCAATCCCTATAAGTGATTCAAGTCCACCGTCCAGCCCTAGGGGAAAGTGTGGAGCCTTCATCCCAACATCTCCCCTAACAGGATGCTTCCAGAAACCCAGAAGGAAGGGCCTTGGGAACTGAGACAGACGCCAGGCTCCAGGTCAGAGCTGGACCCTGTACTCACATCTGTTTCAAAAGCTTTGGCTTCTGAAGCTGGATGGTGGTGATGGTTGCACAATAATGTGAATATACTCAATGCCACAGGATTGTACGGTTAAAAATGGTTTAAATGGTAAATTTTATGTTATGTGTATTTAAACACACACACACATTTTTTTTAAAACTCTGGCACCTTGTTTCTCAGCCCATAGGTGGCCCGCAGCAGCTAATGAGAAGGCCGGCGATGCTGGCCACAGCGAGGGATTTTGCACCACAGACACACTTTCCAGGAGGTATTTGCACCATAGACCAAAACTCCTGTGAATAGTTTCACACTTCTTGACCTCATAACCCCATATAAAGAAACTATCCAATGGAAAGAATCCAAAATCTGTAAGAAGCTGCACTGTGCACTGCTAGTGAGAACGCAGAACAGTGCAGCCGCTGTGGAAAACAGTCTAGCAACTCCTCAGATGTTAGAGTTACCATATGGACCAGCAATTCCACTCCTAGGTATATACACAAGAGAACTGGAAACACACACTTGTACACAAATGCTCACAGCACGATCCGTAATAGCAGAGTGTGGTACATCCCTACGATAGAGTGTGATTCAGCCATAAGAGGAATGATGCACTGATAGACGCTACAACACAAGGACCCTTGATAACACTCTGCTAAGCAGAAGCAGCCAGTCACAAAGACCACTTGTTATATGATTCCATTTATATGAAATGTCCAGAAGAGACAAATCTACAGAGACAGAAAGTGGAGCAGTTGCCAGGAGGTGCGGGGGAAATGGGGAGTGACTGCTAATGGATATGGAGTTTCTGTTTTGGGGAGGTGATGAAAATGTTCTAAAACTGACTGTGGCAATGGTTACATACCTCTGGAAATATATTAAAACTCACTGGGGCTTCCCTGGTGGCGCAGTGGTTGAGAATCTGCCTGCCGATGCAGGGGACACGGGTTCGAGCCCTGGTCTGGGAAGATCCCACATGCCGCGGAGCAACGAAGCCTGTGCACCACAACTACTGAAGCCCGCATACCACAACTACTGAGCCCACACGCCACAACTACTGAAGCCTGCGCACTCTAGGGCCCGCATGCCACAACTACTGAGCCCGAGTGCTGCAGCTACTGAAGCTCGCGCGCCTAGAGCCCGTGCCCCGCAACAAGAGAAGCCACCGCAATGAGAAGCCCGTGCACTGCAACAAAGAGTAGCCCCCACTCGCCGCAACTAGAGAAAGCCCCTGGGCAGCAACAAAGACCCAACGCAGCCAAAAATAAATAAAAATTAAAAAAAAAAAAAGATAAACAGGCTGTTCTATACCTTCACTGATGGGTATGTGTTTGCCAAGATTCAAAATATACCGCAACAAACCTGACTCCAGAAAAAAAAGTTTATGGTGAAACATCATGTAGCATTTAAAACGGAAATAAGTCTATAATGGAAAAGAATCTGAAAAAGAATATATATATATATATATATATATATATAGAACTGAATCACTTTGCTGTACACCTGAAGCTAACACAACATTGTAAATTATACTTCAATTTAAAAAATGGTAATAGGGAATTCCCTGGAGGTCCAGTGGTTAGGACTCCACGTTTCCACTGCTGGGGGCCGGGATTCGATCCCTGGTCAGGGAACTAAGATCCCGCAAGCCTCACGGCACGGCCAAAAATAAATAAATAAAATAAAAAATGGTAATAAAAAATAAATAAACAGGGGCTTCCCTGGTGGTCCAGTGGCTAAGACCCCGCACTCCCAATGCAGGGGGCCCAGGTTCGATCCCTGGTCAGGGAACTAGATCCCACATGCCTAAACTAATAGTTCACATGCCACAACTAAAGATCCTGCACATGGCAACGAAGATCCTGCATGCCACAACTAAGAGCCAGTGCAGCGAAATAAATAAATAAATGGATAGAGAAATAGAGAGATAGAGAGATAGACAGATGGATGACATCTGTAGCAACCTGACAACACAGAACGGGCTTTGCTTCTGAAGAGAGAAGACCCCAAGATTGGTCACAGTGCCTCACAGCAGTCAGCCACACCCACATGGAAACAAGAGGCAGGACACGACACAGCAAAAAAAGTCAAAGGTTTCAGGGGGCGCCCCGGTCACCTCTTCCTCATCTTTAATTCTGAAGTGTTCAGCCATGTTGTCACTGATTTTAGAATTGTGAAGTTACAGTCCTTCATTAAGAGTGGCATCTCAGGGCTTCCCTGGTGGCGCAGTGCTTAAGAATCCGCCTGCCAATGCAGGGGACACAGGTTCAAGCCCTGGTCTGGGAAGATCCCACATGGCTGTGGAGCAACTAAGCCCGTGCACCACAACTACTGAGCCTGAGCTCTAGAGCCCACGAGCCACAGCTACTGAAGCCCGCAAGCCTAGAGCCCGTGCTCCGCAACAAGAGAAGCCACCGCAATGAGAAGCCCGCACACCACAATGAAGAGTAGCCCCCGCTCACCGCAACTAGAGAAAGCCCGCACGCAGCAACAAAGACCCAACGCAGCAACAAAGACCCAACGCAGCCAAAAATGATAAATAAATAAAAGAAAAGAAAAAAAGAGTGGCATCTCAGGCTTTCCGGGGCTACTAGAGCCAAGGACGGCAGTGAAATGTCAAGGCCAACACCTAGACAGCTGGAGTAGAGACAGAACAACCAGACATGTCAGCCAAAATAGTAATTCCACCAGGAAGAACTAATCAAAATATTGATGCAAAAGAAAAACAAAGTGAGAGAGAGATTCGCTTCAGTTCTGTCATATAACAGCAAAATGTGAAAGCACTACTCCTCTGCCCAACATTCAGAAAAGCAAGAAACTTCAGGGCCATGAGGGGACCACACACCACACGGCCACCCAGAGGGTGCTGCCCAACCCCCCCGCCCATTCACGTGTTTCTGGAGGATACGTGTCTAGACGTGAAGCTGCTGCTGGGATGTCCAACAACAGGGGACTCAAGAAAGGCTGGTGTATCTGTGCAGTGGGACGTGAAGCAGGTTACAGGGGGACTGGGGCCCCTCTACAGGAACTGACATGGAAAGCTCTGGTGAGTGAGAAAGGTCACAAACAAAATGTACAGTGCTTTCCATTTGTGTTTAAAATGCTCTTAATGACAACCGTAGTAGCACTCATGCTATGTGTCAGTGTAGCACGGGAAAGGCCTCTGAACCAGTGCTCCCACTCACTGTCTACGTATTACACGTTCCGTATTTCTGCGATGACTCAATTTATTATAATGAACATGTATTGCTTTTGTAATCAGAAAACAATAGTTTTTAAAGGGGGAGAAAGTAATACACAGGTGGACCAAACTAACGCACAGAAGGGTGGAAAAGCCTCAACAATTAAAAACAAAAGCTTAACCTCTCTGAATGCAACTGTAAAAGGGGGCAGGCTGAGCTGAGCTTTTAACATTCATTACCTTCTTCTTGTGCTCTGCTTAAAAAGATACAATGACTCCACACTTTGGTGTGGACTTGGCAACAATTTTTCAGAGGGATTTTGAGGATTTCTCTCAAATAAACCGACTTTCCCATACCTATCAACAATTTAGTGGGAACAGGGCAGCTATGTATCTGGAAATAGATAGAAGGAAGATACAAGAAGAGGAGGGGAGGAGAGAAGGGCTTATGACCTCTGAATACAGAATTATCTCCATTTCTAAAGGAAGAAAACGTTGTATAAGAAAAGTTTTTACTGCTTGCTCAGCAGCCTGTCCACAGGCAACACCAGGGCTGAGCAAAAGCCACCAAGGGGCCCTCCTTCATTCAGAGGTTACCTGATCTCAAAGCAGAGGCTGTGTATCCAACTGGACATTTGAGTTGACAGGGTGACACCTCTGAGCTGTGCCTCGAGACCAGAAAGGCTTGTCGATGCTGAAGTCACTAGAGCATGGTAGTGACACCAGACAGACCATGACTCAAATTCCAGCTCAGCCACTTACAGCTGTATGACTGTGGACAAGTCCCTTAGCCTCTCTGACTCTCATCTATAAAATGGAGATCATGGGAATTCCCTGGCAGTCCAGTGGTTAGGATTCTGCCAGGGGCCCAGGTCTGATCCCTGGTCGGGGAACTAAGATCTCACAAACTGTTTGGTGCGGCCAAGAAAAAATAAAAAATAAAAATAAATATAGAGCTCTACCCACCACCAGAGCCTCCCATCAAGCCTCTTAGATAGCCTCAACCACCAGAGGGCAGACAGCAGAAGCAAGAAAAACTACAATCCTGCAGCCTGTGGAAGTAAAACCACATTCACAGAAAGATAGACAAGATGAAAAGGCAGAGGGCTATATTCCAGATGAAGCAACAAGATAAAACCCCAGAAAAACAACTAAATGAAGTGGACATAGGCAACCTTCCAGAAAAAGAATTCAGAAAAATGATAGTGAAGATGATCCAGGACCTCGGAAAAAGAATGGAGGCAAAGATTGAGAAGATGCAAGAAATGCTTAACAAAGACCTAGAAGAATTAAAGAAAAAAACACCTAGAAGAACTAAGAACAAACAGAGATGAACAATACAATAACTGAAATGAAAAATACACTAGAAGGAATCAATAGCAGAGTAACTGAGTCAGAAGAATGGATAAGTGACCTGGAAGACAGAATGGTGGAATTCACTGCTGCAAAACAGACTAAAGAAAAGAGAATGAAAAGAAATGAAGACAGCCTAAGAGACCTCTGGGACAACATTAAACGCAACAACATTTGCATTATAGGGGTCCCAGAAGGAGAAGAGAGAGAGAAAGGGCCAGAGAAAATATTTGAAGAGATTATAGTCGAAAACTTCCCTTACATGGGAAAGGAAACAGCCACCCAAGTCCAGGAAGCGCAGAGAGTCCCATACAGGATAAACCCAAGGAGAAACACGCCGAGACACATAGTAATCAAATTGGCAAAAATTAAAGACAAAGAAAAATTATTGAAAGCAGCAAGGGAAAAACGACAAATAACATACAAGGGAACTCCCATAAGGTTAACAGCTGATTTCTCAGCAGAAACTCTACAAGCCAGAAGCGAGTGGCATGATATACTTAAAGTGATGAAAGGGAAGAACCTACAACCAAGATTACTCTACCCGGCAAGGATCTCAATTAGATTTGATGGGGAAATCAAAAGCTTTACAGATAAGCAAAAGCTAAAAGAAATCAGCACCACCAAACCAGCTCTACAACAAACGCTAAAGGAACTTCTCTAAGTGGGAAACACAAGAGAAGAAAAGGACCTACAAAAAGAAACCCAAAACAATTAAGAAAATGGTCATAGGAACATACATATCAATAATTACCTTAAACGTGAATGGATTAAATGCTCCAACCAAAAGACACAGGCTTGCTGAATGGATACAAAAACAAGACCCATATATATGCTGTCTACAAGAGACCCACTTCAGACCTAGGGACACATACAGACTGAAAGTGAGGGGATGGAAAAAGATATTCCATGCAAATAGAAATCAAAAGAAAGCTGAAGTAGCTATACTCATATCAGATAAAATAGACTTTAAAATAAAGAATGTTACAAGAGACAAGGAAGGACTCTACATAATGATCAAGGGATCAATCCAAGAAGAAGATATAACAATTATAAATATATATGCACCCAACATCGGAGCACCTCAATACATAAGGCAACTGCTAACAGCTATAAAAGAGGAAATTGACAGTAACACAATAATAGTGGGGGACTTTAACACCTCACTTACACCAATGGACAGATCATCCAAAATAAAAATAAATAAGGAAACAGAAGCTTTAAATGACACAATAGACCAGATAGATTTAGTTGATATTTTTAGGACATTCCATCCAAAAACAGCAGATTACACTTTCTTCTCAAGTGCGCACAGAACATTCTCCAGGATAGATCACATCTTGGGTCACAAATCAAGCCTCAGTAAATTTAAGAAAATTGAAATCATATTAAGCATCTTTTCTGACCACAACGCTATGAGATTAGAAATGAATTACCGGGAAAAAGATGTTAAAAGCACAAACAGGGGCTTCTCTGGTGGTGCAGTGGTTGAGAATCTGCCTGCCAATGCAGGGGACACGGGTTCGAGCCCTGGTCTGGGAAGATCCCACATGCCAGGGAGCAGCTGGGCCCGTGAGCCACAACTACTGAGCCTGCGCGTCTGGAGCCTGTGCCCCGCAACAAAAGAGGCTGCGATAGTGAGAGGCCCGTGCACCGCGATGAAGAGTGGCCCCCGCTTGCCACAACTAGAGAAAGCCCTCGCACAGAAACGAAGACCCAACACAGCCATAAATAAATAAAAATAAATAAAAATAAATAAAATTAAAAAAAAAAAAAAGCACAAACACATGGAGGCTAAACAATACGTTACTAAATAACCAAGAGATCACTGAAGAAATCAAAGAGGACATCAAAAAATACCTAGAGACAAATGACAATGAAAACACGACGATCCAAAACCTATGGGATGCAGCAAAAGCGGTTCTAAGAGGGAAGTTTATAGCTATACAAGCCTACCTAAAGAAACAAGGAAAATCTCAAGTAAACAATCTAACCTTACACCTAAAGGAACTAGAGAAAGAAGAACAAACAAAACCCAAAGTTAGCAGAAGGAAAGAAATCATAAAGGTCAGAGCGGAAATAAATGAAATAGAAACAAAGAGAACAATAGCAAAGATCAATAAAACTAAAAGCTAGTTCTTTGACAAGATAAACAAAACTGATAAGCCATTAGCCAGACTCATCAAAAAAAAGAAGGAGAGGACTCAAATCAATAAAATTAGAAATGAAAAAGGAGACATTACAACAGACACCGTAGAAATACAAAGCATCCTAAGAGACTACTACAAGCAACTCTATGCCAATAAAATGGACAACCTGGAAGAAATGGACAAATTCTTAGAAAGGTATAACCTTCCAAGACTGAAACAGGAAGAAACAGAAAATATGAACAGACCAATCACAAGTAATGAAATTGAAACTGTGATTAAAAATCTTCCCACACTTCCTTTTCTGGTCAGTGGCCTGAGGTGACCTCTCAAAATGGTTCGCTATTCACTTGACCCAGAAAACCCCACAAAATCATGCAAGTCGAGAGGTTCAAATCTTCGTGTTCACTTTAAGAACACTCGTGAAACAGCCCAGGCCATTAAGGGTATGCATATCCGAAAAGCCACCAAGTATCTGAAGGATGTCACTTTAAAGAAGCAGTGTGTGCCATTCCGTCGTTACAATGGTGGAGTTGGTAGGTGTGCCCAGGCCAAACAGTGGGGCTGGACGCAGGGTCGGTGGCCCAAAAAGAGTGCTGAATTTTTACTGCACATGCTCAAAAATGCAGAGAGTAATGCTGAACTTAAGGGCTTAGATGTAGATTCTCTGGTCATTGAGCATATCCATGTGAACAAAGCCCCCAAGATGCGGCGCAGGACATACAGAGCTCATGGTCGGATCAACCCATACATGAGCTCTCCCTGCCACATTGAGATGATCCTTACTGAAAAAGAACAGATTGTTCCTAAACCGGAAGAGGAGGTTGCCCAGAAGAAAAAGATATCCCAGAAGAAATTGAAGAAACAAAAACTTATGGCCCGGGAATAAATGCTGCAAAAAATAAATGCAAATAAAAGTAAAAAAAAAAAAAAAAAAAATCTTCCAACAGGGCTTCCCTGGTGGCGCAGTGGTTGAGAATCTGCCTGCCAATGCAGGGGACACGGGTTCGAGCCCTGGTCTGGGAAGATCCCACATGCCATGGAGCGACTAGGCCCGTGTGCCACAATTGCTGAGCCTGCGCATCTGGAGCCTGTGCTCCGCAACGGCAGAGGCCGCGACAGTGAGAGGCCCGCGCACCACAATGAAGAGTGGCCCCCGCTCGCCGCAACTGGAGAAAGCCCTCGCACAGAAACGAAGACCCAACACAGCCATAAATAAATAAATAAATAAATAAAATTAAAAAAAAAAAAATCTTCCAACAAACAAAAGTCCAGGACCAGATGGCTTCACAGGTGAATTCTATCAAACATTTAGAGAAGAGCTAACATCCATCCTTCTCAAACTCTTCCAAAAAATTGCAGAGGAAGGAACACTCCCAAACTCACTCTATGAGGCCACCATCACCCTGATACCAAAACCAGACAAAGATACTACAAAACAAGAAAATTACAGACCCATATCACTGATGAATATTGATGCAAAAATCCTCAACAAAATACTAGCAAACAGAATCCAATAACACATTAAAAGGATCATACACCACGATCAAGTGGGATGTATCCCAGGGATGCAAGGATTCTTCAATATACGCAAATCAATCAATGTGATACACCATATTAACAAATCGAAGAATAAAAACCATATGATCATCTCAATAGATGCAGAAAAAGCTTTTGACAAAATTCAACACCCATTTATGATAAAAACTCTCCAGAAAGTGGGCATAGAGGGAACCTACCTCAACATAATAAAGGCCATATATGACAAACCCACAGCAAACATCATTCTCAATGGTGAAAAACTGCATTTCCTCTAAGATCAGGAACGAGACAAGGATGTCCACTCTCACCACTGTTGTTCAACATAGTTTTGGAAGTCCTAGCCACGGCAATCAGAGAAGAAAAAGAAATAAAAGAAATACAAATTGGAAAAGAAGAAGTAAAACTGTCACTGTTTGCAGATGACATGATACTATACATAGAGAATCCTAAAAACGCCACCAGAAAACTACTAGAGCTAATCAATGAATGTGGTAAGTTGCAGGATACAAAATTAATGTACAGAAATCTCTTGCATTCCTATACACTAATGATGAAAAATCTGAAAGAGAAATTAAGGAAACACTCCCATTTACCAATGCAACAAAAAGAATAAAATGCCTAGGAATAAACCTACCTAGGGAGACAAAAGACCTGTATGCAGAAAACTATAAGACACTGATGAAAGAAATTAAAGATGATACCAACAGATGGAGAGATATACCATGTTCTTGGATTGGAAGAATCAATATTGTGAAAATGAGTATACTACCCAAAGCAATCTACAGATTCAATGCAATCCCTATCAAATTACCAATGACATTTTTTACGGAACTAGAACAAATCATCTTAAAATTTGTATGGAGACACAAAAGACCCCGAATAGCCAAAGCAGTCTTGAGGGAAAAAAACGGAGCTGGAGGAATCAGACTCCCTGACTTCAGACTATACTACAAAGCTACAGTAATCAAGACAATATGGTACTGGCACAAAAACAGAAATGTAGATCAATGGAACAAGATAGAAAGCCCAGAGATAAACCCACGCACCTTTGGGCAACTCATCTATGACAAAGGAGGCAAAGATATACAATGGAGAAAAGACAGTCTCTTCAATAAGTGGTGCTGGGAAAACTGGACAGCTACATGTAAAAGAATGAAATTAGAATACTCCCTAACACCATACACAAAAATAAACTCAAAATGGATTCAAGACCTAAATGTAAGACTGGACACTATAAAACTCTTAGAGGAAAACATAGGAAGAACACTCTTTGACATAAATCACAGCAAGATCTTTTTTGATCCACCTCCTAGAGTAATGGAAATAAAAACAAAAATAAACAAATGGGACCTAATGAAACTTAAAAGCTTTTGCACAGCAAAGGAAACCATAAACAAGACGAAAAGACAACCCTCAGAATGGGAGAAAATATTTGCAAACGAATCAACGGACAAAGGATTAATCTCCAAAATATATAAACAGCTCATGCAACTCAATATTAAAGAAACAAACAACCCAATCCAAAAATGGGCAGAAGACCTAAATAGACATTTCTCCAAAGAAGACATACAGATGGCCACGAAGCACATGAAAAGATGCTCAACATCACTGATTATTAGAGAAATGCAAATCAAAACTACAATGAGGTATCACCTCACACCAGTTAGAATGGGCATCATCAGAAAATCTACAAACAACAAATGCTGGAGAGGGTGTGGAGAAAAGGGAACCCTCTTGCACTGTTGGTGGGAATGTAAATTGATACAGCCACTATGGAGAACAATATGGAGGTTCCTTAAAAAACTAATAATAGAATTACCATATGATCCAGCAATCCCACTACTGGGCATATACCCAGAGAAAACTGTAATTCAAAAAGACACATGCACCCCAATGTTCATTGCAGCACTATTTACAATAGCCAGGTCATGGAAGCAACCTAAATGCCCATCGAAAGATGAATGGATAAAGAAGATGTGGTACATATATACAATGGAATATTACTCAGCCATAAAAAGGAACGAAATTGAGTCATTTGTTGAGAAGTGGATGGATCTAGAGACTGTCATACAGAGTGAAGTAAGTCAGAAAGAGAAAAACAAATATCGTATATTAACGCATGTATGTGGAACCTAGAAAAATGGTACAGATGAACCAGTTTGCAGGGCAGAAGCTGAGACACAGATGTAGGGAACAAACGTATGGACACCAAGGGGGGAAAACCGCGGTGGGGTGGGGATGGTGGTGTGCTGAATTGGGCGATTGGGATTGACATGTATACACTGATGTGTATAAAATTTATGACTGATTAAAAAAAAAAGACATGGAGCTCTTCCTAGGAGCGAAACAAACAAACAAACAAACAAATAAATATATATATATGTATATACATATATATGTATATATATATAAAATGGAGATCAGGATAGCACTACCTCATACAGTTGTCCTGAGGGATAGATGAGTTGGCACAAAGAGTGCCTGGGGAAACACAGCTGAGTGGTTAAGAAAATAAGATCCTGGGCTTCCCTGGTGGCGCAGTGGTTAAGACTCTGCCTGCCAATGCAGGGGACACGGGTTCGAGCCCTGGTCTGGGAAGATCCCACATGCCGCGGAGCAACTAGGCCTGTGAGCCACAACTACTGAGCCTGCGCGTCTGGAGCCTGTGCTCCGCAACGAGAGGCCGCAATAGTGAGGCCCGCGCACCGCGATGAAGAGTGGCCCCCCCTCGCCACAACTAGAGAAAGCCCTCGCACAGAAATGAAGACCCAACACAGCCAAAAATAAATAAATAAATTAAAAGGAAAAAAAAAAAGAAAAGAAAATAAGATCCAGAGTCAGACTGTCCAGGTTCAAATCCTGCCTCTACCGCTTACCAGCGGTGAAATGGAGATAACAAAGGCACCTACTTCAAGGGCAGCAGGGAAGGCCCAATGACTTCTTCTTAACTTAGCTTAGTACCTGGCAAAACGTAAGAGCTCGGTGAATGCTGTTATTATTATTGTTGGTGTTACTATTGCTTGCATGGCACAAAAGAAGGACTTAAAAATGGGGTAGAGCCTCGACCTGAGGCAGCCCAGGCCCACACCAGCCCATCCCTACCGTCTGCTGCTGCTCGGACCAGTTCACCTCGAAGCCGTCAAACGCATGGCTCTGCCAATTCTTGTTCAGCTCTCGGGTAACCATGGCCTCCACTCTCCGGAGAAAGGCCGCAAGCCGGGGGCCATCATACTGGGGCACAGATGGCAGACTGACCGGCTCAGGGGCCTCGGTCTGCACCTCAGCATCTGCATGCTTCCGGGTCTGGGCGGACGCTTCAGCAGTGGCAATGCTGGCCGTCTGGCAACTTTTCTGGAGAAGGAGATCGAAACACAGTTACCAGCCAGATGTACTCCCAGCATCACCTGCCCAGGGCACTCACCCTCCCCCAAGGATAAATACCAATGGACCGCAGTTCATTCTGTCTGTCCCCTTCCTCTAGTAACTAGCCCATCTTTCTTTGTGGCGGGGGTGAAGACGACCCACTGAGAGGGATACATGACCTCCAGCTAGCCAATCGGAGCACTCGGTCCCTCCCCAGCCACAGTGATTGGTTTGGGGTGACCCAGTAAGGGCCTGACCCAGGACTTTCGGTGACACTATTTGGAGGGAACATGGGAGGGCCCTTTTTGAAAATACGGACAGCAAGAAGAATCAGGTCATCTTAGAGCCAGCAGCGGCTGTCTTAGCCAGTGCTGAAGAACCTCAGACCTGGCCACCAACAGAACACCCCTCTTCTCCCCCAACTTGGCAGCCAGCCCTCTCCAGTTGGGTACCTTCCAAGGTGCCACCGTGATCAAAGGACACATGTGTGTGCGTGATGAGCTAGTTGGGAGAAGACAGACTACTCCCCAGCTGCCACTCCTCTCCACCCTGCCACCTGTCTCCAGTTCCTTGTCCCCTGTTTATCTGGGCAGAAGGACAGACATCAGATCAGGGAAGGAGATGCAGCCTCCCTTTCTTGAAGACATGACCAATCTTTACCAAGCGAGGGCCCCTATACCACTGAGATTAGTGTCATCCACAAGAGGCTCTCCTCATGTGGCCACTTACCAGGCACCTGCAGCTACAGGACAGTGACGAGGCCTGGACCCCTGTGCTCTCTGCTCAGACTTGGGCACCAGGCCAGTGTTAGTAAGCCTGAAGGAAGGGGGCTGGCCGCACACAGGCGTAGCTCTTGTTAGAACGTGGAGAACTCAGCACTTGTCTCCATGCTCCTCTTCACATTCAACTTAATCCTCTCTTTGCTTGTCCATCTCCCATTAAACCCTGAGCCCCTCCAGCATAAGAACTTCCCTGGTGGCGCAGTGGTTAAGAACCCACCTGCCAATGCAGGGGACACGGGTTCAAGCCCTGGTCTGGGAAGATCCCACATGCCGCGGAGCAACTAAGCCCGTACGCCACAACTACTGAGCCTGTGCTCCAGAGCCCACGAGCCACAACTACTGAGCCCACGTGCCACAACTACTGAAGCCCACGTGCCTAGAGCCCGTGCTCCGCAATAAGAGAAGCCACCACAATGAGAAACCCGCACACCACAATGAAGAGTAGCCCCGGGCTCCCCTGGTGGTGCAGTGGTTGAGAATCCGCCTGCCAATGCAGGGGACATGGGTTCAAGCCCTGGTCCGGGAAGATCCCACATGCCATGGAGCAACTAAGCCCATGTGCCACAACTACTGAGCCTGTGCTCTAGAGCCTGCGAGCCACAACTACTGAGCCCGCCTGCTGCAACTACTGAAGTCCACGTGCCTAGAGCCCGTGCTCCACAAGAGAAGCCACCACAATGAGAAGCCCGTGCACCACAACGAAGAGTAGCCCCCGCTCACCGCAACTAGAGAAAGCCTGCACACAGCAACGAAGACCCAGCACAGCCAAAAATTAATTAATTAATTAATTTTAAAAAAAGAAAGAAAGAACCCTGTCTATCTTTACATCCCCAGCACTTTGCATGGGATTTGACAGATAGTACAAGTTCATTCATACTATACACACACACATTTTATTTCTCTATTTAACATCTACTTGCCAGGTGCTGTCAGGCTATTATGGACATAGCAGAAAACAAACATGCAAGATTCCTGTGCCTGAGGAGCTTACGTAGGGGTTGGGGGCAGGCAAATAAACACACAAGAAAAACATGATGGAACACAAGTGGCGCTAGGTGGACGCAGAGGTGTGGGAGAGAAGGGAACAGCTGGGGAGGCGACTGGGATGGGATGGCGAGGAAGCCTCTGGGGAGATGGCATTTGAGCTAAGGTGTGAAGGACAAGTGGAAAGCTGCAGGAAACAGGGTCCCAGGAAGGGTGGGGGAGAGAACAGAACAAAACCTTACGAAGAGAAGGCCCCATGCTTAGAGGCTGGACGGCAGGCAGCATACCTGGGAGCAGAGGGTGAGGGAGGGCAGCCCATGGGCAAGGTCCAGGCAACAGAAAGTCTGTGAGCCAGGACAAAGGGCTAGGGATTCCTTCGCAGTATAAGCCACAGGACCATGATGAGAACCAGTGGATGGGGTGTCCCTGAACTGAAAGTGAGGGCAAATTCCAGGAGAAGAGAACACAGAAGGCTTTCTGTTAGACCCCCTTTAGACAGATGCCTCTCAGACATCCCCATGGAGGCGTCAAGGATTTCTGAGACTGGTCACGAGGCATGAGGCTCCGGAAAGCATCCAACCACAGATGTGACTTGAAGCCACAAGACGAGGAGTCCACTGAGGGAGTGTGAACACTGAGCAATCAATGGATGGGCACAGGAATCAGAAAGTAAACACGCCGATGGGATTTCCCTGGTGGCACAGTGGTTAAGACTCCGAGCTCCCAATGCAGGGGGCCCAGGTTCGATCCCTGGTCAGGGAACTAGATCCCACATGCATGTCGCAACCAAGAGTTTGCATGCCACAACTAAGGAGCCCACGTACCGCAATTAAGGAGCCAGCACAACCACATAAATAAATATTTTTTTTAAAAAAAGAAAAAAAGAAAGTAAACATGCTGAGCCAAAATGTTAAAAGACTGTGGGTGAATCTCAAACTTCCTGGAAGCCTCAAAGATGGTAACAGTACCAGTTATTAAGTGTTAATTGAGGCACTGTCCCTATAGCTTTACCTGTATCATCTTTTTTTTTTTTTTTAATTTATTTATTTATTTTTGGCTGTGTTGGGTCTTCGTTGCTGCCCGTGGGCTTTCTCTAGGTGTGGCGAGCGGGGGCTACTCTTCACTGTGGTGCGCGGGGTTCTCATCGCAGTGGCTTCTCTTGTTGCGGAGCATGGGTTCTAGGAGCACGGGCTTCAGTAGTTGTGGCATGTGGGCTCAGTAGTTGTGGCTCATGGGCTCTAGAGCACAGGCTCAGTAGTTGTGGCGCACGGGCTTAGTTGCTCTGCGGCATGTGGGATCTTCCCAGACCAGGGCTCGAACCCGTTTCCCCTGCATTGGCAGGCAAATTCTTAACCACTGCGCCACCAGGGAAGCCCCTACCTGTATCATCTTATGCATGCTCACGACCACCCTATAAAGTAAATCCTATTTTTGCATTTCTAAGGTTGGCACTGAGGCACAGAGAAGTTAAGTAACTCACCCAAGGTCACACAGCAAAGAGGCAATCACAATAGAGCTTGAACCCAGGCATTCTGACACGCGACACTAAATTATCTCTCAGTTAAGGTGTTTTCTCTCAGTCTAAAATCCTGGCCACTAATCACATCAGATGAACTCAAAACAATGTTTCTAAGAGAATGTTACATGAATGTCTTAATGTAAAAATTAATGTAAAGTCACAACCACAAACAAAAATGTCCAAAGAGACAACAAGCTCTTAACTTTTCAGGTATTGCTATTCGTGTTCCTTTGCTGTTTGCTTATTCAGGCAAATAACAGATGCCAAAACACTAAGGAAAATTTAAGGAGGGAAACTTAACTAAAACTTAATTAAAAAACTTAAAACCAATGACACTGCACCCATAATTTTTTTCCGTTAACTGGTAAGAAGCCACTATTATTCTCTCTTCACTCTGGGACACCTAAGTCAGTTCCCATGGTTCGAGATACACATAACTCATCCGACCCTGACCCATCTAGGGATGAGGCCCGGAGGCTCCCGGGGGAAGGGCTTGCCCACGGCCGCCACACACAGGGTGGTGCCTTCCATGCCAGGCAGCATGTGGCTGTCGCCAGGGCGTGGCTCCCATAATAAGCCCTCTAAGAGATGAGCGGAAGAATTCGGGGTGAGCAGATCCTTGCTCCCTGGGCAGGTGACCACTGTGGATGCTGGGCCTGCTGCCTGCCTTCTGCACCTCAGAGGCATTGCAGGGGAAAACAGGTGGGACCCAGCCAGACTTTGATCACACTGGGACATGTGGCCAAGAAACAGGAGAACCATTCCCAAACCAAGATCCTCAAACTCTGTGCAGCCTTCAGCAGAGCAGGAAGCCGGGGGGACTCAGGGAGCAGAGTCCAGGTGGCAGTCCTGCCCTCCAGTCCCTAGAGAGCCTACAGACACCCAGAATGTCAGGGCTCCTGCATCTTGCTGACAAAGGAAACCGAGGCCCAGAATGGTGAGGAAATACCTTCTAGAGAATCTGCCCTCCCCACAAGGGCCAGTTTTTCCAAAAACTTCCTACCCATGACGCAGGCTGGGCCCAAACACCAGGCCTGTAGCTACTGACTGGATGAGAAGCAGAGATTAACCAGGCCAGGCCAATTGGGTTCTCTCAGGGAAATTCAGACCTGAGACAAAGACTCAATAAGATAAACGGCACATGCCTGGAACTGAAACACAGTGCCAACAATCAGCCAGCGCCACAGTGCAGACAGGAGACGCGCAGAGATAGGCCTCAGGGGGTGCGTGGCAACAGGAGAGCTGAGAGGTGGAGGGAGGGTCCCAAAGCCGCCTAGCTTCTGGTTCCTGCCCCTTCCTCAGGACCAGCTGCATCTCCATGCCAAGCCCAGGAGACACCTCCGCATCCTAAAGAAAAGCGTCCGACGGGAGCTGGTTTGGCTGGTTTCTGTTACTTGCTGCCAGAGCCCTAACCCATACCCAGGAGGGCTCCACCTCCCAAACCACCACCCCACAAAGCCCCACTTCGGAAATAAGATGCCTCTGCTGGCCTCAAGGACTGGTCAATCAATTTCAGGAACACTTCTCATGACTGAGGAAATGGCCCTCATGAGCCAGGCGACCAGCCACTCTCCAGCAACAGGTGGCAACAGTGGCCCAGAGGGGTGTTCCGTGAGAGAACTGGACTCTTCCCCACCTTCAGCCCCAAAGGTTAAAGGAATCCCATGTCGACAGTGCCTACGCATGATTTATTCATTCAGAAACTGTCCAGCCAGGGGCTTCCCTGGTGGCGCAGTGGTTAAGAATCCTCCTGCCAATGCAGGGGACACGGGTTCAAGCCCTGGTCCAGGAAGATCCCACATGCCGCGGAGCGACTAAGCCCGTGCGCCACAACTACTGAGCCTGCGCTCTAGAGCCCGTGAGCCACAACTACTGAGCCCACGTGCCACAACTACTGAAGCCCACGTGCCTAGAGCCCATGTTCCACAACAAGAGAAGCCACTGCAATGAGAAGCCCGCGCACCGCAAGTAAGAGTAGCCCCCGCTCCCCGCCAACTCGAGAAAGCCCATGTGCAGCAACGAAGACCCAACACAGCCAAAAATTAAAAGATAAATAAATAAAATAAATAAATTTTTTAAAAAAGAAACAAGAGTATTTAAAAAAGAAAAAGGAAACCCATTCACACGGTGTCAACATGAAGTGGACAAACTTCAAGGTCGTAAGTAGAATACAGTCACTTTCTTATTAAAAATATACCTTCTAGATCTCCCTGACTATTGATTATAAAACATACCAATTGGGACTTCCCTGGTGGCGCAGTAGTTAAGAATCCCCCTGCCAATGCAGGGAACATGGGTTTGAGCCCTGGTCCGGGAAGATCCCACGTGCCGCGGAGCAGCTAAGCCCGTGTGCCACAACTACTGAGCCTGCACTCTAGAGCCCTCGAGCCACAACTACTGAAGCCTGCGTGCCTAGAGCCCGTGCTCCGCAACAAAAGAAGCCACCGCGATGAGAAGCCCGCGCACCCAACTAGAGAAGGCTCGTGTGTAGCAACGAAGACCCAACGCAGCCAAAAATTAAAAATATATATAAATAAATAAATTTAATAAATAAATAAATAAAACATACCAATTATTTAGTAATAGCTCTTCAGGAGGAAACTATATTAAATATACACATCAGTTGTGAGACACACCCCTTTGTAATATCTGTTAAAATGGGGGTTGGGAGGATGACGAAATACAGAAACACACAGAGAATAGGCAGAGGTCTGGGACGCTGTGCAGCTGAAGGCCGAGCCCCCTCACTCCCCTCGGCAGTAACCACCACCAGCAAATACGGAGCACACAGCCCATCATTTCACCCCCAAAACCCACCTGAGCCACACACCTGACTCCAGAGTAGAAGAGGACCTCAGAGACCATTCTAGACTAGTGTCGTCAATGAGCAGGGCCCCAGAATCACCGGGAGACTCCTAATAGACAAACTGCTGCTTCCTCCCTGTACAGTTTCTGGTTCAGTAGGTCTAGGATGGGGCCCTAGAATTTGCTCTGCTAACAAGCCCCCAGGTGATGCCATGGGGAGGGCACTCAGACCCCAGATGTGGGCCTAGCCCCTCAGCTGTATACTTCCCGTGGCCACACCCCAGGCCCCAGAGCCCTCATCTCTGCCCTCGAGGTGGAGACAGTGCTCATATCACCCCCCTTCCCCTTCTCTGGGGACCCAGGTTTCACCTGGGGTAGGATGGGGTGAGACAGGGCTCCTCCCCAGGGGCTGAGAAATGCTGCCAATGTGCTCATGGCTCGGCACTGTCACTGCCACATCCATCCATTCAGGCTCACTCCTGCTCCCCCTCCCTCCCTCCCAGAATTTCCCTTTCCCTCAGGTTCTCTTCCCAGCCCTCCCTTCCATGTCCTTTCCTTTGAGTCTTATACACACAGCTGATGACACTCAGGTGTGATGGGAGCTGAGATGACTCCTGACCTAATTCAGCGGCTCTTTATCAGCATACCAACAAAATTTGACCCTGGTGTGAGATACATTTTGATGTTACCTAGCAGAAGCTGTATGATGGGACTATCTTGGATATAAAGTTGATGGGAATTCCCTGGCAATCCAGTGCTTAGGACTTGGCACTTTCACTGCTGGGGCCGGGGTTCAATCCCTGGTCAGGAAACTTAAGATCCTGCAAGCCTCACAGCACAGCCAAAAAAAAAAAAAAAAACCAAGTTGAGCTGAGTGGATTTTGTGATGCAACATAGACAATTACACTGTCTCTTGTCTCGCTGGTGTGAGACCTCCAAGAGTGTGGGGGTAACTGAACCCAGAACCAACATCAAGGTACTTCAAGGTATGACCGCCTGTTCTTTTTGTTGTTGTTTTTGGGGGGATTTTTTTAAAAAATATTTATTTATTTATTTATTTTTGGCTGCGTCAGGTCTTAGTTGCAGCGTGGGCTCTTCATCGTGGCTCATGGGCTTCCTTCTAGCTGTGGCGCGTGGGCTCCAAAGCACGTGGGCTCTGTAGTTTGTGGCACGCAGGCTCTCTAGTTGAGGCGTACGGGCTCAGTAGCCCCGCGGCATGTAAGATCTTAGTTCCCTGACCAGGGATCGAACCTGCAACCCCTGCACTGGAAGGCGGATTCTTAACCACTGGACCACCAGGGAAGTCCGTGACCTCCTGTTTACTTGAACTTGCCTCTTGAGTATATCAGGGTAGCAAACAGTTACTCAAAAGATGACTTGGAGCTGAGAGTCAACCAATAAAGACAGTGATGATCAACATTTTCATAGAAGCTGGGAGACCATGTTATGCCACACCACCTTTGAGTTATAACTATTGTAGGCTATTCTGGTGTTGTCTTCGCATGTGTCTTGAAAAAAAAAACCAAAAAACCCTAGTATCAAAACTATTAGCAAACTCCAAAAGGTTGAGAACCACAAATCTAATTCTTGAAAACATGTAAAAGGCCAAACCCCAGGTTAAAAACAAACACCCTCCAGCAGGGGGTTCCATATGCTACAGAACCCACCAAGGGGAGGAAGCAGCAGCAGGCCCACAAAGAGGGAGGAGCGGACAGGTAGGCAACTAAGTTTAATTCAAACCAGGAGGGGAGAAATGCATCAGAATCATGCCCATGGATGACAGGACACAAGAAAAGTATCCAATTCAGTATTTCCTGGGGGCCTTTGGGACATGCAAAAGTACACAGGGCCCACACCCTGCCCTCTGGGAGCTCAGAGTCCAAAGGAGACAGACTGGAATGCCCAAAATGCAACTGCTGATAAAAAAGTTCTAGAACTAGATGGTAGTGATGGTTGCACATTGTGAATGTACTTCATATCACTGAATTTACACTTTAATACAGTAAATTTTATAGGTATCTCACCACAAAAAACAGAAAAATGCACCCTACTTTCTGATAGGATCAGAATGGGCTTCAGAAAGGTAAATCTGCTGGAAAGTAGGGTGGATGAAATTAGTGGTTCTGAAGTTTTGCCACACATTAGAATAACCTGGGGAGCTTTTATAAAACCAGATTCCTAGGTCACACCATACCGATTAAACCAGAATCACTGGAGGTAAGGACCAGACATTCATATTTTTCAAGACTTCCAGGGCATTCCAGGGTCGGCCAAGTTTGAGAAAGCAGATGAGTAAGGTCAAGGCGATCAGGAGCCCTTCATCCTCAAACAGCTGACTGGTTGACTGACCATGAGACTCATGATCGCCCCCACCTGAACAGAACTGGGATCTCAAACTGTTTTCCCAGGAGCATCTCATTTAATCCCAAAGAAGTATTCTACCAAGACCTACTTTGCAAAGAGATCACATGACTGGCCCAAGGCCAAGCCCCCAAAGAGTCTGTGCACTCAAACCCACAGACTGGTCCCAAAGTCCAGGACCCTGTCCCTCTGTGAACCAATCGAAACAGGACAAGAAAAGTCAAATCAAGCCAAAGATCATTAATACTTAAAAAAAAAAAAAATCCATCACCGGGACGTAAAAGTACATTCCAATATTGCACCACTACGTGGGCCAAGCAAAGAACAATTTTCGGCTTTTCCAAAGTAACTTAAAAAAATTAAGAAAAAAAAATAAAAAATAAATAAATAAAAAAATTAAGAAGCTGCATACAAATTTAGCTAAAACACTCATCACAGGGTTTATCGATAAGAGAAAAATTGGAAACAGTCCTTCAAAAGGGACTGATTAAATAAAATGAAGTTATAAAAAAAATTTTAAACACAAAGGATGTTCAGGGTGTACTGAGTGAAAAAAGTGGGTCTACAAAATATTATGTACAGTGTGATTCCATTTTTGCAAAAAAAAATGGGAGAAAACAGACAAAACAAAAAAGGAGCAGGTATAAACCAAATGCCTGGGGAATGAGACTGTGGGGTGGTTTTTATTTCCAGTTTTTGCTTATCCAGATTTTTTTCCAAATTTTGGACACAGAAACTTTTATAAAGAGAAACAAGTTAATTTGGAAAAAGCAACTTACCACTTTCCTCTGACCCCTGCAACAGTCTTACAACTTAATAAAGAATCTCCTTCAATAAGACAGGAGAGACTGATTCAAGTGAACCACCTGAGATGAAAGCCTTTACACCTCAAGTATTAGAATCAGTTCTTAGAGCCCTACGGGTTAAAACTATAGCTACAAGAAAATCAACAAGCCTCAATCTCATTCTTTGTTTAAAAAAAAAAAAAAAAGTAAAAAGTTAGACTGAATCAGTGGTTCCCAACCTGGAATCTTTTAAAATCTGTATCTTGGACTTCCCCAGTGGCCCAGTGGTTAAGAATCCGCCTGTCAATACAGGGAACACAGGTTTGATCCCTGGTTCGGGAAGATCCTACATGCCGCGGAGCAACTAAGCCCGTGCGCCACAACTCGTGAGCCTGCGCTCTAGAGCCTGCGTGCTGCAAGGACTGAAGCCCGCGCACCTAGAGCCCGCGCCCTGCAACGAGAAGCCCCTGCAGTGAGAAGCCTGCGCACCAGCAACAGTAGCCCTGGCTCGCCGCAACTAGAGAAAGCCCGCGTGCAGCAACAAAGACCTAACGCAGCCAAAAAAAAAAAAAAAAAAAAAAAAATTAAATTAAATATGAATCTTCAGCAAACAAGAGCTATTTCAAGTATTTTTTCAAAGCCAGTGAATGTGAATTACACATTTACCTTCAGTAAAGATGGATAGATATAACTAAACTATCCGCTGCCTTTAACTAGAACCATTTCTATCCAGCATGGTGGTGTGAAGTGCTTTGAAGCCAGATGAAATCTGGCTTGAGACCTGCAGACTGCTGGTCTGAGGCAAGAAACCTGTCCTCAAGAGTACGACATCATAGAAACCTCATTGGTATTGGTGTTGTGAGGACATGGTCTCTGCAGGTTCTAACACCTGTGTGGCAAGCTAAGCCTGAGTTTCCTCTGCTGGGAAATATGCAGCCCCCTTGCAATGCTCATTTTCACCGAGGAAAAGCCAACATCCTTACAATGATGAGCAAGCCCTCTACTTGCCCTGCCTCTCCTTACCCTCTCTGACCTCACCTGGAACTATTCTGCCCTTCTCTTTCCTCTCCAGCCCCACCTGCCTCCTCACACACACTAGATTGGCTCCAACCCCAGGGCCTTTGCACTTGAAGTTTGCTCTCCCTGGACTGTTCTACCTCAGGTATCCACTTAGCGAACTCTCTCACTCCAAGTCCTTGCTCAAACATCACTCTCTCCATGAGCCCCGCGCGGCAGCCCACCCTCTCACTCCCCACCTCAGTCTTTCTAATCCCTCGCCCTTTATCTTTTGTCCATGTCCACTGTTCACCTCTAACACACAGTATACTTATTTATTACGTACACTGTTTATTTCCTGTCCGCTGCAGACAAGCGCCCCGTGTAAGCTCCGGGAGGGAGCTCACCCACTGGTGACGGAGGAACCGCCGCCGACGCAGCAGGGGCTCCAAGTCTACACACAGATCCCTCAGAAGCCCTGGCCCCCTGCAGCCCTGCCCTCATCTCAGACTACCTCGTCTGTGTGCTTTGGCTTAAACTACGTACTAGAAAACGGGTGTATCTCGACCTGAAGATGCAGTTTGGTCGTGTTTTTTAAGTGAAAGTTAGTCTGAAATGCCTAAAAACCGCAGTTCACACGAAATCCTTCAAAACGTGGGGTTTTTAGAGGTTTTAAAGAAACTCTTTTTGTTGCTATTCAAAGACTGGGTAAATTGAGACGAGGGTATCCCAAATGGTTAGTTTCTGCGAGTTAAAATATAAAAATAAAACGGTGGGACCTCAGAACCTGGCCCGGCAGGCGCGCGAGGCCCCTCGCCCTCCCGCCCACGTCGCCCCGAGCCAGGCCCGCGCCCTCACCGTCTCCCCGCGGATGCCCTGGACGCCCCTCCACTGCGAGGGCACGGACGCCACGCCCAGGGTCTCGTCCTGCAGCGGCCCGGGCCGTTCGGGCCGCTCGGTGCTCGCAGCCCCGCCTGAAGCCAGCGCCTCGGCACCCGCGCTTCCCGCGCGGCAGAGCTGCCCCGGCTGCGCGCGGGTTGCCGTGGAGACGGCTCCGCCCCCCCCCCCCCGCCCCCCTCCGGCGCCGGCGCACTCCGACGCAACCTTCGCCCCGCTCGTCCAGAGCGGAAAGCTGGGAAGGTGAGGCTATCGGCGCCATTTTTGAATTTGTCAGCGCGCCCACTGCTCCAAGACGCAAGAAGAGATAAATTATTCTTTTCCGACGGTGCGACAAGCAATACCAGTTCTGGATCCTCCAAACGCAGAGGGAGCCCGCTTAGGCCATGCGCGGCTACTCTGGGTGGGGAGGGAAGTGCGGAAGCGACGCACTCGTGCCAAGTTCAAAGATGGCGCTGAGCGGCCAGGCGCAGAGGCGAGGGCGGGAGGCTGTGGCCGCGGCGGGCTGGAGTTGTGGGGCTTCGGGGCGCAGAGCTGGCGCAGCAGCGGAGTGCTCCAGCAGAGCTCCAATTGGCGACCACCTCGTAGCCAAGCGCTCGCCGTCTGATCCTCAGTTTTTGCCACAATAGAATGGCGATTTTAAATATCCATATGCGGATCCAGTGTGGTTGCGTAGTTGGAAGGCCCAAATGAGGTCGAATGTAGAAAAACGCTTGTTAAACCGAAGTTAAAGGCCCGAACAACTACCAATTACTGAGTATCTACCGTGTGTCAGGTAGAACCCAGAGCTTTCTGTATGTTGATCTTAATAATCCTTAAAATAACTCTATGAGGAATCAACTGTTACATGTCGCTTGGGGATGCTGACTGTATGAAAAATAACTGCCCCAGATCACCCATAAAGCCTGCATCCCATTTGCCCAAGACCCCCCGGAAAGCTGCTTGGCCCCAAGGCCGCGTTCTGAGCCTCTTGGCAAGAATCCTCTGGCCATGTCCTCTGGGCCGCTTTCCTCCTATCCCTGAACTCTCAGAAGGATGGAAACCTGCCCAGTCAGAGACCCCTCTGTACCCACGACTGAGTCCTCATTGGGACCCTGTTCCAGCCAAGGCCATGAGGACCGATTAGATTAGCAACACTGGAAAGAATGGAATGCAATAGAAATTTCTTCCTAGAATGTAGAACCAAACAAAATTCTCCTGTTGAGGCCCTCTTAACACTAGAAACATTTGCAAACATCACCAAGGATTCCAAAAATCACATTCAAAAAGAAGCTCAATGGGCCTTCCCTGGTGGTGCAGCGGTTAAGGCTCCACACTCCCAATGCAGGGGGCCCGGGTTTGATCCCTGGCCAGGGAACTAGATCCCACATGCATGCTGCAACTAAGAGTTCGCATGCCACAACTAAAGAGCCGGTGAGCCGCAACTAAGGAGCCTGCCTGCTGCAGCTAAGACCCAGCACAACCAAATAAATAAATAAATGAAAACATCTTCCCAGCAATCAATAAAAAACGTTAAAAAAAAAAAAGAAGAAGAAGCTCAAGGCTGTGGGAATCAGGAGGCCTGGATATGAAGCCTGAACAGTGCTATGTCCTCTTTAATAGACTTGGTACTGCTCTGGGCCTTGGTTTCCTAGCTGAAAAAATGAGGCTAATAAGACCTGCTTCACCTGAGTAAGGAAGGAGAATATTTCAAGAAGAGAAGGGTGGAGCTTCCCTGGTGGCACGGTGGTTAAGAATCCGCCTGCCAATGCAAGGGACACGGGTTCGAGCCCTGGCCCGGGAAGATCCCACATGCTGCGGAGCAACTAAGCCCATGCACCACAACTACTGAGCCTGAGCTCTAGAGCCCATGAGCCACAACTACTGAAGCCTGCGTGCCTAGAGCCCATGCTCTGCAACAAGAGAAGCCACAACAATGGGAAGCCTGCACACCGCAACGAAGAGTAGCCCCGGCTCACCGCAACTAGAGAAAGCCCGCGCACAGCAACGGAAACCCAACACAGCCAAAAATAAAAAATAAAATAAAATAAATAAAAAAATTTTTTTAAAAAGAAGAGGAAGAGAAGGGTGGCCCATGGTATTAAATGTCCCAAACAATTGCACGAGAGTAGTGGAAACAAAAGCCAGCCTGCAGAGGGTTTAGGAGGGAAAGGAGGAAGTAGAGAAAGTAATGGATAGTATTGGGAAGCTCAACATAGGAAGTAAGTGTTGAGTGTAAATTGGTAAAACTAATTGGAGGGTAATTTGACCTTAAAGTGTGCCTCCTCTTTAATCCAGAAATCCTACTTCTGGGAATTTTTCCTGAATCAACATCTGATTCACACAGACACTGAGACCCAAGGATATTCAGCAACTATTCATTTACGGTAGTATTACTATGATAATAGCAAGATCCTGCAGTCAGCCTAAATTTCCAAGCAAAGTCGTGGCACACAACAGGTATTCACTAAATATTTGAGAAAGAATGGACAGTAAGCCTTTGGTTGAGTAATTATGATACATGGTATAGAATCTCAGGTGGCCATTAAGAGTGTTGTTATTTGCTATTTATTTATTTATTTATTAAAATTTATTTAATTTTATTTATTTTTGGCTGTGTTGGGTCTTCGTTGCTGCACGCGGGCTTTTCTCTGGTTGCAGCGAGTTGGGGGGCTACTCTTCGTTGTGGTACGTGGGCTTCTCATTGTGGTGGCTTCTCTTGTTGGGAGCATGGGCTCTAGGTGAGCGGGCTCAGTAGTTGTGTCTCGCAGGCTCTAGAGCGCAGGCTCAGTAGCTGTGGCGCACAGGCTTAGTTGCTCCACGGCATGTGGAATCTTCCCGGACCAGGGCTCGAACCCGTGTCTCTTGCATGGGCAGGAGGATTCTTAACCACTGTGCCACCAGGGAAGGCTGTTATTTGCTATTTAAATGTGGCAAAATGTTTGCAGGATATTAAAGTTTTTATAAAATGCAATTTATATACATTGTATCCTGTTTTTATAACAATATATGTTTCTAACAAAACCTAGGGGTATAGATCCAAATACGGATAACAGATGCCTCTGGGTAATTTAAGTTTTTCTCTCTTTGTAGGGTTCAAGTTTTATGTGGTTTATTTATGAAAAGAAAGGAGGGAATGAATGAACAGACAAATGCTTAGCGAGCTGGAGAGAGTATTATACCTTGGGTGGGCAGGACAGTTGGGGAAACATTTCCAGGGTAGGAGAGTCTTGAGCAGGCAGATGTGCCAGAAAGGAGAAGGCTGAAAGGGTGAGCAGGACTCACTAGAGGAGGAAGGGGAGGAGGAGGAGGAGCAGTTGGGCAGCAAGTGGCCCTGTGGTGTTTCTCCAGCCCTCTTTTTCCCATCCTGAAGCCTCAGGCACTCTGGCCATTCCCTGTTACCCTGACAGCAATTCAAACGCCTCCACCTGACCTCTGGCTTCCATGTACTTTCCCTCTACCTGGAGCACTCCTCCCTGCTCTCCTATTTACTACGAAACCAGATCCCAAGCCCATTGTTGGCTCTCAGGGGACTGAGTTTCTCTTCTCTAGAGCACTCCTCAAAATTGTAATTTAGTAACAAGGTAGTATTGCCTGTCTTTGCCCCAGTGAGTCAGCTCCTCCAACATGGGGAACGTAGCTGTCCCCAGAGCCCAGCACTGTGCCTGGCACACAGTAAAGACTAATTGAATGGGGCTTCCCTGGTGGCGCAGTGGTTGAGAATCTGCCTGCCAATGCAGGGGACACGGGTTCGAGCCCTGGTCTGGGAAGATCCCACATGCCGCAGAGCAACTAGGCCCGTGAGCCACAACTACTGAGCCTGCGCGTCTGGAGCCTGTGCTCCGCAACAAGACAGGCCGCGATAGTGAGAGGCCTGCGCACCTCAATGAAGAGTGGCCCCCACTTGCCTCAACTAGAGAAAGCCCTTGCATAGAAACGAAGACCCAACACAGCTAAAAATAAATAAATAATAAAAATAAAGGAATTAAAAAAAAAAAAAAGACTAATTGAATGAATGTCTAGCCATCAGTAAGAACAGTTTCCAGCCTTATACGTAGGACAGAGCCCCACTCACTTTTTTTTCTGGCTTCTCCATGAGCTTGTGGAATCTTAGTTCCCCAACCAGGGATCGAACCCGGGCCCTCAGCAGCAAAAACGTGGAGTCTTAACCACTGGACTGCCAGGGAATTCCTGAGGACAGAGCCCCTTTTAAATCTCAACTGGGCCTCACCCCAGGTCATTTCCAGGAAGACTCCTGCTTCCTACCTCTACTTCTTGCTGCAAAAAATTTCAGTCAATGTGTGTTCAGAGAATGTTCAAATGCATTCAAGGAAACAAAAGAGTCAAAAAAGAAGACATCCCCATTTTAAAACCCTGGTGGCAATTCTTTCAGGAACGTTCAGTTCTATTTAGTAAAACAACTCAACTTCTGAATGTCTCTACCATGCTCCAAGGACGAAACAATTCTATAATAATAACACCTCCTAGAGTATGGAGTTCTCAATATGTGCTAAGCACTTTGCATGAATTCTCACAACATCCTGATAGGTCAGGTATTATTACAACTCACATTTCACAGATGTGGGAAAGAACGAAGGCTAAGAGACCTTTGTGACTTGCCCATGGTCATGCATAGCTGGTGAGGTGGAGGTTGGACTAAACCCCAGAACTGCCTGATTCCAAAGACCATTCTCCTTTCTTTAAATCATTCCATGCTTCAATTTTCTTATTTATAAAATTAGGTTGCTAGGCCTATCCCATTGGGTTGAAATAGGACTGAATGAGTTAATACTTGGAAAGCAAGCACACAAAGCAGTACATAGTATGTTATCAGTACTTATCAGTACTTCTTAATTATTAACATTATTATTACCACCAAGCCATAAGGGATCAGAGAGACCACACAAAGGGAGGCTGGGCCTTAAAGGATGGGAAAGATTAGTCCTAAGTTACAGGGTAGGTTCTCAGCACACACACACACACACACACACACACACACACACACACACACACGACTGGCCATCTAAATAAGTGCCGTCTTCCCCCAGGTTGACACCAATTATGAGCTAGGCATTGTGATAGGTTCTGGGAACTATGATGGTTCCCGCCCTCAACAAGCTTACAGTTGCACAAGAGAGAGTCAGTCACAAAACCCTGCCTCAGCTCTCGGTGATGGCCAGGGATGTGTGGCCAGCAGAGGGCCCTCTGCAGTTGCGGATCGGGCCTCAGGGAGGAGAGGGCTTCTAGGCTGAGGTCTGAAGAAAAAAAAGTCAGCCTGGCAAGGACAACTTGAAGATGAAAAATAGGAGTAGCAAGAGGGGGAGAGTCTTCCAAGTAGAAGGAAGAACTCTGCGAAGAAGTCCCCAAAGCAACAGAGAACCTGGTGCCTGGATGCTGCATGTGAACAGGGGCCAGATCATGAAGATGCTAAAGGGACATGGAGCTTGGACTTTATCACTGGATCACCAGGAAGCCAGTGATGGGTTTTCAGCAAGGGAGTGACTTGATTGGATTTATGTATTTTAAGAAGATGCCTGGATGTAGAGTGGAGAATGGATTGTGAACAGCTAGATTCCCTTAGCCCAGGACAGCCCTGCTAATTCATTATCTCTAAGGTGGGCTCTGGGATTTCCCTGGTCATTCTTTTGTGCTCTGAGGTTTAAGAGACACTTACTCAAGAGGAATCCCAGAACTATTTAGAGTAAAGGCAGTATCAGTGAAATAAGAGCCGCTCAGAAGAGGAAAATCCCTTGGAGTTCTGGGCAGTAGGCATTACCTCAAAGTCACATAGGCAGGCTTCCCAGCTCAGCCCTGGGAAGCCTTTACCAGCCCAGGTAAGGGCTTCAGTCATTCATTCACTCCTTCATTCATTTATTCAGCAAATGATTATCCTACACCCCCTACGTGTCAGACACTGCTCAGGAGCAGCCGACACCACCAAGCAGTTCTGCTCACTTGGAATTTACACTCTGAGCGTTGACACATGAGTAATTATAGGGTAAAAAGGGCTTGGAAGAAGCCTAGGGTCATTACTACTGGGGAGATGGAGGGTGGGGTGGGAAGGATGTGGTGATAAAAGGCCCAACCCCATGCCTCTCACATGGAAGAGCACAAATAACTATTTTATTCAACAAATACTAATGGAATGCCTACTATAAGTCAAAGACGAGAAGAAAAACAAAGCAGGGGAAGGGAACAGAGAAGGATAAGGGTACATCTGGGAAAAACTATTTTATCTAGGGCAGACAAGGAAGACCTCTAGGAGGAGGTGACATTTGAGAAGTCAGTTCAATCCCTCCAGGCCTCAAGATTCCCTCTTGGCCTGCCTGCTTTCTGCCTCTCGGCCTTTGCTTCCACCCAGCACAGGCCCCATCCCTCCCCCACCCGGAAAGGCCCCTGCTCAAAGGTGGACTAAGACAAAGGCTTAATAAACTTATTAAAACAGCTTTGTCAGAGCTGGAGTCTGAGAGCGGGAAGGAAGGGAAGGACAATGGGGTACAACTCCCGCCCCTTCCCCAACCGGGAGCCCAGGATGATAAATCCTCCCCGCACTCACAAGCATTGCTGTAGCTTCAGCCACAGCCTTGAGCAGCCATCCGTCCACTCAGGGTCAAACGAGGCCTTGATTTTTCTTCGGACCTCCTGTGTGTGTGTCCCCACACTTAGCCGGGTTAACGACGGTTACTAGAATGTCATGGAGGGGAGTTTGGCATCTGGCATTAGGGTTTCAAATCTTGGCTTATTCTGTAGTCCCTGTGTGACTTTGTGCCCTTCCTGTCCCTCTCTGAGCCTCACTTTCCTTGGCCTGGAATGTTTCTCTCCCAGCCCTGCAAGGTGCTGGCTCCTTTTTTTTTCTTTAATTTTTTTTTTTTAATTTCGCGGTGCCGCATGGCTTGCGGGCTCTTAGTTCCCCCACCAGGGATCAAACCCAGGCCCACGGCAGAGAAAGCACTGAGTCCTAACCACTGGACCGCCAGGGAATTCCCTCCTTTTTATTTTTTAAGTCTGAGACAAGATTTTTCTTCTTAGACCAACCTTCCCTGAAGACTTGATGGAAAGAGGCTTTCCTTGTTATTCTCCATTGCAACCCTGTTTGGCTGCCTTCTTGGCAGCCTTCTTAATTTGGTATTACACATTCACTGCTTGTTTCCTGCTGGGCAGTGTGTGTCTCCTCACTCTACCATGTGCTGGGACCATTGTCTCCTTGGCTTCAAGTTTACCTGTGCCAGGCCAGTGCTCACCCACAGTAGGTAGGTCATCAATAAATATGTGCCCACCTTGAGTGAACACATAAAGTGGGATGATTACAATACTTGCCACACCTGGTCATTGTGAAAAATTCAGTGCATCTGGCACCCGAAAGAGCCTAATAAAATGTAGCCATAATTAACGTACCTGTTCTGCGCATGCTTTTGTGTGGCCTCTGTAGGGCCACACCAGGGGCTGGTGTGGCCCTACAGAGGGAGAGCGGAGGTAAAGCAAGTGGATATTCACGATTCCAAGTGTTACAGTCCCCATTATACAGATTACGAACAAACAACTGAGGTCCAGAAAGGAAGAATGATTTGCCACACAGCTGAGTGTATATATGTCTTTTGTTTTTAGGAAGCAGACTGGCTTAATACACGAAGAGAACCTTCAATCAGTTACCTTGTAAGGTTATGACGTATATAATTATTCTGGGGCTATAGTTTATTTATTTGTATCCTTTTTAAAATAAATTTATTTATTTTGTTTATTTATTTTTGGCTGTGTTGGGTCTTCATTGCTGCGCACAGGCTTTCTCTAGTTGTGGTGAGTGGGGGCTACTCTTTGTTGCAGTGTGCAGACTCCTCATTGCCGTGGCTTCTCGTTGCAGAGCACGGGCTCTAGGCATGCGGGCTTCAGCAGTTGTGGTTCGTGGGCTCAGTAGTTGTGGCGCACGGGCTTAGTTGCTCCACGGCATGTGGGATCTTCCTGGACCAGGGCTCGAACCCGTGTCCCCTGCACTGGCAGGTGGATTCTTAACCACTGTGCCACCAGGGAAGTCCCTATTTGTATTCTTTTTTTTTTTTTTTTTAATTATTTTACTTATTTATTTATTTATTTTTGGCTGTGTTGGGTCTTCGTTTCTGTGTGAGGGCTTTCTCTAGTTGCGGCAAGTGGGGGCCACTCTTCATCGCGGTGTGCAGGCCTCTCACTATCGCGGCCTCTCTTGTTGCGGAGCACAGGCTCCAGACGCGCAGGCTCAGTAGTTGTGGCTCACGTGCCCATTTGCTCCGCGGCATGTGGGATCTTCCCAGACCAGGGCTCGAACCCATGTCCCCCGCATTGGCAGGCAGGTTCTCAACCACTGCGCCACCAGGGAAGCCCTATTTGTATTCTTTTTAACTTTTATTTTATTTTATTTTTTGGCCGCGCTGCAAGGTATGCGGGATCTTAGTCCCCTGGCCACGGATTGAACCCAGGCCCCCTACAGTGGAAGCATGGAGTCTTAACCACTGGACAGCCAGGGAAGTCCTGGGGCTATAGTTTAATTCTGTGTGATAACAACTTCTTCTGGAACAATCATTTTAGTCTGAGAAATGCCTGAGAAATTTCCTAAAATTGAAGAATAATGAAAGAAGTCAGGCTCACTAAATATTAAGAAACAGATAAAGTAAAGCCAGATATAAAAGATGACATATTGTATGATTCCATTTATATGAAATGTCCAGAAAAGAAAAATTTATAGAGACACAAAGTAGATTAGTGGTTGCCTGGGGCTGGGGGTGGGAATGAGCATAAAGTTTCTTTTTGGGGTGATGGAAATGTTCTAAAATCAGATTGTGGTGATGGTTATACAGCTTTGTAAATTTACCAAGAATCATTGAATCTTATGCTTCAAATGAGTGAAATATATGGCATGTAAATTACACCTAAATTAAGCTGTTAAAAAAAAGAGAGAGATGGGCTTCCCTGGTGGTGCAGTGGTTAAGAATCCGCCTGCCAATGCAGGGGACACGGGTTCGAGCCCTTGTCCGGGAAGATCCCACATGCCGCAGAGCTACTAAGCCCATGCGCCACAACTACTGAGCCCGCCCGCCTAGAGCCCATGCTCCGCAACAAGAGAAGCCACCGCAATGAGAAGCCTGCACACCGCAATGAAGAGTAGCCCCTGCTCTCCGCAACTAGAGAAAGCCCGCGTGCAGCAACAAAGACCCAATGCAGCCAAAAATAAAAATAAATTAATTACAAAAAAAAAAAAGTTGAAGTCTTAAAAAAAAAAGAGAGAGAGAAATAGTCCAAGTAAAATAATAATATAGAGGGCTTCCCTGGTGGCGCAGTGGTTGAGAATCTGCCTGCTAATGCAGGGGACACGGGTTCGAGCCCTGGTCTGGGAAGATCCCACATGCCACGGAGCGGCTGGGCCCGTGAGCCACAACTACTGAGCCTGCGCGACTGGAGCCTGTGCCCCGCAACGGGAGGGGCCGCGATAGTGAAAGGCCCGCGCACCGCGATGAAGAGCGGTCCCCGCACCGCGATGAAGAGTGGCCCCCACTTGCCGCAACTAGAGAAAGCCCTCGCACGAACCGAAGACCCAGCACAGCCAAAAATAAATAAATAAATAAAAATAAAAGTAGCTATAAAATTTAAAAAAAAAAAAAAAAATAATAATAATAATATAGAATGTGGAATTGACACTGGGATAATCATAGATATCAATTCAGCTGAACAGCAAGTCCAGAAACAGACTTAAGTATATATATATATTTTTAAATAAATTTATTTATTTATTTTTGGCTGAGTTGGGTCTTTCTTGCTGCGCGCGGGCTTTCTTTAGTTGCGGTGAGCGGGGGCTACTCTTCGTTGCGGTGCGTGGGCTTCTGATTGCAGTGGCCTCTCTTGTTGCGGACCATGGGCTCTAGGCGTGCCAGCTTCAGCAGCTGAGGCTCACGGGCTCTAGAGCACAGGCTCAGTAGTTGTGGCGCACGGGCTTAGTTGCTCCGCGGCATGTGGGATCTTCCCGGACCAGGGCTCGAACCCGTGTCCCCTGCATTGGCAGGCGGATTCTTCACCGCTGCGCCACCAGGGAAGCCCAAGTATATATTTTAATGTTTGTCAAAGGTGACATTTCAGAGCGGAATAGAATACTTAAATTGCTCAGTAAACGGTGTTGCCCTCAAAATCCCTGCAAGCACACACACTCCATTAGTCTATGAGATTTGAATGATGGAGCCATATCGTTTTCATTTCTGCAACCATAAGACCTAGCTCAGTGCCTGACAACATATAATATCCACTCCACAAAAGGCTGAGCTGTCAATTCCTTGTAATTTTCAAAGTCTCAGACAAGGGAATTCTCATCTTTTAAAGAGAAAATTCTGGGACTTCCTTGGTGGTCCAGTGCCTAAGACTCTGCACTCCCAATGCAGGGGGTCTGGGTTCGATCCCTGGTCAGGGAACTAGATCCCACATGCCGCAACTAAAAGGTCCTACGTGCTGCAACTAAGACCCGGCTCAGCCAAATATATAAATAAATAAATAATTTTTTTAAAAAAAATTAATTAATTAATTTATTTATGGCTGTGTTGGGTCTTCGTTTCTGCGCAAGGGCTTTCTCTAGTTGCGGCAAGTGGGGGCCACTCTTCACCGCGGTGCGCGGGCCTCTCACTATCGCGGCCTCTCTTGTTGCGGAGCACAGGTTCCAGACACGCAGGCTCAGTAGTTGTGGCTCACGGGCCTAGTTGCTCCGCGGCATGTGGGATCTTCCCAGACCAGGGCTCGAACCCGTGTCCCCTGCATTGGCAGGCAGATTCTCAACCACTGCACCACCAGGGAAGCCCTAAATTTTTTTTCAAAAAAGAAAAGATCGAGAGCCTTGCTTACATCAAAATAAAATACTTTAGTAAGTCTCAAAAAAAATTAAAAACCACTAAAAATACAATGCAAAGCAAATAACCTAGGGAAAATATTTTGTAATATGTAAAAAAGAGGCTTATATGCCTAATATATAAAATACACTTATAAATTACCGAAGAAAAGAGATACATCATAACAGGAAATTGGGCAAATTGATATGAATGGACTATTTATAAAAGAAGAAATGCCGTTGTCAAGAAGCGTAAGAAAAATTGTTCTGATGCAAATCAAAACTACAATGAGGTACCACCTCACTTTAATGGCCATCATTAAAGTCTACAAATAACGGGACTTCTCTGGTGGCCCAGTGGCTAAGACTCGGCGCTCCCAGTGCAGGGGGCCTGGGTTCGATCCCTGGTCAGGGAACTAGATCCCACATGCCGCAACTAAAGATCCTGCACGCCCCATATGCCGCAAATAAGACCTGCGCTGTCAACCCAACTTAAAAAAAAAAGTCTACAAATAACAAATGCTGGAGAGGGTGTGGAGAAAAAGGAACCCTCCTACACTGTTAGTGGGAATGTAGATTCGTGCAGCCACTATGGAAAACAGTATGGAGGTTCCTCAAAAAACTAAAAATAGAGTTGCCATATGATCCAGCAATCCCACTCCTGGGCATGTATCAGGACAAAACTATAACTTGAAAAGATATATGCACCCCGATGTTCACAGCAGCACTGTTTACAATAGCCAAGACACGGAAGCAACCTAAATGTCCATCGATAGATGAATGGATAAAGAAGATGTGGTATATATATATATATACAATGGAATACTACCCAGCCATAAAAAAAGAATGGAATAATGCCATTTGTATCAACCTAGATGGATGGACCTAGAGATTATCATACTAAGTGAAGTAAGTCAGAAAGAGAAAGACAGATATCATATAATATCACTTATATGTGGAATCTAAAACATGACACAGGAAATTCCCCGGCAGTCCCAGTGGTTAGGACTTGGCGATTTCACTGCCAGGGTGTGGGGGTGCGTGTGTGCAGGGCCGGGTTCGATCCCTGGTCAGGGAAATAAGATCCTGTAAGCCATTCAGCAAGGCAAAAAGTAAAAACTAATTAATTAATAATTTAAAATAAATAAAATAAAATATGACACAAATGAACTTATTTATGAAACAGACTCACAGACATACAGAACAGACTTGTGGTTGCCAAGGGGGAGGAGGGTGGAGGAGGAATGGATTGGGAATTTGGGATTAGAGATGCAAACTATTACATACAGAATGGATAAACAGCAAGGTCCTACTGCATAACACAGGGAACTATATTCAATATCCTGTAATAAACCATAATAAGAAAGAATATAGGACTTCCCTAGAGGGACAGTGGTTAAGAATCCGCCTGCCAATGCAGGGGAGGGACACGGTGTCAAGCCCTGGTCCGGGAAGATCCCACATGCTGCGGAGCAACTAAGCCCGCAAGCCACAACTACTGAGCCCGTGTGCCACAACTACCAAAGCCCACAAGCCTACAGCCCGTGCTCTGCAACAAGAGCAGCCACTGCGATGAGAAGCCCGCGCACTGTAACAAAGAGTAGCCCCCGCTCGCCGCAACTAGAGAAAGCCTGCGCGCAGCAACGAAGACCCAATGCAGCCAAAAATAAAATAAATAAATTTATATTAAAAAAAAAGAATATATAGGGACTTCCTTGGAGGTCCAGTGGTTAAGACTCCACGCTTCCACTGAAGGGGGCACAGGTTCGATCCTGATCCCACATGCCACGCGATGCGGCCAAAAAAATCCCCCCAAAACGAGTATATATACATACCTATATATGTATGTATATATATATGTATGTATATATATATGTATGTATATATATATGTATATGTATATGTATAACTGAATCACTTTGCTGTATATCAGAAATTAATACAACATTGTAAATCAACTGTACTTCAATAAAGAACAAATCAAAAAAAAAAAAAGAAAAGAAAAACTGTTTTTCTGAGATAAAATTTTCCACCTACTGAATATGAACTTCAGAGAATGAGGCAGGGTTCAGTGAAATATACACAAACACTGCAGGAGAGCAGCTGGACAATTGGGCAACATGTTACAAACCCTTAATATTTTACATACTTTCCCACTCAACAATTGCAGTTCTAGGAATGTATTCTAAGGAAATAATCATATGTGTCAAAATTTAGTTGCCAGGATGTTTATCACAACGTTGCTTATAATAACAAAATAGTAGGAACATCTTAAATTTCTATTGTCAAGTTTTGGTTAAATAAATTATAGCACATTTACCCAACAGAAAACAATATAGTAATGAAAAATGTTGTCACAGGAGTATATATAATGGCATGAAAAGATGTTAAAGAAAAATCGTTAACGGAAAAAATTAGACTAAAAACCAGCTTTGTACAATAATCCTGTTTAAACTGCACACAAATACATATTATAGGACATATATGTTTTGTTAGTAGTTCCTATCTCTTTTTTTTTTTTTTTTTTTCAGGCACAGCTTTTTTATTATTTTTTGTTTGTTTTGTTTTGAAATCAGTAAAAGAAACTGGGTCCTAGAAGCTGCAGTGATCTAAGCAGCAGCAAGTTTGTGCATTCATCCTCTTGTTTTTGTTTAAATACGTTTAAATTATCACACTGCTGACACACCTCATTTGCATGAAATTCTGCACCATATATACTAATTGTGATCAAGTTACCTCCCCCCATCCCGGGGTGGGGGGGAAACTACCCTGGAAGATAATTTTCACTGAAATCTAACCAAACTTCATTAAATAGACTGTGAGAAGATTATAAATGATATGAAAAATAACATTTGGCCATCAACTTAAAGAATTGGTTTACCTATACAAATTTTTGTAATTTTTAATATATTCTACCATCATATGGTCCTCAGAATTAAAGCATAATGAACAGAAAAGAAAAGGAGAAAGAATGCAACTGAATGCTAAGGCAGAACATCTTGCCAGAAGTAATGAAGGTAGAGTATATACTAAGTATCAAGTGCAGAATTTCATAGGGCCAACAAGGTAACAGTCTATATTTTTCACTTACACAGGCAAAGTGGATTTTGCAATTACCAGTTACCTTAAATGCACCAAATAAAGCTCCTAAAATTGATACTACAAGGCGCCACCTTAAGTTTTCCAGGCTGCAACTGTGCATAATTTTAAAATGGTTTTCTTAAATTTATTTATTTTTTTAAACATAACACGAGGAAGGTGTTAAAACTGGTGTAATAGCTCAATAGAATAAGTATTCCAGATTTTGGGAGGGATGAAGAGGGAGATATTCAGAACCCTTCACCAGAATCCCCCCAACTTGATCATAGTGGATTAATGATGTGCTTTGTGGATGTGGTTAGTCAATGACACCAGCTTGATGGATCTTTCTTTCGGCACCAAATCCCACTGAGTTATCTGGTCCCCTTGGCTGACGAAGAACCACTAGGCGAGGGGCATCATCCAGGGTGATGTTCTTCAAGCGATTGACCAACCTATCAGGTCGTGGAGCTGCAACAGCCTTGGGGCCTTTGCAGACTCGCCAAACATTGCAAGCACTGCACTTGCCAGTGTGCTGATTAAAAATCACTGAGAATTCCACCTCCTCTCTTGCCTGTAGCTCAATGCCATCCTGAACTTCTTTCACATGGAAAAAGAGCTTCTTGCTATCTCCTACTTCATAGTTAATGAAGCCAAACTGATCTTTCACACACTCCACTGTGGCCCTACGCAGGGGTGTGATGTTGTAGGCCATAGTCTGTGCATTTTGGCCCAGGACACACAATTGGAACTTGATGCTCTCCCCTTTCTGTAGGCAATCCCCTTTGTTGGCCATCCCAACTATGCCAAATGGATAGACCTCACCTTTCATATCTCCTTCATCCATGATCGCAATCATTCCTTGGTACTCAGTCTGTGTTGGATCAACACTCCTCAAGGGGCGAAGAGTAGTTCCTATGTCTTGATGGTGGGATACTGGTGTAACTTTTTTTAAAGACTATTATTAATTTTTTTTTTGTTTTTTGGCCGTGCCACGCAGCTTGCAGGATCTTAGTTCCCTGACCAGGGATCGAACCGGCCCCCCACCTTCCCCCTTCCCCCCACCCCCCATCCTCCCCTTCCCCTAGTCCCCGCCCCAGACAGTGAAAGTGCTGAGTCCTAACCATTGGACCACCAGGGAATTCCTTATTATTAACTTTTTAATAAGTACCAAGGAGCCAGAGAACAGTGTGAGGGCAATGAAAGAGGTACCAAATGACCCTCAGGCCCTGGCACCCATTTAAGATAAGAAACGCAGAATGTGGGATCTTAGTTCCCTGACCAGGGATCGAACCCGTGCCCCCTGCATTGGAAGCACAGTCTTAACCACTGGACAGCCAAGGAAGTCCAGAAAGACACCGGTTTGAATCCTGAGTCTTCTATTCCTATCCTTTTGATTTTTGGACAAGATTCTTTGGCTGTCAATTTTTCATTTGATTTGATTCTCTCATCTGTAAAATAAGGACATAATACTGTCCTGGAAAGGTTGATGGGAGCGTTTAAAAGGATAATGCTATTGAAATCCTCTCATACAGCTATGGGTGTTTGGGATGTTTTGGAAAATTCTGGTTCCCAGAATTGGCCTGGCCTCAGGGTTATGGAACGCCATGATCCTGTCAACTTTTGGGTGGGGTGGAGGGAGGCCATTTGCCTTGCCTCCACCTTGTCTGCAGCCAGTTCTGGAATGGAGCAGAGTTGCACAGTTGCCTGGTAACACCTCTGGGAATCCAGGAAGTTCAAGTTTTGGAAGCTGTGGAGGAAAGGAAAGGTGGGGTCTTGCATGTTTGAATTTAAGCTGACGTGTACCAAGTGGGTGCTGTTCTTATGTGATGTAAGTGATTCTAAGTACTAGAGCTCAGGTAATCTTTGTTTTGTTTTAATGTAATAGATACACAGGTTCAAAATTCAAAATGTACAACAGGGTGAAGAGTGAAAGATCTCCCTGTATCCCTGTCCTTTCATTTCTCACAACCCAGTCCCCTCCCCAGGGATGGCTGAGTTATCACCTTCACAGGAGTCCTTTAATAGCTGTGTTACAAGTATACAGGCAAATAAGTGAACATGTATTTTTTTTCTACCCTCCCTTTTACACAAATGGTAACCTACTACCTGCTTGGTAGGACCTTGCTTATTTCATTTCACCATGGCTCTTGTTCCCTATTTGATTTAATGGTTGCAGCTCATTCTACTGTATAGGTTATACCCTTTGGTCACCCAAAGCCCAAAGAAGTTGTTAGGTTGTTTCCAATCTTTCACTTTTATGATGTTGCAGTGAATTGCCTTGCATAGGTGCCACCTCATTTATCTGTAGGATAAAAAATGGAAGGAGAATTTCTGGGTCAAGTGTATGTACTTTTGCACTTTTGATAGATACTCTGATGGTTAAACTGCCCTCCAAAGGGGCTGTATCCATTTCAGGTGCCTTCTCCCAGGTAGGCTGTTTTTAACTTTTGGATCTCAGGTTGGTGGGTAATAAAAGGGAATCTCAAGGTAATTGGAATTTGTATGGGTCTCATGAAGCTGCTTTTGCTACTCCTCACTGACCCCCTTGTCCTTTGTTTCTAGGAACTGAGCTGGTGCTGCATCCTGTCAGTGCAATCCCTTCCGGCTGCTACAAGCAAGGGATTTGGGGTTTGCCCCTCAGCTTCCATAAGTGTCCTTTGCTGATACACCCAGAAATCTGTAGCTAGGGCATCTGTCCTCTCTTCCTGCATACATCCTGTTCCTTTTCCACTGCTTTGGCCATCCAGCCACCTATTCTGTGCTTTGGGGTTTAGCTGACTCCCAGTTTCATCAAAAGAGAGTTTTTGTTTTTGTTTTCCATGCTGTTGTTTTGGACAGTTTCTTTGGTAAAAACAGGAGAAAGATGACTCTTTGTCCTTAATTGAAAATCCTAAAACAAAGAGGCATGTATTATTATCATCCATTTTACAGGTGTAAACACTGACACTTAGGCTGGTTAGAAAGTGCATCCCTGTGATAAAATGACCCCAGAACTGGGGTTCCAGTTTTAACTGTTATTCTCCTTATGACCTTAGGTAAATCACTTCTTTCAGGTCTCAGCTTGACTAGCTGTGAAACCAAAATGTCTTAGAAGAAGCCCAAAGTCCCTCAGAAGCTGTCAGAGAACGGAGGGATGGGAGGGAGTAAGAGATGTTGGTGGTGCTCGGTCTTCCTCCGGAAAGAGCCCAGCTTTTTATCAGTATTGACATCACTGACTTATGCCTTAGATTTATTTTAAGAGGGTAATTAATGGGAAAAAAACAAACAGAAAAAAAAAAGGAAAATCATTGCACTATCTCAGAGGTTGTAAACTCATGGCTCATAGGCTGAAAGTGGCCTGATGACATGCTTTACTTCGTCCACAAAGTGTGTTTTAAAATGTTTAATTAGTTGCTAACTTTCTTTTTTTTTTTGGCTGCGTTGCGTCTTCATTGCTGCGCGCGGGCTTTCTCTAGTTGCAGTGAGCGGGCTTCTCATTGCGGTGGCTTCTCTTGTTGCAGAGCATGGTCTCTAGGCACACGGGCTTCAGTAAGTTGTGGCACGCAGGCTCAGTAGTTGTGGCTTGCAGGTTCTAGAGTGCAGGCTCAGTAGTTGTGGCGCACGGGCTTAGTTGCTCCGCGGCACGTGGGATCTTCCCGGCCCAGGGCTCAAACCCATGTCCCCTGCATTGGCAGGCGGATTCCTAACCACTGCGCCACCAGGGAAGCCCTAGTTGCTAACTTTTAAAAATCCAGAGATTTCATATAAAAATGTGTATCTCTGGGACTTCCCTGGTGGTCCAGTGTGTAGGACTCCGCGCTCCCAATGCAGGGGCTCTGGGTTCAATCCTTGGTCAGGGAAGTAGATCCCACATGCATGTCACAACTAAGAGTTTGCATGCCGCAGCTAAGAAGTCCACCTGCCGCAACTAGCATGCCGCAACTAAGACCTGGTGCAGCCAAAAAAAAAAAAAAAGATTGAAAACAAAATGTATATCTCTGGCTGTTCTTTAGAAGAATCAAAGATATGGCAGCTTGGGGTTCACAAACCAAACACACTGGTGTAGCAAACCCCAGATCCAGAAACTGGGCATCACCAGAAAGGATTAAGGCCCTTAATCCCACCTCAGATGATGTCCCTCCCCAGGGCAAAGGTAACCACACACCAGACTTCTAACAGCATAGATCAGTTTTGTCTGTTTTTGTAATTTATATAAGTGCAATCACACAGCCTGTCCTATTTTGTGTCTTGTGTCTTTCACTCAACATTATGTTTGTAGGCTGCATTCACATGATGGCACATAGCTGTAGTTCATTTGTTTTCATCGTTTTATCATGTTCCGTTGTATAAATATCTCACAACCTATTTATTCGGCTGTTGGTAGACATCTGTATTGTTTCCAGATTTTGGCTAGTATGAATCTCACTGCTGTGGACATTCCTGTACACATTTATCACACATATTGGCGCACACAGGTACGCATTTCTGTTGAGCATGTAGGCGGGGGTAGAACTGCTGGGTAAGAGTAACTCAGCCCAGGCTCTGCTTTGATAGAGCCGGCACATGTTTTCCAGAGTGGTTATACCAACCTACCTTCCTCCAGCTGTTGTGAATTCCAGTTGCTTGCCTTACTCATAGTTGTTACCTGACAGGCATTGGGTTTTGGGACCCCCAGACAACATGCCTTCTACAGGTTCTTCAAACTCTTAACCTTCTAATCGTACCTGAAATGAGAGAAGAATGAACGGCTGTCCCAAGTCCTCTCAAGGGTACCCGCTTTTCCTCTTGCTTTCTAATACTTGACTGGGATTCCTTTATTTTATTTTAAAATATTTATTTATTTATTTGGCTGTGCTGGGTCTTAGTTTCAGGATCTTCGTTGCAGCACGCGGCATCGTTAGTTGCGGCATGCGGGATCTTTTAGTTGCGGCATGTGGGATCTAGTTCCCTGACCAGGGATCGAATCCAGGCCCCCTGCATTGGGAGCGCGGAATCTTAGCCCCTGGACCACCAGGGAAGTCCCAGATTCCTTTATTTTAACATTCATTTATCCCTCCAAACTGAGACGTGGAGGTTGGGAAGGAGTTAGCCAGGCAAGGCGGTGGGAGTGGGGAGACTGAAGAATGTTCCAGGCTGAGGTGAGACAAGAGCACGTTTAAATCTTCTAAGAGGCCAGAGGAAAAAAAGAAGAGTACAGTTCTCAATGTGGGCAGTGCTGCCTACAGAGAATATTTGAGACAGGACTGGGGGATGGGCCACTGGTGCTTCAAGTCAAGACCAGGAGGGTCCCGGAAAGCACAGAACTGCTCCCTGCCCAAGGAAAACACCTCCCTCCCGCACCCCCCCCCCCCCCCCCCCCCCCCCACTGCTGAGAAAGCCCTTAGAGAGAAAAGCAAAGAGAAAGTAAAAGAAGTTGATCTTGATTGGAGGGTGGGTAGGAGGTTGAGGCTGGGGGAGGGGGAATGGGGTGTGTCCCACTGTCACGTAAATATCCCCTCCAGGCGGCTCCAGAGCATATTTAAACCTCTGTCACCTGGGGCAGCCTTAGTTCTCTGAGCTCCTGGTACGAGCTTCTTCCCTTGGGTGGATTCTTGGCTTTTCTCCCAGCATGGCCCCCAAACACCAGTCTTCACTTCCACCCCAAGTAAAGAAACCGAAGAAACCAAGACGGACTCCTGCCTCCAGGCCAGAGGAAACGTCTGCTACTCCGAACTTGCCGAAGGAAGGTACGTCCGGACACTACGTTTTATTGGAGATTTAAAGGATTTGCAAGGATTGACTTCTAGGTGATTTTTTCTTTTTTTTTTTTTTTTTTTTGCCCCACACTTTTTGAGATGACTGCAAATTCCCCTGAAGGATTTTAAGCATGGGGTGCATGGATTAGGTGTATGTGAAGGAAGAACCAGAAGGGGTGAAAGTGGGAGGCCTGGAGCACGCGTGAGCTCGGTCCTGGCCCCAACCCCACACCTATGCTCCCAGCCCCCAGACTCATTCCTTTTGTCTTGGTCAAGTGACACCAGTAGCCAGCTTGAGGCTGGGGGAAACATAGGTGACCCCTCTCCTCTCCTCCACTCCTCCACGTGCCATCAGGTCCCTGAGTCCTGGTAGTTCCTCAACACCTCATATCCGTCCACCTCTTTCCTGCTGTTGCCGCCCGCCCATAACTCTGGCCCGGATTACTGCCCCCTCCTCCTCCTCTTGCTTCCGGCTTCCTCCTCCCTTCCAGCCAGAGCAAAGCCAATCATGTGACTCCCTGGCTTAAAACCCTTCCTAGCCTTCCCATTGCCCTCGAGGTACAGACTAAGAGACTTCCGGGGCACTGCCCACCTGGTCCTTGCCGACCTCTCCAGGTTCAGGCTCCCTCCGGCACCTTTAACCTCTCTTCACCTCCTGGGGCTCCATTCTTTCACCTCGGGGCCTGGAAGCCTGTCTGTCCTCTGCCTGGATCGCTCTCCTCTCCCTACCTGTGCATGCCTACTCGTTCTGCAGTTTCCTGCTGAAAAGTCACTCCTTGCAGGTATTCTCCTTTGAGCGACAGCTGCTGTGTGTTAGGAGCCCCCTTCTGCCCTTGCAGCACCCAGAGCCACCCCAGCCTGGCCTGTACATTCTAATTGTTGGTTTCATGTCTGCCCCACCCCCCATTAACACTTAACTTGGAGGTGAGGGCTGTGCTTTGCACACACACAGCTTGGAGTTAAGCACAAAGTGCATTGTTCTGGTGATTAGGCCTCCCGGATAGATTGCGGGTGTGGTGGGGCCTTCGCGGCAGGGGGGCAGCTGGAGGGGGTGAGGGTGAGTTTGGATAGGTCCTGGAAGGCAGGACAGCATTGCCCCAGGAAGTGACAGCGGGCTGGCTCAGCACAGAGGGGAGGGGCTTGGAGTCCACGAATCTTCCTAATTTGCTCACTTGGCTGAGGTCCACATTTGCTCATGGAAGGAGCACTGGATGAGGAGCCCTCATTGCAGAGCTCCTGTGGATCTGATGGGTGATGTGGAAAGTTTACATTTAATGGGTCTCAGTCCATCCCCTTCCAAATGAGATGCAAAGACCTCCTGCCCAGCTGATATCCCGATGTGGTAAAGCTGGACAGGGCTCGAAACCTGGCTGCATCCAGCTGTGTGACCTTGTTGGGCAAGTGACATAACCTGTGCTTCTTTCCTCTTCTGTAAAATGGGCTCAATAGTATCTGTTAGGCTTGCTGTGAGGCTTAAGTGGAAGTGAAACACAAGACAGCAATTGGCTCATAATCAGTGCTCTTGAGACGGACAGTAAACTCTTTCCCACTTGTGAGCAGCAAAATGTGGATGAGTCCTTCTGGTCGCCTCCTGTTTAGCTTCTTGGGAGAATTAACAGGACCAGAAGGGACGGCAAGGTGCAACCACAGTCCCTCCAAGGTGGTTCATCCTGGGACACTGCTGCATTTTAGGGAATGCCAGCATCTCTGTTCCAATCTTTAAGCTGTGGGATTCTCCTCCTTCAAAGGAAGCTGGGAAGGAGAAGAGAGAGGAATTCTGAGAGTGAGGTGAGAGGCCAAGGAGAGAATGCAGAGCTCCTAATGTTGGAGGGGAGAGAGACCACAGAGAATAATTCAGTGGGGGAATTCTCTCTTAGTGTGTCCATGCCACTCCCTTGTTTGCTGAAACTTGGCTTTTTGCTTTCTCTTTCTCTTCCACTTCCTAGTGTGTGCTCCTTGAATTCATCTTGAGAAGTGCTGTGGGAAAGGTCTGGAAGAACAGGATGGTCCTAAGGGCAGGGGTGGGAGCCTTGAAGCCCATTGCCTAATCAGAAGGCATTAGAAGGCTCCCTGGAGCCCCTGCAGATACATGGGAAACACTGGTAGATCAGGCACTTAGGAGATGCTCTGGGTCACTGGTACCAACCGGTGAGCAGGCTTTGTTTTGTGTATGAAAGCAGCCTTCAGCACAGTGTTTTTCAGACCGTTTCATCCCATTTGTGGGTCATGAAATCATTTTAGTGGAGAGTGACCTGCATTTAAAGAAAATAGAAGATTAATAGTCATCACACTCAGTGAGGGTAAGCATTGTTTTGTGTGTAGGTGTGTACTGGGTCCTAATATCAAATGTACCTCTTACTGTAATTCATGTCAAAAAAATGGAAAAACTCTGTCCTTAGGGCAGGAGCTTTGTTATCCATTAGCCTTGGCCCTGCCACCTGTATCAAAAAAAGTTGAGTTTATCTGTGAAATGAGGATATTAATACCTGTCTCGTATTTTGTGAGGACTGAAAGAGAAGGAAATGCGTGTATTTATCACAGCCTGTGGCCCATGCTACATGCTTCAGCAGTGCACTGGAGCCTGCTATTTTTGTTTGTTTGTTTGTTTGAATTTTTTAAAAATTTTATTTATTTTTGGCTGCACTGGATCTTCGTCGCTGCGCACAGGCTTTTCTCTAGTTGCGGCGAGTGGGAGCTACTCTTTGTTGCAGTGCACGGGCTTCTCATTGCGGTGGCTTCTCTTGTTGCGGAGCACGGGTTCTAGGCACACGGGCTTCAGTAGTTGTGGCACACAGGCTCAGTAGTTGTGGCACACAGGCCTAGTTGCTCCATAGCATGTGGGATCTTCCCGGACCAGGGCTGGAACCCGTGTCCCCTGCATTGGCAGGCGGATCCTTAACCACTGTGCCACCAGGGAAGTTGGAGCCTGGTATTTCTTTCCATCTCTGTTCAGTGACATCAAAGTGGTAGCAGGAAATTTGCCATGGTGGGAGTATTTATACACCACTGAAATCAGCAAATGCTACAAATCAAGGTTTTTGGTGTGTTTTTTTCTCTTCTGGGAGCTGGTTGTCAAACATTTCCCAGCTTCTCATTGGTGCTAATAATTCTTCCCTTAAAAATCCTGTCCAATTGGGATGGGTATGGATTGAGCTGGACTCAATTGAGAATAATAAGGTTTGGAGGAGAAAGATTAATTTCTGGGTTTTGGGGAAAGCCCCAAGAAGACATTTGTATTCTCTTCCCATGGACTGTCAGCCACTTAACATTTATCGATCACCCACCAATGGATTATCTTGAACATGAAAGACACTGCTTGAACTTTAAGAGCTGATAGTAAAATGTGAGTCCTGGAAGGCAAATAATCCAACCCCTGGTTTTGGTTATAAACACCCAAGGAGAGATTTCAGACTTTTTGTGTCCATGTCTTGGGGCCCTGCAGGAAGGAGTAGAGCAGTGAGTGGTACATTTGCATTACCTGGAAAGCACAGTTTAAACAGAAATGCCTTGGCCTTCCTGTTTCAAGACTTGGCCTCTAAAGCAGGCCTTGTTGGTCCTCTCTGACAGAGCGAAATGAAATTAACACAGCCGACTCCATCTTCGCAGTCGTGCGATGCAGGCGCAGTTGCTGGGACTGGCGCTTAGCACTCTGTACGGATTCTTGCAAGCTCCTTGAATTAGGCACTGAATTGGGTCAAAAGCACCCGCGGATGAATGTGGCACCTCCTCGCCTTCAGAGGACTTCCACTTTAGCGTGGCCCTGCTTAAACATCACCACTGACACAACGTTCCGTTTGTCAGCCTTTCTTGAATTTTGTAATTTCATAACAAATAGGCCAATAGAGGGAAAATGACTTGCCCAAGTGCACACAGCCTGCTGGGCAGAGCTTGGACTAAGAGCCAGGAAAAGGCCCTCCCTGTGAGTGGACTGGGCAGCTTCGGGCTTTGCAAACAAGCCTGACTCCGAAGGCAGCTTCCCTCTCTGGGAAATAGGATGGAGGTGCCGCCTTCCTTCCCTCACGAGGAGGGGCGCCCCAGTAGTGTCCCAGAGTGCAGAACCCAGGGTGGATATATTTCTGGGCTCCAGTGTCCTGAAGCCAGGCTACTACGAGGCCTGCGCCGTCGGGGGGCTGCAGACACCCCGCTCCCCCGCGCCACCCGGCCGACAGGGGAAACCGCTCCGCCACCACGTGACGCACCCGCCTGGGAGCCTGCGCGCAGCCTGGCGAGGCCCCGCCCCTCGGGCCGCCGCGCGCCCGTAGCGCGCAAAAGTCCCGGGTCGGGCTGGAGAAGGGGAAAGCGGGGGAGGGGAGCGCGGCGCGGGGGGCAGTCCCCGTACGTCGCGGCGTTCCTTCCTCCCGCCTCTTCGCCAGGTCCTGTGTCTCCTCGCCGCGGCTCCGCCCCCTGGTCCTGGCGCCCCAGCCAATGGTGAGGCGGCGCGAGCCTCTCTGGCCGGAGGCGGGGCGTGCGCGCGGGGCCTGGCGCGCCTGCGCCCTGCCGCCCGCCCCTCGCCGTGAGGAGGAGGTGGAGGAGGAGGCGGCTCGGGGAGATCGAGCAGCGAGCTGGAGCGCGGAGCGTGAGTGAGGGAGCAGAGCTGCCTGCCCGCCCGCCGCCGCCTCCCCTCCGTAAGCAGGAGCCCGGGCCGGGGCCCGGCACGCAGCCCCAGCCCCTCCGTCGTCGTCAGGCCGCGAGGGCAGCGCGCGCGAGCCAGGGGGAGGGAAAGCGAGCGAGCGAGCGCCGGGAGGAGGCGGCCGGACCGAGCGAGCGCCCGCGCGTGTGGCGTGAGGGGAAGCCGCTGCCCGCCCCCTTCGCCTTCCCTTCTCTCCCCCTCCCCGCTCCCCCCCCGACCGCGGAGCAGCACCATGTCGGCGCCGGCGGCCAAAGTCAGTAAAAAGGAGCTCAACTCCAACCACGACGGGGCCGACGAGACCTCAGGTGAGGAGCAGGCGAGGCGGGGGCCGGCCCGCGCCGCCATCTTCGCCTCCCGCCCGGCCGCAGGCCGCCGGCGGGGCCCGGGGCGCGCGGGGCGCCGGGCGGACGGGCCGGCGCGCGCCTCGGCGCCCTTTTTTGTGCGCGCGGGGCCGGGGCCGGGTGGCGCCGCGGCGGCGGACGGCGCTGCGAGGCGGGGGCGCTGCGGCCTGCTCGGCGCGGGCGGAGGAGACCCCCCCTTCCTCTCCCCCCTCCCTCGCTCTCCTCCCCCTCCCTCCCTCCCGAGAAGCCTCTCTTTATTGTGCTCCGCCATGATGCCTCGCTCCCATCAGCCGCCGTCGCCGCCACATGGTGCGGCCGGACGCGGCCCCGCGCCCGGGCCTCCGCGCGGCTCCCCCTTCGCGCCCGGCCCGCGGGCGGCGCCCCCGCACTCCCACCCGGAGGCCGGCCCCGGCGCGGCCCTCTGCCTCGAGCTGGGGCGGGGTGGGGGCGCGGGGAAGCACGCGGCCGCGCCGCGGCCCGGGCTGCTCGGAGGATGCTCTGGCTGGCCCCGGGCAGCCCCCACGTGGGGTGGCCACCTCGTCGCGGCAGGGCGCTGAGAAACCTGGCGCGGCGATCGGGGTGTCGGAGGGTCTTTACAATGGCTCGGAGCAAACCTACTGGTCTTTTCCGTAAAGGCTTTCTCGGCAGGGGGGCTGCACCACCCGGGCTGGTTGCCGGAAATGAACCGCGCGATCCGGCCCCTTCACGCCCCTTAGCTTTGTAGGTTTTGCGGTCTTTACCGGACAAAAGGGTACCTTTCCCGTAGCACACCCCCTTTTCCTGCTTTCCGTTCTTTGGCCCATCGTTTCTGACTGCATGCTTGCTCCCTGTAAGTGTGCTCCAAAGTCGTGTGGGGCCGCCTCTGAGATCAACCCGCCTGAAATTGGGTTGGAGGGGCGAGAAAGGTCGGATTCGAATCCGGGGGTTCATGTTCTTAGAAGGTAAAGTCGAGTGTTTACGGTGGTGAGGTAGTTCCCAGGGCCTTCCCTGTCTTTGTAGGCGTGTCTGATGTCTTAAGAGTAATCGATACTGAGCAATATTTTCAATTTCGTGTAAAAGGTGATTCCACTATGGAGATAGGTGGTGTCCTAATTTTTGTTATTGTCATGGGTTAGTTTCCGTATTTTAGTTAATAGCTGGTGCTACTCTATTGCAGGCATATAATGTGATTTTTTTTTTTTTAAAGAGAACTTAAGGATTTTTGAATAGCGTTTATTACTTATCTCATTATAGAAACTTTAATTGGTCTTGTAACGGAACTCGTAAAAGCGTTACAGTCAAACATTTTGACGAGTCTAACAGCATGGTTTGTGAATAGTCTTTTAATTGAAAAGTAATATGTCAACTATACACATGAACACGTGGAAAGCATGCCTTGTAGTAGGAGGCAAGTTTTTTTTTAAACAGCTTTATTGATATAGCTCACATCACAGACTGTTAACATCAGGAAGGAAAACCAGTTAAATTTATTTTCAAATTAGTATTGAGTCTCATGCACCTTTTTTTTGCAGAAAAAGAACAGCAAGAAGCAATTGAGCATATTGATGAAGTACAAAATGAAATAGACAGGTAAAGTTTTTCTCAATTTGCTTTGAGGTTTTCTGACATGCATCTTATGGTTTGGTAATCATTGAAACTATGGCCAAATACATCTGTATCTACTGGCCAAGTGGAGATGATTATAACTTAGTTGGAAATAGCTATATGAGGATTCAGTGTTACTTTTCTGTGAAACATTTTACTGTCACCAAAAAGTTTCTGATTAAAGTACATTGGCCTTGTAAAGACAGGGTTTGCTTTCATAGGCTACAAGTTGTCTGAGTTGCATTGTGTGGACTTGTGATAGTTTAGTATTATGGCATCAGTGTTGCTCTGACTTGCCTTATAACTCTGTTACTTGATTCGCAGCTTTTTTTTTTTCTTCTTCTTGATCTGCCTGAGGGAAACAATTGAAGTTGGCCTGGTAACTGGAGTAGATAGATATACAATGTTACCAAAATGCTGTTTGGGCACTTGAAGAACTGTCAATTATCTAGTGCCTATTGGTAAAGCTGATCAAATTGCCATCTCAATTTTGACTTGGGTCTCTGGCTACAAAAATCTAGGTGATTTGGTGATTATAAATACGTACTTTGCATTGTTCTAAAGCTAACGAGTAAATATTCTGTAATCTCGGCAATTTTTGTATTTGTTAAGTATCGTCCTTGTCAACGTGTCTTTTCATTTGCTTCAGACTTAACGAACAAGCCAGTGAGGAGATTTTGAAAGTAGAACAGAAATATAACAAACTCCGCCAACCATTTTTTCAGAAGAGGTCGGAATTGATCGCCAAAATCCCAAATTTTTGGGTAACAACATTTGTTAACCATCCACAAGGTATGTTGCGGCAAAGCATTATTAAAGGGTGTGGGATGTCCACTTGTTAAAGAGGGGAGGGACCTTGGTTGAGGACTTGGTCCACCATGTTGATTACATGCAGAGGTTGAAACAGGGAGAGGCTTGCAATTCATGCTTTCTCTTTAGAAGAGATCCTATTCTAGCTTGGGATTCTGTTTAATTACTTGATAAAAGAAAGTGACAGCTCTGACACTGAGCCATTTGGTTTTCAGTTTATAATGGATTTATGAAACCAAATTTGGGAAATTTTAAAAGGGATTGCTTGAGTTGTTTGTTAATGTTTGTTTAATAATCGTTTGGCCTATTTGCTGATCTAGTGTCTGCATTGCTTGGGGAGGAGGATGAAGAGGCGCTGCATTACTTGACAAGAGTCGAAGTGACAGAATTTGAAGATATTAAATCAGGTTACAGAATAGATTTTGTAAGTATCAGTAACTTGTTTGTCACTATGGAAATTAACTTGAGTATTGGTTAGAAGGGCTGTTTTGTATTGATTTCTAATTCTCTGTTTATTGTAGTATTTTGATGAAAACCCCTACTTTGAAAATAAAGTTCTCTCCAAAGAATTTCATCTGAATGAGAGTGGTGATCCATCTTCAAAGTCCACTGAAATCAAATGGAAATCCGGAAAGGTATTTGAGGGATTGTTGGGCATTGATATTTTCTATAGTTTGATCTAGTTGAACTATTTAATTAAATGTTTGGTGTTTTTGTGACGTGTTAAATGCAGTTCCTTAAAATATAAAAATGTCTATTTTGTTAAAGCCAAATACGATAGCTTGTGGTCTTATAAATTGTAGAGCAAGTTTTTGTTGAGATGGACTAAATCATTTTGGTTTCTACATGGGTGACTTACGGTTTCCCAAAACCTATTTCTGTCTGCGTTGGGTCTTCGTTGCTGCGCGCGGGCTTTCTCTGGTTGCGACTAGTGGGGGCTACTCTTCGTTGCGGTGCGCGGGCTTCTCATTGTGGTGGCTTCTCTTGTTGCAGAGCGCGGGCTCAGTAGTTGTGGCGCATGGGCTTAGTTGCTCCGCAGCCTGTGGGATCTTCCCGGCCCAGGGCCCGAACCCGTGTCCCCTGCATTGGCAGGTGGATTCTTAACCACTGCGCCACCAGGGAAGCCCTCTTTTTGTTTAAGTAGTAAATATATTTTAAATTATATTGTGTTAAGATAGTGGTTGTTTAAGTGGAACTAATTTTACTTAAAATAAAAAAAGAAAGCCAAGTCTAGATGGTAACTTTCAAGAAAAGCTTGACATACAAATTTGATGGCGTTCTTTGTAGACCTAAAATTCTTGGGCTTCTCTTTCTCTTTATTAGCTGTACTTTTTGTAACTTTCTTTAGATAAGAATAATAGTGTAGATAATGGAACGTCCATTTTTTTGCTCTGCTTTTGGGTTAAAACCTTATTTAAATTATAGGGATTTAAGGTGTAGTGAGCCTATGTCAAAAGTTCTTCCATCTTCATTTAGGATTTGACAAAACGTTCAAGTCAAACGCAGAATAAAGCCAGCAGGAAGAGACAGCATGAGGAACCAGAAAGCTTCTTCACCTGGTTTACTGATCATTCTGATGCAGGTGCAGATGAGTTAGGAGAGGTCATCAAAGATGATATTTGGCCAAATCCATTACAGTACTACTTGGTGAGTTGAGAGTGTTCTTTTATTCAAGGTTGCACTTGTTTCATTTGTTTGAAAATGAGTTCTTAAGGTAACTCTTGGTTTTTGTGTGTGTTTTTTTCCCTAGGTTCCGGACATGGATGATGAGGAAGGGGAAGGAGAAGAAGATGATGATGATGATGAAGAGGAAGAAGGATTGGAAGATATTGATGAAGAAGGGGATGAGGATGAAGGTGAAGAAGATGAAGATGATGATGAGGGGGAGGAAGGAGAGGTAAAAAGATTTGGTTAAATCCAAAAAGAAAATCTTCAAAGAATTCACCATGTTACTTTGGAGATTATTTATATTGTATAGTGGAACTGACTCAACAAATTGTGGGAAGACTTGTAGAAAAGATAGGCTGTTTCGTCCAAGGTTGAAGAAAATTTTGATAAGCTCATTGTATTAATGATGCAATTAGTTCTGCTTTTGTGGTTAGCTCTTATAACTGTTCAATTATGTCATTCCCTAGCCAGTACTTAATGAAAGTGCTGTGAACAGTGCAGCTGCTCAAATTCTGAGAAATCTCCCAAATAACAAAAATACGCATGTTTTGGACAAACTATAAAATTCTTAACGATCATATTGGGATAGAGTGGGTTTTGGTTTGTATTACTTGGTCTGAAAGATGTCTGATTTGGTTACTTCTGAAAAGTTAATTTGTCTGAAACATCACTGGGTCTTACAGTCAAGAATCAGATTGGGATACAGATTGGGGAACTCCCTGGTGGTCCAGTGGTTAGGACTCGGGCGCTTTCCCTGCTGGGTCCCAGGTCCTGTCCTTGGTCGGGGAACTAAAATCCCGTAAGCTGCGTGGCCCGGGGTAAAAAAAAAAAAAAAAAAGGAATTGATGAAGACTGATGTATAGTTCGACCTTCGTATCTGTGGGTTCCCATTTTTCAGATTCAACCAACAGCAGATTTTTTTCTTTTAATTCCAGAAAGTTCCAAAAAGCAGAATTTGAATTTTCCAAGTGCTGGCAACTATTTACGTTGTATTCACAACTATTTACATTGTGTTGGTTATTATAAGTAATCTGAGATAATTTTAAAAGTATATGGAAGGAAGTGGGTAGGTTGCATGCAAGTACTGTGCTATTTTATTTAAGGGACTTGAGCATCCTGAGGATTTTTTTTAATTTTTAAAAATTTATATATCTTTATCTGTTTATTGGCCATGCTGAGCGGCATGCGGGATCTTAGTTCCCCCACCGGGGATCAAACCTGTACTCCCTACAGTGGGCATGGAGTCTTAACCACTGGACTGCCAAGGAAGTTCCTCCCCCCCAGCCCCCCGAGGATTTTTGTATGTGGAGGGGGTTCTGAACCATCCCTCGCACATACCAAGGGACCACGGTGGAGATTCATAAAATTAATTTCCCTTGGCATGTCATGTTCTGTGGAGTCCGTCATGGTCCGTATGAGTATTGGGGATGACCTTAGAATTATGAATACTGGGGACTGACCTTAGAATTAACCCTAAAGATTAACTGCCTGCTTTTTTTTTCTTACAGGAAGATGAAGGAGAAGATGACTAATGGAACACTGATGGATTCCAACCTTCCTTTTTTAATTTTCTCCAGTCCCTGGGAGCAAGTTGCAGTCTTTCTTTTTTTTTTTTTCTCCTTCTCCTCTTGTGCTCAGTTGCCCTGTTTTTGAGGTCTCTTTTCTCCTTTATACCATGGCTCACAACTTACTTTGGAGGGAAATACCTTGAGCAGAATTCAGTGGGAAAAGAATCTCTACCCCTTTCTGTTCCAGATTCATTTTTATCCCTTCCTGTCTCAACAAAAACTTTATGGAATCAACACCACCATGCTCTGTGGGAAAAAAGAAAAACCTTCTGCTCCCTTAGCTCTGCTGGAAGCTGGAGGGTGCTAGGCCCCTGTGTAGTAGTGCATAGAATTCTAGCTTTTTTCCTCCTTTCTCTGTATATTGGGCTCAGAGATTACACTGTGTCTCTATGTGAATATGGACAGTTAGCATTTACCAACATCTATCTGTCTACTTTCTCTTGTTTAAAAAAAGAAAAAAAAAACTTAAAAAAACGGGGTTATAGAAGGTCAGCAAAGGGTGGGTTTGAGATGTTTGGGTGGGTTAAGTGGGCATTTTGACAACATGGCTTCTCCTTTGGCATGTTTAATTGTGATGTTTAACGGACATCCTTGCAGTTTAAGATGACACTTTTAAAATAAAATTCTCTCCTAATGATGACTTGAGCCCTGCCACTCGATGGGAGAATCAGCAGAACCTGTAGGATCTTATTTGCAATTGACATTCTCTATTGTAATTTTGTTCCTGTTTATTTTTAAATTTTTCTTTTTGTTTCACTGGAAAGGAAAGATGATGCTCAGTTTTAAACGTTAAAAGTGTACAAGTTGCTTTGTTACAATAAAACTAAATGTGTACACAAAGGATTTCATGCTTTTCTCTCAGAACAGATATACTTAATATGACTTCCCAAGTTTGACTTGTATAATGTTACTGTCAAACTTTGTCACCTTAACTTCGTATTTTTTGATACGCACTTTGCAGGATGACCTCAGGGCTATGTTGATTGAGTAAAGGGATTTGAATCAATGTATTAATGTCTCCATAGCTGGGAACCCATCATGGGTACAGTTTGACATCAGTTTCTGAAATTTTTCACATCATTTGGGATATCAGATTGCTGAAAACTCAGTTCTGAATATGTTGTACCCTTGATTTGTATCTCAAATTGCCATTTCAAAATATGGGCTTTTATTTACCTGGATATAATAGTGCCTGCCACCACCATCAGACAGACCTGGTGCTCTACTGCCGAGTTAATACACAGGGCGATTGTTGGCATGTCTTCACTGGCACTGTAAAATGTGGTCGAGAAGACAGGCTTTCAGAGTAAGAAGTCCGTATTGGTGGTAAGAAACTCAGGAGTACTTTTGTCTCAAAGTACCAGCTCTTTTAGCATATAGCTCTCAAATGAGACCTGTCTCTGTGAATCTGGGGGAGATGATGGACTCTGCTCTGTCTGCTAAATGCCATTGTGCATAAATCACATTTTGAGAAGCTACCTAATGCATAAGCTTTTTAATGCTGTAAAATATAGTAGCTAAAATTAAATGCCACTTAGCTTTTTCAGAGATGAATTAATGGACCGCCTGGTCAAATTCAAAGCTTTTTGATGTATAAAAACTTTATAAATGGAACTATTCCATCAATAGGCAAAGTGTAACGAAAACCTGTCTAGATGGATAGTATGTAATTTCTGCACAGGTCTCTGTAGCAAATACATCACTGTATACTGGTCAGGAATCTTGCTCCAATAAAGGAACATAAAGATTTTTTTGGCTGGGGTCATTCTCCTTGTTTTACAGAGAAATGTTACTACTTGCTTTTGGATTTAGATGATAAGCTAGTTTTTTTTTGCTTTGTTTTTGTTTTTTGGTCTTGTTATTTCCGTTCGTAGTGACTGGGAAATGGGGAGAGCTGCGCTTCAGATCATAGGTACATCTACGTGGAAAGGTATGTTTGGAAGTCATGGACAAGTTACTGTTAACTTGGAATGTAGTAGATTCGTGAGGGGATTCTGTATTTTGATTTTGAAGTCTCAGCATTTAAGGGACTTTTCACTACAGAAAAAAAAGTCACTTGAAGTAATACTCATGAAGTAAACCTGTGATTTTTGTTGCACACAGTGACAGCTTACCAAAACTGGTTTTTAATGTGCTGCTGAGGTCATGGCACTGTTAGGTTATTTAATCAAACTACAATGTTTATTTTGGGGAATGTGGTCAAAAAATAGGAGCCCCTAAAGGTAATTTCTTCCCAATTATTGAGACAACCCTTTAGCTTCTGCTGTGCCCATAAGTCTGAAGGAGTGCTAGGCTGTGAGAAGGCACAAGGGGCAAACTTAGTGTACTGGAAGATGGCTACAAAGTAGTGTGCTTTGTTTCCAGCTGCAAGAGTTCTTGGGCTGGCCCTTAGGCAAGTATGTTTTGGGAAGTGCCAGGTGAATGGCTCAAAGCGCCTTTGGTACAAGGACATCTAAAAAGAAAAGAGCAAATAGTGGCTGTTTAGGTCGTTTCTCTTGGGACATCCTCTTCCAAAGGTATGCCATACTCTGCTTACAAGGGGAACTTAACTGCATGAATTGGGGCAGAGAGGACAGTAGCTTGTAATGTGGCTTTACATTTAATTTCAAAACTTTTACGGAATGCTCTGCAATCGAGGTGGTCTCTCCAGAGATGTACTGATATTTTAAGACTTTAGTCTGTGCTCTCTGACCTCCATGACAGGCCCTTATATTTCAACCAATGCTGGCTCTAAAATGTAGAGTTTAAATGACAGTGGAGTACCTGAATGTCTTGTTGGGCTGACAGATTTGCTTGACATCTGGCCTGCTTCACCTGTGTTAGCTGTTTGGGTGCTGAAAAGTAGGAGCCTTTTACTTGATGGATTCTTGGGAGTTTGGGGGCTTCAGAGGACTGTATAATTGTGTTTGTGTATTAATTTGGTAATCTTTATCATTACTGCTTTATAACACAACTGGTTTCATGGTTTCACTTGGTCCCATAAACACAAATTTGTTTTTTCTGCCTTTTTTGTTACATTTTGCTATAAACCCTTTCTGGCTATTGTAAGAATGGGATTCTGTTGCAAAAAATGAAGACTTTCAGGATTTCATTTAATGAAGACTTACAAGTTTTATTTTTAATGGGTCTGAGGGGAAAGGGACTGCAGTTGTGGGATGAGAACAAGAACAGGGAGGACTTTTAAAGTGGAGGGTGTGTTCCAACTTGATTAGTTAGTGACATCGCCTACTCAGATACTACCCAAGGGAGGCAAATCTAAATGTAGATGGATTGATGTCTGCAGTACCAAGAAGGGGGAAAAAAGTACAGAAAGGGGTAAATGTTTCTTTATGTAGCTTGTTGGGACAGTTCCTTTCAGGTTGATGTTACACAACTTTAATAGCTCGTTAGCCAGAGTTCGTTTGGGCTGTTCACTACCCACTGGGTGTTAAATGTGAACTTCAATTTTCCTAAGAATTACAATTTTATGAAGTACCATCACCATCAGACATGTAAGATGCAGCTATCTTGTCAGACTCATCCATCAGCCCAGGGCTATAGGTTTGTCCAGCCTGGGGTTCATTAGGAAAGGTGGATGTATTCTATTTCTGAACCCCTTTCCCTCAGTGGCCACTGAGACAGTGAAACACTTCACAGCAAACTTAAAATTTTATCATTGTTCTTCCACATAATTCAGCTTTCTGGCTGGAGGAGTGGATAAATGAGCCTCAAGATGGGAACTAGATACCCTCCTGAAAGGCAGAGCTTTGCTCGTTTGATGTTTTTTTTCTGAAACCCATGACCTACAGTCAGAAGCTGGTAGTCTTTTTACCTCTCAATTATTTGTTAACATTAACATTCAGCTAAGGGCACCTCGATAACCCCCACTTAAAGGAGCCTACCATGTGCCTGGCTAGCTTGCTTACTAGCTGTTAAATGTCTAACCTTCAATAATTCTGATTTGTATGTATGTAAAAGTGTCGCACTTGGCTCTGATTATGAAGTCGGCATGTCCCCCAGTGAACCAAGTCTCCTTTGCATATGTTCACGTCACTTGGTTGATTTCCCGTTGCAGGACAATCCCAGGATTGCCCATGTTTTGCCGATTTCACTTTCCAGTCCACTGTGAAGGAGGTGATAGAGCAAAGTGGAACTGACATGGTTTCCTCCTATAAAAGCACTGGAGGGCACCTCTTCCAAGTCAGCAAATAAGCCACCTTCAGTATTTGAGCCTTACTCACTTCCGGCCCCTTGGACGAGGCTCTTTCCAGTAAAGTCCTGGCACAAAGTGCTGGTGAGCACAGGATAACAGGAATTGCCTAAACAACCCTAGACTAGGCAGTAAAGAACCAGGGTCCCCTACGTACCTAAGCCATTGCAAGAACCGCCTAGCACAGGCTAGTTTCCTGAAATGGTGGCTTTTTCTCAAGGTTTAAATGTGTATTCTGTTTAGATGAGCCCTTTAGGGCAAAGGCTGAGCAGCTCTGGCTGAACCAGAAAGCTCCAGTCTAGTCAAGTGATGGGGCAGGGGTCCTGAGGGATTTTGGATTCGTTTGTAATTTGGTGTAATTTGGGTAAGGCTTTATTGTTTTCCCACGCATACATTCTTACAGTGATTACAGACAGGGCCAAGGCTCCTTGGCGGGCGACAGGTATGGGATTAGCCCATTTTACACCAATGACATGGGAGAGGAAGAGAGACTCCGGGCGGGAGCCAGGTCGCGGCGGGGTTCCGAGGAAGAGGCTGACCCGGCCCAGAGAGGACAGGCCACACAGGCATTGCCCCGCGGCCGGCAGGCGGCGCTGTCCCCACCCGGGCCCGCCCCTCTGGGCGCGCGACCCGACAACGAGAACTCCGGCCCGGGAAATGTCCTTTTCTGCCCTTGTATCGCGGGGCGGGGGTCAGTGTCTCAAGGAGCAGGAACCGCGGCCTCAGATGAGGGGCACTGGGCTCCAAATCCCTCGGAACATCGGATCCGGGGGAGGCCCCGGGGTCTCTGGGTCAGGAGCCAGGCTCGATCCCGCGCGGCCGAGAGGCGGCGCTGATCCCAGGTCCCGCGAGGGCCAGCGGACATCGGGAGGGGGCGCCCGATCCCGCGACTCCGGCGCCGCTTCCCGGGAAGTTTCAAGTTTGAAAGCCCTGGCGGAGGGGCCGGGGCTTCCGGAACCGGAGTGGTCGAGAGGAGGGGCCGAGCTGCCCGAGCGGCGCCATGGAAGAGGGGGCGCCGCAGCAGGTGAACGGCGCCCGGAGGGGACGGGCCGCGGGCGCGGGCCGGGGGGTGGGGGGAGCCTCATTCACCGCCCCGGGCTCCGGCCGCATCCCCAGCCCCTCCCCGTGTCCCTTCCCAGCCCTTGCCCTGCGCCCCCCTACACCTTCGCAGGGCAGACCTGAGCACTGGGGGTAAGTCGTTCCTGCCTCCTGGAGACGTCCCCAAATCACCTCCAAGTGAATCAGAGCCTCCAGTCAGGCCTGCCCATGAGCACGTCTGAGTCCGCAGTCAGGGCCACCAGGGTGGGCCCCAAAGTTTCCTAAAATCTGTTCTTCCAGGTAGCACTCTAAGGCCGATGTGCATCCGCTGCGAAAGCAAAGGGGGGCCGTGCAGGCACCTAGGGACGGGTTCTGGGAGGGGAGAAGAACCCTCCTCCGCCTGGAGGGTGCCACTCCCTCGCGGTCGTGGGGTCCTTCCCAGAGCACACAGGCAGGCGGGGAGTGGGGACCCCAGAGGGAGGGGCCTACCCAGTTCCCGGGGGAACCCTCGGGTACACAGGGTTCCAGACCAAATGGCGAGGGGGCGGGGTTCCTGCCGGAGCTGGCAATAGGTTCGCATGGGACCGAGGCTGTGTGTCTTTCTGGGGGGTGGGGAGAGGTGGGGTACTAGCCCAGAACAAATGGGGGTGGAGACGTTTGTGCACAAGATAGCGCCCCAGCCGCGGAGCAGAAAGGGAGAGGTGTGTGCGCACTTGGCAGGATTCCAGCCCGGAGCAGGCAGGACCATGGGCTCTGGTCAAGGGTGAAGTGTTCTCCACAAGACTCCTAGAGTGCCCCCACCCCTTGGGCAACTTTCAGGGCTGCGTCTGTCCCCTCCCTCCCCCTTCCTCCGGAGGTCCCTCTGCCTGCTCCAGCCGTGGCTTGTACACATTTTCCGATTTCCTGTTAACCTCCGCCCAGCAGCGGCAGCTGGGTGACTCAGGACCCCGGTGCCGGGCCCCCAGCTCCGTGGGATCTTTGTTTGCTCAGGCCTTTGGCGCTGGCCCTCTGGCCTAGGGCCCTCAAAGGATTTCCTGAGCCCCGCCCCTGCCCTCTGACAGACGGGCCAGAGGGCCAGCGGAGGCCTGGGGTGGGGGTCCCTGAGGCTCCACTGGGCTCAGGAGATGGAGAGCCGAGAGGTAAGGTGAGGGCTCTGAGGCAGTCCTGGGTTGGGGGCGTCATGGGTTACCCTGGGCTGAGGTCAGCATCGGCACCGGTTGGTTTGAAATGGTCTCTGGGAAAGAGTTTTTCCTCTTTCTTGCTCCCACTTGGGGTGAAGCAGTGAGAGAGCCTTCTAATTCCTCCCAGGAGCTGAGCTGGGAGTGGGCCCCCAGAGACCTCCTCAACCCCTCTGTGCCTCTGCTTTGCCAGCTGGGGTGTCGGAAGATCAGGGGAACAGCCCTAGCTTCTCCTCAGGCCACAGGCTGCCCTGTCTGCGTGACATTGGGGGGGCCCTTCTCAGTGCCGAGCCTCTTTTCTGGTCCCCAGACCTTAGCCTGGATCCCAGACTGAGAGCAGCCTGATGTAAGCATGACCGGCAGGGAGAGGCTGGGGCCCAAGAGATGATGGTGCATCTCCTTCCCTGTGTTGTGGGCAAATTACTTAACCTCTCTGTGTCTCAGTTTCCTCATCTATAAAATGGGGATAATAACTAAACCTACCTCATGGGGTTGCTGTCAGGATCAACAAGTGAATGTCTGCACAGCTCTTAGAACAGAACACCATGTAAACACTGACAATTTTTTTCCCCTTACTCTTCTCTCTGATGGCAGAGGACAGGAGCATGGGCTGGATAAATAGCCTTGGGGTTTCCATCTGGCTTAGGGATACTAGCTCTAAGCTCATAAATGCTTCCCAAACCGTGGGTGTCAGTCCTGGGTGCCGACCACGCCTGCCTCCCTCCCCCTCCGCCTGTGATGAGCTGAGGCCGTGGAGGTGGGGACTGAGGGGACTAATGCCTCTGCCTTTCCAGCCTGGGGCGGGCCAGTGGCCCCCAGGGGATGAGAAAGAGGCGATCCGCCGGGCCATCCAGAAGGAGCTGAAAATCAAGGAGGGTGTGGAGAACCTGCGGCGGGTAGCCACCGACCGCCGCCACCTGGGCCACGTGCAGCAGCTGCTGCGGTCCTCCAACCGCCGCCTGGAGCAGCTGCACGGGGAGCTGCGGGAGCTGCATGCCCGCATCCTGCTGCCCGGCCCCGGGCCTGGCCCGGCTGGTGAGTGAGGAGTCTGAGCAGGCCCCTCGGGACAGCAGGCGGGAGGCTGACCCAGCTCCTTGGCCTTGGCCCTGACCTCTCTCAGAGCCTCCTCATGTAGCCCCTGCCCGGGAGGGGCGGGGAGGAGAGAGCTAGGCCATGGGGGGCTCTCGGCTCTGGGGGAGGGGTTCATGAGCCCCACACTCTTTGCACACAGAACCTGCGGCCTCAGGACCTTGGCCGCTGGCAGAGCAGCCAAGGGCCCGACACCTGGAGGCTCTACAGAGGCAGCTGCAGGTAGAGCTGAAGGTCAAGCAGGGAGCCGAGAATATGACCCACACGTATGCCAGTGGCACTCCCAAGGTAAGGCCCCTGGGATCTGAGGGGAAGAGATTTGGCTCTCAGATTATTAGAGAAGGTGGTGATCCAGACCCTGTTCTTTTTTTTTTTGAATTTTTGAATTTTTTTTTATACAGCAGTTTCTTATTAGTTATCTATCTTATACATATTAGTGTGTATATGTCAATCCCAATCTCCCAATTCATCCCACCACCAGCCCCTATTCTGATAGGGAAATGCAACCCAGCCATTGACCCTGGAAAGGAGACAGTCTCACCCTTAGTCTGACAGGGGAGGCAGAACCCTAAATCTCAGCTTGGTGGGAAAGGCATGGCTCGAACCCCTCGTCTAACAGAGAAGGCAAAACACCAGTCTAATGGGGAATCTCAGCCCAACTCCCAACCTGTCCCAATTCCCAGCATGATGTGGAGGCTCACCCTGATCTAATAAGGGAGGCTTGACCTTAGCCCTCCCTTGTCTAGTCTGATGGGGGAGGTCTGCTCCAGACCTAGTCTAAAAATGGAGGCTTGGCTCTAGTATCTGGCCTACCGAGACAGGCTTAGCTTCAATCCTAGACTGATGGGGGAGGCTTGCTCCAGTCCCTGGTCTGACCAGGGAGGCTCTGGCCTAGTCCTGGCCTGAGGGGGCATATGTCACAACCCCATAGGAGAGGAAGCTTCTGGCAGCTGCCCAGCAGATGCTACAGGACAGCCAGCTGAAGGTGGCCCTTCTACGAATGAAGATCAGCAGCCTGGAGGCCAGCGGGTCCCCTGAGCCAGGTGAGGCCTTGAGAAGTGGGGATGGGCAGAGCGGAGCAGGGCGTGGGCTTGAGGGCTGACCCCCTCCTCCTAGGACCGGAGCTGCTGGTGGAGGAGCTGCGGCACCGGCTACGCATCGAGGCTGCCGTGGCCGAGGGCGCCAAGAACGTGGTGAAGCTGCTTGGTAGCCGGCGAACGCAGGACCGCAAGGTGCTAGCCGAGGTCAGATCATGGTCCCCTCCCATTGCTGCGCCTCTCTGAGTGGTACCACCCTCTGCAGTGGCGGGAGACACCGCTGGACTGGCTGTGAGGGGTGGCAATGAGGAAACAGGAGGCACATTCTTGTCTAAGACCTCATCCAGGGTGTCTCCAGGTGGCCTGAGCCACTGCCCCTGCCGTTACCCCATGGCCCTGTATCCCTTCTGCAGGCTCAGGCCCAGCTCCAGGAGTCCTCCCAGAAACTGGACCTCCTGCGGCTGGCCTTGGAGCAGCTGCTGGAGGGACTGCCTCCTGCCCACCCTCTGCGTGGCAGAGTGGCCCGGGAGCTGCGGACTGCTGTGTCTGGGAACGCCCAGCCTTCAGGGACACTCGTGAAGCCCACTGCCATGACAGGTACCCGGGAGTCCCTCCTACTTCAGAGCTCTCCTTCCCTTCCAGGGAGGAGCCTGAAACACAGTGGGGAAGAATCTTGGAGAAGACTTCCAATCCTGGCTTCACCATCCCCTAGCTGTGTGACCTTGTGCAACTGACATCCCCTCTCCAGACCTCAGTTTTTCACTCTGTCAAATGGGGGTGATAACAGCACCTATTTCATAGGGTTGCTGCGAAAATTCAGTGAGTTGTTGCATGTGAAGTGCTCAGCACCGTGCGGGCACAGAGATCGCTCAGTCGGTGAAGCTATTATTTAAGTGAGGAACCGTGAGAGTGCTTAAAGTGCCAGTGTTAGGGAGCTCATAGCCCTGGAGGCCTTGATACCCAGTCCTGGGCAGTTTGGACCGTTGGAAGGTTCTTCCTTATCCCAAGCTGGATCTGCCTCCAAATAATCTACCAGTGTCAACTCTGGAAGCCCTGAGCTTCCCAGCTGGGACACGGTGCCAACTAGAGAGCCCAGCCCCTGCCAACACAGAGCTGATGCAGGGTAGACAGGCCACATCTCATTGTGAGCAGAGCTGAGAAGGGGAAGTACAGCGGCTGGACGGGCCCCCTCACCTGGCCCTTAGGGAATCAAGGAATGCTTCCTGGAGGGGGTGGTGTCTGAGCTTGGCCTTGAAGGGCTTATGTGGGTTAGCCAAGTAGACAGGTTGGGGAAGGTGGGGGTAAGGGCTTGTTAAATGGCCTAAAATTCAGGTACTTGGGGCCACCCCACATCCTGTCTTCTGGCTGAATACCCATACTCCTCCAATCATTCTTCCTAAGATGATCTTCCCACCCTGGGCACTGCCTTGGTTTATGAGGTCTCTCAGAGTGTAAACCCCAGGCCCAGACTCCCTAAATGGCGCTCTTAGGCCCAGTGTATGTCCCCAAGGGCGGCCAGAGTCCCACTGCTTCCTCTACCCTTTGAGGGACAAATCTCTAATGACCCTAAAATGAATCTGCTTGGTTGGCAAAACACGCTTGTACCCATTGCAGGAGGTGGGGCTGAGCTGGCGCTCCTTTCCGCTGTACAGATGGGGAAACAGGCCCAGGGAAGAGGTGGGACAGGTCAGCGCGCCAGGCATCCTGCTCCTCCCCGGGCTCTCATCCCTGCCATGGCGCTATTCCTAGGCCCTGAGCCCTGAGCAGTGTGTCGCCGTGCGCTGTGGTCCCGTGCAACCTGGCTGAGGTCTGAGTCTCACTCCTCTGCCTGTGTGTCCCTGCTTCTCCCAACACGTAGAGAGTGTGCAGGAGGGGAGGACCAGTTGGCCGGCCCCAAGGGTGGCAGGTGGCTGCCGAGGCCTAATGTGGGCAAGGTCTGGATTTAGCTATACCTCCAGGAGAAGGTAGCATTCCTGGGGTCCCAGGGGCCCATTGGAGGATGGCACCTGATGACGGCCCCCCACCATGCTCCCTGACAGGGACGCTGCAGGTCCACCTTCTGGGCTGTGAGCAGCTGCTGACAGCTGTGCCGGGACGTTCCCCCGTGGCCGCGCTGGCCGGGAGCCCCTCCCAGGGCTGGCTTCGGAGCAGGGCCAAGCAGCAGCGTGGCGGAGGCGAGCTGGCCAGTGAGTAGGGGGCATGGGAAGCTGGGGAACAGCGAAGGACCCCCGCTCCTGGCCTGCCCTGAACCCCGGCTCTGACCCCACAGGTGAGGTGTTGGCCGTGCTGAAGGTGGACAATCGCATTGTGGGCCAGACGGGCTGGGGGCCTGTGGCCAAGCAGTCCTGGGACCAGACCTTTGTCGTCCCCCTGGAGCGGGTGAGGCTGCCTTGTGTGAACAGGGGTGACCGTGGGCCGTGCGGTGGAAGGCCGGCCAGGTAGTGGCTGGTGCCACGCTCCACCCCTCAACCTGGCCTCCCCACTGTAGGCCCGAGAGCTGGAGATCGGGGTGCGTTGGCGGGACTGGAGGCAGCTGTGCGGCGTGGCCTTCCTGAGGCTGGAGGACTTCCTGGACAATGCCTGTCACCAGCTCTCCCTCAGCCTGGTGCCGCAGGGGCTGCTCTTTGCCCAGGTGCCCACTGGCCCCTGCCCTCTGACCTCGTGGGCCCCTGGCTCCGTTAGAGCAAAGAAGGGCCTTTGAGACTGTGCTCCGCACCCACACGTAGGAGTGGAAATTGAGGCCCAGAGGGAGGAGATCTAGAGGAAGGAAGGATTCCCAGCCCCTCTCTGAGGACGTCATGGGGGCCTAGCGGCCTGCATCCTTGTCCTGACTGCCCTGCCGCGTATGTGACCCTGGACCGCCTCTCTTCTCCGGGCCTCGGTTTCCCCGCTGGTACCAATGAGGATGTTGGATCCATCTCTCTGAGTCCTTCTGGCTCTTGCGTCTGTTGACATGGGCTCAGGCTGGGAGCCTGGAGGCTGAGGAGGTGCCCGTGGCAGGTGGGGTGGGAGGGGACTGGTCTTCAGCCCTGCCCCCTGCCCCCGCAGGTGACCTTCTGTGACCCTGTCATTGAGAGAAGGCCCCGGCTCCAGAGGCAGAAACGCATTTTCTCAAAACGCAGAGGTGTGGTGTGGAGAAGGCTGGCTGGTAGGGGGCAGGGCTGGGACCCTTAGGACACCCCGGGACTGAGCCCCCTTTTGCCCCAGGTCAGGACTTCCTGAGGGCTTCCCAGATGAACCTCAGCATGGCGGCCTGGGGGCGCTTGGTCATGAGCCTGCTGCCCCCCTGCAGCTCCCCAAGCACCATCAGCCCCCCGAAAGGGTGCTCCCAGACCCCAGCCACACCCCGGGGGGCCGCCGCCCCTGCCTCGCCCAGGTGAGGAGCCTCGCCCCAGGCTGCCTGCTTCTCTGTGGAGTCACCTCACTACACGTGCAGACAATGCCTGTCCCCGTTGCTCGCCCTCTGACCTGTCTCTCTGTCTCTCTGTCTCACACGGCTGTGGGTCCACCCCCCCCAGCCCCGCCACTATTCCATCCGCCTGTGCCTGGTCGTGTGTCTGCTTCCTCCCCACAGTAATTTCCCGCCCAAGAAGACCCCCTTGCGAGAAGAGATCCAATGCCCACCCAAGCCACCGCGCCTCTACCTGCCCCAGGAGCCGACCCCCGAGGAGATGCCGGTGAGTGGCGGCAGGGCTGGTCATGCTGGGGGCTGTCTGGGTGGGGACGGCAGGGCTGGAGGGAAAAGGGAGAGGAAGCCCCCTCTGCCCTGAGCCCCTCTGCCCTCACAGAGCACCAAACGCCCCCACATGGAGCCCAGGACTCGACTCGAGCCATCTCTGCCAGCCTCAGCCACCAGGTACCCCTGGCAGGCTCACCTTGGCGTTTGAGAGAGACATCTGTCCACTCACTTGGGTGTGTGCCTGTCAGGCGTTCTCACATCGCCCCGAGCTCCTTGGCTTGCTCTCAGGTTCTCACTTGCGGAGCCCACGTTAGTGAGCTCCGCCTGCATGCCAGACCCCAGGAAATGGCAGTCCTAGGAGCCCTGACCCGGCCTCTCCAGCCCCTGCCCCTCCTGCCCCACAGGTGGGGACAGCCCAGGACCAGGCGTGGAGGGAGGGTTTGGAGCGGCCCTTGGCGGAGCCCCAGCCCTTGTCCCAGGGGCTTCCTGTACCCTCTCTCTTGCAGGAAACCTCCCCGGCTTCAGGACTTCCGCTGCTTGGCCGTGCTGGGCCGGGGCCACTTCGGGAAGGTAGCGGGCTGAGGGGGTGCAGTGGAGGGGGGTGGGCAGGCCCCGACACGTTAGCTAGGGGGACACTGGGGTCTGCGGGGCGGTGGGTGGGGGAAGTAGACTCCTGTACTGCCCACCTGGAGCCCAATCTCTCTCTGGTCCCCAGGTTCTCCTGGTCCAGTTCAAGGGGACAGGCCAATACTATGCCATCAAAGCGCTGAAGAAGCAGGAGGTGCTGAGCCGGGACGAGATAGAGAGGTGTGTGCTGAGGCCAGGGGGTTCCCGGCATCCGGGCACGTGGAGGGTACCCAGGATGGCAGGCCTGGGCTGGTGGCCCAGGAAGGCAGCTGAATGCTACTGGGGCTTGTAAGAGGTGACCCTGTGGGGCCAGCCAGGCCTGGGCTCTCTTGTTAGCAACTGCAGTTGTTAACTGTGTGCCGTTGGGCAGGTCCCCTCTTCTATGCACCTCAGTTTCCTCATCTGTGAAATGGGAACAGGGTGGTGGTACAGGTTCAAGACCTATGTGAGGGACTTCCCTGGTGGTCCAGTGGTTAGGACTCCGCGCTTCCACTGCAGGGGGTGCTGGTTCCATCCCTGGTCGGGGAACTGAGATCCCGCATGCCACACAGCGAGGCCAAAAAAAAAAAAAAGACCTGTGTGAGCTCCTGATACATATGAACCATCACTCTAGTTGCCTGGCACTTTGACAAGAGCCAGTGACCCAGGGGTGTTGTGTGGGTGACAGGGCATAGTCAGGGGAGGTTTTCATTCCCTTTTGGGTTCCCTCCTTCCCTCTAAAACCCACACCCTCCTCTTGCAGCCTGTACTGCGAGAAGCGAATCCTGGAGGCTGTGGGCCGCATGGGGCACCCCTTCCTACTCTCCCTCCTGGCCTGCTTCCACACCTCCAGCCACGCCTGCTTCGTGACTGAGTTCGTGCCCGGTGGCGACCTCATGATGCAGATCCATGAGGACGTCTTCCCTGAGCCCCAGGCCCGGTGGGTTCCCATCTCTCCTGTCTGCCTCTTCCAGCAAGCCTTCCCTGCTTCCCTGTACCTGGCAACGCCTTCATCCTGCTTCCTCCAGGGTGCCCATCAGCAGAAGAGCATGGAGTCAGGGAGGCCTTGGTTCAAATCCTGGTTATCAACCCTCACAGCATTTGTGACCTCAGACCTCAGTTTATATAGCTGTGAATTGGGCTGATGATGACTATTTCATAGGCTTGTTGCATGGATGAACGTAACATTTAGAAATTGCCGAGCACGGGGACTGGTGAGCAGTAAGTGACCGACAGCTGGTGTTGTTATTTCTTGCCCAGCAGAGTGTGGGCTCTGGAGCCTGGATTCACACATCAGCTCGGCCACTAGCTGTGTGACCCTGGGTGGGTCATTTACCAGGAGTCTCAGATCCTCATTTGAAAAGTAGGCATGATGGGTATCCACAGCAGGCTGCTGGGAGGATGCCAGGATAGGCGTGAGGTTACTCGGTGTCATCCCTGGCACAATCTAAGAGCCCAGGAAGGGCAGGCTGTTATCTGGAGGAGCCCCGCCCCTGCTACACATGAGGCTCCTCCCAGTCTCTCGCCCACATCTGACTCTGGCAGGGACATCTGGGGTCCCCAGGCCATGGCCATCCTGGTGCCTCCCTGCCCTGTCCCCCACAGTCCTGGGCCTGAACTCCCCCCTACACCAACCCTCCAGGTTCTATCTGGCCTGTGTGGTCCTGGGCCTGCAATTCTTACATGAGCAGAAGATCATTTACAGGTAACTTGCCCCCGAGATGCTGGGGGAGTGGGCGAGGGGGCAGATGCTACCCTCCTCCTGGGCTGCTCTGGGGTGGGGCCGCTGTTCCCTGGGCCTCAGCGCTTCTTAGCCCCTTTGATCTGCCCCGCCTTGCCCTCAGAGACCTTAAGTTGGATAATCTTCTGCTGGATGCCCAGGGTTTCCTGAAGATCGCAGACTTCGGGCTCTGTAAGGAAGGTGGGTGCCTCCTGTCCAGGATCCCGTGTCTTTCAGCCGTGCTCACTCAGCCCAGGCCAGCAGGGTGGTGGGCAAGTGGCAGCTCCCAGGAAATCTGCCTCTCAGCCCTCATTCCAGGGACTAGCTGGACACATTGGCTCGTCCTTTCAGCCCTAAAAGCTCTGAAAGAGCCCCTTGCCCTTGGCCAGAGGGAGATCCTGGGCTGGGAGAGGGCACTGGGTTCTGCTTTCTGCGTGACCCTGGCACATGAGCTTGGCTGAGACTCAGATTCCTCATCAATCAAGTGGCATAAAAACCGTTTCCACCTCCAAGGGTATGGGGCAGGGCTCAGCACAGGTTCAGTACATGGGGTCATAAGGGTGGGTGCTTGATTCTTACAGAGGTTCTTGTGGATGACACACCATGCTGGCATCAGTGTGGATGTTGGTTTGCAGGGATCGGCTTTGGGGACCGGACGAGCACCTTCTGTGGCACCCCGGAGTTCCTGGCCCCTGAGGTGCTGACCCAGGAGGCCTATACGCGGGCTGTGGACTGGTGGGGGCTGGGCGTGCTGCTCTACGAGATGCTGGTGGGCGAGGTGAGCGCTGGACGGGGTGCTGCTGGGGCCTCCAGGTCAGGTGGGGGTGGGGTGGCCCACATACCCTGCTGAGCCCCATCCCTGCAGTGCCCGTTTCCAGGGGACACCGAGGAGGAGGTGTTTGACTGCATCGTCAATGCGGAAGCCCCATACCCGCGCTTTCTGTCGGTGCAAGGGCTTGAGCTCATTCAGAAGGTAATCGCAGGGACTTCCCCGGTGGTCCAGTGGTTAAGACTCTGCACTTCCACTGCAGGGGGCACGGGTTCGATCCCTGGTCGGGGAAACTAAAATCCCGCAAGCTGCGTGGTGCGTCCCCCCAAAAACAAAACAAAACAAACTCTTTAAAAAAAAAAAAGAAGGTAATCACCGCAGGGTCCAGGGCTGGGCCGACAGCTGCTCGTGGCTCGGGGATCCCTACCTGAGAGGCTGGAGAGGGGGAGGCGGGCAGTGCCTGGGGCCCGAGCGCCCTGAGCGCCCTGAATGAGCACCTGTCCTCTCCCCCAGCTCCTCCAGAAGTGCCCCGAGAAGCGCCTGGGGGCGGGGGAGCGGGATGCTGAGGAGATCAAGACACAGCCTTTCTTCAGGGTGAGTGGCCAGGGCCGCAGTGGTCCAGGAGCCTGGCACAGTGGGAGGCATCAAGGGCCCACGGGGCTGCCACTCCCCTCGTCTGAGGCACCTCTACCCTTGCCCCCAGACCACCGACTGGCAGGCCCTGCTCGCCCGAGCCGTCCGGCCCCCGTTTGTGCCCACCCTCTGCGGCCCCACAGACCTGCGCTACTTTGAGGGTGAGTTCACGGGGCTGCCGCCTGCCCTGACGCCGCCTGATGCCCGCAGCCCCCTCACCGCCCGCCAACAGGCTGCCTTCCGGGACTTCGACTTTGTGTCCCAGCGATTCCTGGAGCCCTGAGGGCCTCCCGGGCTCTCTACCCCCTGCCCCTCAGACGGTTGGAGCCTCTGCTTGCCCGCCTGGGCGCCCTGGTATTGATGAGCCCTTGGGACTCAAGGTGGCGGCCACGGGCTGCTGTTGTGGGCTTTGCTGAGTCCCCGGGCAAAGTGCTGCCTCCCCTCCCTTCTCCCGACCACCTCTCCCCTGCCCACTGCGAGACCTGGACCCGAAAGTGTGGCACAGCGAGGAGCAGTTTGGTTTGTTTTTTGAATACTTGACTTGCTTTATGAATTATTAAATTTATAAAACTGTGCACTGGAGGCAGCCTGGCTTGGGGGGCGGGGAGGGTGGAAGTCTCCGCAGCCCAGGTCCTTTGTGCCCGAGCCCCACCATGGGTCCTCTTCCTCCTCTTCTGCCTTTGAGGCAGGGTTCTGTCCTTCAGCTCCACTCTGAGGCCTGGGAGGAGTGGGCAGGAGTGAGGAGCCCCAGGACCTCGGAGGGCTGACGACCCCGGGTGCAGCCCCTCTGGTTTTCAGGCACAAGATGGTGGCCCGGCCTCTAGCAACCCTAAACATCCTGGCTACTGCCTTCCTCCTCCTCAGCCCAGAGGGTCTCCCAGGACCCCGAGGGCCATCCACAGAAGAAGTGGGCCAGGTTGCGGGTCAGGCCGCGGTCGAAGGGGTTGCCGGGGCGCTGGCGGAGGTAGGCGATGCGGTGTGAGGAGATGAACTCCCAAGTGGTGGTGTTGCTGGCCACCAGGTAGAGGTGCGAGGCCAAGAGCAGGCTGGCCACTAGGGAGAAGAGCGACAGCAGCAGGAAGGTGGCAAACAGGAGCCCACTGGACCGCAGCCAGAGCCCCCAAGGCCGGAAGAAGCGGAGGCCAGACCTGCAGGGAAGGAGGGCGACAGGGACCCAGAGCTGGCGGGTGTGTGTGTGGCGGCTTTGCCCCAGGGACCCCCGGTGGGCCGGCCATTTGGGAGAGGGTCCGAGGCCCCTGAAGAGGGAGCCTGGCTCTCTCCACACCTGGTGGGTGCCTGCTGCCTGGCCCCCCACACCCCAGGGCGCTGGGGGAACCCACCATGCCAGGTACAGGCCCCACAGAAGCACCACCAGCTGCAGCGCCAGGTAGGCCACGAAGAGTGGGTGATTGCGCTCCCCCACGCAGTTCTCCATCCAGGGGCAGTGGTGGTCATATCGGCGGACACAACGACGGCACTCACGGCAGTGACGGGCCCGCAGGGGTTGCTGTGGGCACACAGGGAGTCGGGCCTCAACACCGGCTCCCTTCTGGACCCAACAATGTGGGCGGGAGGTCAGGGCTGGCATCTGGGAGGCCTTCCAGGAGGAGGGATGAGGCCAAGGAGTCTCAATCTTGCCCGACCCCTCCCACGGAGGTCCCTGCATCACCCACCAGCACCATGCAGTATCTGCAGCGCCGAAGGGGGATGGCCTGAGGAACCATGGCTGTCTGCTCTTCCTTGGCCTCCTCCTGAAAATGGGGGGACACAGTATGAGATGGGGTTCCCTTGGGAGGCAGAGGGCACTGGTGGGTAGCTCCCTTGGGGGCCAGCTTAACTCTGAGTGTGCACATTTGGGGATCCATCCCCTGTGTAATGGAGGTGGTAGAGTGGGGCAGAGTGCCCTGGACTGCGAGGCTGTGTGACCTCTGCCAGTTACTTCCCCTCTCTGGGTCTTGGCAATTTCCTCATTGTAGGATGGGGCTCTAGGTCTGGCAAGACGATTCCCTGGGATTCCCTAGAAAAGCCCTCAGCACAGGGTCTAGCATGAGATTGTTACTGGGGCCTTGAGTTCCCTGTTGGGGGGAGGAGATGTTTGGGACCCCTGGTTACCTGGGGCTGGAGCAGGACATTCACGTATCCCGGGTCCATGAGTGACACAGCCAGGTAAAGCAGCAGGGAGCCCAGTACCAAGAGCAGGAAGGTGAGGGGCAGGAGCAGCTCCCCCTGCTCTTCCCACTGCCGCAGTGCTGGAGAGGCCAGAGGGGGAGAGTGAGGCTGCGGCGATAGAATAGGAGGGTGCAGGTGAGGGGTGCAGTTGGAGGTGGGAAGTGTGTCCCTGGCTGAGGGAAGGCCTGGAGATGGAGTTTGATGAATGGTCAGGTGTGGCCACTGCATAGGGTGCAGGAGGGAGAAGTTCACGTTCAGCGAAAAAAAAAAAAAAGCAGTTCATCTACACTCTCTCTGGAGCGCAATAGGGAACCATGGAAGGTTATAGGGTCAGATATGTTTCTGAAAGCCCTCTTACTGCTGGAGTAAAGATGGATCAGAGGGGAGGCTTATCTGGGACACGGAGAGGAGTGTGTCTGGACAAGGGCACTGGCAGGAAGGGTGGAGAAGAGGGGATGGACAGAGGGGGGTAAGGGGGCTGATGGGGCCACACTTGGCTGGATGTGGGGGAGAGGGAGGAAGGGTCTGGCTGAGGGGTCTGGCTCTGAGATGAGGAGAGGCTGGCCAGGTCCAAGATGCCCAAGAGACAGAGGAGGGCAGGGTCGGCAGGCTGGCTGGCATGCTGCAGAGGGACAACAGGGGAGCCCAGGCCAGGAAGGGTCCAGCCCATGGAGGTGACTGAAGGATTTTGGGAGGCGGGGGGCTGAAGAGCGAGGGGCAGGAGACAGCCAGACAGCGGAGTGTGGCCAACTCTGGTGCCCCTTGACTGTAAAAGGGAGCGGAGAAGGAAGGGGGGTTGCACTGGGGGGGTTCTTTCTGATGGGGAGACTGAGCAGGATTTAGGCTAAGGGGCAGAGGCAGTGGAGGAGACTTGAGATCTTGGGAGGAAAGTGAGAACGCCCCCGGTCCAGGGGTTTATGCTGGAGCAAGGAGGGATGGTGAGTGGGGGCTGTGATGGTGGTAGTGAGGGAGGGTGAAAACTTGTGCTGGAGGTGGCCACGGAGGTGGCCTGTGGTGGGTAAAGAGGGGGAAGGGTGGAAGGGGGTTGATGGGATGAATGAATGCTACCAGGGCGAGAATCAAGGATGAGGACGTGAGGGACAGGCTGCTCCCCTATGCCGTGTTCTCTTGCCTGAGGCTGGGGAGCCTGGACTTGGGCAGCTAGTGGCCACAGGGCTGGGCGGGATGCCAGTCCTTCATCTAGTTGATCCTCGGAATCTTGGGAGTCAATTCCTGGGAAGGGTCGGGCGGGTCCCAGGATCAGGGGAGATGGGGGCTCGAGTCGGTCGTCGGATCTGGTGGGCACCGGGTGGGTCCTGGGACAGACAGGGTATCTGGCAGGGATCAGGAAGATTCTGGAATTAATTAGGGATCAACTGGGTATTAGGCAGAAAGCAGGTGGCTCTTGGAATGAGAGATGGGGAGGGGGCCTCAGGAGCTGGAGGAGATAGGGTGAATCCCAGGATCTCTCGGGCTTCGGCAAGGGACTCAGTGAGACCCAAACATCTAGGGAATCACGCGGGATCGGGGGGGGGGGGTCCAGGGTCGCGCGGGGTCCGGCTCACCGGTATCATGCAGGAAGAGCACCAGCGTGATCCCCCAGGTCAGCACGGTGTGCCCGGTCCGCACCAGGACCCCAGGCCTGAGGAGCGCCCAGGGCGCCATCGCCTCTGCCCGGGGCCCCACCCGGAAGAAGCGCTCAGAGGGGCGGGCCCTCCGAGGGAGAGGGCCCGCCGCCACCCTGGGATTGGAGGATGCAGGCTGTGGGCGGGGCCTAATTGGGTCAGGGAGGCTGCCTATTGGACGGCAGCTGCGGCCGAGTAGGCCCTCGAGCCCACAGGTGCCTGAAGAGGCTGAGGGCGGGGCCGGCGCGCGCGCAGCCGGTAACTCCCCCAACCCCACCCCCAACCAGCCAGGTAACTTTCGAAAGCCGGGGAGCCGTCGGGAGCCTCGACCCAGCCCCACTGGGGTTCCACCACCAGCCCCAGGGCCACAGCCTCACGCATGCGTACAGCTTCCTGGACGCTTCAAAGATCCAGGTGTTGTGACTTCAGGTTGCAGAATTGTGCGCGGTTCGGAGATGTGATGCCTGAGGCCTCGAGAGGGCAGGACTCGCCCAAGGTTGCTCCATGGTGATACCCTTACCTCCTTCTATTCATTTTCAGATATTGCAGATGGGATGAGAGCAGAGTGGAGGTACGTGGTGCAGATTCTGGTTAGGAGGGGCCCAACTTGGGTCAGAGTCAGAAATCCCAGCGCTGCCTCTTCCTACCTGTATGAGTTTGGGCAAGTTACTGAACCACTGCGAGCTCTGTTTTCTGTCTATGTAATGGAGATGATAACAGTACCCCCCCTGCTGAGGTGGTTGGAGGACTGAATAATGGAAATAGAGTGTCTAGCACAGGACTGTCTTGTCTCCCCAGCTCTAAGCCAGCACCTACACCCTTCAGACTTGCCCAACCCAGGGCTTCAGGCCAGGAAAGTCCCAGTGCAACTTTGATTTGTATAGAGGTGACTGGGTATTTTAAAGGGAGAATGAGGGAGCTGAGATGGGGAAGGGCAGGGGCTTGAAGAGACTCAGAGAAGTGAAAAATTACAAAGAGTGGGTCAGGGTAAATGCTGATTAGGCCAGCTGTGTCTGCTATCTGGCAATAATTGAAGTTCAGCTTCTATCCTCCCACAGAGACTGGGAGACAGAGGCCTGATCCTTCCTGATGATTACATTTTAAAGGGATGGCTATCAGGTCCTTGAGAAAGACACCCCTGAGTTGTAGGAGGTACAAATACACCTCAAAGGGACAGAGAAAGCATTCACAATTGTAAGCCCTTTTTAGTAAATGCTCTAAGAAAGGGTGGTCAGGGGCCTGTGGTCAGGTGTTGGTTAAAAACAGTAAATTCTTTTGGCAGCCTGGAGCTTTCTCAGGCAGGCACTTTAAGGGGGGGCTAGGGTCATCCTAGGGATGTGACCTTGAGCTGCTAGAAGCTATGTTAGTGTTTAAGTCTTTTAACGTCAGAGGTGGGAGTGAACGAAATCACTTGCGCTGAAGTCTATAGTTTTTACAGGCCAAGGTTGAGGCCTAGCGGAGAAGAGGGCTTGGAGCCTGGCCACAGTTTGGTCTAGGAGAGAACCTTTGTCATTGGGCACTGGGGACACACCACCTGGCACGTTTGGGAATGGTTGCACGTGATCTGGGACCAGCACCTAGACTGTTCTTTGGGGAAGAGCTCCCCCTCATTGGGTGCAGCCTCAGTAGTACTTCAGGGGCACGGAAGTCACTGCTGATAGTTACCCTAGGACAACAGGTGTAAACCAGGACCATCCTGGGCCAAAGCAGAGTCATCTCAGGATTCGGCCTCGGCTCCTTCATCCCCTCCTGCTGGCTCCCTCGCCCTCCACTCTGCTGCAGCCACGTGGGCTGCTTCGTGGTTCTCCCTGCGAGGCCTTCTCCTGGCAGGGCCCTCTGCCTAGGACACCCTTTCCCTGGACCCCTACAGCCAGGGCTGGCAGCCTGGTCTTTTTGCTGGATTCAGCTCGCATGTCTCCCCTTGTGAGGAGCCTCTCCTGCCCGCACCAGGGTACCACGCTGTCCCTTATCTGCACATATGCTCTTCCCTCTCCCTAAAGGGCTGTGGCCCAGCTAACTCCAGTCTGTCCTGCGCACTCCCACCGGCCCACAGGAGGGGCCTGCTCTGTGCTCCCTTCTCCCTGCTCCTCGCACACTGGGTCATAATCTCGTATTTAACATTTGTCTCTACCATCAGACGGCCATTCTGGGCAGGGGCCCTGTTGGTCTGTTGCCAGCTGTCCCCTCAGTGTCTGGGCACAGGGTTGTGGAGAGACTGCAGAGGAAAAACAGGTGCTCCAGCCCGATCTGCCACCTGTCCCCAGTCTGCTGTTGACCCTCTGGGCTGGGCACACAAACCGACCCGACGCACCCTCACTCAAGGCCCACTGCCTGAGCCAGCCCAGGGCCCTCCCCAGACCCCGTCCCTTCCACCAAAAAAAGACACTCTGCTCCACTTTGCACAAAAATGTATTTCTGTGACATCCCGAAGTACAGACATTTACCCAGGCCCCAGGTGGTAAAGCAATGCAATGTGAGCTCTGCCCGGGGCCTGGCTCAGGCCACGTGAGCATGGAAGGGAGGGGCAGATGTGGCCCATCTGCTAAGCTGAGGGACACAGGGCAGCTGGCCCTTCCCACGGCTGGGAGGGAAAGACCCCAGGGGAGAAAGGCCAGGTGCCTCTCCCCTGGGCTGCTCATCCAGACTGCTCTGTCTGCAGGCAGAAACGCCAGGAGAATCCAAAAACAGGCCCAGGGAAGGAGGAGGGAAGAAAAGCCACCCCCCAAGGGCAGAGTCAGCTCTGCTCCCCAGCCCCTTGTTCCAGAGGGGCCTCCTCACCGCCGTCTGTGCCATGAGAAGCAATTCGGAGTGACATCAAGGGAGGAGCACAAGATATTTCAAGATACGCTTGTGTCTCACACTTCTCTGAAACACAGCACGGAGGTTTCCAAGGGAAAGCCTGGGGTCAGAATGGGAGGGGCGCGGGAAGGGCCCGGGAGGGCCAGGCAGGGCCGCTGCAGGACGTGCCAAATGCTGGTCTGGAGATGTCTGCCTGTTGCCACCGGGAAAGGCTGGCTTGGGGACCTCCTGCCTGTGAGAGAGGTGTGGGGTCCTCTGGGCAGCGGGGCAGGCAGGGGCGAGTGAGGCAGGCTCAGTTCTGCTGGTGGGGTGCCTGGGCACCGTGGGTGCTGCGGGCAGATGAGGGGTAGGGGGTGAGGGGGAAAAAGCCCCTGGCCCCAGGAGGTGCTGGCTTCCAGGGTGGGGGGCAGGTTCTGGATATGTTTGGCAGAAGGGGCAGTGGAATCTGCCCGAATTCTGACCAGCCCTGGGCTGGGGCCTTCGACAGCCTGGGACCTGGTGGGAGACTAGGAGGCAGCCTCCATAGCAGCGTGGCCTCAGGCAGGCCTGGCCAGAGGGCAGCAGAGCCACTGTGAGCTCCACTCCTCGAGGGCCCTCTGGGGCTGGGACTGCCTGGACCTAGGCAGGTACGGCTTACTTGCTCGCCCCAGAGGCCCAAGCCGGGAGCACCAAGGCATTTGGGAGACCCAGTGGGGTTAGTTTTAATCTCCAAACCCCATCAGCTGCACCCAGGAACCTAGAGGGCGTTCTCAGGCTTTGGTGGGTGGGTTAGGGTGCTGGAGTGGGCTATCAAAAGCCCATTGCCTCTCCTAACAGGAAGGGAGGCCAAGGTCAGAGATTACAGGGCGAGGGCTGGACACTCACAATGTTAGAGGCATTTAGTCTGGCAGGGGTAGGAGTGAGTGTGGCAGCGATGAAGGCTTTGAGTTGGGGCTTGAGAATGGCCAAGGAAGCTGCGAGGACTCAGGGAGTGTTTCTTTTGTTTTTGTACAGAAATCATACACACAAAACTTCACACTTCCTAACCAAAAAAAAATAATATATATATATATATATATAATATATATATATCTCACTAATGTTAAGGAAAAGCGTCGGTTGTGCAAAAGTCCCCGTGTCCCTTCATCCAGTGGGAGGCTCCCCGGGTGGGGATCTGCCAGCTGGGCTGCTTGAGAGCGCTTCCTCCCGGCCTCGTGGTCCAGAGCAGTGGCGGCCATGGGGGCAGAGGCCTCTATCTGGACGTGTCCATGTTCTCCTCTTTAAAGTTACTGCAGTGCTCAATCACCTTGCTGGAGACAATGGGAGAAAGAGGACTGGAGGGTGGGCTTGGGTTGGGGTGGGCCCAGCCCCTCCCAGCTGATCAGGCTGCTGGATTTGTTAGCCAGTGTTAACCATGATGCTGACGCTGAATGAGATGAAGTGTACAAAGTGGCGGGCAGAGTGCAGCATGTGCGGGGTACCCAGGAAACGGTACTTGTGGCCACGAATACCATCAGCCCCGCGTGCTCCCCTCCTACTTCCCCAGGCCCCCTTTCCCACCTCTCAGTGCCTGGGCATCTGCGGTTAGGGGCTTCCCTGAATCAGCTCAGGCCTAACCTCCAAAACTTTCTGGTCTTTTTTTTTTTCAGCAACATCTTCCTTCTTCACCTTTTCCCTGTACACCCAGGCCTTTTTCTTCCCCAAAGTCTACTGATGGTCCCCAAACTGGCCGCGCATCAGATTCACCCAGAGATCCTGATCCAGCGGCAGGTCCGTGTAGGGCTAGGGCAGCTGTGCTTGCACAAGTACAAGGGCCCGACACCCTGCAGCAGCCCAGTCCCCGTGCAGCGTTTGGGAATCACCCCTCATGCTCAGATCTCCCACTCTAGTCTGGCCCTTGGGAACCACCGTCAGGTGTCACCCTGAACCCTGCACGGCCTTCCCATTCACACTAAGCCTCTGGGTTGGTGGCGGGTGTGTGTGTGTGTGTATGTGTTCACTGCAGCCTCCATGTGGTAAAGAGGTGCCTCAATGCCTTTTAGGAAGTAAGGGATGCCTGGGGTGGGACAGGACTGGTGAACAGGCAGAGAGATTTCTCCTAAGCACCCTGCCGTCAGGCTGGCCAGCATGGGTACACATCTCAGGTCTTACAGAGATGTTCAAAGTGACTGGGGTAGGTTATGGGTCAGTCTTACCCAGTGCTTCTCAAATCTCCTGGGAACCCTGTTGACAATGGACATTCCCAGGCCCACCGGCAAAGAAAATCTAGGGTGGGGCCAAACATTTTTTGTTTTTTTTTTAAGAAATGATTTTTTTTTTTACTACTACTTTTAAATTTATTTATTTATTTATTTATGGCTGTGTTGGGTCTTCGTTTCTGTGTGAGGGCTTTCTCTAGTTGTGGCAAGCGGGGGCCACTCTTCGTCGCGGTGCGCGGGCCTCTCACTATCGCGGCCTCTCTTGTTGTGGAGCACAGGCTCCAGACGCGCAGGCTCAGTAGTTGTGGCTCACGGGCCTAGTTGCTCCGCGGCATGTGGGATCTTCCCAGACCAGGGCTCGAACCCGGGTCCCCTGCATTGGCAGGCAGATTCTCAACCATTGCGCTACCAGGGAAGCCCCGGGCCGAACATCTTTAACAATCTTTTTAGGTGATTCTTTAGGGAGATTAAGTTGGAGAACCACTCATTTTACCATTCTCAAACTCAGACCAATCTGTCAATTAAATGTTTAAGCAGTGGGTTTCCCTGTTGGTGTAGCGGTTAAGAATCCGCCTGCCAATGCAGGGGACACAGGTTCGAGCCCTGATCCGGGAAGATCCTACATGCCGTGGAGCAACTAAGCCCGTGTGCCACAACTACTGAGCCTGCGCTCTAGAGCCCACGAGCCACAACGACTGAGCCTGCAAGCCACAGCTACTGAAGCCTCTGCGCCTAGAGCCCGTGCTCCGCAACAAGAGAAACCACCGCAATGAGAAGCCCGCCCACGGCAACAAAGAGTAGCCCCCGCTCGCCACAACTAGAGAAAGCCCACGCACAGCAACAAAGACCCAACATAGCCAAAAATAAATTAATTAAAAACGAAAAAAACGTTTAAGCAGTGCCTTTTGCCGACAATAACTGCAGAAACAGCCAGTGACTAGTTGTCTGGGGAGCCTCTGAGCTCCAGGCCCCTCCCCCACGATACTCTTTATTCTGCGCTGTGTTTAGAACTGGGGTAAACTTAACTCCGTTCTCTTCTAGAATGGATCCTGGAGAAAGCAAGGTCGTTACTGCTGATTGCGACACGTAGCATCTCTGAGGGTCTCTCCTGTGCACTGATGGGTGTGAGATCCCGGTAGATGATATTTTAGACCCGGTAGTGAAAACCACACAGCAGCGGAAGGCCTTGATGGCTCTGCCGTGTCCAGGACCTTCACATTATTCAGAAACTCGTATGCATTCTGCCTGATCCCTAGAATGTATTTTACCATACGTGTCCTCGCTTTAGTTGGAATGTCTTTGGCCAAAAATAATGACAAGTTCTGACCTGACTTGCTAATGCCCAGGGATGAGAGGATGGGATTCTCTGGGAATAAAAGAAAATAAAGCTTACAAATGAGGGCAATGATGCTCCGTTCAGAGCTTGATCATCCCGTTTCCGGCCACACTGTGGCCAAAATGACACTCAGGGAGGCCCCAGCTAGACGTCAGTATGCTGTCCACCTCCACACTCAGCCCCGAGTTGCCCCTGGGAATTGCAGCCATTCCTAACCACGAGAGGGCCTGGCTGTGTCCCTCGCTCCCCCAAGTCTAGGCTTCAAGCAGAAACACTGCCAGTCTCTCACCGGGCCATTTCCTTGGTCTCCTGCCGCGCGGTTGCCATCTTGATCATGTCCCTCAGGAGGGGCATCCCACCTTCTTTGATCAGCAGGGGGCAGTACTTGTCCGCTGTGGATAGGGACAGACAGCAGGTGATCAGGGTGGGATTTCTATCAGCCTGTTGCCCAGAAACCCACCCTTGCTGCAAGAACTGCCCTCCCAGAAGGCGGGATGAAGACTTGGCCCTGAGTGAGGGCACTGCTGCAACCGGCCATGAGCCATGTTTGCCCAGCCCTGGGGCCCAAGTTCCTGAGGCCACCTGGGGGAAGCAAGGGGTGAACCCCTTGGAAAAGGCTCTTCCCTTCTTTGCCGCACAGTGGCACTTCCCCCCCCCCCACCAAATGTCACCCAAACCAGCACCTTCTACTCTCTGAGAAGTTTTTGTAAAAATAGAGCTTCCTAAGCACTGCCCTTGGGTATCCTGATTCAACAGATCCAGGAACCTGTTTATTTGTACTTTTAACAAAATATGTCCAGCCAGGATGGAACCACCAGGCCTACCTATTGGGTGGCTTCATGGTTCACTCCAACAAAGAACATTCTAGGGCTCGGTATCCAGGGCTATACACTCCACGGAGAACACAGGCATTTCAATGGCCCTCCAGCAGCTCTATGTCGTAGGAGCTATTTTTATCATCTCCATTTAATGATGAAAGAGCTGAGCTTCAGAGAGATGAAGTTATCCACTCAAAGTCACTCTAGAGGCTTGTCTGAGGGAGTCCGGGCTCAGGGCTCTTCCTCTGTGCTACAATGCCTCTTTGAGGTAAGGTGCTACTTTTTAGTAAGACTAACCTCAAGGAGTAATAAAAAACTGGCAAATGCTTACTGAACAGCTGGGATGTGCCAGAGAACTCTTCCAAACACTTTACATGTCTTATTTCACAGCAATCCTATGCAGAAAGTACTATTACTATCCCATTTTAAAGATGAGGCAAATGAGGCACGGAGAGGTTGAGAAACCTGCTCAAAGTAACACAGGCAGTCTTCCCCCAGGGCCTGCACTCTTATTCACTCTGCCAGTAGCAGGACTGAGCAGTATCCAGGCACCAGGGCTCAGCACTTTCCGCTGGTTCTCTTTTCACATCAATCTTATGAGGTAAGTGTTATTATCCCCATTTTACAGAGGAGAAAACTGAGGCCCAGAGAGGTTAAATAACCTGCATGAGATCACATAACCAGTAAAAGAGAGAACTAGGGGTCAAACCTGGTCTGCAATCAAAGTCTCTTGGTGCTGCACCCTCTTTTTCCTCTCCCCCCAAAGCCACTGAGCAGAGGACAGTTCAGGCTCTTCTAAGAGAGCGTGGGAGTCTCTCTGAGGAAATGAGTGAGACTTGTTTTCAAGTTCTCTCCTGTTCTCTCGGACGTCTGTTTCCTCGGGGGTTAGTTCTTGGTTTGGGTTGGTCTTACCCTGCCTTACAGAAGGCATGGAGATTTTTGACTATGCACTTGTATGGAAGCAGGAAACATTAAGAAAGCTGTCTGGGATCTCTGGATGGGCTGGCTCATCTGCCAGACCTGCTTCTGCCGATGAGGCAGGGGCCAGCCATTATGCTGGGCGTCCCACCAATGCCAGAAAGCGGAGGGCTGGGTGCTGAGGCGCAGACACTGACACCAGCTCTCATAGTACTTCCACCTGGATTATCACCTCCTGAGGGCAAGTCTGCTTTTCAGCCGATGAGTGAACAAAGGGTGAGTGGGTACTCACGGTAGACAGACACCAGGTTGTACAGGGCCCAGGTGGCCCAATGCTGGCTGACAGGTGAGATGCCCTGGGGAAGGAGGCGAAGAATTGGCTCAAATGACCTATAGGAAGAAAAATCAAGGTCACTTTTTTTTTTTTTTTGGCCACTCCGTGTGGCTTGAGGGATCTCGGTTTCCTGACCAGGGACTGAAGCCAGGACATGGCAGTGAAAGCCTGGAATCCTAACCACTAGGCCACCAGGGAACTCCCTCAAGGTCACTTTTGATGCCGGGCATTGTGGGGGGAGGTGCATTGTCTCTTGTTGGGGGTTTGTCCTCACTGAAGGGTCCCGTGGACAAATGATGAGCAGGCCAGTAGGATGGAGGGGACAGGGGGGTACCTGGCCCTTCAGGCTCCACAAAGAGAGCGCCCTGGTGAGAGAGGTCATGAGCATTAGGGAGGCAGGAGGAACACAGATCAGGTGGTGCAGAAACTGGGGACCATGGCAGGGAGGGGAGCCCCAGCCTGGGAGGTGGGGGACGAAGGACCCTGGGAAGCAGAAGAGATTGACTGCACTTCCCATAATGGCCTTCTACTACGCGTCATCTGGAGTCAAGGTCCAAAAGCCTGAAAAATGCATGTGCAACCTCCACCCCCTCCCCAGGCCAGTGATTCCACTTCAGCTCTCCTCTGAAATGACAGTAATTGGAGTGTCGGCAAAGCCACGAGCATGAGCCTGCTCCTCCCAACATGGGTTTTCAACTCCAATGTCCGTCAATACAAGATGGCCCAGGTGCACATAGAAAGTGACTCAGTCATAAAACGATGAGGGAGACCCATAGCTGCGGCTGGAAATTCACTCACGAGATAGTAAGACTTGATGCCAGCTGGACTGGAGGTAATTAAATCTGTGCATAGAAAACTGCTGGGAAGGGAGATGCCAGAATGTTAGGGGGGGATGCTCTCTTAGGGAACGAATGGTTTCCGTTTTGTTTCCTGTTGCGTGTCTGTATTTTCTTTTCTTTTTTTTTTTTTCACAACTGGACATGTATCAAATGTTTGTAAACGGCAGGCTTTGGGTACACACAGGTGTCGATGTGAGGAAACAGGCACCAAACTGTAGAGGTGAGATGTGCGCGTTTACATGCTGTGCTCTACGTGGACTACACCTCGGTTAGTAACATCTGACACAGGACTAGGAGAAGGGCAAGTAGCTCTCACCAGACCTTGTTGGGAAGGAGCATCCTGTCCTAGCACTGACCCCACATCCATGTCCCACCCCTCCCCACTCCGCACCTGTAATTGATATTTCTCCGTGAGTTGATGTCCCAGCTCTGGATGGCTGCCCACATGCGCTCCTCCACCTCCTCCCGCTGGGGTTCACAGATGCCCCAGGCCTCAGGGCCATCAAACATGATGTGGGAGAGGACGCCACAGGCATTGTAGGAAACCTCAATCCCATCGGCCTTGCTCTCCAGCAGGTTGCTGCCAAGAAGAGAGAAAAATGGAGTCCTGATCCCTAAGTCCCTCTTCAGATACCAGCTGCTGGACCCCAACTAACAGGCCAGCTGCCAAAGGTACTATTGATTTCTTTATCACTTATCATCCATACCCAGATGACTTCTAAAGGGGATATAAGATCGCTTAAGATAAGATATAGCTACAACAGGACCATTTATGGAGGGTTGAAAGAATAAGAAACTGCATCATAGAGTGAAGGCGGCATTCCTAACAGAAACCTAGGCTAACAGCGATTGCTGCAACTGAGCACTGACTAGAGCTCTGAGCATCCTGGCAGCCAAGGCAAAAAGGGAAAGAAGAGAAGTACCAACCTGAAGACACTGATGAATTGGGAAGTCATTAGCTGGGGCCGTAGCTCCTTCACCTCTGCCACATTCCCCAAGAGTCCTAGCATATTCCGATGCAGCTCCTGCTTCTCTGGGAACTCCTGGAAAAATGAGAGCCATTGGGGGTCATATCAATGAGTACTTAATTAGTGTCTGATATTGGTAACCTAGAAGCTTTATGAGCATCTGTCTGGCCATTTCAACTAGACAAGGGGGGGGAGGGTGCAATCTGCTGCCCTCCTACCTTCCGGTACACCTAGGACAGTGCTGGGTACACACTACAAGGGATTAAAGTGGTAGAGCTCCCTGCCACAAAATCAAAGGCTGAGTGGAGATCTGACCTATAAAATTATGAATGGGACAAACATGATTCTATTTACCAAAGCTCAAAATATTAGTCTAAGGGAATCCTTTTGGAAACTAGAGCAAGACAATCAAGAATGAGTTTTAGGATGAACAGACCATCCTACTGGACAGAATTCTGTCTGGCTGATATCTCAGTGGACCCCAGCCAGACCTGGAGAGTCTGAGAAATCATGCTGAGAAGGACGGGGCTGGGTTCTCCCTTGGAGGTAGGGCTCTAAGAGAGGGTCCAGCCAGGCCGTCTGGGTCAGGGAAGACCTCTGGAGCTCCTGTTAGCAGCAAATCCTGGGCTGGCGGGCCTGTGAGTTGGTCCCCACTGCCCTTCCATGGGAACCATGGGGAGAGGGGTTGCTGGGGGACCTGGGGACAGAAGAGCGGCCAAGTGGGGGTCAAGGAGGCTTCTGGAGAGGGCGCTACCTTCAGGCAGTCCAGGAAGAGCTTCATGCCGTTGAAGTTAAGGAACATCTCACAGTTGTCGGGAGTCTCGTCCGTGATGTTCCACAGGGCGCTCCAGGAGAACTCCATCACCTGATCACACTGAAGCGGGGAGAGGGCTCAGCACAGGTTCGCCTGGATGGGCCCGCAGGCTCCTGGCACCCGGTGACAGGGTCCCCTGACACAATGTGGACACCCCCCCCACGGGCAAGCCAGTCCCTTCTCAGGCTAGGGGAGGGGCAGGGTGGCTCCATGAAGACTCAACTTACTATCTTGTCCAGCAGCTTCTTCTGAATCAGCTTCAGCATGGTCTGTGGGCAGAGAAGAGAACTTGCTGGGGGGGCCGGGGCTTCAAGAGCTACCATGTCCCCCAAGAACCAAAATGGAGGGAAGAGTCAGCAATTCTATTCCTGTTAATACATCCTGACGAGACCAAATCTGCCTCTCTATTTGGGAGACTGTTGGGAGAAGTGCCACCCACGGACCTGATACTTGGCATCAGGATGCCTGGGTGCTAGTGGTGGCTCGACCCTGACCCCACGTGGCTGTGGGCATGGCCCTCCTGCTCTGTGGGTTTCAGCCTCCCCAGCGCTAAATGAAAGGAGGAGACTGGATGTGCCTTCCTTTCTTCAGCAAATACTTATTAACTCCCCACTGTGCACCAGGCCCTGTGCTAGGAAGTGCTGGGGACGGGATGATGGAAGGAACAAGCATGGCGTCTCTCCCTACGGAGCTCACACCCAGTGGGGAGGCTGATGTTAAACAGATAGGCCCTCAGATATTTATTTAATCCCAGTTGGCAAGACATAAGAGGGGCACCTGGTCTGAGGAGGCAGGAGTGACTTGTACAGTGGGACCCAACGGGAGAGTGGAGGGGCTGGGAGACGACGGCAGAGTGTTCTCTAGGTGGTGGAGGAAATCTACGGGTGATCAGCAACTTTCACCGTTAGGAAATTCTTCCTTTGGAAGTAGTTGTTTTTTTTGTTTTTTTTTGTTTTGGCCGTTCCACGCGGCACGTGGGATCTCAGTTCCCCGGACCAGGGATCGAACCCGCAGCCCCTGCATTGGAAGCTCGGGGTCTTAACCACTGGACTGCCAGGGAAATCGCAGGAAATTCTTCCTTTGGTGCGGCCTAAATCCTCCCCTGTGGCAGTGGGGCTGCGGGAGCGAGAGGGAGGGAAGGAGGGGCAGCCCCGCCCCGCCCCGCCCCGCCCCGCCCCCGCACGCACGCACGCACGCACGCACCACAACAAAGCCCATCTTGCCCACGGCCTCCTTGTGGTCGTTGTCCACCTGGCAGACCAGGGCGTTGCACAGGTGCACGGCGATGCGCTGGATCGACTCGTCCTGCCGTGTGGGGTTGAGGATGCTGAGCAGGAGCTCGTTGACTCGGCGGTACTGGAACTCCAGCTCCTCAGGGATGCTGAAGTTGCAGAGGGTCAGGCAGCAGTTCCGCTGGACCTGGGCGGGGCCGGGAGACAAGCGGAGCACAGTCAGGGTCAGACTTGGGAGCTGGACTTGAGGGGCTGTCTAGAGGTGTGAGATCATCCAGCGCTGTGGGGGTCCACGAAGGCTGTCTGGAAGAGGAGACTACGAGGCTTTTTTTTTTTTTTCAATATTTTTTAAAAACGTGAACTGTAATATACAGAAGAGTGCATAAAACACAAATGTATAGTTTTGCAAATAATTATAAAGCAAGCAAGCTTTTCAACAACCATGTTAAGCACCATCTGGGTCAAGAAACAGCACTGCCAGCACCCAGAAGTCCCCATATGTCCCTTCCTGATCATAAGTCCCTCTCCCTACGAGAGAGCCCCATCCCTGCCTTTCACTTGAAAGATTCTCTAGGATCTTGTGGCTTTTTGTTCAACCACAGGTTTGCAAGATCAACCGTCTTGTTATAAGTAGCTGAAATGCTTTTTTTTTTTTCATTTGCAGTATAGAATTCTAATTTATTTATGCAGTCCACTGCTAGCGGACGTTCGGGTAGACTTCAGTGTTTGGCTACTTCAAACAATGTCCTGTATGTGCATCCTGGTGTCCATGTGTGTGGGCTCCTCTAGGGCACCCACGCGTGGGGTGGAGCTTCTAGGTCACAAGGTGTGCACGTCTTCAGCTTTACCAGGTAACACCAGACTGTTTCCAAGGTGGCTGTACCAGTTTATACTCCCACCAGAAGCACAGAAAAGTTCCAGTTGCTCCACATCCTCAATTACTCTTTGTCTTGTCTGTGGGGTTATTTATTTATTTATTTTACAGTATTCTCAGTGCATTTTCCTCATAATTTCCTTCCATCCTTTCTCATTAGATACTGGAAGTTCACCACACTTCATTACTTATATAAATTAGAGGATATCCTAATCCTCTAATTAACTTGTTAGCCCTTGTTAACTCTCTTTTTTTTCCCCCACAATATACATATATTTTGTAATTTGAGAAGAAAATTTATTTTAAATCATAAAAGCAATACTTACTATAAAATGTTCAAAAAATACTATCTGAGCAGAAACTTAAAGTCCCCCACTTAATTCTTCAGAAGTAATTGCCGTTAAAAGTTTGATGCGGGACTTCCCTGGTGGCGCAGTGGTTAAGGATCCGCCTGCCAATGCAGGGGACACGGGTTCGAGCCCTGGTCCGGGAAGATCCCACATGCCGCAGAGCAACTAAGCCCCTGCGCCACAACTGCTGAGCCTGTGCTCTAGAGCCTGCGAGCCACAACTACTGAGCCTGTGCTCTAGAGCCCGCAAGCCACAACTGCTGACCCCACGTGCCACAACTACTGAAGCCCACACACCTAGAGCCCGTGTTCCGCAACAAGAGAAGCCACCGCAATGAGAAGCCCACGCACCAGAATGAAGAGTCGCCCCCGCTCGCTGCAACTAGAGAAAGCCCGTGCACAGCAACAAAGACCCAACGCAGCCAAAAATATTAAAAAAAAAAAAAAAGTTTGATGCACAACCTTCTAGATTTTTCTACCATGGAAATACAAATGTATACTTGGGGGAGGGGAGAGGCAAAAGAAGGTTTTATCCATATTGGTCCAAAACTTCTCTTCACTTATCAACATGCAGGGCCATTCATCTTTCCATGTTAGGATGTACAGACTTACCATCATATCCCATGATGTGGGCAGATCTTACGTTACTCTTTCAGGACCAGGCCCCTATTGCTAAAACATTTTGGTTGCCTCTGACTTCTTATTTAATCAAAAAGGGAGGATGTACATGTATCTTTTTCCTCTAAGAACATTTCTAACTGTGGAATTTACGCCAAAAGATAAATGGATTCACAGTTTTGGCAGGTTCTGCAAGTTGCCCTGTGAAGAGGTAGTTCAGGTCACACCTCACCAGTGGAAAGTGCAAGTGTGTTCTTCCCCTGACCTTTGTCAACGGACATCATCAATCTCTCGAGTCAAAAAGTGATTATCTTGTTACTTGAATTTCTATTTCTTTGAAAGAGTTTATGAATTTGTGAGTCGTCAACTAGCATTCTTTTCTCGTTAAAAAAAAAAAAAAAAAAGACACGCCTTTTACCTGATTATAAAATCAATCTCAATGCAGGAAGAACTGTTGCTCTAAAGTCTGGAGTTGGCAGGCAGTGGGAAAGGGGGCCTTCTCATCCCTGCAGAGGCTATATCCCCACCAGAGCCTTTCTGGAGGACAATGCAAGAACACGTACCAAATGCTTTTTTTTTTTTTAAGGAGATTGGGTTGCTGAGGGCAGTATTCACATTTCTTTTGTAGATTTATTTATTATTTTTTTTTTTTTTTGGCTGTGTTGGGTCTTCGTTTCTGTGCTAGGGCTTTCTCCAGTTGTGGCGAGTGGGGGCCACTCCTCATCGCGGTGCGCGGGCCTCTCACTATCGCGGCCTCTCTTGTTGCGGAGCACAGGCTCCAGATGCGCAGGCTCAGTAGTTGTGGCTCACGGGCCCGGTTGCTCCGCGGCACGTGGGATCTTCCCAGACCAGGGCTCGAACCCGCGTCCCCTGCATTGGCAGGCAGATTCTCAACCACTGCGCCACCAGGGAAGCCCCCCAAATGCTTTAAAAATACACAAACCCACTGCTCCAGCCATTCTCCTTTTAGACGTGTCTCATGAGGAGTATCAATTACTTGTATTCAGCAAAGCCTTATTTGAAATAGCAAAACATGAAAAGCAACCTAAGTGTTCAACCGTGGGGCTGACTCAGTAAGTGCAGCCCGTGTATTCGGGGGAGCCCTGTCCTGCTACCCCCTGGGGATGGGGCTTGACCACTGCCTCTGAGCCCCAGCACAGAGTCAGCACCAGGGCAGCCTCTCCTTGGATGAGAACGCTTCACACTATGCTGACACCAACAATTATGAAGCGGACTGTTCAAACCAGCTGCCCCGGGGGGGAGGAGAGCTGGGATTGGAACTTTCACTTTCTAGTTAGTGCATTTTCTATTACTTGAATTTTTTTTCTAAGCATTAGGTATCTCACTTTTGTAATCAGAAAAGAAACAATGCTTTTGAAATTTTGTTGTAAAATGTTTTGTTGATATGGGAGATGTTCACATTTACAAGACACTGTTGAAATGAAAATCCAGGTTACACAGTATACACAGAATGGTCCCATTTACTAAATAAATATGCACAGACTAAAAGCCAGAACAATAGATATCCAGTGTTAATCTTGGCTCTCTGTGTGCTGGGATTACGGGTGTTGTTATTTTTTTTCTTTTATACCTGTAATTTTTCTCCAGTAAAAATTTTGATTACTTTTATAATAAAAGCAGTTATTGAAAAAAATACCCACCTCAGCAGAGTGTCACTGGGCAGAAGGGCTAAGGAGTTAGCACGAGCAAAGGCCCAGAGTCAGGAGGACAGGGCCCCTGGGGGAGGGTGGCAGTGGGCGATGGACTGGCCGGGTGGGGCCAGGTCCCAGGGCCCTGAATGCCAGGTCCCAGAGTCTGGCAGTGATGCCACAGGAAAGGGGGGTTGGGGGCGGGGGGCGGGGGGCGGTACAGAGCCAGGAGAGAAAGGGTGAGAGCAAGCATGGCACCGGGAGGGCTCTGCGAGCCTGCTGGTGAGGCTGGGACACACAGGGTGAGCAGGAAGTGGGGTGGCTGGGTCAGAGCAGGCAGCGGGTAGGGGCTCACCGTCACCTCCTGGTAGGATTCCATGCCATTCAGCACCACCTGGATGACCTGCCGGCGCAGCTTGATGCTCTGCTCTGAGCGATACTCGGAATTGGTCAGGTAGAAGAGGGCAGCGCTGCCTGTCACTTGAATGTTCTTGTCATACTTGTGGCACTTGAGGGCCGTGATGACGAGCTGTATGAAGACAGAGTACGGGCCGGGGTTGGCCAGGCCTGTCGAAGTTGCGTGGGGACAGACCTGGGGCTGTGAGAGGGGGCTCGGACGGTCCTCTGGGGCAGGGCTCAGCCTGATCCTGCTTCCTGAGGGCAGAAGTAGGGGTTGGGGAGCAGAAACTGGGGCAGGCCACGGTCCTGGGACAAGGCCAGTGCCGGGGCAAGTTAGGCACCGCGAGGCGGGGCTGGGGTTTGGGAGGCGGGACGGCTGGTGTCCTGGGGAAGAGGAGGGGTGTAGAGGAGGGAGTGGTGGGAATGGACCGGAGCCCGAGGGCCCCCAGGGTCGGGACTGACCTTCAGGGCCCGCAGAAGCTGGTTGCAGCGTTCAATGCGTGCGATGTCGAAAAGCAGGTTGATGGCCCGTGAGGTGATCTCCGGCCTGTGCTCTGTGTAGGCCTCGATGGCGTTCAGCACCTGTTCCTCATTTTTGTCACCACTCACCTGGAGACGGAGCATGATCAGGACATCCCAGAAGAGGCCAAGCGGTGGGATGCCCGATCCCAGCGCCATCTCTAGGCCGGGGGCAGACCCCTCCTTCCCTTCTCCCGGGGCGCCCCGGTCCTCCCCTCCCCCTCCCCCTCTCACTTTGTAGGCCGGAATATGCGTGAGGCGGCACAGGGAGGTCTCGAAGAGCCCAAGGAACTGCAGTGGCCTCTTCAGAGCCCGGAAAGGCATGATGCTGCTCTTGGAAGGCTCGATGCTGAGGGAAGAGGGTATTGGGGTGAGTGGCCTGGGGCCCGGGGCTGCCCTGGGTCAGCATAAACGGGGGCCTCTCCCTGGGGGGTGGCGAGGCATTTCCTTGGGGCCCTCTGATAGGCCCTCCGGCCTTGTCTCTCTTTTTTTTTTTTTTGGCTGTGTTGGGTCTTTGTTGCTGAGCACGGGCTTTCTCCAGTTGTGGCGAGCAGGGGTTACTCTTTGTTGCGGTGCACGGGCTTCTCACTGGGGTGGCTTCTCCTGTTGCGGAGCATGAGCTCCAGGCATGTGGGCTTCAGTAGTTGCGGCACACAGGCTCAGTAGTTGTGACACACGGGCTCTAGAGCGCAGGCCCAGCAGTTGTGGCGCACAGGCTTAGTTGCTCCGCGGCACGTGGGGTCTTCCCAGACCAGGGCTCAAACCCATGTCCTCTGCATTGGCAGGCGGATTCTTATCCACTGCGCCACCAGGGAAGCAGAGAAGTCCCATTTTTTTTTTTTTTTTAAAGGCAGGGAATAGGGCTTCCCTGGTGGCACAGTGGTTGAGAATCTGCCTGCTAATGCAGGGGACCTGGGTTCGAGCCCTGGTCTGGGAAGATCCCACATGCTGCGGAGCAACTAGGCCCGTGAGCCACAACTACTGAGCCTGCGCGTCTGGAGCCTGTGCTCCGCAACAAGAGAGGCCACGATAGTGAGAGGCCCGCGCACCGCGATGAAGAGTGGCCCCCGCTTGCCGCAACTAGAGAAGGCCCTAGCATAGAAACGAAGACCCAACATAGCAATCAATCAATCAATCAATCAATCAATCAATCAATCTTTAAAAAAAAAAAAGGCAGGGGATGGATATAGACCCCACCTCTTGATGGGAGGGTGGGAGGGTGACAAGGTCACACTGTAGAGAACACGTGGGACAGGAGATACTGTTGCAGTCATCTTTGGAGAATCCTATCTGCCACTCTAGTGAGGACGTGTCACCTTTAGGTTCCCCCAACAGTCATGAAGGGAAATGCCCGTCAACCAAACCCCACTCCATTCCGGTCGGGGAGAGGGCTTACGGCCAGTGACAGCTGGATGGGTTTGAATCAGCTCTCTCCTCCAAACAACGAACCTGGGGACCAGCCTGTCTGCCGCAACACCTGATGAGTGGCGGGTATGCTGGCCTTGCCTTAATACCACCACACCAGCTCCAGCCAGTCTGAGCGCCATAATCTCCCAGTCACTCCCCGTGCGGTACCTCCAGCCTTTGCACATGCTGTTTCCTCTGCTAGAACACCCTTCCTCTGGCAAACTCAGAATGAGCTTTCTGCACAGCCTGGGTGCCATTCCTCCTCCTCCCTCCTTCCTGACCCTCAGGGCAACCCCAGAGCCCTGTGCAGCCCTAATAATGACCCGTCTGTCCCCACGAGCTCACACCGACTCAGGGGGGCCTAATTTGTTTCTTTCTGTCCAGCATCCAGGACAGCACTTGACAGAGGGGCACTTGGTCAATGCCTGTTGAATGATACCCTGCTAGCAAACATGGCAGGTGGGTCCCCACCTGGTCTGTCCTGCATCCTCGTCCATCTTGGAGATGCTGCAGTTCTCCAGGATCATGTGGCCAGAGATGTCCAGGGACATCAGGTTCCCCAGCTTCTGCACAAAGAGGCTCAGCACCTTGCGAGTCAGCTTGAACTTGTAGTAGCTGGAGAGGCGGTCTCGGGAGATGTCCAGGTGTCTGGAGATTGGAGTTGGGGGCACAGGTCAGGAGCTGGACACAGACTGGGGCTGCCTCGTAGACCCCTGCTGTTTCAGTCCATGGCAGGGGCGGGCCCATCCCTGTTACAACCACTCCAGGGCGTTCTGGGAAAAAACGTGCTGGGACCCAGGTGCCCTTAACAGCCCCGATCAGACCAAAACAGTGGGTTTAAGGAAGGGGACTGTCTCTTCTATCCCCACCTTCTGCCTGGCCGGGGGCTCAGGAATCTTCTGGGACTGACAACCCCCACCTCCCCACCCCCACCCGGCGAGCTCTGGGCTCGCAGCTCACCGCAGCTTGTGCAACTGGACAATGACACGGATGTGGTCGTCCGACAGGTCCATGTTGTAGAGCACGAGGGACACCAGGCTGTCTTTCCACTGGGTTAGGAAGGCCGCGTCGCTCGTCTGGATGCCCGAGAGGTCCAAGGCGGCCAGCGAGTTGAGCGGCCGCAGCAGGGACTCCACGGGGACCCCATCGATCATGCGGCCCAGGTTGAGGAAGCGCAGGCGGCTAAAGCCCTCGAAGGTGAAGTCCTTGACCAGCACCTGACAGGTGGGGTTGACGAGGCACTCGTCTTCACAGCCCCCCGGGTTCTCCTCCTCGTAGAAGATGTTCGCGCAGCCGAACAGGCTCAGGGACACCAGGGTGTGGCTGAAGCTCCTCAGCGTCTGCAGGCTCTTGGCGGACAGCTTCTCGCAGTTGGTCAGGTACAGCTCCACCAGGTCCTGGCGGCAGGCACAGCCCCGTTATCACCTCTGCACCCACACCCCAACCAGCCTAGGCCTGGCCCTGGGCCACACGTGGGGCTTGGGGAGGGGTCTGCACAAGGGGGAGAGCCCTGGCGGCGCCTCAGGATTCCTGGGCTGGAGGTGACCCGTCCTGCCCCAACTCCGCCTGACCGTCTCAGGGTGGCCTCCCCTGGCCATCCCCGGTGCCTGGTGACCAGGTCTCACCTGCTTGCGAATGGCTTCCAGGTCCTGGTCCTGCACCAGGTCCTCGCGGAGGTGGATTCGGGTGAGGCGGGTGCTGCGGGGGTCCGAGAAGAGGCTGAAGAAGCTCTCGTGCGGCTCAAAGTTGCAGGCGGCATTGACCAGCTCCACATACCTGGGAGGGAAGGAAGCCTGGCTCAGGGCAGGGACCCTCATCCTCCCTTCAAGGCCCAGCACAAGCCCTCCCCTTCCTCTGAAGCCTTCCCTGATCACCCCGGCAGCAACCTCCATCTCCTCCTCCTCCTCCTCTTCCTCACAGCACCTGGTGGGATCCTGACTACGCTACAGATGAGATTAAGGGTGGCCCCAGGAACCAGGAGTCCAAAGGCAGACCAACTGGTGATAAAGGGGCCTCTATCGATGGCGAATCCCAAGCTCTTACCCGCCAAACTGTAGACGCTTCTATAACAAACATACACGTCCACACTCCCCATCTTCTTTAAGCCAGCTTCTGACTCCTTGATCAGCCCTTCCCAGAACCCTGTCCAACAGGAAGACTGAGCCGAGGGGTTTGGAGTTCCCAGCTGGGTACAGAGCAAGCGCTCGGTAAAACTCTGTTGAGATACCAGCAGCTGCAAGGATCCTGGTCAGGTGGAAAAGGCTGTGGAGTCAAACACCATCCTGGCTTGGCTGTTCACTACCTGGGCAACTTCACACGAGTAACTGAAATTCCCCAGACCTCAGTTCCTTCACCTGTAAAATGGACAACTCTGCTCTGCAGTGTCCAATCTAGTGCCTGACCCACATTAGATGCTCAGAACATTTTTACAAGTTGGGCTCTCAGGTCACACCCAGGTTCCCACTTTTATATGCGACTGTCTGGTCTAACAATTTCCCTCTGGGCATCTGGACCGAACTCCCAGCAGTCAGGCCTGTATATCATCCTTCTAGGAGCCTCTATTAGTGGGGAGTCCCTCGGAGAAGCCACATAGAGATTTTCTGAATGATCTGATCCCTGCTCAGGGGTCCATTATTCTGGCATTGGTGCATAAATATGTATGTATTCAGGTTCACACACAGACACGTGTTCACAGGCACAGGTGCATCATGTGTGTACACACACGCGTGTGCACACACACACAAACACACACACAGGACAGCATATAACTCCTTCATTTATATTATGTGAGAGGTTTCTACACCCTCTCATAGGTGTAATGCATACCTGCAGTTTCACACTCAAACCTACCCTGTGCTGCAGAAGCCCACGTGTGTGCAAACACATTCCTTCACGTGCGCCCCCCTCCACACACATACCAACATGCACAATTACAACTTTACGGTTATGGAGGGGCCAGTGTTCTCTTGCACCCACGGATACCCACGTGTGTGCACATCCCCACGGGGGGGCACACACAATGCTCCCAATCTCTCCACACACACTCATGCTGAGGCTCAGGCCCCTGCCCCAGCCCCATGCCTGCTCACTCGTTGACGAGCCGGTCACAGATCTCACTGGGCAGGAAGATGTCTGGATGGAGCCGCAGAGTCTCCTTGTCCAGCAGGTAGCCCAAGGTGCCATCCAGGTTGCGCAGGCAGAAGTCGGTGCAGAGGGCCATCAGGGACTCAGGGGTGTCTGACGCCATGCTGGGAGCAGACAGGTGGGCCACTCCGGGACAGGGGCCCCCAGGGGCAATGGTGACTCCCTGACACTCACAGGATCATTGGCTGAGCCACAGCCTGGGGAACGGGAAAGAAGCTAAGTGAGCCACGCATAAGGGCCAAACTACCAGCTGCCCTACGTCCACTCTCTAGCAGAAAAGCTGAGGCCCCTGGATGGCAAATACAAATTAGCAGCTTAGCAGGGTCAGGGCCCAGGACTCCTGATTCCTCCCTTCCCTGCCCTGCTGTGCTACCACCTACGTGTGATTTGACCTGCAAAGAGCATGAAATGTCTGAGCATTTCGATGACCTCCCAATGTCTGTGGGCAGATGTGTGTGTTGGGGACCCCAGTGCTTGGGTGGGGATTACAGGGGCTTTCTTTTTTTTTTTTGGCCGCACCTCACGGCTTGTGGGATCTTAGTTCCCTGACCAGGGATTGAACCCGGGCTACAGCATTGAAAGCGCCGAGTCCTAACCACTGGACCGCCAGGGAACTCCCTACAGGGTCTTTCGTTAACAGCTAAATTGTGGTGTCCGTTGCTGTGTGTGTGTGTATATATATATATATATATATATATATATATATATATATATATAAAAAACCTGTATATAGCTGTCACTGTTTGAACGCTTAGTACGCTTAGTATGTGCCAGTGCTTTAAAGACACGTCATCACTGAATCTCACTGTATATGATTAAGAATGAAGGCTCCTCACGAGAGCAATGAAAATATACTTCCACATAAAAGTTGTACATAGTGGTATTATCCATAATAGTCAAAATGGAAACAAATCAAATGCCCATCAACTGATAAACGGATAGACACAAAAACATGGTATAGCCATGTAATGAAATCTTATTTAGCAATAACAGGAATGAAGTACTGACACACGCTACAACACCGCACCTTAAAAACATTATGCTAAGTGAAAGAAACCAGTCACAAAAGGCCACATATTTTATGATTCCATTTGTATGAAATGTTTAGCCAGAACAGGCAAACCTACAGAGACAGAAGTACATTAGTGGTTGCCTGGGGCTAAGAGGTTGTGGGGGGCGGGGATGGGGAGTGACTGCTAATGGCTGTGGGTTTCTTTTTTGGGGGAAGAAAATGTTCTAAAATTGACTGTGGTGATGGTTGCACAACTCTGTGAATATCCCCGAAACCCACTGAATTGTCTACTTTAAATAGATGAACTGTATGGCATAGGAATTACAGCTCAATAAAACTGTTATTTAAAAAGTAAGGTCTTGGGACTTCCCTGGTGGTCCAGTGGTTAAGATTCTGTGCTCCCAATGCTGGGGGCCTGGGTTTGATCCCTGGTCAGGGAACTAGATCCTGCATGCTGCAACTAAAGATCCCACATGAGGCAATGAAGATCCCGTGCATTGCAAATCAGACCCAGCACAGCCAAATAAATAAATAAATATTTTTTTAAAAAAAAGTAAGGTCTCATCAGATAGAGAAACACAAATACTGTATGATATCACTTACATGTGGAATCTAAAAAATAGAACAAACTAGTGAATATAACAAAAAAGAAACAGACTCACAGAAATAGAGAACAAACTAGTAGTTACCAGTGGGGAGAGGGAAGGGGGAGGGGCAAGACAGGGGTAGGGGAGTAAGAGGTACAAACTATCATATATAAAATAAATAGTCTATAAGGATATATTGTACAACATAGGGAATATAGCCAATATTTTATAGTAACTATAAATGAAGTGTAACCTTTAAAATTGTGAATCAGTATGTTGTACACCTGTAACATATAATATTGTACATGAACTATACCTCAATAAAAAAAAAGTGAAGCCTCCTACTACCTTCATGACCTTGAGATAGGTAAAGCTTTCTTAAGTAGGACTCATAAGGGAAAAATGATAAACTGATATGTACTGAAGTGCAGAACCTTCGTTCATACACACACAAAAATTAATTTGACATGGACCACAGACCTGTACGTGAAAGGTAAAACGATAGGTTTCTAGAAGAAAACATAGGAGTATATCTTTATGATTTTAGAGTAGGCAATAATTTCTTAAATAGGTCACAAAAAAACCATAGAGAGAAACTGATAAATTGGACTGCCTCGAAATTTAATATTCTTTTCATCAAAAGGTACCATTAAGAAAGAGAAAAGGCAAGGGACTTCCCTGGTGGTGCAGTGGTTAAGAATCCACCTGCCAGTGCAGGGGACACGGGTTCGAGCCCTGGTCTGGGAAGATCCCACGTGCCGTGGAGCAACTAAGCCTGTGCGCCACAACTACTGAGCCTGTGCTCTAGAGCCCGCGAGCCACAACTACTGAGCCCGCGTGCCACAACTACTGAAGCCCATGCACCTAGAGCCCAGGCTCCGCAACAAGAGAAGCCACCGCAATGAGAAGGCCACACACTGCAACGAAGAGTAGCCCCCGCTCGCCGCAACTGGGCAACAAAGACCCAACGCAGCCAAAAATAAATAAATAAATAAATTTATAAAAATAGGAAAAAAAAAGAAAGAGAAAAGGCAAGCCGTTTATTATTGGAAGACGTTTCCAATAATATATCCAACAAAAGGCTTGTATTCAGAATATATAAACAACTTCTACAGATCAGGACATAGCATCCAGTTAAAAAATAGGCAAAGGACTTGAACAGGCATTTCATAAAGGATAAAGAAATGGACAATAAGCGTAAAGGAAAGGAAAACCATAATGAGATACCATTTTGCAGCCACCAGAAAGGCTCCATTGGAAACAACAGTAATACAGGCAACACCCAGCTTGTGTTATAGTGAAGCTATGGCACGAGGGGAAGTTACCCACACTGCTGGTGGGAGTGTGGATTGGTGTAAACTGGGAGTGTAACTGGAATACTGTGTGACACTATCTACTAAAGCTGTACAAACACACACGTTCAGTGTTCAGCAGCTCCACTACCAGATGTACACCCACCAGCAATGCATATAAACGTTCCCGAAAAGACACAGACAAAATGTCCACAGCAGCACTATTCCTAATAGAACAGAACCTAAATGTCCACTGACGTGAGAATGAATATTACGGTCCACTCACCAATGGAACACTACACAGCAATGAGAATGTACCACCTCAAAACAGCTCGGATGAACCTCACAATGTTTAGTGAAAGAAGCCAGACGCAAAAGAGTGTATACTCATATACTGAATGAATCCATTTATGTTTTACTCCCTTAAGTTAAAAAACAGGAAAATCTGGGACTTCCCAGTGGTCCAGTGGTTAGGACTGCACGCTTCCACTGCAGGGGGCATGGGTTCGATCCCTGGTTAAGGAACTAAGATCCTGTATGCCGGGTGGCACGGCAAAAAAACTAACAAACAAACAAAAACCAGGAAAATCTAATCTGTGGTGGCAGAAGTCAGGACTGTGGTTGCTTTGGGGGTTTGGGTCGGAGCTAAGAAGCTTCTAGTCCCTTATCTGAGTGCTGGGCGTACAGGCATGTGCACTCTGTGAATATTCAGGGAGCTGTATATTATGACGTGTGCACTTTTTAAAATGTATATTGCCATCCAACAAAAAGTTAAGAAAATGGCCTGGACACCAAAGAGGTCCACGTTTAAAAGGAATTCGGGGTTCAGCTAAGTAACAATCTAACTGACTATGCATCCTCAGCTACAATAAGTGGCTAGGAGAGAATGAAAACTGAACCTTCACATTCAAGTTGAGTGAACAAGATAGAAAACAATCCACCATTTATAGACCTGAGTCAGGAATTAGTCCCAAACCATTTTCCTATGAGAGTTTACATCAGAAAGGGGAAAAAATAGGCAAAATGAATCTATGGTGTTAGAAGTAAGGGTGGTGATTACCTTTGCAGGGAGGCAGTAATTAGAAAGTGGCAGGGGGGGCCTCTGGGAGGGCTGGGACAGGTGTGTACACCTGTGGAAATTCATCAAACTGTCTGCTCATGCTTTGTGGTCCTTTCCTTATCTATATTATCCTTCAATAGCTATTGCTTTTTTTTCTTTTAAGTGAAGGCTCTAGGTTAGACAGATCTATGTTTCAATCCAGTTCCACAATTCACAGGTGTATTACTTAACCTCTCTGGACCTCAGTTTCCTCACCTGGAAAATGGGGACAACAATCCCCACTTCACAGGGCTGTTGGGAAAATGCCTCATCTCAAGCTTGAGATGACTCAGTGCACAACAAATGGTGGTTATGAGCCCAGCTTACAGATGAGGAAACTCAAGCTCAGAAAGAGGGGCTACTCTGTCCAAACTGGCATGTGAACCTCATCTCTTGGAGGGTTATGCAGGAGTTCAGTTTGCCCCTGGCTGCTTGGAGCCTCCTAGTCCACATGTGAGCCTTCCAGGCTGCTCAGGAAACCGAGTGGGCGGCCACAGAACGCTGTGCCCTTTGCAATGGCCAGTTCTAAATTCTGGCAGCACCACTCACTGGTGACCGTGCTCTAAGAGCTCTGGAGCCAGGCCAACCCAGCTCCAAGTCTCAGCCCTGCTGCTTAAGAGCTGGTGAACTTGGGCAAGCGTCTTCACCTCTGTGCCTCAGTTTCTTCTCTAAAACAGAGAACACTGTGTGCAGATAACACGGAACAATACAGAAAGGGCTTAGCGTGGTGCCTGGCACATAGTAACTGCTCACTAAAAGGCAGCTTTCATCATCATCATCCCTTTCTCCCACCTCACCTGCCCTGGGCCCTAGAGCAAGGTCTGTTCCTGCCCAGCTCCAGGCCCTTGCTTCTCAGGCCTGGGTCTCCTGCCACGAGGCCCACTGTGCCAGCTGTCCCAGTGGTGCCGTGACACCCTCGAGGAAAAGCACAAGAAACAGGCTGCCTGGACCCTGGGCATGGCCTTCCTTTGCCTGCACTCACTTTCAGATCTTGACCCAGAAGGAGCACCGCTGGCAGGGAGACGCACCCTGCTGGAAACTGCCAAGTCCAATCTCTTCAAGCAGTCATTCAGGGCTTCCAGAAGTGGAACCAGCTCTGCGGCCTACTCACCACTCCCTACTCCAGCTGAACTGGCCTCCTTCGTTGTACTGGCAATACGCCAGAAGCACAAGGTCACCTTCGGACCTTTGGTCATCCACTTTCTGTTCTAAATACTGCCCCCAACCCCCCAAACACATTCATGTCCCTCTTCCAGGAAGCATCTCCCAACCACTCCAGCCCACACTACCTTTGAACTCTCCTCTTGACTCAGCTGATGTCTATGCACCCTCAGGCCTTAGTGTCACTTCCTCCAGGAAGCCTTCCCTGACCCGCCAGGGTGCTCTTGCTGTGTGCCCCCATAGGCCCTACCATAACAACTAACATTTGGGACTGATGCTGTTTTAATTATCCAGCTTCCCTGCCAGACGGCCAGCTGCACGAGGGCAGGAACCGGGCTGTCTCCTCTGACATCATCCCTGTACTTAGCCCAGGGTTACTGTCTATTGAGCACCGTAGGTCCAAGGGTGAGCGAAACCAGACAAGGTCTTTGTCCTCGTGGAGCACACTGGCTCTGGAGCGAGACAGATCTCCACCTAAGAAGCACACAAACCCACGCCACGTAACTGGGCCCAGTGCTCTGAAGGAGAGGGTGGGACCTGGGACTCTGGGTGCCCATGCCAGGGGACCTGCCCTGGACTGGGGAGTCAGGGCAGGAGTCCTTGGAAGTGACATTTCAGCAGCGACCCAAAAGATGAGTCATAGTTCACTCCAGTGGCGGGGAGAGAAGGGAAAGGCGTTCCAGGAAGAAGGATAAGATGCTCACAGGCTGAAAGGGCAGAGGGTGTGGGACACTGGCACCATGGGCCCAATACCACGACTATTGGCTGAACAAGGGGCTGCACACCCCATGTGGGCCTGACACGTTGTAGGGTTGCAGCACATGCAGGGAACCTGGGAGGCAAGGCACGCTCTCAGATTCCCCCTGCCCACCATGCCCAGGACAGTGCTGGGCACCCAGTGGCCACAGTGGAACCCTCACCACTATGGATGCGAGAGCTGCCAGGGGCTTTGCCCTTTCTGCAGGATGAGCCCAGTCACCCAGGTAGCCACTCTGCCCTAACCCTGCTCCGCAGGTGGAAGAAACACCACCTTGTCAGCTGCCAAGATCACCAAAAGCCTCCAAAAGATACCGGGCAGGTGGCACAGATCTGCTAACCACGTTTTCGCGGTGCTGACCCCGCTGCAGGGGGCTGGCGTGAGCTGGAGGAGGAAGGAGCCATCTGTCTTGGCACCAAGGCTGGAGGCCTGGGGGCCGGAGCACACTGCCACTTGGGCCCCTTCCAGCTGCAGCCTGGCACCGGCCAGAGGTGGCCATCTCTACCCACCCCATGCCCAGCCCCTAAGGTTTCTCATTCTCGTGGCAGGCACCAGCCATCTGGGATTCTGGCAATGCGAGATGGAGGGAACTCTGATTATGACAGAAGAGCACACAGTAAGAAGAACCCTGTGTCTTTCTCCATCCCGTCTCTTGCCTGGATCCACCAGGAGCTATGACATCCTGGGGGTGGGCAGCAGTGGAGAGCGAATAGCAGCAGACACCTCCAAGTTGGCTGTTTCCAGTCTGAGCTCCTTAAGGGGTTTATTTCATGTAGTCTCTAACTTAACCAACAGACGACATTCCCTAGGATCCTGTGCTTGCGGCTAATTCATCATTTATATAACAATCTGTCTAACGACCCCTCCCCCAGCCCACAAGCTCCAGGAGGACAAGAGCACTTTCCGCTTCCACACTCCTGGATCCTCAGGGCCAGGCCTGTGCCTGGCATGTAACAGAATAAAGGTTTGTTCTTGCCTGAGTTATCACACTAAAAAACCGTGAGGTAGAGATTGTTACCCCGTTTTCTGACGAAGACACTGAGGCTTGTCTAAAATCACACAACTAGGGACTTCCCTGGTGGTGCAGTGGTTAAGAATCCTCCTGCCAATGCAGGGGACACGGGTTCGAGACCTGGTCTGGGAAGATCCCACATGCCGCGGAGCAACTAAGCCCGTGCGCCACAACTGCTGAGCCTGTGCTCTAGAGCCCACGAGCCACAACTACTGAGCCTGTGTGCCACAACTACTGAAGCCCGCGTGCCTAGAGCCCGTGCTCCGCAACAAGAGAATCCACCGCAATGAGAAGCCTACACACCGCAACGAAAAGTAGCCCTTACTCGCCGCAACTAGAGAAAGCCCACGCTCAGCAGTGAAGACCCAACACAGCCAAAAATAAATAAATAAATAAAATCACACAACTAACAAGAGTGGGACACAATCCAAACCTAAACCAAACCCATGCTTCTCACCAAACCATCCAGTCTTCTGTCTATCCAATGTAGGGGGAAGAGAATGTGAGGTCCAGAGAAGGGAGCATGGGACGCCACGAGTGTCCTGACCCCCAGCCTCTCTGTTGGCTGGGGGAGCCAGAAGCTCTGAGCCTTGGAGCGGCACCCACCCTGTGAAATATTAACCCAGGAGCTGGGGGGAAAACCCAAACAAATATCCTATTTACAGAGGCTGGAAGCTTTCCAGGAGGGAGCGGATCACAGGCCAGATATTGGGGGTGGAAGGCTGATGTGAAGGGAGCCAGGGCAAGTGCCAGGGGCCCCCTGGGGGCAGGGGTGCAGCTGAGGATCTGAGGGCATCCCAGGGGGTCACTGACCTGCACAGACTAATCTGCAGGGTGGGTTACATTAGGAAGATATGAGGGGGGAATGCGCATCGCCCCTCACTGGTGTCACTTGGAGGCAGAGGGCCTTGGGGATACCTGGGTTCCAGGCCGGCAGTCAGTGATCACAGCCATACTGAGCACCGTATTCCAAGGACTCTGCTAAGTACTCCACATGCATTAACTCACTTAATTCTCCCAACAACTACACGAGGCAGGAATTATAATCGACAACTTACAGATGAGGCAGCTGAGACTCAGTGGTGACGTAACCGGTCACAGACTATGTATATGTACAAGGGTCTATATGTACATATCAGTATGTATACATGTATTCATTAGTTTGAGACCCAGAATTTTGAGCTTTCCATGCATGTTTTCATTGAAGCCACAAATAACCTATAAGGACATACTCTTTTGTTTTCCAGATGAAGAAACTATGGTTCAAAGATGTGTAATGATGTGCCCAAGTCCCCCAGTAAGTGCCTGGCTCTCTCCACCATTATGCTATGGGCAGGAACTGTTTCTCCAAGCCTCAGGTCTCCCTTCTGCGGCATGAGCCTTTGCCTGCTTACAACCTGGAGGGTCCTGGGCACTGAGCATAGATGATCGGGCATCACCGGTAACTATTCTACAGGCATATATCATTTTTTGACCACAGGGCTAGAATCTTCCTGAAGACAAGACCTAGTGTGACCCATGGGGTCTCCATGACACAGTGAGTGCATGACTGGTTGGTTGCAGGTGAAGGAGCCTCAGCTCCATGAGGTCCCCAGGCAATATTTACCAGCCTCAATATTCATCAGGGTCCTTATCTGTCAATGGGTTGCAAACCTACCACATGGGGTTGCTGAGCAGATGCCATGAAGTAATGGCAAGAATGTGGTAACCAATAATTATGGAGTGATTTCCTAAGAATAATGCTTGGAGAGATCCTTCTGTTCATTTCTGAAGCTGGAAAAGCAGCTTCAGTGATTGAACCAGATATAGGATGTTGGTGTCAAAGTAAATGATCCAACAGGGGTCTCTGAACTCGCATTTCGGGGGTCAAGAACAGCTGAGGTACTGAAGCCCTCTGCCCAAAAACAAGTCGCAGAATCCTGGTGGTGCTAATGATAACAAGAACTGTTTTTAACCTTTGTAGAGAGCTTTAGAATGCACCGAACTCTTTCATCCTCCCAGTAGCCTTCAGTTAGTGTAGAGATAGGAAAACTGAGGCGCAGACAGGGGATAGGACTTGCCCAAGTTCACACAGTGAACCAGAGCAGAGCTGGGCTTGAACCCAGCTCCCCAGATGACTAGTCCGCACTTCTACCCCCAACAACCGGCTCCAGCACCCTGGCTCTCAGCGTTGGTGTGCTCTGACTTTTCATTTTCAAATCCTCTGGCCCAGCTGCCCTGCTCAGCTTATGACCCAGGCCTGATGACATAGTCCAGGCTTGGGGGTTGAGGAGAGAGAGCAACCATTGTTCCACTCCCTATAAGGCAGGCTGCAAAATCTCAGCCTCTGCTGGGCACATCTAGGATCAACAGTCTCCAGCAAATCCGCCACACACAACCCAACCACACAAACAGAGCCAACATATACTGCCCTTCCCAACCCGTCTCCATGTCATATTTATTTCAACACCATCATTTAGCCTATATTATATGGCAGAATAGGGATTTGCTTGCTCTTTAAAAAAAAAAAAAGCCCCCATAACCTTCCACTGGTGTGAAAAAAGACAGGACCAAGCCACCATGACAGTGATGTGCAACCACTGTTCCCACTGAGGGGTGACAGCAAGTTTCCACTTTGTCTCTCCACTGTTCTCCAAAATTCTACTAGTTCAGGGAGGCAGCCAACAGCTGGTGATATCATCATCAGCTGGTGCTAAAAAGAAAGGCTTTGAGGTAGACACATGCAAATATTTCCTCACCATTGTCACTGCCATCGGCATACCTTCAATGTCCTGAGGATTTAATATGTGCTAAATAATGCACTAAGCGCTTCAGTGCATGACCTCTCATTTAGCCCAACAATCCTATTTTTACAGATGAGGACGTTGAGGTGGGAAAAGGTGAGTTGAAAGTGAAACTGACTGCTAGCTACTATAGCTCTGTGGGTGGTACTCGACTTGGCTGCTTGACTTGCCCAAGTTCTCACAACCAAAAAGCAAGTGGCATGACCAGATTTAACTACAGTGTTCTATGGCTGTCCTTTTAAAATTTATTCCATCAGTGGCCATTATAAAGGTGGAGAAAGGGGACTTACAATGCCAGGCCAGAGCACAATGTCCATTTGTCATCTAGAACAAATCTGTATTTTCTCTGACCACCAGACACTTCAAATTAATACAGTTCTGAAAGGGTGCCCCATTAGACACCCTGTGACCCTACATCACATGAACAGCCCCTGATATCCTCCCCACCAATATCTGGCCCCTACTCTTCTCTGACTTCCTTGTCAACCACTCTTCCTCTCCTTCACTCTGCTCCAGCCCTACTGTCCTCCTGCTGTTTTTTAAAATCATCAGATATACCACCTCAGGACCTTTGCGCTTGCTGCATGGCTTGCTCCCTCCCTCCCTTCAGGGCTTTGCTCAGATATCACCTTATTAGAACCCTTCTCTGACCACCCTCTATAAAAAGGGCAACCCCACTCTCTGGCACTTACCGTGGCCCATCCTGCTCTATTTTTCTCCACCCTACACATATTTTTCTCCACCTTACATATATTTCTGATTTGCTGAATGAACTAGTGAACTGAAACAGAGAGACCCCCTCACCACTGGCAACCACCTCCTGCCCTAAGTACACTCTCCTGTGACCCTTTTCAAAGCTGTCATCAGTGCTCATTCTAACCAGTTTGAACCCTGAAGAGAAACATTCTGTGGAAAAGATCATAGGGGGTGATTTTTCCATGGGGGCATCAGGCATTCCCCCTCTGATTGAAAAATCAAATGTGCTGACAGGCACAAAGACTGGAAGTCTTGGACTCCTTGGGCCAAAAAGCAGCCAAGTCAAGTTCCACCCACAGAGCTACAGCAGCCAGCAGTCAGTTTCACTTTCAACTCACCTATCAGGCTCCCTTGGCCCTTAGGTTTGCTACCATCCCATCCCTTTGCCACCCTGTTGGATTTCCCCGCGCCTTGTCATCCCTGAGCTTTCAAGCACTGCTTTGGGGAAACTTAAGCTCATCCAACAGGTAGGAGGGTCAGAGGCTGCCTCTTTCAGCCCTGCATCTATCCCCCATTTTGTAGGGGCATGCGACAGGGCGTCATTTTCCTTCTGGAGGAAGGGTGCTCACTTTTAAAGGCATGTTTCTCAGACCTGGCAGCAGGGGTAGAGAAGGGAGTCCTCCCACCACCGGCCGAGATGGACCTTTGCAAATGGTTGCAGCGGCGATAGTGAGGCACCGGAGGCAAGAAGGGAAGGGGGGAGGACGCAGAGATATCCCTTGGCCCCGGGAGCGGACGGGATGCTTCCTCGGAGAGGAGGAGCGGAGGATGCGGCCCGGGAGATGCTGGGGAGGCATGGGATATCGTCAGGCTAGGGCCGGGGTCTGCGGAAGACGGGGGTCGGAGGGGGCGGAGCTTGGGATCCCAGGGACCGGAGCCCGAGGCGGGATGGGGGTCGCGCCGGGGGGACTCCGTGGCCATTACCTTGCCCTTAGGGCGGCGGGCGGGGCTGAGGGACGCCGGGTGCTGGCTCCGGGGCCCGGCCCCTCCCCCGATCCGGCTCCTACGGCTCGCAGCCTGCAGCCGCCGCCGCCTCCGCTGTCAACAAACCCGGGGCGCGTCACTTCCGGGGCCGCCCCTTAGCAACAGCTAACGGGTTCCCCCGATGGGTCCCGCGGCGAACGCGGGCGGCGGCGGCCGAAGGTTCCGGAGCCCCGCGGGGGCTCCCCTCCCGGACACCGGCTGGGTCTGCGGTTGGAGGAGGGAGCGGTTGGTCCCCACCCCAGTCCTCAGCGCGCTTCTCACGGGCTCTCGCTGGGCTGGGGGAGCTGGGGAGGACCCGCTCGGTGAGACCGGCTTCCGGGCCCGTTCTGGCTTGCGGTTTCCCGGAGTCCAGGGAATGGTTAAGGGCGGACTGACTCCACCTTCCTCGTCAGCATGGACTTGCCTCCAGCGCCAGCCCCGACATCCAGCACCCTATGGAACATCTATCCCTGGCTTATCTGCAGGTAGCTCGCACCCACGCGTCCAAAAGCGGTCACCATCTTCCCCCCCCCAAACGCGCTGCTACTTCTCCAGCTAGTTAATGCGCCCTCCAGGCAACACGGTTGTCACCTGGGAAATGGGGAGTCGGCCTTGGCCCCTGCGTTTCCCTCAGCTCCTCTTCCAGTCGCCAAGTCCTAAGGATCTCTCAAACCAGCCCCTCCCCTCCTCCGCCAGTAGTGCCCGACTCTGTCCACCATCATTTCTCCTCTGGATTTCTGCAACAGCCTCCTAACAGAACTCCCTGCTCCCTCCCCTGATTCTCTCCACAGTTCGACAGTGAATTTTCCAAAACCAATAAATCTGACCAGGGCACCCCGCTGCTTATAACCCTTAAGGTAGACAAGGATGATCTGTCCCCCGGCTCTCTCCCCACCCTCTCCCTTTATTTGCACAACCCCCCCCCCCACGCTTTCATTCTCCAATCCAGACAGTTTAAAGCATTTTTGGTCCTTTTAATGATCCTCTTCTCTTCCATAGGCTGAAATAATTTCTTCCCTACTAAACACTTTTCTTGCTCCCATCTGTATCCAGCACACACTCCTCGTCGTTCTGGTCTAAGTTTAGATGCTGTTTTCTTGAGGAACCCTTTCTTGACACGACCCTCCTCCTAATTCTAATAACTAGTTCTGTGGATGTTTTCGTTCTGCACAGTATCTTTTAGTCTTTGACTATGTGTAAGCATGTTTGTACAATTTTGAATCCTTTAAAAAGTCTTTTGATTTTGGATTCTCAAAATAAGATGTGCTTGTTTAAATAAAAAATCCAAACAATACAGAAATATATGGTGGAAAAAATGAAAAGTCCCATTCAAACCCTAACCCAACCCCAATTTCATTCCCTTCCCCAGAGGGGACCACTCTTTAACAGTTTGGTGAGTATCCATCCCCTTAGTCCTTTAAAAATATGCATGCATATGTAAGAGCTAAAACTATAAAATTCTTAGGAGAAAATAAAGGCATAAGTCTTTGTGATTTAGGGTTAGGCAATGGTTTCTTAGATATGACACCAAAAGCATAAGCACAAGAGAAAAAAATAGACAAACTGGATTTCATCAAAATTAAAAACTTTTGTGCTTCAAAGGGCACCATCAAAGAAAGTGAAAACACAACTCACAGAATGGGAGAAGATATTTGCAAATCACATATCTGGTAAAGAACTAGTAATCCAGACTATATAAAGAATTTATGACTAAATAATAAAAAGACAAGTAACCTAATGTAAAATAAGCAAAAGAGCTGACTAGACATTTCTCCAAAGAAGATATGCAAATGGCCAAGAAACACAGGAAAAGATACTCAACATCATTAGTCATCAGGGAAATGTAAATCAAAACCTCAAAGAGATACAACTTCATATCCTAGGATGGATACGATCAAAGAGATAGACAATAACAAGTATTGGCCAGGATGTGGAGAAATGGGAACCCTCCTACTTTGCCGATGGGAATTTAAAATGGTGCAGCAGCTTTGGAAAACAGTTTGGCAGTTCTTCAAAAAAGTTAAACATAGACTTATCATATAACCTTGCAATTCCACTTCTAAGTATATACCCAAGAGAAAATTTTCACAGCACCATTATTCATAATAGACAAGAAGTGGAAATAACCCAAATGTCCTTCAACTGGTGAATGAATATGATATGGAATAATATAGTCATACAATGGAATATTATTTGGCGAGAAAAAGGAATGAAGTAGTGATACATGCTACAATATGCATGGAACTTGAAAACATGCTAAATGAAAGATACCAGTCACAAAAGATGATACATTTATGATTATATTCCTATGTCCAGAATACACAAATCTATAGAGACAGAAAGTAGATTAGTGGTTGCCTAGGGCTGAGGGGGTGGGGAAAAAAGAATTACTGCTAATGGGTACAGGGTTTCTTTCTGGGGTAATGAAAATGATCTAAAATTAGGTGGTGATGATCATTGCATGGTTGATGGATGATAGTTGTATATGTACAGCTCTGTGGCTATTCTGAGAAACAGTGAATTGTTCACTTTAAATGTATGCTCTAAATGTATTGTATGTGCGGGGCTTCCCTGGTGGCGCAGTGGTTAAGAATCCTCCTGCCAATGCAGGGGACACAGGTTTGAGCCCTGGTCCGGGAAGATCCCACATTCTGCGGAGCAACTAAGCCTGTGCGCCACAACTACTGAGCCTGCGCTCTAGAGCCTGCGAGCCACAACTACTGAGCCCACATGCCTAGAGCCCGTGCTCCCCAACAAGAGAAGCCACTGCAATGAGAAGCCCGCGCATCACAACAAAGAGTAGCCCCCGCTCGGCACAACTAGAGAAAGCCCGCACACAACAATGAAGACCAAAAAAAAGAAAAAAGAAAAAAAACGGTATGTGAATTATATCCCAATAAAGGTGTTAAAAATACATTTATAAACGTGTATATGTAAACTCATAATGCAGGATGGATTTAACAACATAAATAGGATCATACTGTACAAATTGTTCTGTGACATATTTTTATCACTTTTTATGTCAGATCATATAATCCTGTTTAATTCTTTTGAATGGTTGCATTGTATTCCAGTAATTGCACAATCTTCTTATTGGTGGAATTTGGTTGACAAATTTAGGCAGAAGACCTAAATAGACATTTCTCCAAAGAAGACATACAGATGGCCAAGAAGCACATGAAAAGATGCTCAACATCACTAATTACTAGAGAAATACAAATCAAAACTACAATGAGGTATCACCTCACACCAGTTAGAATGGGCATCATCAGAAAATCTACAAGCAACAAATGCTGGAGAGGGTGTGGAGAAAAGGGAACCCTCTTGCACTGTTGGTGGGAATGTAAATTGATACAGCCTCTATGGAGAACAGTATGGAGGTTCCCTAAAAAACTAAAAATAGAACTACCATATGACCCAGCAATCCTACTACTGGGCATATACCCAGAGAAAACGATAATTCAAAAAGACACATGCACCCCAATGTTCATTGCAGCACTATTTACAATAGCCAGGTCATGGAAGCAACCTAAATGCCCACCGACAGACGAATGGATAAAGAAGATGTGTTACATATATACAATGGAATATTACTCAGCCATAAAAAGGAACGAAATTGGGTCATTTGTTGAGACGTGGATGGATCTAGAGACTGTCATACAGAGTGAAGTAAGGCAGAAAGAGAAAAACAAATATCATATATTAACGCATGTATGTGGAACCTAGAAAAATGGTACAGATGAACCGGTTTGCAGGGCAGAAATTGAGACACAGATGTAGAAGACAATCATATGGACACCAAGGGGGGAAAGCGGCGGGCGGTGGGGTGGTGGTGTGATGAATTGGGTGATTGGGATTGACATGTATACACTGATGTGTATAAAATGGATGACTAATAAGAAAAAATAAATAAAAAATAAACGTTAAAAAAAGAATATGAAAAAGAATGTATATATATATATATATGTGTGTAACTGAATCACTTTGCTGTACAGCAGAAATTAACACAACATTGTAAATCAACTACACCAATAAAATAAATTTATTAAAAATTTTTAAAAAATCTCTCATAAATTCTACCACTTAAGGGGTAAATATACCAAATAATACCAGTTCTACACAACTTCCATAAAATTGAAGGGGAGGGGGCTTCCCTGGTGGCGCAGTGGTTAGGAATCCGCCTGCCAGTGCAGGGGACACGGGTTCGTGCCCTGGTCCGGGAAGATCCCACATGCCGCGGAGCAGCTACGCCCGTGAGCCACAACTACTGAGCCTGCGCGTCTGGAGCCTGTGCTCCGCAACAAGAGAGGCCGCGACAGTGAGAGGCCCGCGCACCGCGATGAAGAGTGGCTCCCGCTCGCTGCAACTGGAGAAAGCCCTTGCACAGAAACGCAGACCCAACACAGCCAAAAATAAATTAAAAAAAAAAAAAAATTGAAGGGGAGGGAAGACATTCCTACTCATTTTATGAGGCCATCACTACCCTGATACCAAAGATACACAAAGACATGACAAGAATATAAAACTATAGACCAATATCCCTTGTGAATATAGATGCAAAAATTTTAACAATTTTCAACAGAACAAATACAGAATAAACTGAATTCTTTTTTTTTTATAAATTTGCGGTGCGCAGGCTTCTCACTGCGGTGGCTTCTCTTTATTGCAGAGCATAGGCTCTAGGTGCACGGGCTTCAGTAGTTGTGGCCTGTGGACTCTAGAGCGCAGGCTCAGCAGTTGTGGTGCACAGGCTTAGTTGCTCCGCGGCAGGGAAGTCCTCAAACTAATGATTGAGTTTAGCAAGATTTCTGGATACGAGATCAAGAAAAGCAATTAAAAATAAATAATAGGGATTTCCCTGGTAAAGAATCTGCCTTCCACTGCAGGGGACGCGGGTTTGATCCCTGGTCAGGGAACTAAGATCCCACATGCTGCGGGGCAACTAAGCCCACCAGCCGCAACTACTGAGCTCGCGCACCTCAACATGAGAGGCCGCGTCCCGCAAGCTACAGAGCCCATGCACCCTGGAGCCCATGTGCCACAACTAAAGAGAGAAAACCCGCACGCCACAACTAGAGAGAAGCCCACACGCCACAACGCAGAGCCCGCGCCACAGTGAAAGATCCTGCATGCCGCAACTAAGCCCCGATGCACCCCAAAAAATAAATAAAATAAATAAATAAATAAAATATGTAAAAATAAATAAATAATGTATTATTAGAAATTAATTTTATCATTATAAGTAATAACAAAAACAAATAAAAAGCAATTTTATTTCTGTATTCCAGTAATAAATAGATATTGAAATTTTTAAAAATACCGTTTACGATAGCATCAAAAAATGTGCGTTACTTAGGAATAAATATGACCAATTATGTGTGAGGCCTGTACACTGAAGACTACAAAACACAGCTAAGAGAAATTAAAGACCTAAATAAATGGAGCCATATATTATGTTCATGGGTCAGATGATTCAATAATGTTAGGATATCAATTCTTTCCAAATTGATTTGTAGTTTCAAAGCGGTCCCAACCAAAATCCCAGCAAATTTTGTTTCCTAGAAATTGAGAAGCGGATTCTGAAGTTCATATACAATGCAAATTATCAAGAGCAAAAGCCAAAGTAACCATCAAAAGAGTTGATGGACTTACACTATTTAACTTAAAGACATTATAGAGCTACAGAATTATAGAGTTACATCATGGAGCTTCAAGGCTTACAGAGCTACTTAAGTAGTGTTGTGAGGCCAAAAGAATAGACAAGGAGATCAGTGTGATGCAACAGAGAGTCCAGAAATAGATCCTGCGTGTTTATGATTGGTTTTGCCAAAGTTGCAAAGGCAATTCAGTTGGAGAAAGGATTACTTTTTCAACAAATGGTGCTGGGACAATTAGATATTCATATGAAAATAAATGAACTTTGATACATAACTCACACTATTTATCAAAATTAACTCAAGATGGATTGTAAACATTTTAAAGTGGATCATAGATCTAAATGTAGAACCTAAAACTATAAAACATGTAGGAGAAAATCTTTGTGATATCAGAGTATGTAAAAGTTTGAGGGATATGACATCAAAGGGAGTGCAGACTTTATCAAAATTAGGAACTAATGCTCTTTGGAAAAAAAAAAACTGTTAAGAGTTATAAAGGCAAACCACAAACCACAAGAAAATATCTGCAAATCACATATTTTAAAAAGACATACCACATCATACCCATTAAGATGACTATGATCATAAAAATAGAAAATAACAAGTGTTGGTGAGGATGTGGAGAAATTGAAACACTATGCACTGTTGGTGAAAATGTAAATGGGTATAGCCATTATGGAAAATAGTATGGCAGTTTCTCAAAAAATTAAGAATAGGATTACCATATGGTCCAGCAATTTACCTTCTGGATATATACCCCAAAGCATTGAAAACAGGGTCTTGAAGAGAGATATTTGTATACCCATGTTCATAGCAGCATTATTTGCAATAGTGCTTTATTGTTCATATTTGTATACCCATGTTCATAGCAGCATTATTGCAAAAGTGGAAGCAACCCAAGTGTCCATTGATGGATGAATGGATAAACAAAACATTAAGTATTATTCAGTCTTAAAAAAGAAGGAAATTCTGACTCATGCGGAAACATGGATGAACCTTGAGGACATTATACTAAATGAAATAAGCCAGTCACAAAAAAAAGGTAAATACTGTACTATCTCATTTATGTGAGATACCTAGAGTAGTCAAATTCATAGGGACAGAAAGTAGAATGGAGGTTGCTAGAGGCTTGGGGAGGGAGAATGGGGAGCTGTTTATTGGGTGTAGAGTTTCAATTTTGCAGGATGAAAAGAGTTCTGGATATTAGATGCACAACAATGTGAGTGTACTTAACACTACTGAATTGTATACCTAGAAGTGGTTAGGATGGTAAATTTTATGTTATGTTCATTTTGCCACAGTTAAAAATAAAAGAGATGTGCGTCCAGAAAATCTAAAGAATTCCCAAAACTCAATTTCAGTAAGCAAATAAGCAATTCAATTAAAAAAAGGGAAATAGATTTGAACAGATAACCTCCCCAAAGAAGATATATAGATGGCAAGCACATGAAAAGATGCTTAATGTGATTAGTCTTTTTTTTTTTTTTTTTTTTTTTGGCTGTGTAGGGTGTCTTAGTAGCGGTGCCTGGGCTTCTCTCTAGTTGCGGTGTGCGGGCTTCTTTCTAGTTGCGGCGCACGGGCTTAGTTGCCCCATGGCATGTAGGATCCTAGTTCCGCGACCTGGTATTGAACCCGTGTCCCCTGCATTGGAAGGCGGATTCTTTACCCCTGGACCACCGGGGAAGTCCCTGTGATGAGTCTTTAAGGAAACACATATTAGAACACAATAAAATACCATTACATACCTACTAGAATGTGTAAAATATAAAAAAGACCGACCACACTAAGTGCTGGTGAGGGCATAGTACAACAGAAACTTTCATACACTTCTGGTGTGGGTGTAAAATGATACAACCATTTTGGAAAATGGTTTAGCAGTTTAAAATTTTAAAATTCATCCAGCCATTCCACTCCCAAGAGAGAAGAAAATATATGTACATATAAAGACATGCACATGAATGTTCATAGCAGCTTTAGGTGTAATAGCCAAAAAATGGAAACAACCCAAATGTTCAACTTAGATGAGTGGATAAACTATGGTTGATTCATCTAGTAATGGAATCTACGGCCATAAAAAGGAATGAAGTGCTGATACATGCTACAACATGTACAAATCTCAGAATAATTATGCTTAGCGAAAGGAGCCAGATAAAAAATATCAACAATTCTAGAAAACGCAAACTAATCTATAGCAACAGAAAGCAGGCCAGTGGTTGCCTGGGTATGGAGGTGGGGCAGGATGTACAAAAAGAGGAAGAAGGGAGGAGATACAAAAGGGCAGGAGGAATTTTGGGGGCAATGGATGTGTTTATTATTTTAATTGTGGTTTCACAGCTACATACATGTCTAAACCTATAAAAGTGTACACTTTAAATATGTGTAGTCTACGGAACATCAGTTATATCCGGAAGTTGGTAAAATTGTATTAAAATGAAACCAGAGGAATTCCCTGGCGGTCCAGGGGTTAGGACTCCATGCTTTCACTGCTGAGGGCCCGAGTTCGATCCTTGATTGGGGAACTAAGATCCCGCAAGCCGCGCAGCGCAGCCAAAAAAAAAAAAAAAGAAAAAGAAGAAAAAGAAAAAAGAAACCACTGGGGAGAACCTATAATATTTCAATATAAAAAGTTTAAAAAATTGTATTAGTGCTTGTCAAATTGCTCTGTGAAAACTCTGTACAGGTTAACTCTCTTTAAAGCTGTTTGAGAGAGGTCTGTTTCTCTACAACCAAGTGATGGTGGGTACAATAAATACTGATGACTTTTCCCAGACCAAGAGGCACAATATGGTTGTTCAATTCATATTCCTCTGAGTATTAGTCCAATTTATTGTTATTTCAGGTTCTAGTGAGACATTTTTATTTCTTCTTTGAAGTGCCTGCTTATAAGCTTTGTTGTCTTACCTCCTTCAGGTGTTTGCTTAGACATCACCTCAGAGCAGTTTTCCTGACCCCCTATGTAAAATTGCAGCCCCTCCCACTGCCCACTCCTGTTTTATTTTCCCCTGTCGGAATTTATCACCATCTGATGTACAATTTAGTTTACTTATTTACCTTATTTAGTGTCTAACTCCCCTCACTAAAACGTCAATGCTTCGAAGGCAGAGATTTTTGTCTTTTATTCACTCCTAAATTCCCAATACCTAGGACATACCTGGCACGTTGTAGGCACTCAATACATTTCTTGAATGACTGAATGCTTTTTTTTTTTTCTTCTTGGGGTGTTTGTCTTTTTCTTGTTGATTTAAGAACTCTCTATACATTAGGGAGATTAACCCTTTATCATAAAGGGTACACATATTTTCCCCTGTTGATGCTTGTCTTTTCCTTTACCATTTAGAGACTGAAAATTTTAGGTAGTTATATATCTGTCTTATATTTCATGGCTTCTGGGCCTTATGTCTTCCTTCTCCAAGATTCAAAACATTTTTCTATATAGTTTTCTTCTAATCCCATAGGTTTTTTCCCTTGCAGAGCTTTAATTCATTCCGAATTTACTTTCCTGTCAGATGTGAGGTAAGAACAGACCTTTATTTTTTTCCGAATGATAGCCAACTGTCTTTTTTTCTTAACACGTTGTGTTTTTCCCTGTCTTCCTAATCAATCTTTCAAAGGGCTGGTGGTATTTTTTTTTTAACCTGGAAAAAATTCCTGTCGTGTTGTGCAATTAAGTCAACATTTATTCATTTCTTATATTTCATGCAAAGGAACATAATCTTTGTATTCTGAAGAAACATTTAGCACAGTACCTAGCACATAGTGGGAGCAGAAATTGTGGGATGAGTGAATAAAGGAACAGGTGTCCCTGTGCTTGCTCCATGGAGTAGTGAAATCCTGATGGGCAGCAGCTGAGAGCTGGAGGGGGTTTCGAGATTATACAGTCCAGTGACAAACTTTTCACTGATCTGTGGAGAAATTTAAAAAATAAGGACAGGAGTTCCCTGGTGGCGCAGTGGTTGAGAATCCGCCTGCCACTGCAGGGGACACAGGTTCGAGCCCTGTTCCGGGAAGATCCCACGTGCTGCGGAGCAACTAAGCCCGTGCGCCACAACTACTGAGTCTGCACTCCAGAGCCCATGAACCACAACTACTGAGCCTGCGTACTGCAACTACTGAAGCCCGTGCTCCTAAAGCCCGTGCTCCTAAAGCCCGTGCTCTGCAACAAAAGAAAGCACTGCAATGAAGAGTAGCCCCCGCTTGCTGCAGCTAAAAAGCCCGTGCACAGCAACAAAGACCCAACACAGCCAAAAATAAATAAATAAATTTATTAAAAGAAAAAAAAATCTGCCTGCCAATGCAGGGGACAAGGGTTTGATCCCCGATCTAGGAAGATCCCACATGCCGCGGAGCAACTAAGCCCGTGCGCCACAACTACTGAGCCTGCACTCTAGAGCCCACGAGCAACAACTACTGAAGCCTGCACGCCACAACTACTGAGGCCGAGCACCTAGAGCGTGTGCTCCACGACAGGAGAAGCCACTGCAAGGAGAAGCCTGGGCACTGCAACAAAGAGCAGCCCAGCTGGCTGAGTGCAGCAATGAAGACCCAACGCAGCCAAAAATAAAATAAATAAAATAAAATTTCCCTTCTAAAAAAAAAAAAAGACAATTATGCACATATAGGTGTAGAGAAAAAACATTGTGAGGCTGCCAACTGTTTTTTCTTGGGAAGGATCCTGAAATTTTGGCTCTCCTTTTCTATTGTCCTGATATTATGATAAATTTCATGTTCATGAAATCCAGAAGTCAAGGAAACCCTGAACTGTAGTCCTGCTCTTCCATCCAATGTTTACTGAACCATCTGCTCTGTGCAGTCACTGCTATAGGCGTCGAGGGTTCAGTAGTGAAAAGACCAGCCGGGAGGCCTTGTATAGTTTAGCAGGGAAGGTCTACATCCCTGAAACGATAACTCAATAGCTTATTGCAGGCGAGGAACGTGTAAGGAAGAGGACAAGGTGACAGGTATACTGCCTAGTTGGAAGCTGAGGCCCAGGAAAGGGCAAGGAATAGCCTTGGGGCGCACAGACTGCGCGGTCACCTGCGCGACCTCAAACTTTGCGCACTAGGTCCGCGAGCCTCGTAGGTGGCGGAGCGGAGGCGGGGCCCTGTTCCCGGCGTTCTCTTGCCCCGCCCACCCCGCCGCGCCGCCAGACGGCAGAGCGGAGAAGCGGTGGCACGTGAACGGGGCGGGGCGGAGCAGAACGCGCGCGCCTGAGGCTGAGTTTCCGGTCGGAGGCCTTTGCCCAGCGCCCCGCGGCCCTGAGGGGCGGCGGCGCTGGCGGCGGCGGAGGCAGCGGGGGGATCCGGAAGTCAACACCATGTCGAGTCTGCACAAGAGCCGGTAAGGGGCCACTGGGGTAGACCAGCCAGGCCACTCCTGGCCAGGTTGCCTCTTCTGACCTGCGGAGGGGGCGCGCAGATGCGGCCATGAACCGAGACACCCCCCCACCCCGCCCCCGGCAGAAGGTTTTGGGCGCCCACTTTCCAACCTCTTTGCTGTGGGCCTGAGGGGGGCACGGAGCGTGGACACCTGCCCCTCGGTGTCGCCCCTTTTCTCACTGTCTCTCTGTCTCTTCCTCACCCTGGATCCCTTCCCCTGGTGTCTTCCTCTTCCAGGGCCTCGATGCCCGATCTCACCCCCACCTCCTGTCCTCTTTTCCCTTGTTAACCCTTTGCCCCAGTACCCTAGTCTATCCAGGTGCTCCCTGTCCCACGTGTCCTTTTCTTACTAGAAATGTTAGAAAACCTGGATTCTCCAGTTTGTTCTCCCCTCAGGCCAAATCCTGCAGCGTTGGCTAATTTTGCTCACTCTTCAGTTTTCCTCCAGGACTTGTTTTTTTTTTTTTAAATTTAATTTATTTTTTATACATCAGGTTCTTATTAGTTATCTGTTTTATATATTAGTGTATATATGTCAATCCCAATTTCCCAATTCACCCCCCTCCCCCCACTTTCCCCCCTTGGTGCAGGACTTGTTTTTTAAACCTTTTGTCCTTGCCTGCGGGCAGGCCCAGAGGTCTTTTAATGGTTATATATTTGAGCTTGGAACGCTGATTACACAGGTCCTTGTCTACAGATCAAATTACTCCTGATTCCTAGGGTTTTTTGAGTTCAGATAGCAGCAGTGTGTTGGGCCTGGCCAGCAGGAAGTGCCCCATAAATGCCAGCTCACTAAATATTAGAATGTGTCTAATTTCATGGTGCTCATTTGAGAACCTCTAGACAAGAATATCTCTACATTTCTGGGCTTAGAGGAAAAAGTGATCTCTAGTTCTCCAAAGCTGCCTTTGGCCAGGTTTTGCTTGAGCTTTGCCATCTTTATGTCCCGAAGGGGAGGGAGGAACAGGCTGGAGACTGGTGGTGTAAGGGAGCTGTAGGCTTTTGGAGTGGTCGCTAAGCCTGTCATCTTGGGGTTTGGTTGTGCTTCATTTGCCTCCCCCTCCCTCCTTCTAGGATTGCAGATTTCCAGGATGTCCTGAAGGAGCCCACGATTGCCTTGGAAAAGCTTCAGGAACTCAGTTTCAGTGGTAAGAGGCAACTCTCCGTTTTCAGGGTTTTCCTAGAGCAACGTTGTGACTAAGATGGAGGGGAGGGTGCCCAAGGCCACACCTGGCCAGTTCTGGGGGCCAGCCTGCCTTTTGGGGCCATCTCCAGCTTCTGTGGAGCTGAACAACCAGTGACTACCCTGAGCTTGGAGGGGGTTCCTGGAGCAGTGGTGGCCACAATTAGCATGCCTGTAGGCCTTAGACAGGGTGCTTATTGGCCTATGAGTGATGCTGATTGCTTCCTGAGAGTAACTGGAGGGCAGAGGGGAGACTTTGTGAGCCGAGGTCAGGTCTTTCCTCATTCCTCAGCAAGCTTCCTGTCTTGTAGAATTTGGTTAGCTGCAGAGTGGTTCCTGGTTCTATCCCTGGCTTAGGATCAAAGCCAACTCAGGCAACAGTGAACTTTGATTAATGGTAAAATTCCAGCCTTGAGACACCCACTTTAAGGAACTGAACCCCAGCAGTTTTTGACTTTGCCCTCTGTGGCCTAGTTAACTTTTCAGCACAGAGACTTTTGCTTGTCTTTAAAAATACCCCAAGGTGTTCTGGGTAGCTTCTTGTGACTGCTCTGCCCTTGTAACTTTGTCAGCAAGTAGTGCTTGAGTTGCCCCCTTCACCCCATGCAGATTCTCAGGTGGGGGCATTAGCTCCTGTTCACGGTACTGGGGAGACGGTAGCAACAGCTGCTTTAGCAAGGTTCATGACAGTATTTCAGGAGAAGTTTGTCTTTCTGTTCAGGAGTGATATTTAGGCCCTGAAGATCTTTTTTTTATTATTATTATTTATTTATTTATTTTTAAACATCTTTATTGGAGTATAATTGCTTTACAGTGGTGTGTTAGTTTCTGCTTTATAACATGGCCCTGAAGATCTTGAGGGGTTTTGGCATCTGTGCTGAGCTGAAGAATCTGCCAGGCCCCAGGGGATGCAGCCTGCTGAGTTGGGCTCTAGAGTCAGACAGACCTGTGTGTGAGTCCTTGATTTCTCTGTCTTTCCAGATGAGTTTCTTTATCTGTAAGACGGAGACAATGATGCTGATCTTCCCTACTTACTAGGGCTGTAATGAGGATTAAGTGAAACAATGTCCGTAAAGCCCAAAACACTCAGCATTCATAGCTTTGTTTATATTCCACAGATACTTACGGACTACCTGTTGTGGGCCATGCCCTGGGCTAGGTACTGGGACTGTAAGACAAATTTGGTCCTCTGTCTTTCTGGGGCTTACCCAGTAGTAGGAGTTAAAGATGTTAAATAGATATACAAATTACATTATACGATCCCATTTGTGGTGGATGTTGTGAAGAATTGATGGAGCTATTATCATTTATGTCAAGGGACCTGACTTTGTTTGGGAAGAGGTGGTGGTTGGTAAAGGCTGCTCTGAGGAAGAATATCAAGGGTGAGAAGGTGTTATCAAAAGAACATTCCAGACGGGCCATGGAGAGAGAGTACACACAGGATTAGCATCTAGTCTAGTGATCTTTCTGGCAGAAAACGATCCTGGAAGAAGTACTTCTTGCCCACTCCATTCCCTGCCGACTGGCTCTGAGGTGGAGGACTGGGGGGTTCTGGGACTCTGCGGGGGCGTGACCTTTGCCTGCTATGTCCACAGGCATCCCCTGTGAGGGCGGACTGCGGTGCCTCTGCTGGAAGGTGGGTGTGCCTGGGGTGGAGCTTCTGCTCTGCTGAGACTCCCTGGTTTCCTGCATGGGCTGCCCCTACCCCTGGCCCCTTCTTCCTGCTCTCTGTCTTTCCTTGCTTGTCCCAGGAAGCTTTTCTGGGAAGTTCTGGGTTTTCTGTTTCTCTTGGCGTCCCCTCCAGGATCCCCTTGGGGATGGAACACTTTGTAATGCCAGCGAAGCCCTCTGCTTCCTGGTCCAGACAGCTCAGTGGAAGTGATGCTTATTGGGACAAAAAAAAAGGCTGCGCTTCACCTAAAGCCTTTCGCTGAGGTGGGAGCAGAACCCCGGTGTCCTGGTTTCCAACCCCTTTGAGCACAGAGTTTTATTATCGTTTGGAAGAGTCTGTGTGAGGAAATGCAGTAGAAAGAGCTGGTTCAGGATGAAGGTGGGGGAAGCCAGTGGGGAGAAAATGGGAGGCTGCCCCCAGCCCATGCCTGTGTTCCTGGGTTTTATTTAGCCCATCTTGCTGTCTCCGGGCTTTATCAGACATTTTCTTTGAGGCCTCTCAGCCTCCATCTACTTCCAGGGTTGGGCTGGGGGAGTCGCCAGAGCTTTGCTCTTCTCTCTCTCTGCAGATTCTCTTGAACTACCTCCCCTTGGAGAGAGCGTCATGGACCTCCATCCTGGCCAAGCAGAGGTGAGACCCTGACAAAGGGGGGTGATGGGAGGCCCTTTGTATCAAACAGAGCAGGTGGTGTGAGCCCGGCCCACTTCCTATTGCTGCTGCTCTGCGCCGGGCTCCCTGGGGGAGACCTTTGGGGATCATCCCTCTCTCCTCTTCTCTCCTACAGGGAGCTGTATTCTCAGTTCCTGAGGGAAATGATCATCCAGCCTGGCATCGCCAAGGCCAACATGGGTGTATCCAGGGAGGATGTGACCTTTGAGGACCATGTGAGTAGGGGTCAGCAGTGGGGACCGAGGCTGCAGAGCGGGGAGAGGTGTGGGCTTTGGAGTGGACTAGGTCCCTCGTGCCAGAGGCCAGGTGCAGCTGGTCTTGGTCCCCTCTGGCCCTCCCAGTACCTCATTTCTGCATTTAGCTCCTCAGCCCCCGAAGGCTGTTGTCTCTCCCTGTTCTCCGCAGGCTCTGGGCCCAGTCGGGACTGTAAGCGATGACTGGGGTCACGGGAGCATGCGTGTGCAGCGCTGAGCCAGGTCCTCCACGTGCATTGTCTCCTTTCCTCCTCAGTCCCCTTCCTCGAGGAAGGTTCTGTGATATTATAGTTGAAGGGAGTCAGAGCAGGGCCGGTGGGAGGATAAACTGCCTTTGTGCGGCCTGGAGGAAGCCTCGTTCCAGCCACAAATACCGAGCTCCTCCCTGGTGCTTTGCAGTCGGGAAGTGGAGATGGGTTGGACCCAGGCCGATCCTCCAAGGACTGGAATTGGCAACTCAAAGTAGTAATGAGTTAGATTCGAAGAGACCTAATGATACAATATTCATTCATTCAGCAGGCAAGCATTTAGTGAGCACCTGTTACACGCAGCATTCTAGAGCTACAGACAGGAAAGACAGAGTCCTTGCTGCGCAGGGAAGTACTCAGAGCGGACTGCGGGGCTCGGCCGCCGGGTGTGGAGTGTGATGGTGCTTCGGGAGGCTGCGCGAGGCCTGTGCTGCCCCCCAGCTAGCTCACAGGCTGTCTCAGCCACAGCTGGGTCTCTGGTGGGAATGCTGGTTCGGAGCCGCTGCTCAGGCGCCCAGGCTGGTATCTGTCCCTGGGCTCCTAGCCGGCCGAGGACAGAGCAGCTCGTTTTCCCTGACAGCCACTCAACCCTAACCCCGACAGCCGATGGAACACGTACTTCAAGGACAACGAGGTGCTGCTGCAGATCGACAAAGATGTCCGGTGAGCAGGGCGCTGGGTGCTGGCAGCCGGCCCCTGGGGCTTCTGTGGGATTCCCAGTTCTTCTGCCCTGTCCCTTCCCAGCCCAGGCCCACAGGGGCGTGTTTGAGGAACTGCTGGTGAGTTGTCCTGCTAGCTGAGTCCAGGCCCTAGTGATAGCAGGCCTGGGGTGGGGCTGGCGGTGCGGTGAGCGCCCGGCTCTCCTCTCTCCCTGCCTTAGTTTCAGTTGTAGCCCTGGCGTCTGTGGATTCATCTCTTCCTTCCTTCAGCAAATACTGAGGCCCCGCTACATGGCAGGCTCAGAGCCAGGCTGGGCGTTGAACACGGAATAGACAGACATGGCCTCTCTCCTTAAGGAACCTAGAAGCTGGCAGGGAGGACGGGAAGACGGATGTTCAACAAAACAGATCTTCCGTGTCACTAAAGTTTGTGGAGAACGCTCTGAAGGCAGAGTTCGGGGTGCTTCAGGGTGATTGGGAATCCTGGCCGGAGGCAGCAGCTGAGATGGGAGGAGCGGGCACCTTGGGGCAGGGGGAGGGGAGCGGAGGGCCGTGTGCTGCTGGGCGAGGAGCTGCCGTGGGAGGCCCTGCGAGCCTGCAGAGCTTGGCTGTCCGAGGAGCAGCGCGAAGGCCTGTGTGCCTGCGGCCACACTGGAGGCAAGCAGGGGTCGGACCATCGCTCCATCCCAGGGATGTGGGGCAGACGCGCAAAGGTTTTAAGCACAGGAGCGACAGGGTCAGAAGTGTGTTTTTTTTTAAACTGTGAGCTACGCTGTGTGCATGTGCATGCCGTTCCTCTTGGTAGAGAAGTGTGGAGACGCCGGCTGTGCTGTCCTGTTGGGTGGGCGAGTCTGGCAGCGGGTGACTCTCCCACAGGGCTGGGTGAGGAGCCGGCAGGCCTGTCCGCAGTGGACCCAGTGGTTAGAGCTTGGGTTCTGAGTCTGCCCGCCTGCTTTCAGTTCTGCCTTCACCGTTTGTAGCTGTGTTTCCAGCCCCTCGCCACCTGGGGCTGCTCCTCTCCTGTGCTCATTGTGCCCGCAGTGGGACCCCAACCCTGGGCGGCTCAGCCAGGGGGCAGAACGGGCTCTTGCCTCCTTCCTTCTCAGGCTGGAGCCTCTACTCACCAGGTGTTTAATAGCCCCATTTAAGTCAGGAACCACGTCTTGAACCCAGTTCTGGGGAAACAGGTTCTTGCCCTGGTAGTGATTGTAGCACGTTGTTCAGTGTTTCTAGAGGGCAAGTTTGCAATGTGCTCTGTATAAGATCTTTGGAAAATGCGCGTGTACTGCAGTACATATATTTTAAAAACTTGATCACGATCTAGAGCCTGTCTCCCAACTTGCTTTTTTCTCTTGCTCTGTCTTGAGCATCTCCCATGTCAGCTGTGTAATATTCTGTTGTATAATGTGTAACTTAACTAAACTTCTTTTACCATTTTAAGCCACAATGCAGTTAATACGTTTGTACATATGAGGTATTTTTGACATGGAAAGACATTTGTTTTAGGAGAAGAGTTAAGACCCTAAGGACACTTAAAAATATATATGCGTGTGTGTGTGTCTATTTGCAAATACACGTTAAGATATATGGGTATGTATACATATACCATGACTATATTGCTTTTGAAATAAAATGTTATTAATTAAAAAACAGACACACACATACAGAGGCTTTGGGGATGCTGGGGCATCTGGCAGCAGGGTGCTGGTGGGATGCCTAAAAATTCCACGCTGAGTAACAGTCCTCCCCTGTTCCCTCTTGACAGAAGGCTGTGCCCAGACATATCCTTCTTCCAGAGGGCCACCGAGTACCCCTGCCTCCTCATCCTGGATCCGCAGAATGAGTTCGAGACCCTTCGTAAGCGGGTGGAACAGACGACACTGAAATCCCAGACGGTGGCCCGGAACCGGAGCGGGGTCACAAATGTGAGAGGCAGCCTGGCAGCCCCAGGGACGCCCCGTGATGACCTTTTCCTTCCTGCTTCTCTTGGACTAGTGGCCACGGGCCATCAGACCCCTGACCGTCTGCCCTGAGAGTTACCCAAAGCAGCCTTGGTCCTGCCCGGTCCCCCTCCAGGCTCCCTCTGAAAGTCAGGCATCAAAGGCTGGTGTCACGGGTGTGGGGGAGGGCCCTGCTGTGCAGTGAAGGAGCCACACTTCTGGTCTGTGGTGTAGACGGCGCTTGGAAAAGTAACTACCAGTGTGATGAGGAAGTGCGGTGGGAACAGTGATGGGGGGAGCCGACCTGGTCTGGGCGTCAGGGAAGACTTCCCTGAGGAAGTGACATTTAAGCTGAGGCTCCAAGGATGAAGAGGAAAGAGACTTCAGGTGGAGAGAATGGCATGTGTGGACGTCCTCAGGCCGGAGAGAGCGGGGTGTGTTCAAGGAAGGGAGTCCAGCATGAGGTGGGTCGGGGGGGTGGGGGGAGGTCTGCTGGAGGATGCTGGAGAGGTGAGTGGTGGTGAGGCCACGCGGGGCCTTTATCCTGAGGGCTGGGGACCCTTGCACCATTCTAAGAGCAGGGATGTGATTTAAGTCTGCCTTTATACAAGACTTGACTGGCGGGGGCAGGAATGGAGGTGGAGAGGCCACCTGGGAGGCAGCTGAGGTGTCCAGGCAAGAGTGGGTGGGGGTGGGGGCTGGGGTGGAGTGGGGAGGGGTGTGAGAGGCCTAGGAGAAAAGAACGGTAGGTCTTGTGCTGGCCAGGTGATGCTGAGTGTTTGAACCTCAGCCTTCTAGCAGATTCCTGTGATTCTGAGAAGCTGCTTATAGCTAAACAAGTATGTTGTCTTGTTTCTTAATTTACACCTACTGCTCTGGCACCTGGAGCTTTGACTTGTTCCTCAAAATTTTTTGCTGTCTTCCAACAATGGAGAAATCCTCTGTAACCTCCAACAAGCTAAGCTCCTTTCCCCCAAGTGGAGTGACCGATCAGGGCTTTGTGTTTCTAGGAGAGCAGCCGTTTTCCACCACAGGGGTGATGGGGCCGTTCTGGCTGATCCCTGGGTTCCACGTGCTCACGACAGAGCTGGGTGTGCCAGGAGGTGCCAGATGCTTGGCTAAATGGCCCCGTGGCTGGCTGGGTTGGTGGCCCTCCTGCTTGGCTGCTGATGTTCTGGCTGCATGGCAAGATGGGGACCGGGCTTCTGTCATTCAGTTTACGACAGTAGTTGGTGGCTGAGAGCTGATTTTAGGTTTGGACCTGGTCCTGCTGGTAGAGCTCCATCACTAGACCTCTGGGCCGGCGACTGGGCAGTTTGAGTTGAAGCGGACTGTTTGCCCAGACTCGCCTTCCTGGGCCTCCGCCTCTCCTTCTGTAAACTGGGTGCCATCATTTCTGCCCTGTCTGGCGTTTGAATTGCCCAGAGGGTGAAATGAGGTCATGGCTGTGCAGATTCTTGGAAAGCAGTGGGCACCCTCTGAGGCCTGGACCTCGGGTTCTAGAGTGAGCTGGTCTGGGCTCACTGTAATGCGAGATGCCCGATGAGTGGCCTAACATTTCTGGGCCTCAGTTTCCTCATCTTTTTTTTTTTTTTTTTTTTTTTTTTTTTATAAATATCGTTTTCTTTTTGGTTTTTTTATTTATTTATTTATTTATTTATTTATTTTTATTTTATTTTTGGCTGTGTTGGGTCTTCGTTTCTGTGCGAGGGCTTTCTCCAGTTGTGGCGAGCGGGGGCCACTCTTCACCGCGCTGCGCGGGCCTCTCACTGTCGCGGCCTCTCCCGTTGCGGAGCACAGGCTCCAGACGCGCAGGCTCAGCAGTTGTGGCTCACGGGCCCAGTTGCTCCGCGGCATGTGGGATCTTCCCAGACCAGGGCTCGAACCCGTGTCCCCTGCATTGGCAGGCAGACTCTCAACCACTGCGCCACCAGGGAAGCCCCCAGTTTCCTCATCTTGAAAATGATGTTGAGAGAGTATTCTATGCTGTTCAGGGCATTAAACAGGAAGGCTTGTGGAGCTCTGTTTTGCAATAGGACACTCTGGGTAAACATTAGTGATGTGTGTGTCTGTGTGTGTGCACATGCACGCGCATGTATATGTGTATACACGTGTATATATAGTGGAAAAGGGAGTTTCCTGTTTCCAGGACCCTGCGTGTATATATAGTGGAAAAGGGAGTTTCCGGCTTCCAGGACAGCTTCATACTCTGTCCCTGCATGGCTGTGCCTGTGGCTCTCATACAGTTAACCCCGGGCACCCGAACCTTTATGAAGCTCCCAGGGGATCCTGGTGTTGGGGACCTCTGCTCTATTGCATGAGTTTTCAGTGGGGATCATCATCTCTTCATTCATCTCCCAACTTTTTCTTATGAAAATTTTGAAACATTCAGAAAAGTTGAAAGAAGAGTACAACGCACACCTATATACTTTCCACCTAAATTCAACAGTTGTTAACCTTTGGCCATGTTTGTGTGTGTGTCATATATAGACAGACGTCCTGACCCTTCACCTCCAAGTACTTCAGCAGGCATCCCGTGAGAATAAGGACATCCTCCTTACCATTGTCTCATCTACGGAGATTAACCATAGTCCGTAATAAGACCTCACATCCAGTCCGGGATCAGGTGTCCTCAGTCGTACTAAGAATGTCTTTGTTGTTTTAAATCCAGACCAGCACCTCTTCAGGGTTTATGCGTTGCAATAGGATGTTATGTTTCTTTAGTGTCTTCATCTGGAGCACGCCTCCACTTCCCCCTCCTCAACATTTGACTTTTTGAAGAGTCTTAACCAGTTGTCTGTTTTTGATATATTTTTATAAAGTTTTTTTTTTTTAATTGAAGTATAACTTACACACAATAAATGCACAAATCTTAGGTATACAACTAGATGACCTTTTTCTTATGTATACACCCGTGTAACTGCCGACCAGATCAAGACACGGAACACTCCCATCATCCAGAAAGTCCCCTCATGCCCCTTCCTGGTCAGTACGCCTTCCCTCAGAGGTAAGCACTATCCTGACCTTTATCACCATAAATTAGATTGCAGTCCAGCTGGCTTGTAGAATGTCACACATTCTGGATTTGTCCGCTTGTTCCCGGTGGTGCTGGACTCGTTCCTCTGTGCCCTGGGCTGCCCATGAGATGGAAGTTAGGTTTCGGCTTGTGGGTGAACATACCCGGTGAGAACATACTGTCGGTAGTGCCACCCACCTTAACGAGCTCCTCTTCTCCCCCAGATGAGTTCCCCGCACAAGAACGTGGCGCCCTCATCCCTGAACGAGTATGAGGTGCTGCCCAACGGCTGCGAGGCCCACTGGGAGGTCGTGGAGCGGATTCTGTTCATCTACGCCAAGCTCAACCCTGGCATCGCTTACGTGCAGGGCATGAATGAGATCGTGGGGCCCCTGTACTACACCTTTGCCACCGACCCCAACAGCGAGTGGAAAGGTAGATACACGGGCTCTAGGCTAATGGGCTTTATTTTATCAAGCTGTGCAGCTCACTTCCCTCTTTTGGGCCTCCATTTTCTGTCGGATAAGCCGGTTGGCCTGGATCATCTCTGAGATCTTTTCTGGCTTGAACTTTCTAGAATGTTAGGTGTTTACTGATTTCTTGCTATCTGTAACTGAATTTCTGATAGAGGAGATGAGCTGTATATATAGGAAGCTGAACGATAGAAAGGATTTAAGTAAATAATGATTTGAAAAAATGTCAGCAGAAGAGCATGTAGTCAGCCGCTGAGCTGGTGTACAGCATTGTCAGAGGTGCGAGAAGAAAGAAGTGATGTCCTTAGTCTGGGGGTGGAGAGTGGCCACGGACAGAGGAGGGGCGCAGCCTGACCAAGGCGGGGTGACTTGGTGAGGCTCAGAGGGGAGGGGGTCTCGTGTAGCTGAGCGGTGGGGTGGGACACGGGAGGGCGCCAGTTCTCTCATGGCTGCCCTCACCCTGCCCGTCTCCCAGAGCACGCCGAGGCGGACACCTTTTTCTGCTTCACCAACCTCATGGCTGAGATCCGGGACAACTTCATCAAGAGCCTTGACGACTCACAGTGTGGCATCACCTACAAGATGGAAAAGGTGTATTCCACCCTGAAGGATAAGGACATGGAACTCTACCTGAAACTGGTGAGGACCCCCCAGCACCACACGGGCCAGGGCAGACAGAAGGGGGCGGAGGACGGCAGGCTCCTGAGCACCCCAGGCCCAGGATGAGGACTGGCTTGCGTCTGGGGATTGGAAGTGGCTGCTGCTGCCAGGGAGTGCTGAGCCGGGTGCCGAGGCGGGGCTGGGGGACCTGGGCAGCAGGTGGTGGGAGCCTAGCGGGCTGGGGGTGGGGGAGGTGGATACAGTGCCCCGTGTGCCAGGCGTGGCGCAGGGCGTTTACTGTGTGCTCTTAGTTCAGCCTGTTAGTCCTCCAAGAAAGGAAGTATGAACTTCATTTTTAAAAATTAGTGGAGTGGCATTCCATGTTTATTTCAGGAAACAGTTCAGTAAAAAGGATATTTATTTACAAACAAAACAAGTTTCGTGAACAAGATATATATAAACATATCTTTTTAAACACATATGGAATCATGTCTTGCTGTTCTGTAACATGCTTTTTCGGTCAATAGTATTCACTGTGGCTGACCAGAGGGCTCGTCTCCATTGGGACTAATTGAAAACATCAGACGATCTGACAGCATTGGCTGGCAGCAAGCAGGAGCTTCCCCTTTCACTGAGCGAGGCTCCCTAGGCAGCCCCGTGCCATCCGCGCCTCAGCGTGCCTGGCGCTCACGCCTGGCCTGCTGATTATATGAATTCATGTCTAATAGGTTGCATGGTGTTCCGTGGCAACCAGCCAACACGGATTCTTGCACCCACCCTGCACCTCTGTCTCCCCAGCAAGAGCAGAATATCAAGCCCCAGTTCTTCGCCTTCCGCTGGCTGACACTGCTGCTGTCCCAGGAGTTCTTGCTGCCTGATGTCATCCGGATCTGGGACTCCCTGTTTGCCGACAACAGCCGCTTTGATTTCCTCCTTCTGGTCTGCTGCGCCATGCTCATGTGAGTGTGGCCGCGAGCAGGGGGCGGGCAGGGCCTGCTCTCGAGAGGCTGGTGGGAGCTTCTGGGATTCTCAGGCGAGCATCAAACCAGACTTGCTGCGGGTGCGGTGGGGCGGCAGGAGCGGGAAGGGGCCTGGTGGGCCTGCACTCAGAGTGGCCCAGGGGCCCAGTGCTTTTGTTGCTTGTTTTTCTTAGACTGATCCGGGAGCAGTTGCTGGAAGGGGACTTTACCGTAAACATGCGGCTCCTGCAGGTAATGGAGTTCGGAGGGGCAGGCTCAGTCTTTAGCCATGAGACAGACACTTAGCAGGCGGCCGCCCCATGCCAGCTGCTGTGATAGTCTGCGTCAGGATCAGGAGAGGGTAGCAGGGCTTAAGAGTCCAGACCCCTGAGGCAGATCTGGGTTTGGATCTGGGTTGAATCTGGCTTTGCCACTGACCTTGAGTGTGGTGTGGCCTTGAGTGAATGACTTGGCTTCTCTAAACCAAGCTGGTTCAGAGAAGCCAAGTCATTCACTCAAGGCTGCGACTTATTACCCAGTACGTGCTAATAATGTCCGTTGGTAATCGTGCTCAGACCGGGGGAAGGAAAGTGTGGGCCTTAGTGGTTAAGAACATGGACTTGAGAGTCAGACGATTTTGGGTTCACATCTTTGTTCTCCCGTGCTAGTCATGTGACCTAAGCTAAGTGGCAACCTCTCTAGGCCTTAATTTCTTTGCCAACGCCTGGCCTGGGGTTGGTTTTCAATAACTTCATTGACTAGATGTGTAAAATGGGCAGGTTCACAGTAAGCCCTCATCGGGCTGTTGAGGTGACCCAGTGAGCTAGTACATGGACAGCATCCGGCCCTGTTCCAGGCTCATTGTCAGTGGAGGTCAGGGTCCGACGGCAGGAGTGGGGAGAGGTGAAGCAGGTGGTCCTTGTCCTAGGGAAGGGGCTGTGAGACCTTTTGGGTGGTGACTGGTTGGGTTGGTTAAGTTACTGCTGCAGTGGGTGTAGTATAGCTCCGTGCAAGGTCTGGGCAGAGTGGGGGTATCCTGTGCTCCCTGTCCCTTAGGCCCAGGGTCCAGCATGGTGACAGGTTTACTGGAGAGGGCCGGGAGCAGCAGAGGTGGTGAAGGGTGAGCTGACTTCTCAAGCGTACTGTTGGCCTTTCCCCTGCCCAGGATTACCCCATCACAGACATCTGCCAGATCCTACAGAAAGCCAAGGAACTCCAAGACTCACAGTAGCCTGGCGGCAAGAGGCCCAGGTTTGGGAGAGAAGCCACCGCCGACCGCTGTGCCCTGGCTTCTGGGACGTGCAGGAGCCCGTGGGGTCCCAGCCAGAGGGGCCGCTGCAGGAGCAGCCTGCTCCAGGCCTCTCACCCTGGCCGCTCCCACCGGGGGCCCGCTGTGCCCTGCTCCTTCCTAACCACCGAGCCCTGGCTCCTCCCCCCACTCCACCCCTTCCACCCTGGACCCTTCGCCCAGGCTGCTGAGCAAGGCAGGAGCTTGTGAGGTGGTTTCCTGGGGCTGGGGCAGATTGCGGGCCCTGGGGGCAGGCAAGGGCCCCTCCCTGCCTCTGCCCTGCTGCTCTCTTCCTGCTCTCTTGCTCCATCTTCTGGGCGCTGGTCGGGGAGGTGCTTGGCAGATGAGCCAGAAACCACTTCTGGAGGTTGGTGCTTGGGCTTCTCCACAGGGAAGGTGACACCGTGAAGGAGCTAAGAGGCTGCCAGGCCCAGGTCTCACCCTCTGTCTCTTTCCCACGGAGTGTGTAGTGTGTGTGTGTGTGTGTGTGTGTGTGTGTGTGTAGTGTGTGTGTGTGTGTGTGTGTGTGTGTGTAGTTGTGGGTTGCTGGGTATGTTTTTTAATCCCCCTCGTGTGTGCTTCTCTTCCCTCTGTGTGTTTCCATGTGTCTGGAGGGAGGTGACTCCCTCTTGGTCTTCGCTTCTCCTTGTCTGTCTCTGCCTCCGTCTCCCTCTCTCTCTCCTTCCACCTCTTTCACTGAGGGGGTGTGGCTCTCACTCTGTCCGCCCCTCTCTCCGTTGCTCGCTCTCTCCCCTCTCTTTGGGTTGCCTTATCCCCAGCCCCTCCCCCACCCTCCTCTCTATGCCCAAGAACCCTGGAGACAGGATGAAGAGTCTGGCTCAGCCAGGCTCCTGGAGGTCAGCCTTGACCGTTGCAGCCTGTTCCCATCTCCCAGCTCTAGGCTCCCAGGGCTCCCAGTCCACAGTGCCTCACTCGAGGGCCCTGAACCCTTGCCCCACCGCAGGATTCTTGGAAACCCAGAGTTGCTGAGAATTAATAGCCCATGAAGCTTTGAGCCTCACCCACCTGCCCAGGGAGGGAGGGGGGAGGAGAGGGAGAGCTGGGGCTTCCAGAGGTTCCCCCAAAGGTCCTTCTCTCCCAAAAGAAAAAGGACGTTAAGGTTGGGATCCAGGTGCCTCTGAGGTGTAGTCGTTCCCATGGCTTCCAGGTGCCGGCCCAGGGCAGGCGAACCCCATAATGGGCAGTGGGACCGAAGGGAGCCTCTCTGGGTCAGGCGTGGCCGAGCTCAAAGGCCTGGGTCCTGTCAGGGCCAGGAGAGCCATGTCTCCCTCAGGCAGGGGAGCTGAAGGAGGTGCAGGCCCTTCTCCGGTCACCTGCTCGGGCTGCTCCCAGGATGTGGGGCACATGCGTACCGAGTAGGAGCAGCCGGCTCCTCCCGCGCTGGGCTGTGGGAGTTGTGGGCCTATTCTGACCAAGGCCCTCCCTCCTTTTGTGAGGAGGCAGCTGGTTTGCATCTGGAAGGCTGGGTGACGTAGCATGGGCCCTCTTCATCTCCCCAGACTGGCCAGCAGGGACCCTCAGGCCCCCCGGAAACTTCCTTAGCCTGACAGCCAGGACTTGTGGCTATGGGCCGGGAACAGCTTCCCCAAGGAGGCGCCTTTCCAGGCTGTCCCTTGGATGCTTCTAGGACTCCATGCCTTTTTCCTCCTCCTCTCCCAGCACAGTATTTGGGAGATTTTTACTATTTATTCAGACTCCTGGTTATTTATTGCAGATTGGCAAGTGCTTGATTTGGGGATGAAGGGTAGGGCTGGAATGGTGGAAACCAGCTGGAGTCATGGTCTTCCTGACCTTCCAAGGTCAGTCAACATCCTCTCCCCCTGCCTCTGGGACCTTCCTGGTTTTCCAGCAGGTCCTGGCTGGGAGGGCCCTGAGCTCTGTAATAGAACTGGGTGTAAGGGAGACGAGAGAGTTGGTATCCTTGCCAGCCTCCAAGACCCCGGCATGGGGTAGAAACGCTGCTTCCCAGCAGCCTGGCTCACCCTCTTCCCAGAACTTGTCAGCTGGTGGTTCAGTCACAACTTGATCCCTTCACAGCCTGTCGCTTGGACCACAGCCTGGGTCCCAGCAGGCACTGCCCAGGACACCTGATGCATTGCCTCTTGCCTGTCCCTCTGCCTTCCCTCCTGGTACCATACTACTTGAATCACTGCATCTCATTTGCCTCAGTGGCAGACCTGGGTCCAGTGCCCTCTCCTTGACCTTGTGATGAAGGTCAAAAGAGCACAGGAACCACGTCCAGGTTAGACTGAGCTCGCCAATGGGAGGACCTGCCCTTGGCAATTCTCCCTCCCCAGACTCTCAAGGGAGGTCCCCAGAGAGCTAGAGACCCTGAGGCTTCCTGCTTGGGAAGCTGCCCCCAGGACTTTGGACACTTAGAGAATGGGCTGTATGAATTCAGCAGGTCTCATTCCAAGGGTCAGAATGTTAGTCTGCTTTTGTTTTTTCGTCTGTTTTGTTCTTTGAATCAATGCTGTTGATGATAAGTTGTCTTTAATAAATCATGTGTTCTTTGCAGTGGGCATTGGTTCTGTGATGGGCTGAAACCTTCAAGACCTCGGAGCAGGAAAAAACGTTTGAGCAAAGATGGAGTCAGGAAGCTCTTAGAATGGTCAAAGGAAAAGGTTAGGAAATTGTTGGAAGAGCCTATCCAACTCTTCTTTAACAACTGCAATTTGCAGTTGTAGGGAGGAGAGAGTGTACACTGGGCCAGAAGGTATTATTACATTATGATTTCATAGCAGGTTGTTTTTTAGATTGAAAAAATTTTGAAATTCAACAAGTCGTTCACAGCCCACAATCTGGAGAAAATCACCGGTAACATGTTGGTCTTTTCTTCGTTGATGTAATTACTATTATATAATTGTCATTTTCTTGATATGGAGTTTTGTGTATTGTCTCTCCCTTCACGTTAGGTGGTGAGCAAGTTGCTGTATGATTTAAAAATATTTTTATGGTCTAGATACTATTCTATCTAATGTGCTAAAAATGTCCGGAACCAGTGCCTATTTCCGAATATTTTGCTTATTCCCCGGCCTCTATTATAAGTAATACGGTGGGGAATCCTTGCATTCCTGATTTATTTCCCCAGCTCAGTCGTCTTAAGTGATTTAGAAGGTATGAACCTTTTTAAGGCTTTTTTTTTTTTTTGGCCGCTGTGGGGCTTGCGGGATCTTAGTTGGCAGAGCGGGAAGATCCCTCGGTGGAGACCAAGACGACCTGGCGGGGCGGAGCCGGTTCTGGGGGCAGCCAATCATAAACCGCGGCGGCGATGCCACGCCCTCAGCGCCCAGTCTTACAAGGGCGAAGAGAGGGCGCCGGGAGGTTCAGTTGGGCCGGTCCTGACCCCTGCTGTTGGCCTCCTGAGTATAATATTAATACTTTGGAGCGTTCGGGAGTGGAAGGGACCCGCGTTCCGCTGTCTCACGCCTCCACTCGGCGCTATCCTCGCGTTGGGCCCCGCAGGCCCGTGCGGCCCCTTTCAGAGCCTGCCGGGTCGCCCGCGTGAGGGCGAGGCTTTCTTTCGTCTCCGCGGACCGCTCTCCATCCGCACTCTGGCCACAATCCATGGCTAAGCAGTTGCTTCGGGCCGGCTTGACCCTGGCGCTGGGCGCAGGGCTGGGTGCAGCCGCCGAGGGCTGGCGGCGGCGGCGGCGGCGGCGGGCGGACGCATGGGCGGCGCCGGGGCTGCTGAGCCGGCTGCCCGTGCTGCCTGTGGCGGCGGCGGCCGGGCTTCCCGCCGTGCCCGGGGCTCCGACGGGCGGCAGCACCGGCGAGTTGGCGAAGTACGGGCTGCCCGGGGTGGCGCAGCTCAAGAGCCGCGAGTCGTACATGCTGTGTTACGACCCGCGCACCCGCGGCGCGCTCTGGGTGGTCGAGCAGCTGCGGCCTGAGAGTCTCCGCGGCGATGGCGACCGCCGCTCTTGCGACTTCCACGAGGACGACTCGGTGCATGCGTATCACCGTGCCACCAACGCCGACTACGGGGGCAGCGGCTTCGACCGCGGCCATCTCGCCGCCGCTGCCAACCACCGCTGGAGCCAGAAGGCCATGGACGACACCTTCTACCTGAGCAACATCGCACCCCAGGTATCGCCTGCGCCCCCTGCCCCGGCGGCGGAAGGCGAGGTCACCGCTCGCCTCTGAGCCTCGATTTGCTCCCCTGCAGATGGGAAAACTGCCGAGTGCGCGCTCTATGCCAGAGGCCTGGCTAAACACACCGCGCGCCGCAGGCGGAAGGCACGGAGCGGTGGAGCGCTGAGCACCCACTCTGCACTCTGATCTTAACCGAGGGCCCCCGGGCGCCTCTCTGATCTTCAGTTTCCTTGTCTGTAAAATGGGGATAAAACTGTTATTCACCTACCTCGTGCAGAGGCGCTGAGGAACTGGGGATACCATGCACGTAAAAGTACTGAGCACACTTTCTGGCCCACGGCAGGCATTCAATAAATACCAGCTATAATGAGGGAAGTGATTCTCGGAGAGACAAAGTGACTGGCACAGTGTCGGTGGGTGGAGACCCAGGCAGTCTGCCTAGAGGACCCTGAGCTTTCAGCCATTGTCCTACCCTGCCTTCCTTCCAGGAGTAAAAGGAAAGATAGCTGCGCGCAGTGGTTGTTAGTAGCAGTCGCTGTGCGCCTGGACTAGCCTCTAGCCCTGTTCCCACCAGGGCCTGACACCCACGTGGAGACGGATGTCAGGCTCTGAGTGAGGCTTGTGAGGTCCCAGCCTCTCTGACCTGACCGTGCTACCCATTTGACTAGACGCTGTGCTGAGGACTGGAGAGCTCAAGTGGTGGAATCAGGAGCAGATTCCTGACCTTCCCCGCTTAGCTCTGCATGCGGTTCAGACTAGGAAAAGGAAAGGAGAGATGGTTGGGAGAGCTGGTCTTCCCATGAGCCCCTGGGGGCAGGGGGCAGGCCTGTTTCTCTCTGGGAGATTTGCTCCTTTCCTTCATATGGCTCTTTGGAGCTGAGAAACAGCTTTGAGACCTGGGATGCTAGTTCTCCCAGTCTAGCTGGATGAAAGTAGCACCTCCTTGAGCTCTATCTGGGCCCCACCCTCGTGACTATGTGCGCTAAGTGACTCTCCTTCCGTGAACCTGTTTCCTCCGCATGCTTGTTCCCACCCCCCCACCCCCGCTGGAACCTTCTGGCTCCATGCCAGTGCCAGCCCCTCAGGGCCTGGGGCAGCCCTCTGACTGCAAGTGTCCCAGCCAGCCTCACTGAAGCCCACTTCTCCTGCCAGGTGCCCCACCTCAACCAGAATGCCTGGAACAACCTGGAAAAGTACAGCCGCAGCCTGACCCGCACCTACCAAAATGTCTATGTCTGCACGGGGCCTCTCTTCCTGCCCAGGTAAGGGCCAGAGCTGGGGGGCACCTCCCAGTCATCCCGTCCAGTCTCCCCCCAGGCTCTGTGTCAACACCGCCAGGTCGCCACTCATCTGGTTTCTTGGCGAGTCTGTCCATTCCCTGTCTCGGGCCCCCCAGTTCTACTCCACAGAGACCTTTGGGGTACCCATCTAGACATCTCCTCTGCCCGTGGGCACCAGGCCCTGAATCTGCCCTGTTCCTCTCTCCTGTGTCATCTCTTTTCACATCCACCTGACTCTGTGTTCTGCGCGGGTAGAAACCCTTGCACTAGGCTCTCGTCTTCGGTCTCCCCTGCTTGGAGCAGCCTTCCCCTATGCTTCCCCTGGAGCCAGGTTTGAACTCCATCTCCCTGACCCTGAGCCTTTACTCTTGTCCCTCTGCAGCCTGGCCTCCCAGGTAGAAGGGACTGAGCTCTTCTGAGCTTGCTTGGTGATCTTTCTAGCCTGCTGAGGACTGGGATGAGTGAGGCTAGAGGTTGTGGCCAAACAGCTGGCTCTGCCTGGGATGGAATCCAGGCCCTGTCACCTCGTTTCTGGGTGCCGTGGGCAAATGAACTCAACATCCTCTCCTGTAAAATGGGGATAATACCCATTAGCTACCACGTGGTTGTTTAAGGGACAAAGCGGGATGGTGGATGTCACCGTAGTAAGGGCTGAGCACGGGCCTGCTGAGGCGGTGGCTGGGACACTGATGTACTTTAATTAGCAAGTGCCTCCTCTGGCCTGCTGAAATGGAGCGGAGGCCGTGGAGGCTTAGCCTGAAGTCACCCATCCAGTGCTCTGGGCACCTGCTCTGCCCTAGGCCCTGTGCTGGTGCTGGGAATTCCGCTGCCACAGCCCTGGCCATTTGGTGCCCACCCTCCACAGGGAGAGACAGACAGTAATCAAGGGTCCACACGGATGAATGTGAATGAAGGCCTGATTCTTTCTGCAGCGTTTATTGCCACCACCCACTCTGCCTGACCCAGTGTTGGACATGAAGAAAACAGGGGAAGAGTGAGTCTCTACCCTGCAGGGAGCTCCCAGCCTCCTGGGGGAGCCAAGCAGGGCAAAGAAGCCTCACGCTGAGGGGTGGTCCTGCAGGTTGACACAAGCTGGAGGTCGGGTCGGGGAAGGCTTCCTGGAGGCGGTGGCCTTGGGTCTGACCAAGCCCCCAGGAGCCCTAAAGGGCCATGTTTGCCTGGGTCTGCCCACAGGACGGAGGCTGATGGGAAGTCCTATGTGAAGTACCAGGTAATTGGCAAGAACCACGTGGCGGTGCCCACCCACTTCTTCAAAGTGCTGATCCTGGAGGCAGCAGGCGGGCAGATCGAACTCCGCTCCTATGTGATGCCCAACGCGCCTGTGGATGAGACAGTCCCACTGGAGCGCTTCCTGGTGCCCATCGAGAGCATTGAGCGGGCCTCGGGGCTGCTCTTTGTGCCAAATATCCTGGCACGGACAGGCAGCCTTAAGGCCATCACTGCAGGCAGCAAGTAAAGGCAGCCCCAGCCAGACTGTGGGGTCGGGGGGACTGGGTCGAATTAAAGGTGTTTTATTTTTGGAGACAAGTCTTAGGTGTGTCTGTCCCAGGTGACCCATGGAAACCTCTGGCTTCACCACTGCTTCTGTGCCATCTTGGGCCCGACAGAACCTTCAGCTGGGCCGGGCACCCGCTTGGGTGAGGCCAGGCTGCAGGGCAGCCAGGGAGATCAGGATGGCTTCCTGGAAGAGAAGCGCAGCAACAGGCTGGGGCCTGGGAGGCTAGTGGGTGCCCCCACTGCCCAGGACCCAGCCCCTCGGGGTATGCTGCCCTCAGCAGGGCCTGGGGTAGGGGGGTGTGAAGCACAGGCCCAGCTTCATCCTGCAGATCTGTCACTGGCCAGGAAAGGGCCTCACCCTTCTGCTTCTCAGTATCCTCCTCTGTAAAATGGGGGTGATCGTAATAGCTGCTTCCCAGGGTGGGGGAGGGGGAGGTGACGGGCAGGAGGGCCCTCTGTGCAGGTGTCAGAAGGGTGGGAGCAGGGATTCCTGCTGGGAGGCTGTGGCTGGCAAGCGTGTGACACCTGGCCCTGGCAGGGCTCTCAGGGATAGGTAGACTGAGGCTGTCCACCTGTTTGGTCACCACCCTTTGAGACCAGTGGAAGCAGTGGCACCTTCCCCCAGGAAGTGCCCACAGGTACAGCGTTCTGTGCTGCCCTCAGAAGTGGCTGCCCAGGTGGAAAGCTCTCAGAGCTGGTCGCATCCTGTCCCCCGTGGGACAGAGGTGCCAGAGAGGAGGGCTGCCCTGCCCACCAGGGTCAGACACGGGGAAGTGGAACACGGAGCGTATAGCTAAGGGAACAGGCCTAGAGCAGGGATGGGTGGGGTCCCCTGGGTCAGCCAGCCTGGGAGCAGCTGGATGTGTACCAGCACCCAGGATTCCCAACTCTCCCAGCTCACTCTTAACTTGTCCCTGCTGCAGTTCTGCTGTGGTGAGAGGCCAAAGGGGGCGAGGAGGCCTAGAGGAGGCTGGCTCAGGGCAGCCCTGCCCTGGGCGGGGTGGGGGACGGGGAGAGGGTTGCAACGCCCCCCTTTGGATGGACCCCAAGGCTCCGTCCAAAGCAGTCTGGGCCTGGAGGTCGGGGAGGAGGGCGGGCTCACCTCGGTGCGGATGGTGCGGCTGCCCTGGTTGGGGCAGGTGTTGACGTACCGATCGAAGAGGACACTGGGCTCAGCCACCTCCAGGTTGGGGTCAGCATCCACTCCAGCTTCCAGCCCTTGGAGGCCCCCAAACACCACGAGAGCGTGCCTGGTGCCCACAGGAGGGGGGGGTCACTGACTGCCCATCAAGGCCCACTGAGTGCAGCCCCCAGGGCTCTCAGCCCCCCCATACGCGCAGGGGCCCGGTCCGTACAGCTCTGCCCCCACCAGTCCTGTCCCCTGCTCCATTCCTCCTCCCCTGGATGGACCCACCTGAAGTTGGGAAGCTGGGCGGAGGCCACGTCTGAGCCTCGCTCTGATGTCCCAATGGTCAGGTCATAGCCGCCCTGGAAGGGGGCCTCAGCAAACACAGCACCTGGGGGGGAGGCCAGCTCACTGGGGGCTCTGTTCCCCACAAGCCACTGCCACTTGGCTGCGCGTGCGTGTTGGGGGGCGTGGTTTAGGTAAGAGAGCCACAGCCAGGCCCCTCACTCGTGCTGGGAAGTCAGTGATGGAACAGGCAGAGACCGTGCGTGTACCGGCTTGGGGAGACAAAGCAGAGGGTGGGCAGCAAGGAGCTCCAAAAGCAAGTAGTGGACCTCTGACTTATCTGGCCCTTTTGCCCCCATTCCGGACCCCATGGCAGACATCATTAAAGACGCTTTTCCTCAGAAGTTCTTAAAAGCATTCCAGGCAGTGCACTCAAGGAGACCAAGGCCCAGAGAAGGAAAGGCACTTGCCCAAGTCGCATGGCAAGTGAGTAGGGTTAGGACCCCGGTCTGACTTTTGGGTCAAGCAAGCCTCTCTGTGGCCTCCCAGAGAGAGAGGATGGATATTCACAGGAGGAAGCTCTGTCCTTACTAAGGCAGGAGGCCAGGCGGACCGTGTAGCCCCAGTAGAGACCAGCTTTGGTGCGAGGGTCCTGTGACGACACGACTTTTCCACGGTAGGTCTTGCTTTCTGGAAGGGAAGCAGACAGGCTGTGAAGACGGGGCGAGGGGACAAGGAAGTGGAAGGAGGTGGCTCCGAGCCCGCAGGCTGGCCAGGCTGGGGACGCTTTAGGGTACCTGGGAGCTGCTGCTGGTTCAGCCGCACTGTCACCCGGAGTCCAGGCTCCAAGTGCTTGTCGATCTTCACCTCCTGGGAAGAAGCCAGAAGAAACTGGTGCTGTTCCCCGCAGGAGAGCGGGGGTCACTGCTCTCCCAGGCACGGGGGCACCTCAGGGGTCCAGGTCACCCTTCGAGCCCCGCTCCCCGGCACCTGGGCCAGACCTGCTCACAGAGACCATTCTTTTCAAAAAATAATTAATTAATTAATTAATTTTGGCTGCCTTGGGTCTTCGTTGCTGCGCGCGGGCTTTCTCTAATTGCGGCGAGCAGGGGCTACTCTTCATTGAGGTGCGCGGGCTTCTCATTGCAGTGGCTTCTTTTGTTGCAGAGCACGGACTCTAGGCGCGCAGGCTTCAGTAGCTGTGGTGCTCAGGCTCAGTAGCTGTGGCTCTTGGGGGTCTAGAGCTCAGGCTCAGTAGTCGTGGCGCACAGGCTTAGTTGCTCCGCGGCATGTAGGATCTTCCTGGAGCAGGGCTCGAACCCGTGTCCCCTGCATTGGCAGGCAGATTCTTAACCAGTGCGCCACCAGGGAAGTCCAAGAGACCATTCTTGCAAAACGACTACTGCAAGACACTGGTCCATGGACTTCCCTGGTGGCGCAGTGGTTAAGAATCTACCTGCCAATGCAGGGGACACGGGTTCAATCCCTGGTCCGGGAAGATTCCCACCTGCCGCAGAGCAATTAAGCCCGTGCGCCACAACTACTGAGCCCGCGAGCCACAACTACTGAAGCCTGTGTGCCTAGAGCCCGTGCTCCACAAAAAGAGAAGCCACCACAATGAGAAGCCCGTGCACCGCAACGAAGAGTAGGCCCTGCTCACCGCAACTAGAGAAAGCCCATGCACAGCAACGAAGACCCAACGCAGCCAAAAATAAATTAAATAAATCAATAAATAAATTTATAAAAAAAAAAAAAAAGACACTGGTCCAGGCCTGGCACAGAGTAGGAAGTATCTCATGAGTAGATGAAATCCCAGTTTCCTACATTTTGGTGGCTATGCCACTTACTAGCTATAGCAGTTTGAGTGGTCACTTAACCCCTCTGAGCCTTAGTGTCCTAATCTGTCAGACAGAAGATGTTCCATAAACAATAGCTATTGTTACACTGCACAGGGCCTGGCATGAAGTAAATGCTGACTACATGGGGGCCTGTGAGGCAGGACACTTGATGTTTGTGTTTTGTCCCAATTTTAGTTTGTTTTTTTTTTCCCCTGTGCTGCACGGCTTGTGGAATCTCAGTTCCCTGACCAGGGATTGAACCCACGCCCTCGGCAGTGAAAGCGTGGAGTCCTAATCACTGGACTGCAAGGGAATTCCCTTGTCCCAGTTTTGAATTCAGGATGGGACACTTTCTCTTTCGAGGGTTGCACATTCATTTCTCTCTTCATCTGGGTCTGGGTCATCCTGGTCTGTTTTTAGCCAGTTATCTCAGATCTGTGATCCTCATCCGTTTAAATGTTTCTGCCTCCTTCTCTAGGAGACTTAGGACTAACAGGCGCAGGTGGCAAATGAATGCTCCGATCCCCGATCCCTGGCTTGGCGGCGCCCTGGAGCAGCCCCAGAGGCACTGTGAACTTGATTTTCCGGGGTTTTGTTTTGGTTTGTTTTTCGTATAAGGACTACCTCCTGTTGATTCGATTTTTCTAAAACAGTCAATTTTGCTCCTGGCTTTATCTGTTGAGCCCCATTTTAGGCACTTCTCTGGCCCAAATCTGCATCAGTGGGGGACTGGCAGGCAGAGATGCCTGGGGCCAGGGCTCCCCACCCATGTGCCCTCCGTAGCCAGGGTGTGTCTGGGAAACGTGTCTCGACCCACCCTCCAATTCCTACCTTCTTCATGCCACAGTTGACAAAGGAGCCCTGGCCCGGCCGGGTGGGCCGGTCCACCACGACGCCCTCTCGGAACTCAGATTCCTCATCCTGACGCATGTGGTGAGGGCTGTCCAAGGGGTTCAGGAGCCCTGTGGTTGGGGAGGGCCAGGAAGATTCTGGGAGGTGCAGAGGCACACGGAGGCGCGGAAGCTAAGGCCGGGAACCCTGGTTCAGGTTCCAGCTCTGCCACAGATCTGCTGCTTACCGCCAGCCACAGGCCTTGCCCTGCCTGGTCTTGCTTTCCCAGCTGCATCGTGATTTCTCAGGGTCTGGGGGATGATCCATGGGAAATGGGGGTCAGGCCCTCCCAGCCTTACCTGCAAACTGTAGATCCCGATGCTTGGGGAAGAATGCTTTTCTCAGGTACCTAGGAAAGGACGCAGGTCTCAGGGAGGCCGCCTCCCATCCGACCTGCGCCGTGCCCACCCCTCCCACATGCTCTGGCAAGTCTGTCCTTCACGCCCTTACTGCGGACACTCCAGGTACTGCAGGATCCGGGCCAGCTGCACGCACGCCTGCCCCTTCTTGCCGACTCCCCTGAATTCCCCCTCCACGGTCCTGGAGAGAGAAAGATAGGGCTCAAGCCCACCGGGTTTCCTTCAAGGGCTCCTCCCCCCAGTATGACCTCTGCGGCGCCCCTGCTTGGCAACTCGACCTGCCAGGGTTACAATGTGGGCATTCAGACAGGATTCTCAGCCCAGGCAAGTAGGCAGGGAAAAAAGGGAAGCCCAGCCAATCCTGGCAGCCCCTCCCTTCTCCCTGAGCCCCGGGACCTGCTGGATGGCCCCTCACCTGGCATCCTGGCCCTCTTCATCAAACACCACAATCTCATCCACGCAGAAGATGGTGCAGGCTCTAGCAATCTGGCCGGCCAGGTAGGTGCGAAGCTCGGGCGACTGGGCGTTGTCCAGGATGGAGCCCGGAAGGGCCACGCTCAGGGTGTAGTGCCGCCCTGGGCAGGACAGGGGTGTTCATGGTCAGCCAGAGAGGCCAGGGCCGTCCCTCCCCTCCCTTGCTCTAATCCCAGGGCCCAGAGTTAGAGAATTTTCCTACTGTGAGGAATTTTCAGCTAAGCAGCATAGATCCAACTCCCCTCTCTGGGCCTCAATCCCCAGGAAGAAAATGGACTCAGAGGTCTCCAGGACTCCCATAAGAAGGGCGTACCACTGGCCAAGGCAAGGGAGCGGTTAGAAGAACTGACCTATATTCACATCCTCTGCCCCCTACTGCCTCAGTTCTCCAGGCGTCAAATAGGGATGATAATGAGTTAATATTTATTCTTAGTGCCTTTTATAGGTGCACATTTAACCAATAACCCTAGGAAGTAGGTACTACCATGATCCCGATTGAGAGGTGGGGAACCTTCAGCCCACAGAGGTCAAATATGTGACCCAAGGTCACACAAAAGGCAGGACAGCTGGCTTCAGAGGGACCACCACACTTTCCCCCCCAGAGTTGTCCCAAGGGAGCCACAGGAGATAAAGGGCTTTCCCGGTGTCTGAGACAGCTGACATGCTCAGTTTCTGTCCCCACTGTCACCATCATCACTGGTAACCACTGGGCTTACAGGGTACAATATGGCTCCCTGACCCTCCAGACCTTTGGGTCTGGCCGAGGAGGAAAGATACAACTTGTTAGGGTAGATCCAAATGTACGAACACGGAAGGACATCCAGGACACAATGTGGGATGAGAAAAAACAGCTCCAGAAGTGCGTGGATAAAGCAGTCTCACTTTTGTAAAACTGTATCTATATACCTCTCTATCTGTATATAAGTGGGTGTTAACATAGCTGGAGAAACGTTAACTGCAATGTTTGCTGGGATTTTTCCTTTCTTTATCATTTTCTGTACTGTTTGGGGAGTTTTGTTTTGAGCATGTATTATTCAATGAGACATTCTTATTATGAAATCAAAATAATTAAATGAAAAGTGAAATTAAAGTACACAAAGTGATCAATAAAAAAGTAAAAAATTAACTATCATTACAATGATGAGGTTCTAGAGGCATAAAGTGATGATATATGATGCGTACCCTCCACAGAATCGAAATCTACCTAAGTAGGACGTTAGGACTCAGTTTTCTGGGTCCCTCCCATTCTCTGAGCCTCATTTTCTCCATCAGGACAAGATGTCTGGACCCACTGGCCCCTAAGGGCCCTTCCAGCTATAACGTTCTCTGCCCTGCGCAGGACCCAGCTTGCTCACCCCGATCCTCCCTCTGGGCAGCTGCCTCCTCCTCCTGCTGTCGCTTTGCCTGTTCCTCCTGCACTCGCTGCCGCTCCAGTTTTTTCATCATCTTGAGATCCTTCCACTTCTTTTTCTCCTCTTTTTCTAGAAATTTATTTATTTATTTATTTATTTACTTCTGGCTGTGTTGGGTCTTCGTTTCTGTGCGAGGGCCCCCTCCAGTTGTGGCGAGCGGGGGGCCACTCCCCATCGCGGTGCGCGGGCCTCTCACTGCTGCGGCCTCTCCCGTTGCGGAGCACAGGCTCCAGACGCGCAGGCTCAGCAGTTGTGGCTCACGGGCTTAGTTGCTCCGCGGCATGTGGGATTCTCCCAGACCAGGGCCCGAACCCGTGTCCCCTGCATTGGCAGGCAGATTCTCAACCACTGCGCCACCAGGGAAGCCCTCTCCTCTTTTTCTGCATAAGAGGACATCCCGATTGGTGGAGGGAAGAGGGACTTGGAGGTGAGGAGGACTTGGAGAAGTCCAGGAGGTGATGTCCTCTCAGTAGGGTCAGCCTGGGCTCTCCAATGCTGCTGAGAGAGCAGCCAAAGGAGCCTCCCAGGGCTTCTGGCCCCTTCTTCTCCATTTTGGGTACTGTGGGACCTAGAGGGGACAAATCTGGTGGCTTTTCCCCAAGATTCAGCTGTGCACTGATGGAGTGGCCTCGGGGAGAGGTGAGCACAGACGCTCAGCTCCCCATCTGAGCCCACCGCCCCGGTCCCTTACTTACTCTGTTGCTTCCATTTTCGCCACTCCACCCTCTGGCCATGTTCACCCTGGAGTAGGAGTGGGAGGAGATATAGGAGTGAGGCTGAATGGTCACACCTGAGAGGAGGTCCCACTTGCTGCTCCACAGCTGTCCCCTCTCTTTAAATGGGGGTGGTGAGGAAACGAGGGAACCCTCACCCCAACACACACACTCCTGCTGCCCAGAGAGAGCATCAGGAGGGCAGGGACCTGTCATACCCCCAGTGCCTGAGACCACACCTGGCACACAGTAAGCGTTCAATAAATTGTTTTATGAGTTCCCACTGGAGAGAAGAGGAAACAGGTTCAGGGGGACAGGACCTGCCCACTGTCGCCCTGGTGTCAGAAGAGATACGCCACGAAAGGGCTCGGGATTCCGAGCCGGGTCCGGTCTTCTGAATCCGGGCCACGGGCAATGAGTTACCCAACGCAATCCCGGCTCTGACTCGAACCCCGGCTCCCACCTCCGGTTCTCATCCGGACAGGGGTGCTTGAGGCCATGAGCATGCGGAACCTCGGGGACTCGGGCCGCGGAGCAGCGACGAGCAGGGAGCTAGAGGTGCGGCCAGGCCCCGCCACGGGCCCCCAAGCGGCTCTTTCTCTTGCCTCCACCCCGCGCCCTGCCGCGGGATCCCACATCCCTCCACCTACCGGGCCGCAGGGCCGCTTCCTCCCGTGCTCCGCCATGTTCGTCGCACACCGTCGGCCCCGCCCAGCCAATCAGACTCACCCCTTCCGCCAACACCTCCTCCGAGCCGTCCAATCGGAGAGCCAATGGCGTGCGGGGGCGCGGCCTATGCGCCGGGCTGCGGGAGCACGTGGGCCTGGGACTGGCTCCCGGGGGCGGGCTCCCGGGGGTGGCGGGGGGCTCATCGCAGGCCTGGGTGTCCAAATGCGGACGGTATCGGGTTCTCTCCTGAACCCTCGCATGGTAGGAGAGCTACCCTCTCCTCCCGTCGGGCGCGAAACTCAAACCTCAGCTTGGTTTTACACATGGGGACCCTGAGGCACAGAGCTGGAGTGTGATTCAGAGCCGACAATAATTTAATCCAATTATTTTATAGATTCGTTCATTTACTCTCTCTTTTAATTATTAGACTTTACTTTTTTAGAGCAGGTTTAGGTTTACCGAAAATTGAACAGATAATACAGACTTCTCACATAACCCCCACTCAGTTTCTGTTGTTAACATGTTGTGTTAATGTGTACATTTGTTATAGTTGATGAACAAATATTGATGCATTGTTCATAGTTTACATTAGGGTTCACTCTTTGTGTTGTACATTCTAAGAGTTTTGACAAATGCATAATGTCATATATCTACCATTACAGTATCATACAAAATTGATTCACTGCCCTAAAAATCCTCTGTGCTCCACCTACCTCCCCCACCCCTCGAGCCCCTGGTAACCACGGGGACCCTGATCTTTTTTACTGTCCCTATAGTTTTGCCTTTTCCAGAATGTCATATAGTTGGAATCAGACAGTATGCAGCCTTTTCAGACCCCCTTCTTTCACTAAGCAACATGCATTTAAAGTTCCTCTGAAGTAGGAGATAGATGGGCCCCTGGGCTGGACAGCTGGGGTTTGTCAAGTGGAGTCACACTGAAGCTCTGTTCTCACCCAGACGCTCCAAGGACAGAGCTAGTGGCAGAAGCTGAGCTCTGCTGAAGTAAAGAGATAAGATGACCACTCCTGAGGTCAAGGAAAACTTCCCTGTCTGGACATGTGCAGGAAGGCTCCTTGGGGGTCAAAAAGGGAGGGGGCACCACCCCATAATAAGTGGGGACATATACCCACAGGCCTCTGCAGTGGAATCCATCTTAGCAAAAAGTTGCACACGCAGCTTGGGGAGGGTCCTAGGACCAGTCGTGTGAAAAAAGAAACGAGATCATTGGCCAAAGGTAAACAAAGACCAGGAAGAACCGTCCTATATAAGTGATTTAAATCACCTCTTTACTCCGCTCACTCCTCCTCATCAGAAAGGATGCCCACACCCTTTCTCTCTGGGTGTGTATTTCTGCCTAGCTTCGACTTAAATAAATAAACTGTTTCTCTGTGTGCTCTCCCATACTGCTGTGTCTCTAATAATAAACTTTGTACCTGTTTTTTACAGTTTTTGCCTCCTTGGAACATTCTTGCTCTCAAATGGGGGAAAGAGGGCTTCCCTGGTGGCGCAGTGGTTGAGAATCTGCCTGCTAATGCAGGGGACACGGGTTCGAGCCGTGGTCTGGGAAGATCCCACATGCCGCAGAGTAGCTGGGCCCGTGAGCCACAATTACTGAGCCTGCGCGTCTGGAGCCTGTGCTCCGCAACAAGAGAAGCCACGATAGTGAGAGGCCCGCGCACCGCGATGAAGAGTGGCCCCCGCTTGTCACAACTAGAGAAAGCCCTCGCACAGAAACAAAGACCCAACACAGCCATAAATAAATAAATAAATAAATAAATTTTAAAAATGGGGGAAAGAGCCAGGGCCACTTTGCTTCTAGCCTCTAGCCCCTGGTGCTCTAGCGGCTAGGATTCCTGGTTTTCATCTGGGCTACCCAGGTTCAATTCCTGGGCAGGGAACTAAGACCTCACTGCTGTCTCTCCAAGATCACCTCCATATCTTCTAATGGCTTGATAGCTCATTTCTTTTCCTTTCTCTTTTTTTTTTAATAGTAGGTTGAAGATATAATTTTTTAAAATTTATTTATATTTATTCATTTATTTGGTTGCGCCAGGTCTTAGTTGCGGCTCGCCGGCTCCTTAGTTGTGGCATGCGAACTCTTAGTTGCAACATGCATGTGGGATCTAGTTCCCTGAGGAGGGACTGAATCCGCGGCCCCTGCATTGGGAGTACGGAGTCTTAACCACTCCACCACCAGGGAAGTCCCCGATAGCTCATTTCTTTTTACTGCCGGATACTATTCGTTGTATGGATATGCCACTGTGTGTCTATCCATTCACCTTTTGAAGGACATTTGGTTGCTTCCAGTATTTGGCAATTATGAATAAAACTGCTGTAAATATTCATGTGCAGGTTTTTGTGTGGACATGAATTTTCAGCTCATTTGGGTAAATAGCTGGAAGTCTGATTGCTGGATCCAACAGTAAGACTATGCTTAGCTTTGTGAGAAATTGCCAAACTGGGAATTCCCTGGTGGTCCAGTGGCTAAGACTCCTCGCTCCCAATGCAGGGGGCCCGGGTTCAATTCCTGGTCAGGGAACTAGATCCCACATGCTGCAACTAAGAGTTCGCATGCCGCAACTAAAAGATCCCACACGTGGCAACGAAGATCCTGTGTGCCGTGACTAACACCCGGCACAGCCAAATAGATAAATTAATTAAAAAAAAAGAAGTTGCCAAACTGTCTTCCAAAGTGGTTATACCATTTTGCATTCCTACCAGCAAGGAATGAGATATACTTTCTTTTTTAAATAATAAATTTGAGTCAATATTCATTCAATCAACAAATATTTATCAAGCAGATCCTATTTTGAGTCTGGAACTCCCTGTGCTAACTGCCAGGGACACAATGGTAGGGAAAACAGATACTGATCTGGAGTTTACAACCTAGTAGAGGAGAGATTAATTTCTAATTCAAAGTGTGTGTCAACATTACAGGGGTTGTGTTTATTTCACCATTCCCCGCTCTCCCCTATCTGAATGAAAGGCAAAGTCATTTATGCATCTCAGGTTGGCTGAGGTTACTCAGTCTAAGATCTGGAACCTCTGTAGAGTCACAGGTTTGAGTTAGGGGCAGATTCTGGATTGATTCATGAGACATGAAACCTTTGGTCAGGGTGGTTCTATCCAAGAAATCTGTGGGTTTACCCCATTGAGGACTTTCTTATCATCAGGCTATGTGTAGTATGGTAAAGGGGCTCCAACCCTGAGCCTCTGAGTTGTTATTTGGTTTCACAATCTTGACTTCGGAACAGTGATAGTATTACAAAGTCATAGTTTGGAAAGGAAGAAAGTAAAGTGTCCTGGGACTTCCCTGGTGGTCCAGTGGTTAAGACTCTGCACTTCCAATGCAGGGGGCACAGGTTTGATCCCTGGTCCGGGAACTAAGATCCCATATGCCGCCTGGCCAAAAAATAAATAAATAAATAAGTTTAAAAATTAGGGAAAAAAAAAAAAAAAGGAAAGTGTCCTGTCATAACACATGTATGTTCCAAACAGCAATTCTCTGACACCAAGTGGGTGTCCTACACTTCAGTTAAATTCTGACAAGTTGGCACAGACCTCATAGGTTAAGGGATCAGTCCCACAAGTCTGTCTCCCACTTCAGGTGTCAGCAGCAAGTGGGGTCACCAGCCACCCACACTTCTGCCTGGCTGACTACAAATTCCAGCATTTCCATGACCACCCCCCAGATTCAATAATTTGCTGAAACAATTCACAGCCCTCAGGAAAGTGCTATACTTACAATTACAGTTTCATTATAGAAGATGACAACCCAGGAACAGCCAAATGGAAGAGGTACATAGACTAAGGTCTTGGGAGAGGGGGGCGCAGAGATTCCATGCCCTCTCCGGATGGGCACCCTACCAGCTCATTGATGTGTTCACCAACCCAGAAGGTCCTTGAGCCTCAGTGATTCAGGGTTTTTATGTGGGATTTTATTACATATGCACATCTGATTAAATCATTAGCCATGTGACTGAACTCAATGTCCAGTCCCTTTTCCCTCCCTGAGGTCTGGGTTTGGGGCTGAAAGTTCCGACCCTCTAATCACATGGTTGAAGGGGTTCATTTTGAATAACAAAAGACACTACTATCACTCATGAAATTACAAGGGTTTTAGGAGCTCTGTGCCAGGAACCACGGACAAAGACCAAATATATTTTATTATATAATATGTTCCCATCAGCTCCCCCAATTAAATATGTGATATGAGCAAAACCCATGAGCTTGCTATGCAAATGCAACTTCAAGACAATTCCCCAGCACCACCTTCCAAATGATTTCAGGAGTTGCGTTGCTTTCCAGCGGGAGGCCCACCCCTGGGATCAAATCTCACTTCTACCTTTTACCAGCTGGATGGCCTCAGGTAAGTCCCCTCACCTCCAAAGCGGTTTCCTCACCTGTAAAATGGAGGCAGTAACTCCTGTCTCAGAGGGTCCTTTAATGAGATGGTGCGCATCCAAGTGCCCGGCATGCAGGGGTGAGCAATAAATGTTAGGGGAAACATTCCTTTCCCCTTCTGTCTAATTAGGTAATCCCTGGCAATCCTGGCCTGGACTCTGATCCCTGTGGGGTGTGACTGTCTGCGTCTTCCCTGTTAGACACTCAACTGAGGCCCCCATCACACACACACACACACACACACACACACACACACACACAAAACAACGGTAACACATACCATCTGAGCCCCTAGGCCTGGTTTTACCGTTAACTAACTGGGTGGCCTCAGACAAGGTGCAAGTCCCTGCCCTTCCTTGGGCCTCAAAACACATTTGTACAAAGAGAGTCTGGGATCTGAGGTTCAGGGAGGTGGGAGGTGCCTTCCATTCTGAGCCCCCATCTGCAATCAGCACCAGGGTGTGAAGCAGAGAGAAGCAGCCAATAACAGTTTGAATAACTTAAAACTTTATTATGGGCAAAAGTACTGGCTTGAAGAGTCAAGCCTAAGGGCAACTTTCCAAAATCAAGCTTGGATAAGGAAAGGGAGGGATGCTTGAGGCCTGGCTGGGGCCAGTGCATGGCTGGGGCCAGGGCTGAGACCCAAGGCCAGTACACTATTGAACTCTGCCCTCTGAGTCCCAGCTGAGTCTGGGGAGGCCAGAGGGGACTCAAGACCATATAGCCCAGCACAGGTAGGACCAGGGAGAGGCCCCGGTCAGGCCTCCTTCACCTCTGCAATAGGAACATAGCTATGCACCATGGGGAAGTGCTCCTGACTCCCCCAAGACCAAAAGGGGGGCTCTTCCCTGAGGTCATTCTGTGTTACAGAGAAGAGATCCTCCAGTACCATCTACCCCCAAGCTGGGAATGGCTGAAACCTGGACAAAGACAGAGCCCTGCAGAGTGAGCAGGGACCAGGCAGGGCCGGGCCCAGGGGGTGACGTCAGGGCCTGAGCTCGTCCTTCCACTTCTGTAGCCTCTTGTCCATGGCCTGGAGCGTGGATTCATCCTGCACCAACACAGATCGGTCCTACCCCTCTCCCCACACCCGCAGGAGGCCTGGGGAGGCTTGGGGAGGTCTTCCCTCCCCCAGGCCTGTCCTTTACCTTCGTGAAACAGAAGCGGATATAGTGGTCAAAGAGCTTCTGATGTGGCACGCTGTAGAAGATGGAGACCGGGATGGCCATCAAGCCCTGTGGAGGAGGAAGCCCATGTCTCAGCGGCCCCACAGCCCAGCAGGCCTCTGGGGGGCTCCAGGGGGTCAGAGACGTTCCGTGATGAGACAGGAGAAGGAAAATTAGCTTCAATGCAGCATCTCCCAGTGCTGCATCAAGGTCAGAGGAAAAGCATCCCAAAGCATCATTCCAAGTCCCTCCTTATGTACAGAAGGGAGAGGGAGGCTGAGAGCAGGGAAGATCATGTGGCAGGTCAGGGCAGAGCCATAGAATAAATAAGTCTTAGGGAATTCCCTGGTGGTCCAGTGGTTAGGACTCTGCGCTTTCACCGCTGAGGGCGCGGGTTCAATCCCTGGTCGGGGAACTAAGATCCTGTAAACCACGTGGCATGTCCAAAACAAAAAACAAAAAAAAACCCCACAAACAAACAAAAAAAGAAAGAAGTCTTAGAATCGTAGCTCTGAGCTGGATGGACCTCAGAGTTAATGGGCCAACTCCTCACTGTACAGATGGGAAGACTGAGGCCCTGAGAGGGCAAGAATTCCTGCCAGCCCACAAGGCATATTTGAGCAAATTAAAAACAGGCTCCCCATTCTCGGAAGTGGACGCAACCCTGTACCACGGCTCAAGGCAGAGGATTGGCTGGATTTTGGCACATCAGCCCCCTGGTTAGGCACCCTTAGCAGTGCACAGCCTGTAAAACATACACAGCGGCCCTGGCAGAGGCCCAGCCCACCTTGTTCTTGATCATCCACTTGACAAAGCGTCTGTCATAAGGCTCATCTGCAGCTCCAGGCAAGTTGGGAATCTTGCTCTCTGGGGGACAGAGGCCAGGCTGAGCCCTGGGCAGCCTCCAGGGCCCTGTACCTGGCCCAGCCCGGCCAGTCCCACTCACTGAATTCCGAGATGTCTGTGATGAGGAAGTAGCTGCCCTGGGGGATCACAGGCCTCAGGCCTACAGACTGCAGGCTTTGTATCATGTGGTCACGGCAGCGCTGCATGGCCCGTGGGAGCTGCACAAAGTAGCTGCTGGGTTGGCCGAAGTGCAGCTGCTCCCGCTCAAAGCTCTGGGCTACTGCAGCCTGGGGAGGGCGGAGGGACAAGCAGGTCAGGTGTGACCTGACCTTGGAGCCAGCCCAAACTCCTTTCTTGCCCCACCCCCTCCCCCGGTGGGGCGGGTCCTGCCCCCCCCTCACCTGGCCCTGTGTGGGACAGTGGAAGACGGAGTTCTGGTGCACGGTGCGCAGGTGCTTCAGGAGACTGTCCGGGCCTAGGACCCAGCCCACCTGGACCAGGAACATAGGTAGGGGGTGAGGCCCTTCGGGGCCCGACCAAACCCTTTCTGGATTCCCAGGCCAGCCTCGCCTACCAAGGATTGTAGAGGTAGGGGTCACCCCCGCCCTCGTTGACTCACCTTCCAGCCTGTGGCACTAAAAGTCTTGCCAGCGCTGCCAATGGTCAGGGTGCGTTCCCACATGCCAGGGAGGTTGGCTGCCCAAGGCCAAAGAAAGCAGCTGCTGAGATGGGGGTGGGGGCGGGGGGAGGGGTGGCTGGACCCCAGCAGGCACTCAGGCTCTCAACGCTCCGGACTCCACCACGTGCTGAGCTACTTCCAGGACTTATTTGAGCTCACCCTCACGACAACCCTGGGAGGCAGGTGCCGTTGTGTTCCCCTGTCCTCAGAGAGATGAAGTCACTGCCCCAGGTCACCTGACCTGTGTGGGTCTAGACCCCCTCGGTCCTAATCACCAGGCCTGCGCTGACACCCAGATTGGGCTCAAGGCCCTGCCACAAACATCCAGGGGAACGGGGGCACCCTGGCCGGCTCGGCTCACCGATGCTGACGTGCTGCCACCCGTCGTAGACCAGCCACTGGTAGACCTCGTCGGTGATACACACCACATCATGCTGCTGGCACAGGCTGGCCACCAGCTCCAGTTCTGCCCTGGAGAACACCTGCAGGGACCATCCCCAAACAGAGAGGCCTGCTTAGAGAGATGAAAAGACAGGGCCAGAGCCGGTGCTGAGGGCTTTTCTGCCCCATCCTATCCCTGCAACAGTGACCCTGTGAAGTTGGTTGTGAGATAACAGAAAATACACACACACACACATATATATATATATATATATACACACACACACACACATACATATATATATATATGTCTGTGCCACGATTCCTGGCACAGAACTCCTAAAACCCTTGGAAATTACTAAGTGGTAATAGCACTAGTAGCATCTCTTGTTCTAATATTTGCTCTTTGATCCTGACCTTGACAGGGCTCTGGAAACTCTTGTAAATTCCTAAGTGATAAGAGCACTAGAAGGGGACTTCCCTGGTGGCACAGTGGTTAAGAATCCGCCTGCCTTCAATCCCTGGTCTGGGAAGATCCCACATGCCGCGGAGCAACTAAGCCCGTGCACCACAACTACTGAGCCTGTGCTCTAGGGCCTGTGAGCCACAACTACTGAGCCCTCGTGCCACAACTACTGAAGCCCACATGCCTAGAACCTGTGCTCCACAACCACAACAAGAGAAGCCACCGCAATGAGACGCCCGCGCACTGCAACAAAGAGTAGCCACCGCTCGCCGCAACTAGAGAAAGCCCGCGCGCAGCAACGAAGACCCAACACAGCCAAAAATAAATAAATAAATAAATTTATAACAAGAAAAGAATCCGCCTGCCAATGCAGGGAACACGGGTTCGAGCCCTGGTCCGGGAAGATCCCACATGCCGCGGAGCAACTAAGCCCGTGTGCCACAGCTACTGAGCCTTTGAGCCACAACTACTGAAGCCCGCACGCCTAGAGACCGTGCTCCGCAACAAGAGAAGCCACCGCAATGAGAAGCCCACGCACCGCAACAAAGAGTAGCCCCCGCTCGCCGCAACTAGAGAAAGCCTGCACACAGCAACGAAGACCCAATGCAGCCAAAAATAAAAAAATTTTAAAAAAATTAGAAAAAAAAAGAGCACTAGAAGCATGTTTGTTCTAATGAGGCAACTCTAAGTGGGCTCTTGGATCGGGGTTGATCATCAGAAAGACGAAGCCACGTTGGAAGTGCGGAATTTTCTCCAGAGAGGGCAGAGGGGCTGGAAATGGAGTTGATAATTGAAGCCTCCATAAAAATCCCAACAGGACAGGGTTCAGAGAGCTTGCAGGTGGGTGAGCACATCCAGGTACCAGCTCCACAGGGACAGAAGCACCTATGCTCGGGAACCTCCCAGACCTCGCCCTACATGTCTCTTCATCAGGTTGTTCATCTGCATCCTTTATCATATCCTTTAATAAACTGGTAGCTGTAAGTAGGTGTCTCCCTGAGTCCTGTGAGCCACTCTAGCAAATTAATTGAACCGAAGAGGGGGTTGTGGGCACCTCAGATTTACAACCATAGGTCAGAAGCACAGGTGACAACCTGGACTTGTGATTGGTGTCTGGAGTGGGGTGGGGGGCAGCCTGGTGAGACTGAGCCCTTAACCTGTGGGATCTGACACCATCTCCAGGGTAGACAGTGTCAGAATTGAATTAAATTGAGTTGACTTGTGGGACACCCAGCTGGTCTCACAGAATTGCTTAGTGTGGGAAAAAACCCCGCATATCTGGTGTCAGAAGCGTTGTGAGTGTGATAATGGTGTGACAGTAAAGTAAATGGTGTGACAGATAATGGTGAGACACAGGTGGAAGCCTGGGTCTTCCTTCATATCAGTTCTGTCATGTTCCCATTTTCCAGATGAGAAACTGGAGAGGTGAAGTCACTGGCCCAGGTTCACGGGGAAGTCATGGAGGTGTCCAGCCCACTCCACCACCCGAGGCCTGATACCTTCTCTGGGGATCCCTGCCCCAGGCCCTGGGACCCCTGGGAGCTTCGGTCCTCAGAGCTCATCGCAGGTAGTCCTCCCACTTCACAGACAAAGAAACTGAGGTCCCATGGCAGCACAAGAGCAACAGAGCAGGGATGTGAGCCAATCTGGAGGGGTCCCCGGAGGAGGTATCTCAGGTACCTTTCCCAGGGGGTTGTTGGGTGTGTTGAGAATAAGGGCTTTGGTGCGAGACGTGAACTTGCTGGCCAGCTCTGTGGGGTCCAGCTGCCAGTTGCTGCTGGAATCCAGTTCCCCATCCTGGTTGCGGCTCTGCAAGAGGAGGTGGGAGGGGGTGGCAATACTTAGTCACCTGACTTTCATCTCTAGAAGTTCGGCCTTCCTCCCCCCAGGTATCTCTCCCCACTGTCTCTCCTCTCGGGCTCTGGACACCCCTCTCCCCAACCTGGAGAAACTGCCCTCCTTCACTTCCTTCCTTCTTTCTCACCTCCCAGGGTTCAACCCAGCACACTCCTTGGACCCCTCTGCCCACCCACACCCCAACCAGCATCCTTACCGGCTTCAGGGACACAAACACAGGGCGACCCCCTGCCATCAGTGTCATGGGCTCATAACAGTCAAAAAAGGGCTCGATGATGATGACCTGGTACAAGGATCAGATTGGCTGGGGTCAGCACCGCCCTGACCCTTCACCCCCCACCCAGACCTGGCCTTGCCCACTCACTTCGTCTCCTTCGTCCACCAGGGCCTGGAAGGCTGTGAACAGGGCCCCATAGGCACCCACAGTCACCAGCACGTTCTTGAGCGGGTCTATGTCCTGTCCCAGCAACTTCCCGAAGAAACTGGCCAGGATCTTCGTCAGGGGTGGGTAACCCTGCCGGGACAGCAGGGGTCAGCAGCCTGGTTCAGCCTGGGCCCACCCTCCCACTCAGATGCATCCAGGCAATTCTAGCATCTTCCAGAAGCAAGCCTGGGGGCAGAGTCAGTTCCTGTGGGGTGAGTTCTTTCATCTCCATCGCCAGCATGTGCCATAAAGCCTGCTCTGTGCCAGGCCCAGCATCCAGGGCTGGGATCAGTGGGAAACCAGACAGAGTACATGGCTTCATGGAGCACAGTGCAACGGAGCCCTCAAAATAGCAGCAACTCCACACTTTGAACACCTCCCTCTAAGTTTAAGAAGCACTTTTGTGCCATCTAATCCTCTTGGCAGCCTTGCAAAAGAGGTATTATTTGATCCCCACCATTTGACTGGTAGAAAAACAGTGACCCAGAGAAAGAAAATGACTTGCCCAAGGTCATGCCCGTTGAAGTGCAGGAATAGGACTTTACGTTGCAGCTTTGGAAGCACCCCACTTTGAGAGGAAGATTGTATCTGTACGCTTGTTTGATGAGGACACTTATAAAACACACCAGGCTAAGCCAAGGGACTGAAACCTAAGGTCTAGAACTTAACTAAATAATTCACTAAACCAGAATTGACTGCATAAAAATGAAAAATTTCAGTACACCAAAATATCCCATGAGCAAAGTTAAAAGACAAAGAGAGGAACACTGCAACACAAGAGAAAGAAATAAGATATTTAATATATAAAGAGCTCTTTCAAAGCAATAAGACAAAGATATATACCCAAATGAAAAAAATGAGGTCACGCATGAAAGAAAAAGTGCTGAGGCCCAGTATGTACATGAAAAGAATGAACATTCCTGCCAGCTCTGAGACCAGCCTGTTGGTGGGTATGTGAGTAAACCTTACTAGAGGGCAATTTGAAACATCCAGCACAGGCTGAAATGCTTACACCCTTTGATTCTCTAGTTTTACTTCGTGGGATATATCTGAGAGAAATATTCACATATGTGTACAAAGGGATACACAAAGAGATATTCACTGTGGCATTGCTTAATAGTGAGATAACCAAACCAGATCATCAGTGTAGGGCTGGGTAAATAGATTATGGCACATCTAGGCAATCGGATACTATGCAGCCATCAAAAAGAATGAGGCTAATGGGGTACATATACACAATGGAATACTACTCAGCTATGAAAAAGAATGAAATAATGCCATTTGCAGCAACATGGATGCAACTAGAGGTTATCATACTAAGTGAAGTAAGTCAGAAAGAGAAAGACAAACACCATATGATATCACTTATATGTGGAATATAAAATATGACACAAATGAACCTATCTATGAAACAGAAACAGAATCAGGGACATGGAGAACAGACTGGTGGTTGCCAAGGGGGAGGGGGATGGGAGAGGGTTGGATGGGGAGTTTGGAATTAGCAGATGCAAACTGGTGTATATAGAATGGATAGACAACAAGGTCCTACTGTATAGCACAGGGAACTATATTCAATATCCTATGATAAACCATAATGGAAAAGAATATGAAGAAGAATGTATGTATATGTATGGCTGAGTCACTTTGCTGTACAGCAGTAATTAACACAACATTGTAATTCAACTATACTTCAATAAAAAATGAATTTAAAAAAAAGAATGAGGCTGTTTTGACATGGAAAGATGCCTATGTCATACTATTTAGTGAAATAAGCTATAGAAACATTACGTATAGTATGAGTCCATTTGTGTTAAGAAACACAAATCTCACGTGTGGGCATGTGAATGTGTGTGTGTTTATACAAGCATTTTTAAAAGTTAAAAGTTCAAAAGTCTAAACACTCAGCAAAGTAGCAAACTGTTAGCAGTGGTTATCTCTGGGTGGTGGCACTGGAGGGAACTTTTCCCCAGGGCGATGAGATGCACACCAAAGTTTAAGAAACTACTCCAAGGGGGCAAATATTTACTCTGTGGTTCTTTACAGAAAGACTTCGGATTTAGAGTCAAAACAATCAGCAGCTTGTCTTTCAGGGTTAAGCTTAGGTGTCACCTCCTTCAGAAAGCCTTCCCTGATCTCCCAGGTCTCATTCCCTCCTTCCTGCTCCCAAGTATCCCATTCTCCTCCATCACAGCATTATCAGCTACCTTTGTCTTCTGCTTTTGTTTTGGTTTTTGGTCTGCTTTTCCCACTAGACCATGAGCTCCTGGCTCATGCTTTTTTATCTGTCTTTCCCCCAGACCATGAACTGTCCCAGGGCCTGGAACAAAGGAGACAGTCAGTGAACACTGAACCATGGCCAGACTGAATCCCCGGGGCTCTGTCCCATGAACCCTGACATCCAGATGGACCTGCTGCCCAAAAAGATCTGCTCCATCCTCCCCCAGGACCTCCTCAGAGGCCCATGTCCAGGGACCCCCCCAGAGGGGCTGGTAGACTCACAAATGCCCTCGTGTACTGGTTGAGCATGAAGTCCCCACTGACCGCGTGCTGAAAGGCTTCCACGGCGAAGTCTGGGGGTGGGAAGTCTGGGAAGCCTTGGCCCAAGTTCACGACATCAGCCTCACTGGCCAGTTTGACAAACTCCACCCTGGGCAACAAACAGAGAGTGGGTACCAGCCCAACCCTCCACCCCGACCTGGACTTCCATTTGCTTCCAGGGCAGGGTGAGCAAGGCATTGGGCTCCTTCTAGAAAAACTGGATAATCGGCATCCACCCTGGTCCAGAGATCTGTTTGTGGTCATAACTGATTCCATGCTGATCACATGTCTTAGCCCAGGGGCTTTCCAACTTTCCACCATGATCCATAGTAAGAAATCACTTTTACATCCCAAACTCTGTAGAGCACAAACATGGACTCAACTTTCTCCTTCCGGTGTGATCCACTGCAGTATTTCCCATCCTATCTTACTCGAGTCTTTAGAAATACTTGTTGAGCGCCCCGAAATGGATTTCATGACCCGTTCATGCGTCTCTCAGCACCACACTTTGAAATGCTTGCTCACATCATCTCTGATAGTCTATGAGGCATGTTGCTCCTTGGTCACAGGGGGGACGGAGAAGCTGGGGTTCGGGCGACTTGCCCAACGTCTCCCAGTTAGCACTGCCAGCCTTTGAGTCCATATCTGTCTGAAGCAACAGTTCTGCTCTTGACGATTACCCTGGACAGACTGGGGCCTGCCATCTGCCATCTCTGGCCCCTGACCACGTTTCTTCTCGCCCTGCCTAGTGGCTACCTGTTCAGGGAAACTGGAAGAGAGGCTGAGAGGCTGAAGAGGCTGGTATGTGGTTCCAGGTTGGTTGGGAGCAGAGAGGTCAGGCTGGGTGGAGCTGAATTTGCATAACAATAAATATCATTATGTCTAAAATTGGTCATTTTCTCTCCAGAGCGCCACAATGTCTCTGAAGACACAGAGCTGCTGGAGCTCGGAGAGGCCAGTGACCTGCCCAGAGTCACACAGCCGCTAAGGCAGAGCTGAGATGCAAAATCAGGTGGTGGATGTTCCATGGTGGCTGGGACAGTGGAGCCAGGCTCAAATACCCTACGGAGACCAGCTGTCCTGTAGGTTGGGCCTCTAGGGTCCTGATCCTCAGGCCACCACCCTGGGGTCAGCAGGAACCTGGGGCCTTTCATGGCCCTCATCCCTCCTGGCACTCCTCCCCTGTCCCGTGCATTCCTCCCAGGCCAGCTCCTGCTCTGCCCTGCCTTCACATGAGACTTAGCCTCTCCTGGCCTCAGTCCTTCCTTCTGTACAATGGGTGTGATGGGTTCAAGAGTCTGCTGGGTCTGTGAGTCAGGAAAGATTCTGCCTGTCTCTCCCAGCCAGTCATTTCCTCCTTCGGAGTTGGACTTTACCTTATCTGCAAAATGGGCCACAAGCCTGCCCACCTGCCTCACAGAGAGGACAGAGCGTGGCAGCCTGGGGAGCAGGACCCTGGAGGCCCAACCTAGAGGGCAGCCGGACCCTATAGGGCCTTTGGGCCCGGCTCCCCCATCCCAAACACCACGGAGCATCAGAGGAGAAGATGGAGGTGGAAGATTTTTGCAAAACACAAAGTGCTGTACAGCAGGGGAGTTTGAAAGAAAAAATGGTTCTCTTTTTGGTAAAAGCAGCAGCCAATGATTTTTTTTTTTTAACGTATAGAGGTGGCTCAATGCCCTTGGCCAAAGGTAGAGCGGGCCAGGAGCGGGGGTTGGGGGGAAGCGGGAAGGTCATTAAATCTTTCTCACACATCTTCCATTGCATCCATCAAATCACGAGTGACAAGGGGCACATATACCTCTCGTATTTAGAATAGGTCAATAAAGAAAAGATGTTAACCTCTGCAAGTGTTGGTGAGGAGCTGCCTGTGTCTTACCTTCTTATATTCCTTACCTTAGCTTGTTCTGTACTAAGTGTGAAATGAAAGAATCCCTGGAAAGCCCTCAGCCTGGTGCTGGGTAATGCCTGGGTAATGGCCATCGCTCACACAGTATGTCACCTCATCCTCCCAGGCCCTTCAAGGGAAACGGAATTACCTCCATTTCCCAGATGGCAAACTGAGGCTCAGAGCAGGCGAGTCACCGGCCCCAAATGCCACAGCCAAGCATGGCAAGGCTGAGATCCGAACCTAAGCCGGCTGCTGGGGGTCTCACCTCTCAGGAGCTGCGGCTACAAATCTCCCCCCGTCCGAGTGCGCAGCCGTCCTGGGTACCATTGAGTTACTGCCAATCCAGGGACCGCCAGCCCTGCCCTGCCCTGCCCTTGAGCCCAGGGGACCCCCACACCCCTCCCCAGCCCCACCCAGCTCACCATGGGTTGTGGTCGATCCCGTCCAGCCTTCGAGCCTGCAGCTGTTTGGTCATGACGAGCTGAAGACAGAGCAAACGGAGGGTCAGTGGTGGAGGCCCAGCAGCCTGGGCCTACCCGGGAGGCAGCTTCTCTGGGGCCACAGCCTTGGTGCCCACTCCTCCAGGAGGGAGGCGGAGAGCAGGGCTCCCAGACAAGACAGCGGGGCGGGGTCTCCCGCCTCCCCGCCTGGCTCCTCCCGCTCCACCAGCCTGGACTTGCCCACCTGCCAGCCCAGGGTCCACGTGTCCTGGGACACAGCCTGGATTCCATCAGGTTAAAGTTTGACCCAGGAGGGGCTGGGGCCAAGGAGGAGGAGCAGGAGGAAGGGGGAGAGCAGAGCAGGGGAAGGATCATGGCGACAGTGACTGCAGCGGCTTCTCGCTAAGCTCTTCCTTTGACTTCTCAGGACCACCTGGCTGGTCCCGTTTTACAGATGAGAAGATGGAGGAGGGGGAGCGGGGAGAGGGATGTGTTGAAGGTCATACAACAGATACACTCAGGCCTGTTTGAGACGAGGCCACGTTCTGACTCAGGCAAAGAGGACACTTGCTCGGTCCTGGGGGGCTCAGGGGACCTCCCCTCCCCTTCCCTATGTTCCTTCCAGGCCATCTTCCCCCTCACCCGCAGGTGTGCAGACAATGGCCAGGCCTGAGAACCACCAAACTCAGGTCCTAAGCCCGCCTTGGCTGGGTGACATTGCACAGGTGCTTTAGCTCCCCTGGCCTCAGTCTCTCCATCAGTATAATAGGGGCATAGGCTCCGTGGTCCCTCCCAGCCTCCTGGTCCTGTGGCTTGGAGTCTCAGACGGCCGGCCGGCAGGTGGTAGAGCCACAGCTGTATCTAACAGTGAGCCTCCGCTGTTCCTCAGGGTCTTAGTGCCCACAGCACGCCTATCAGAGGGACCAGGATAATCCCCGTCTAAAGATGCGGACACTGAGGCCCAAAGAGGTTCAGGGACTTCCCCAAGGTTGGAGGAGGGGCTGGACAGGACCCTGGTCAGGGTGGTGGCAACAGCAGGGCTCCTAGCGTCTGGCCCCTGCTCTGGAGAAGGGCATGGGGACCGTCTGTATACGGGCCAGGCTTTTCCATCACCTGGGAGTCTTGCTGATGGGAATGATTTGCAGAGAGCCCAGCATGGGCCTGACACCTAGTAGGTGCTTTGCTAACATTGGCAGCCCTGTCCCTTCACTGAATCCCTGACACCTCTCACCAGGCCTGGCACTCAGAACATGTCAAAATAGTTAAAAATGAGAGCGTGATCCCTGCCAGGGAAAATCATGTTATCACCAAAATGCTAGTCAGCAGTGATTATCTTTGGTTGGTTAGTTAACAGATATTTTTCTTCTCTTCCTTATAATTTTCTTATTTTCCAAATTTTCTAAAATAAATGTTTAATTTTTATGATTGAAAACTGTGGGAGAAAACTACATCTTAGAGGAAATGTTTGTAAATGTGATATACCAATATCAATAAAACAGGCTACAAAATAGCATGTACAGGATGATTATATTTTAAAAAATATACCCTAATATATATTTGTATGTATATAATTTTTTCTATGACCATATGTGAATAGAAAAAAAATTTAGAAGGAAACATATCAAAATGTTAACAAAGGTTCTCTCTGAGTGGTGGAATTACAGGTGATTTAATTATAAGTGTACTTTTCTATGTTTCTAAGTTTGTTGCATGGAGAGCATATCATATTTGATTGATTCTGATATGTGTATTTTTTGCACATTGCACTTTCAGATGTGTCTTAGAATCTATAGCACGAGTTTAACTGGCAATTTCCCCACTTACTAGTCCATAAAATAACAGTGCATCTTAATATTGATGGCATTACAGGTTCAATGATATAAGGAATTACGTTTGAATCGGGTATGCATCATATTTAAAAAAATAAAGTGAAGATGAGTCGGGGTAGTGGCGGGGGGTGGGTAGAGGTTGGAGTGAGGGAGTTTGAGGAGGGCTGGGGTGGGCGAAGGAGTAGAGGGGTACAGGGGCACAGAGAGAGAGCAAAGGGGGTGGATGGAGTTGAATGAGTTTAGGAAGAAGATAAAAAGGGGGGACTCCAGAAACTTGGGGTGCCCAGTGGAGTGACCTTTGAGTATGTCACACACTACTTGGATAAGTGAGGAACAGTGCCTGTTCTTGAGCTTATGCATAATGTATTTATTCAGCCAACATTTATGAAGCACCTACTGTGTACCAAACACTGGGCTGGGCCCAGGGGGTGATGGGGAGGCAGCAGCTCCAAGGAGATCATTCAGATGCATAGCTACAAGTTCTAGATTAGAAGCAAGGGCAAGGGAGAGGCCCACACCCAGGCTGCAGTCAGAGAAGGCCTCCTGAAAGAGGAGGCTCATGCAGAGCTTTGAAGCCAGAACCAAGCCAGATCCCCGGAGCCCTGGGGCATGCAAGCAGCAGAGCACGAGGGGCTAGAGCACTTACAGTCTGATGCAAACACCGGGCCAGCGAAGCTCCAGACTTCTTTCCCCCGAAGGGCCCCACCAGGTGCAAACAGATGGCCGCCGCATTCCTGAACATGCCTCCCAGAGCCATGGGGCACTGACGACGTCTCCTCCAAGGGCAGAGGAGAAGGGAGGAGAATGCCCTGGCCAGAAAATGGCTCCGAGCTCAGGACTTGGGTCCCCCACACACAGCTCTAATAACAACAACAACAATAAGTGCTAATATTTATTGAGTAGTCACTGTGTGCCAGGCATGGCAGCAAGTGCTTTGTTGCGTGGCTATCCTTCAGTCCTTGAAACCCTGGGACCCCTTCCCCCCCAGCAACCAGAGTGACCCTTTCAAAATGTAAATCACCTCTAATTAAAAAGTGATCCAGGAACTTCCCTGGTGGCGCAGTGGTTAAGAATCCGTCCGCCAATGCAGGGGACACGGGTTTGAGCCCTGGTCCGGGAAGATCCCATGTGCCACAGAGCAGCTAAGCCCGTGCATCACAACTACTGAACCTGCAAACCATAACTACTGAGTCCGTGTGCCACAACTACTGAAGCTCATGCGCCTAGAGCCCATGCTCCTCAACAAGAGAAGCCACCGCAATGAAAGGCCCGCACACTGCCATGAAGAGTAGCCTCTGCTCGCTGCAAATAGAGAAAGCCCGCGTGCAGCAACGAAGACCCAACACAGCCAAAAAAAAAAAGATCCAGGGATTTCCCTGGTGGTCCAGTGGTTGAGACTCTGCGCTCCCAATACAGAGTGCAAGAGTTCGATCCCTGTTCGGGGAACTAAGATCCTGCATACCATGTGGCACAGCCAAAAAAAAAAAAAAAAAAAAAAAAATCCAGTTGAAGATTATGGATGGCCCCTAACATTGCAGACAGAGTCAACCCTACACGTTCTGACTCTGGAAACACACATATCACTTGCAAATTATTGCTGTGCTAAAACCAAATCTAAAGCAGATCATGCTGCTGGATTACTAAAATACAAGGGACAAAAGAACATGTTAAATTACACCATGGAGATGCAATTAACAAATTCAGACTGATGGAAACTCTATAGAACAAATGACCCTGTTTCTTCAACAAATAAAATGCAAGAGGAAAAAAAAGCCTGGGACTTCCCTGGTGGCGCAGTGGTTAAGAATCCACCTGCCAGTGCAGGGGACACGGGTTTGATCCTTGGTCTGGGAAGATCCCATATGCCGTGAAGCAATTAAGCCCGTGCAGCGCAACTACTGAGCCTGCACTCTAGAGCCTGCGAGCCACAACTATTGAGCCCGACTGCCACAACTACTGAAGCCCGTGTGCCTAGAGCCCGTGCTCTGCAACAAGAGAAGCCACCGCAAGGAGAAGCCCGCGCACTGCAACAAAGAGTAGCCCCTGCTCGCCACAACTAGAGAAAGCCCCCACGCAGCAACAAAGACACAACACAGCCAAAAAAAAAAAAGCCTGGAGCATTATAGATTAAAAGAGACTCAACAGACATAAATTAAAAAGTGAATGCCTTGAAAAGAATATAGCACAGGCAACTATATCCAATCTCCTGGGATAAACCATAATGGAAAGGAATATTAAAAAAGAATGTATAGGGACTTCCCTGGTTGTCCAGTAAGGGAAAATGCACACCAGGGAACCATGGAGTGTCTCAGTAAAAGGGTCTTAGAACTTATAATAGGACCTATATGGGAAAAGAATCTAAAAAAGAGTGGATACATATGTATATGTATAACTGAGTCACTTTGCTGCACAGCAGAAACTAACACAACATTGTCAGTCAACTGTATGCCAATAAAAATTTAAAACAAACAGACAATTCGCTCCTCAAAAAAAAAAAAAAAAGAACTAGTTTAGGATTTGGACTTTGGTGGGGTGATTTGGGTGAGGGTCCAAGGAAGCGGGACTTTGCTCTGGATTGGTGCTTTCAGAAGCAGGGATAATTTTATGGTTGGAGATCTCAATAATTTTATTTATAGGGAGGGCAGGCTAGAGTGAGACTAGTTATCATTGGTAAGGAAGCTGCAGTCCCTCGGATTAGCCAGGAGAGGGGTGTGCTTGGTATTGTGTGGCTTCAATAATATTCGGGTTTGTCTGTGTTTAGACATGATTACGGAGGGGTCTTGTTTTTGTCTTGATTCCTCAAGGTCACAGAGTGGCTTTGTCTGATGTCGATGTTCTGCGAAATTGTTCAAGTGCAACACAAGACCAAATCTGTAGGTGCCAGACAACTCCTGGACTCCAGATTCTGCTTTTCTTTTTCTAAATCCTCATACTAAGAATAAAATCCAAAGTCTTTACCACGTACCATGAGGCCGTATTAGATCAGATGTGAGGCCTCCTGTGCCAGGGCATTTCCTGCCACTGTCCCTTTTGCTTGCTGTCCCCTAGCCACACTCACCATTCCTGTCTGTTATTTGTTCTCCTCCTTATTCACTCTCCTTATCCTATAGCAGCGCCAGCAAACGTTTTCTGCATTGGGCCAGTGCAAATATTTTAGGCTTGGCAGGACAGAAAGTCTTTGTCGCAGCTTCTCAAGTCTGCTGCTGTAGTGGGAAAGCAACCTTAGACAACACATACACAAACAGGCGGCAGCAGTTTGCCCTGTGGCCTCACTTCTCCGATGGATCTAAGGAGAGGTGTTGATATTTCACTTTGCTCAGCTTTTTACTCATAAGGACAGAGTAACAACTTCTAAGCTCCTTATGTGCCGGACTGGAAACCAGAAGTCCAACATAACCTACCTGTTCACATCATTTCATAACTATCAGTACAACGCTCTAATTTTATTAGAGAGGGGAAATAAAAGGAGAGTAATTTATAAACCAATAATGGATATTTTAATATGTAAATGCTCAGGCTTGTCCACACTAGAAGATTCTAGGAAGTAGAGAGCTGTTGGCACCTGCTTATAGAAATAAGTCTGGCCTAAACTAGGCAACTCCCTAGCCTAGTCCCTTCTAAACCCCTCCCAACCTAGCCTCTTCCTCTAAGGTCTTTCAAAGCATTTCAGAGCCCTGAAAACTAGCCATCTGCCCAAAGGTGGGGCAATTCCTCCTCTGTTCCTCACTCCATCCTCAGCTTCTCCCAAGCATGTTCTCTGGCCAGGCCCTGGCGTAGCGCTGAGACTACAGTGTGGACCAGGCCTGGTGAGAGATGCCCACAAACACTGTCTCCTTCATTATCCAGCAACTATTTCCTGACAAGTGCAAAAATGTGTGTTATGGCTCGAATTGTGTCCTCCAAAAGGATATGTCCAAGTCCTAACCTCTGGTACCCGTGAATATGGCCTTATTTGGAAATAAGATATTTGAAGATGTAATCAATTTAAGACAAGGTCATACTGGATAAGAGTGGACCTTAATCCAATATAATTTGTGTCCTTATAAGAAGAGGAGAGGGGCTTCCCTGGTGGCGCAGTGGTTGAGAATCTGCCTGCCAATGCAGGGGACACGGGTTCGAGCCCTGGTCTGGGAGGATCCCACATGCCGCGGAGCAACTAGGCCTGTGAGCCACAATTACTGAGCCTGTGCGTCTGGAGCCTGTGCTCCGCAACAAGTGAGGCCGCGATAATGAGATGTCCGCGCACCGCGATGAAGAGTGGCCCCCACTTGCCGCAACTAGAGAAAGCCCTTGCACAGAAACGAAGACCCAACACAGCCATAAATAAATAAATAAATAAATAAATAAATAAATAAATAAATAAATAAATAATTAAAAAAAAAAAAAAGAAGAGGAGAAGAGACACAGACATACAGGGAGAAGGTCATGTGAAGATGAAGGCAGAGATTAGAGTAGAGCACCTACAAGCCAAGGAACACCAAGGATTGCTGGCAGCACCGAAGCTAAGAGAAAAGCGTGGGCCAGATTCTCCTCTGGAGCCTTCAGAGAAAGCATGGCCCCAATGACACATTGATTTTGGACTTCTGGTCTCCAGAACTGTGAGAGAATAAATTTCTGTTGTTTAAACCGCCCAGTTTGTGGTACTTTGCTGCGGACGACCAGGAAACATACAGTGGGACACTAGGGGGCGCTGGGGACACAGCCACCCGCATGCGGGAGCTAGGGAGGGCTCCTTGGAGGATGTGGCCTTCCACCTGAGTCCCAAAGGAGGGAAAAGGGTGCCAGGTGGTGCAAAGGCCCGTGGAACAGAGCTGAGAGATTCCAGGAGCTGGGAAGTCAGTCTGGCCAGAGATCACCCTCTAATTTCTCAGAATCGAGAGTAGTCCCTGGAAACCGGAAGTACTCCCTGATCCCTGTGGATCCAGAACCAGAGCTTGGAGCAACAAAGGGCAGTGTGATTATTATCTGAGGAGGGACATTCCACCATGTGTCATGTCAGGGGGTGGTTGTCGGCGTGCTTCAGCTTCCCTCAGCCAGAGGACAAGAGGCCCACGGCCGGGTCTGAGCCCAGTGCCGGTCATAGTGGGCGCCTTGTGACCACTGCGTGTTCTAGGGGGACCAACCATCCTGCTTGCCTGGGATTGAGGGGTTTCTCGGGATGCAGAACTTTCAGTGCTAAAACCAGGACCATCCTGAGCAAACGGGGACGGGTGGTCCCCTTAGATCGGCCAAATGTAGGGTTGGCTGCTCCCGTCCTGTGCCTGATGTCCTGCTGACTCCTCCAGATGGACTTAATCCTATGGGACCCCCCTTGACCATCTCCTGACCAGTTGGTTCAAAATCTGCGGGTGCCTGGTAGGCTGATCCTCTCTCTGACACGGTCGCCCACATCACTCCATGTCTATCATTTCTGTCCTTTCTCCTAAGGTGGCTACACCTCCTCTGCCCCAAATCATGCTTTCATCATCTCACCGATTACAGTGGTAGGAATAATATTAACACAACCAGCTCTAATTTGCTCACTTGGCACCAGGCACTGCAATAAAGACTATACTTATGTCATTGGACCCTTTCAACAGTCCTGGAAAGCAGGTGCTATCCTCACCTCCATTAATAGGCAAGGAAATTCGTAATAATGAAAAAATAATAACAAACACTCAAATGGAGCTCCTGAAGGTCGGGGGAGGGTCTGCATCCCTGGATACCCAGCAAATGGTAGAAACTCACACGGGAAAAGATCCCAGCTTGTGGCCCTTTCCTCTCCTCTGCCCCAATCTCAGCCCTTCACCCTCACTGCCAGCTCTCGGGAAAGGTGGTACCTTGGGGCTGGAGGTGGCCTGGGACACCTGGCTCCATGGAGGGCGAGGAGAGCCTGTGCTGGATGAGGACACGCTTAACCAGTCTCGCTGCCTCGGGGCTGGGGCTGGAAACCAGGATGGGGCTTTCACTGCAGAGCACTGCCAGGGCAGGGGGTGGTGTGTGTGTCCGGGTGAGTCTGTGGGCACGGGAGTGAGCATTACACTGCACCCTCTGTGGGGCAGATTTGTCCTGCCAAACCTTCGGTGCTCCCCTGGGATCAGGCACCAAGCAGACCCCTGAGGAGAGGATTAGAACACAGTCTTTGGGGTCACACAGACCTTGGCTGTGTGACCCAGGGCAAATCACTTCGCCTCTCTGAATGTCAGTTTCCCTGTCTATAAAATAAATAAAAATAAGATAATTCATGGAGGGACTTCTCTGGTGGTCCAGCAGTTACGACTCCGTGCTCCCAATGCAGGGGACCCAGGTTCGATCCCTGGTTAGGGAACTAGATCCCGCATGCCGCAACTAAAGATCCCACATGCCACAACTAAAAGATCCTGCACGCCACAACGAAATCCCATGTGCCGCAACGAAGATCTGGTGCAGCCAAGTAAATAAAAATAAAATAAATAATTATTACAAAAAAGAGATAATTCATGGAAAGCACTTCACTTAGTGCCTGGCACATAAAAGGTGACCATAAATGACAGATGTTTTTCTATGTTTGTTTTGGCCACACCACACAGCATGTGGGATCCTAGTTTCCCAACCAGGGATTGAACCTGTGCCCCCTGCAGTGGAAGTGTGGATTCTTAACCTGGTTACTGGACCACCAGGGAAGCCCCAGTGACAGATATTAATAATAGAGTGGGCACTTTTTGGAGCTAGATGTGTGTGAATTCACACATGCTCACTGGTGGGACTGACTTCTCCGTCAGATCTCCTCAGGAGGCTTAGTGCTAAGGGCCTGCGATAGTTTCAGGAGCCTATGAAAATGTTTTCATTTTAATTTATTTTAAAATAAGAAAAAAAGAGAATATAATAACAATGAATGTATAATAATGAATCCAGCCTGGATGCTATCTGTTCTTTACACCAACATAGTTGTAAAATATAATTTTTTTTTTTTGTAAAATATAATTTTTATTATTTTTTTTAATGGAGAAAGGGGCCCATGAAGTAAAAGTGAATAGGGTCCCTGAAAGTTTTAATGTGACTTTGAACATGGGTATATCTGTGTGTGGTTGTGAAGTCATGTGCAAATAAGAGTGTTTGAGGGAAGCGGGGGTGGGATGAATTGGGAGATTGGGACTGACATATATACACTACTATGTATAAAATAGATAACTAATGAGAACCTACTGTATAGCACAGGGAACTCTACTCAGTGCTCTGTGGTGACCTAAATGCGAAGGAAATCTAAAAAAGAGGGGATATGTGTATACGTATAACTGATTCACTTTGCTGTACAGCAGAAACTAATACAACACTGTAAAGCAACTATGCTCCAATAAAAATCAATTTAAAAAAAAAGAGTGTTTGCCCTTGAGCACTTGCACACGTCTCTGTCTGTGCTTGTGAGCATGTGGGCATCGTGGGGACAGTTTCCAGGAACTTGAAGGGGAGGGAGAAGCCACTGGGGGTCTGAGCCGAGGGCAGGAAGGGCACAGGTGGCCGCGTGGGCTGCCCTCACTAGCAACACTGCCTGAGGTCAAGGCAGGAGGGGAAGTGGGTGCTTGTTGTTCCTGAAGCTGCCAGCAGGGGGCATGAAAAGCCAGCCCGGTCTAGACTTCCGGCTAGCTGGCCCTGGGGCTCCACACGTTAGGACACAGGACAACTTTCGTGCCTCAAGAGGGGGCTGTGGCCTCACTTCATAGAGGAGGTCCACCGTGGGGAGCTTGCTGGTCCAGGCCCACCTCGAGGCAGGACTGCTGGCCTCCCAGTCCAGAGTTCTCCCACTGACTGGGCTGACCTAGAGACCTCCACAGGGACTCATTCATAAGCACCTGGGGGCTCTCACCGGGGACCCATTCAACTCATTCAAGGGCAGCCTTTCCCAGGCCACACCCATCTCCAACTCCCCATGTGCCTCATCCTTCATCTTCCAGGAAGCAGGTCTTCCCTGGACAACTCCTCTGTAGCCCTGAAGTCTATGCTAAGGGTAAGGACAATGGCCTTTTATTTTATTTTATTTTTTTTTTTTATTATTTTTATTTATGGCTGTGTTGGGTCTTCGCCTCTGTGCGAGGGCTTTCTCCAGTTGCGGCAAGCGGGGGCCACTCTTCATCGCGGTGCGCGGGCCTCTCACTATCGCGGCCTCTCTTCCTGCGGAGCACAGGCTCCAGACGCGCAGGCTCAGTAATTGTGGCCCACGGGCCCAGTTGCTCCGCGGCATGTGGGATCCTCCCAGACCAGGGTTTGAACCCGTGTCCCCTGCATTGGCAGGCAGACCCTCAACCACTGCGCCACCAGGGAAGCCCAATGGCCTTTTATTTACTGCACACTTTCTCTGTGCCAGGCTGCCTGCCGAGCACCTCACAGGGTCCATCACTTATTTATTTTTGAATTTTTGGATTTTATTTTATTTATTTTTTTATACAGCAGTTCTTATTAGTCATCCATTTTATACACATTAGTGTATACATGTCAATCCCAATCGCCCAATTCATCACACCACCAACCCCACCCGCGCCGCTTTCCCCCCTTGGTGTCCATACGTTTGTTCTCTACATCTGTGTCTCGATTTCTGCCCTGCAAACCGGCTCATCTGTACCATTTTTCTAGGTTCCACATATATGCGTTAATATACGATATTTGTTTTTTTCTTTCTGACTTACTTCACTCTGTATGACAGTCTCTAGATCCATCCACGTCTCAACAAATGACCCAATTTCGTTCCTTTTTATGGCTGAGTAATATTCTATTGTATATATGTACCACATCTTCTTTATCCATTCGTCTGTCGATGGGCATTTAGGTTGCTTCCATGACCTGGCTATTGTAAATAGTGCTGCAATGAACACTGGGGTGCATGTGTCTTTTTGAATTATGGTTTCCTCTGGGTATATGCCCAGTAGTGGGATTGCTGGATCATATGGTAATTCTATTTTTAGTTTTTTAAGGAACCTCCATACTGTTCTCCATAGTGGCTGTATCAATTTACATTCCCACCAACAGTGCAAGAGGGTTCCCTTTTCTCCACACAGGGCCCATCACTTTTAATCCCACCAGAAAGGTTCCATCAAGAGGCTAAGTCACACACCCAAGGCCACAGCTAGCATGTAGCAGAGCCGGAATTTGAACTCAGGACACTGACTTCAAAGCCTGTATTCACTGCCACTGTGGAGCAAGGGGAGGCTCTGAGCAGTGACACGACGGCCCCTTGGGCCACTGACCCCTACTTCCAGAAAGAGCCAAAGAAGCACAGACTGATAGATGTTCAAGGGGAAATGAGAGAATTTGGTCCAGTCACTCACATTTTACGGATGGGGATACTGATGACCAGGGAGGGGAACTCACCAGCCCAGATTCCAGTAGGACCATGTCACCTGAGTCACAATCCTGGCATTTTTCTCATCCTAGCAGGCTGCCTAGGACATTGTGCACATGGCCCAGAGGAAGCTGCTCAATAAACTTTTGTTGAATGAGAGAATTAATGTCCACTCTCCAACCAGACTGTGAGCTCCATTAGAACAAGGACTCTCCTCAGTTCATCTTTTTACTGTCAACATCTGGTTCAGGGACTTAGGTGCACACCTTTTTATCGCTTCAGCAAATATTTATCGAACTTCTGTTATGTGCTATGCCCTAGGTTAGCTGCCAGGCACACAAGGGTAAATAGGATACCTTCCTTTCCTTCAAGGTGTGCACACAGAATGAAGGAGACAAACAAGTAACCAGACCATTCTAATATAGTGTGAGCCTTAATATGCAAAGGATTCTTATAAATCAGTAACAAAAGCCCGACATCTCAATAGAAAAAAAAAAAGTGTGAAAAAGATATAAATTCACACAAAAAAGAAAATAGCCAATAAACTTGAAAAGATGCTGAACCTTGTCATAATTAACAAAATGCAAACTAAAATGAAACACTATTTTCTGCCTCTCAGGCAGAGAATAAGAAGATTGAGATCTACCAAGTCAACACTATGGTGCATTAAAAGTCATTGGTGTAACTTTTGGAGGGCAACTTAATAATAGTGACTTATATTACTCTTTGACTTAACACTTCATCTTCTAGAAGTTTCTTACAGGAATATTCATACATATACATAAAGAGGTATCCACCTGGATGATTAGTGCAGCATTGTGTGTGAGAGAGAAAAACCTGGAGACAATCTGATGTCCATCAGTTGGAGGCTGGTTCAATTTGTTATGATTTATCCATACAATGGAATATTGTGCAGCCACCAAAAGGAATGAGATCACCCCTAGCATTCTTACATAAAAAGATATTCAGGTTACACGAAAAATGTGTGTTGATTTCAAAACTTACTACAAAGCTACAGTAATCAAAACAGTGTGGCACTGGCATAAGGACAGAAATACAGACCAATGGAACAGAATTGAGAGCCCAGAAATAAACCCAAACATCTATGGCCAATTGATTTTTGACAAGGATGCCAAGACCATTCAATGGGGGAAAAATAATCTCTTCAACAAATGGTGGTAGGTGGACTTCCCTGGCAGTCCGGTGGTTAAGACTTTGCCTTCCAATACAGGAGGTGTGGGTTCGATCCCTGGTCGGGGAGCTAAGATCCCACATGCCTCGCGGCCAAAACACCAAACAGAAGCAAATTGTAACAAATTCAATAAAGAATTTAAAAATGGTCCACATCAAAAAAAAAAAAATCTTTAAAAAACAAAACAAAACAAATGGTGCTAGGACAACTGGATAGCCCCTCGCAAAAGAATAAAGCTGGACCTCTAGCTCACTCCATCTACAAAAATTAACTCAAAATGAAACGACCTTGATCACATTCTTGATGGTGTCCTTTATGCACAAAAGTTTTACATTTTTATGAAGTCCAAACATAGAATTACCTTATGACCCAGCAATTCCATTCCTAGGTATATACTGGAAAAAAATAAAAACATATGTCCACACAGAAACTTGTACATGAATGTTAATACCAGCATTATTCATAATAGTCAAACCGTGGAAACAACCCAAATGTCCTTCAACAGAAGAATGGGTAAATTAGGGTATATTCATACAATGGAATATTATTTAACCATAAAAAGGAACAACAGACATATTGATACATGGTACAATACAACTTGGATGAACCTCGAAAACATTATCCTAAGAAGTCAAGCACAAAATATCACCTATTGTATGATTACTTTTATAGGATATATCCAGAATAGGCAAATCCATAGAGTCAGAAAGCAGATTAGTAGTTACCAGGGCCTGGGAGGGGGAAATGTGGAGTGATTATTCAATGGGTGTTTTTCTGAGATAATGAAAACATTTTGAAACTAGAGGGAAGGGGTGGTTGCACAACACTGTGAATACACTAAATGCCACTGACCTGAACACTTTAAATGGTTAATTGTATGTTATGTGCATTTTACCTCAATTTTAAAAACGTATGGTAGGCAAAAAAGGCAGGTTGAAGACAATATACTCCATTTGCATTTTAAAATTATACAGATAGATACATATGTGGTGGTGCATGCATACACATACACATACACAGTCCTCACTTCCCACTGTACTGTGGGACTGTAAAAATGACCATGCAAGCTGAAATCATGCAAAGAGAACTTAATAATTAATGGGAAAAATTATGATTGTTCTGTGACCTTTCAAAGTTGTTGTTGAAGCATTAAAAACTCTTGATGGTCTGTTACACGTGTAGAGACAAATGAAAGCGTAGTAAAACTAATATTAAATTTAATACTTATTAAATTACTAGTGTAATTTAAATTAAAAACATTGGAATTCAAGAGTTTTCTTTCTTTATCAAAATGTATCAAGGACGATCCAGCAATCCCACTTCTGGGTATACATCCAAAGGAAGCGAAAACGCTATCTCAAAAGATATCTATACTCCCATGTTCATTGCAGCATTATTCATGAGAGTTAACATTTGGAAACAACCTAAGGGTCCGTTGATGGATGGATGGATAAAGAAAGTGTGGGGGGCTTCCCTGGTGGCGCAGTGGTTGAGAATCTGCCTGCCAATGCGGGGGACACGGGTTCGAGCCCTGGTCTGGGAGGATCCCACATGCCGCGGAGCGACTGGGCCCGTGAGCCACAACTACTGAGCCTGCGCGTCTGGAGCCTGTGCCCCGCAACGGGAGGGGCCGCGATAGTGAAAGGCCCGCGCACCGCGATGAAGAGTGGCCCCCGCTTGCCGCAACTAGAGAAGGCCCTCGCGCAGAAACGAAGACCCAACACAGCCAAAAATAAATAAATAAATAAATAAATTTTAAAAAATTAAAAAAAAAAAAAGAAAGTGTGGTATTTATGTATATACAATGGAGTATTATTCAGTCTTTAAAAAGAAGGAAATCCTGCCATTTGTGATGACATGGATGAAACTGGAATACATTATGCTAAATGAAATAAGCCCGAAAGAAAAAAGACAAATACTGCATGGTATCACTCATATGTGGAATCTGGAAAAAAAGAAAAAAGTCGATCTCAAAGAAACAGAGTGTAGAATAATGGTTGCCAGGTGCTTGGGGATGGGGGAAAATAGGGAGGGGTTGATAAAAGGGTACGAACTTTCAGTTATAAGATGAATGAGTCTGAGGATCTAACGTATAGCCTGGTGACTATAGTAGATAATACTGTATTGTATAATTGAAATTTGCTGAGAGAGTAGATCTTCTCCCTAAAAAAAGGGTAACTATGTGAGGTAATGGATGTGTCAATTAACTTGATTGTGGGAATCATTTCACAATGTATACATATATCAAATCATCACATTGTACACTTTAAATATATTACAGTTTTATCTGTCAATTATGTCTCAATAACTCTGGGGAAAATTATCAAGAGTAGTTTGACAGTGCTTGCCTTCTTCCTGTAGCGTAGCTTGAGATACAGAACGAGCATCTTTTCTATGCGTTGGTGAGTCATGATACTCCTTTCTAAGTTTAGATCAACTTAAAACATTTTATCCTTTGTACTTTCAATGTCATGAAATATATCTGGCAGTTCCTTTAATGTGATGTTTTTGCTGGCGTTACTTCCTCGGGACAACTTCATCCTTTTTGTCAGAACCACTCCCATTCATATGTCGATAGGTGTACCTTCACTAAGTTTCCCTGGCTGCATACCTAGAGTTTCTGGAATAGCAAATAGCTGTGGTGTCAACATTCCCAGAGCCAGCTATTTTTTAAATCACTCCATTTATCTTCAGTTCAAATTGCTCTTTCAGTGTTATCACTCTGCATTTCTGTGCTGCACTTTCATGTGTGTTGGCCAATTCCCTTTTTTGCTGATACACTTCTGTAAAATGTCACATGGGTTTATCACAGGGAGATGGGAGGCAACACAAGGACATGCTTTGCTGTCTGTGTAGGAACCAAATAACACGCATGCTGACCAATCAATGACAGGCTTTGAAAGAAGTGATGTAATTGGTCACTGGCCATTATGCATCTATCATTTCCAAAGCGATTTGTGGATGGAAGAGCTAGCAGCAAAGTCCATACTTAATGCAATTACTCATAGTTAACATAACATGGCAACTGAAGTTTGAACCGTGTTATTGAGGGACTGGTGTTATTTAACTAAACCGTGGTATCTGAAAATCATATAAAGCAAGTACTGCCTAATTATATACGGTATATGTTTGTGCATGAATTATTAACAGTGGCTCTCCCTGGGATTGGCTTGGGGGGGTCTTATAAACTTCCATGCAGTTTTTTTGTTTTTTTTTAATGAGGCTGTGAAGTTCTGGAATCAGACTGTGGACTGAAGTCATTTACTAGCTGTGTGACTTCTGGAAAATTACTAACCCTTTCTGAGAATCATTTTTGAAGTGAGAATAATGATAGTTCCTGCCCCATGAGTTGCAGTGAGAAGTCAATGAGATAACACATGAAAACCGCTTAGCCTGGTGCTGGGCAAGGAGTCAGTGTTCCACAAATGTCATCATTGTTATTGTTATTACTAAAATTTAGTCTGAGAAGTGCTGCAATGCAGGCACCTCTCGGGAGGCCAACCCTGCCTGGAGAAGGGAGCAGAGATGCACCAGGTGACCTTTAGGACACCTTCCTGTGCAGCCTCCCAGGCATCTAAGGTCACAGGTTTCCTTGCTGCCAGGTGAGGGGCTGGCGCCCAGCGGTCAGTGCCCTGCCTAACACACGCCTCCATCAATCCGGGCAGCTATTGGCCACCTTCTCAGCCAGAAGGCACCACGACTAGTGAACAGCAGGTGGGTGACCCCTCGGGACACGCCTCAGCGACCAGTACTCTGGCGGCTGATGTAAGCTACACCTCCCGCTGGGTACAGCCAGCATTGAGACGGGATAAAGTCCAAAGCCTCCCTAGTCTGGCCTTTGGAGCTGGCCTGAATCCAGACTCTGCAGCTTCCATGTTCTCTCCTCTTCCAGATGTACGAATCCTTTGCTCTTGAATAGACGTTGCCCATCTTTGCTCAAGCTGTGCCCTGCCTGACATGCCCTTTAATCTGATCCCCCTGGCAGGGCTGAGCCCCAGCTCCGCCTCCTCTCTGAAGCCTTCTGGGTCGGCCTGGGCCTTCCTCTGAACTCAGAGCACCTACTATGCACCTGCTCCCCTGTGCTAAACTCTCATCTTCACAGCAGCCTATAGGAAGGCATCATTGTCCCTATTTTGCTCAAGAGGAGAATGAACAAAGCTTACTCAGCTGAGAGAGCCTGAGCCGGGATTCAAACCCTGGTTCGTCTATTTCCAAAGTCTAAACTCTTCCCCTTCAAATCCTTCTTTCAGGAGGTGGGTGCTGCTGCCTCTATCAGCTCAGGAGCCCATCAATCCCTGGGGACAGGAGCCACGCCTACAGGAGCCCATCAGTCCCTGGGGACAGGAGCCACGCCTACAGGAGCTCATCAGTCCCTGGGGACAGGAGCCACACCTTTTCCAGCTTCCACCCTGCATGGCAGCTTGCAAGGACAGGCAAGGTGATTTTGGCTTTGCAGCCTAGCCCCACATCACCTAAGCCAATTCTGTGCAGTGAGGATATTTGGTTTTATTTATTTATTTATTAAAAAAATTTTTTTTTCAATTTTTTGGCCGTGCTCACAGCATGTAGGATCTTAGTTCCCTGACCAGGGATTGAATCCGGGCCCCGTGCAGTGGAAGGGCAGAGTCTTAACCACCGAACGGCCAGGGAAGTGCCAAGGATATCTGGTTTTAGTGTTTCTCAATAGCGGCACACTTGGTATTTGGGCTGAGTCAGTTCTTTACCGGGCAGGTTTACACAGTGCCTAGAAGGATGTTTAGCACAACTGGGCTCAAAATGTCAGAAGCCCCCTCCCCCTCCAGTTACTGAGAAAACACAAACCATGGCACATCTGGAGAAGAGGCCTGGGAGGGGGTACCATGCCCAGGCAAGACCAGTCTGTTACACGAAAAACCACAGAAGATGAAAGCTTGGAGTTGGAACTTGGACTTGGATAAAATGGTCCCAGCTCCACTCCACTAGCTATAGGATCTTAGTCGTGCCATACCAGGGTCAGCTTCCTCATCTGTACAGTGGGGACAATAATAATGCAATCACCCCCAGAAAGCATGTAGCATAGGTCCTGGCCTACTTAACCCGTCAACGACAATAAGCTAGTAACATTTAAAACTATGAGACTTTCCATAAGGGCTTCCCTGGTGGCACAGTGGTTAAGAATCTGCCTGCCAATGCAGGGGACACGGGTTCGAGCCCTGTTCAGGGACGATCCCACATGCCACGGAGCACCTAGGCTTGTGTGCCACAACTACTGAGCCTGCGCTCTAGTGCCCGAAAGCCACAACTACTGAGCCCGCGTGCCACAACTACTGAGCCTGCACGCCACAACTACTGAAGCCCACGCGCCTAGAGCCCATGCTCCACAACAAAAGAAGCCACGGCAATGAGAAGCCCGCGCACCGCAAGGAAGAGTAGCTCCCGCTCGCCGCAACTAGAGAAAGCCCGCGCGCAGCAATGGAGACCCAATACAGCCAAAAATAAATAAATTAAATAAATAAATTTATTTTTTAAAAAAAGGAATGCAAGAAACAAAAGAAGCAAAACTAAAAAAAAAAAAGACTTTCCATAAAAATTAGTTAACCAAAGAGGACAACAAAATCTCTTGCAGATAACGAATCCTGATTTTTCTGTTTGTTTGTTTTGGATCTAAAAACACAGAGTCCCTCCCTACAAGACAAGTGTTTGGTGAAAACTTGTCAAGTCAATGGTTCTGCCCCAAGGGAGGTGACAGCCTGTCTGGGGAGCCCTAACAAGTACACTGACTTAGACACAGTTCCCCTTGGCTTTGGAATTGGCAAAAGAGAGAGAAATGGCTTCTGGAGCCCAGATTGCAGGTTCTGGGCCAGAGGGGTTGGCAGGTGGGGATCCTAAGTTAGATACACAGTAGGAAGGCCACTCCTTTTTCCTCCTGGCACAGGATCCAGATCCAGAATCGGAATCTTACTCTTTAGGGCAGTTTTACACATGCAAGACAAAACAATATATGTATATATATTTAGTGCCTGGCAGGAAGATTAGAGAGAGTCATATCAGTTTTACAGGTGGAAAAACTCTCAGAGTGGGGAAATGACTTACCCAAAGTGAAAGTCTTAGAAAAGCACAGAAGGACCCCAGCTGTGAATCCAAAGCTTGTATCACTGTCCAAGAATGAGGAAGTGAGATGAGGGTTTGGGAAATATTTCAGGGAGCTGGCAGTGCCATCTGAGAGTGGGATGTGGCCCCAGGTCTGTTAGGGCAGGAGCGACGGTGATTCCTCGCTTGCTGCAGCTGGAGTGACTTTGGCCTGCTGGCTGCAGAAGCGGGGGTGTGCATGCCCAGCTGGATGTCCCAGCACACAGGTAACCTGATAACCCCAGTGGGCACAGATGGCCAGGGAGACAGGAGGGACATTCCTGTGTTGACACACCTTTGTTCACATGGGCAGAGTTTCTACGTCAGTCAGCAAGTGGGCTGCCACTCTGGGGGCCGAATGAATGGGGGGAGGGGGCATCAGTGTGAAGGACTTCCTCACTGCTAACTCTCCTGTGTTCCTTTGTTGCCTCCATCTGGATTATGAAATCAGGGAGTCCTACCCTTTGGGGATGCAGAAGGTTAAGTGTGGCCTGGAGGGTGGGAAGCCACAGATGTTGCCATGAGGAGACATTCTCTAGGAGGAAAGAGCAATTCAGGCAGAAGCCAGACTGATCATTTCTAACCTGCATAGTCTCTGATCATGTCAGTTATCTTCAGGCATGAGGGCGTCTATGCTCCAGTCTCCAGCTTCATCATTTCTCCTCCCAGATATCTTATGCATCTTTCAGTCACAGATTAAAAGTTGCCTCCTCTGAGAAGCCCTCTGTGACTCCACCCGGGCTGGACTAGGGGCTGGACTAGGTGCTACCTCCTCTGTGCTCCCAAGGCCTGAGCTCCTGCTCACCCACCACAGTGCTCATCACAGGTGCTAACTGCTGGGTTGTCTGTTGCCCTGACCAGACTCCAAGGACAGGAACTGTGTGTCTGTCCTGTTTTCCATCAGCTCCTCAGCCTCTGGCAGCTCAACTAGCCCATCTGAGGCATCTCAAAGAATTAGTGCTGATGATCCCAGGAGGCTGAGGGAGAGACCAAGGAGCTCAACAACCTCTCCAGAAGTGGGGGAGTGAGGACTTGTGGGGACCCCCTTTGGGCAACTTTTTTTAAATTGAAGTACAGTTGATTTACAATGTTGTGATGGGCAACTTTCTTAACTTCTCTGTACTTCACCTATGGACCTGTAAAATGGAGCTAGTCTGCATGTAAAGCACAAAGTAGGACACGAGGGAGCGCTCAGTGTCAGTGACTGTAGTTAGTTCTACAGGAGGGGACATGGAGGCTCAGGGAAGTACATGCCAGGTCCAGAGTCTCAAGGCTGGAAAGGGTTCTGGCCTCCAATGTGTGCCTCTCTTCATTTTGCACTGCTGGTTGTCTCCTGTCTGTTCCACTTGCTCAGTCAATAAACAGCCAAGAAATAGCTGCTGGATGCCTGCTGGGTGCCAGGTCCCAAGCGGAGTGTTGCATGGTTGATAACAAAAAAGCTTCTCAGGAGGGAGTGGGATGAGCAAGAATGGTGGGCATTAGCATAACATCCTCCCTGGCTCAAATTCCAGCTTTTCCACTGCCTGGCTATGAGATATTACTAAGGTCCCTAATCTCTGAGACTGTTTCCTCCTCTAATAATGGGGAAGTACAAGACCTCCCAGCAGGAGAGCTGAAACCAGGCACTGGTCAGCTAGACAAATGGGAGCCAGTTATTATCTGCAGCATCCCACTTTATTTTTAACCAACCTGTGTGCTTGGTAGTACATTCTTCCCCCTTGTCCGGGCACCCACGACTCCGGTTCTCCTGTCGGAGGCCACCACAGTTAACAACTCGTGCATCTCACCAGCCGGCTGGTGCACACACCGGCAGACACCCATGCCCCCACACACGTTCTTTCACACAAACGGTAGCACTGATCAGCGCTGTTCTTATCGCCCCTTCCCTTTTCCATCTACGGTATCTTGGAAGTGGTCCCATATTAGTGCATATTGAACATTTTTCTTTTTAGCGGCTGCATAGTATTCCATTGTATGGATTCTCTTTTGGCGTGCTTGCCGTTACTATTATCAATCTGGGAACTCCGAGGACTCGGGATCCCTAGAGCTGTCGAGCTGGAGTCCGGCACCCGGTTCCAGCCCCGGCTCTGCTCAGAATTCGCCCAGTCGCCTTGGGCTCCCTCTTCCCCACCGGTACCGTAAGATTGCGGGGGTGGGGGTGGGGCGGGGGATGGGGGTGCAGAGAGGACCAGCCTGGCGGGTCCCACTGTCCGAGTGCGGGTCGGCGAGTAGCGCCCGCAACAGCTCCCGGCTGGGTCAACCTTTCAGCGTAGCCACTCCGCTATATCAGAAGCACCAAACGCAGCGAGTAGTCTCGACCTCGGAACCGGTTTCCAGGCCCTCCCGCCTCGGCACCTGACCTCGGGGCAGCAACGCTCAGGCGCCAGCTACTCACCCCTGCCTCGGCCGCTTCACCCTTCGTCCCCAGGCGCCGAAGGTTACAGCCGTCCCTGTCCCTTTAAGGGGGACGAGCGCGGGATCCGCTATTTCCGCCTCAAAGCAACATGGCGCCTGCAGGGAGAGGGTGCCTGCTTGAAGAGAGCTCCCCTCAAAAAGATGGCAACGCCCTGGTAGCCCGTTCGCGCCCGAAGGTGACGTCACTTCCGGGGCGGAGGAGGCTGAGTGGTGCAGTGAGGGACAAACAAAAGGAGGCGCCGGAGGGGCGCAGCGGCTGGCGGCGGGACAGAGCAGCAGGCGCTCGGGGCGGCCGGCTGGGCGGCCGCGCGCGGCGGGCCCAGGTGAGTGGGTGGGGTGGGGAAGGGGGTGCGAGCTGTCACCTATCGAAATCCACTCCTGTACGTCCCCGGCCAGCTGCCCGGCCCCGGGCACCCTGGGTAGCTTGGGCTCTGCCCGCCGGGGCCGGCTCCCTGGGGGCCTCCCGCGGCAGCTCAGTTCGGCCTACCTCCGGGTTCCCCATCCGCCGGGTCACCGGGGCCCCCCCGCCTCTCCCTGGTGCCGCGGCGCGCGAGCCCCCTCCCAGGCACCCCAGTGCCTCCCTGCGCTCTACATAACCGGGAGTTTCCGCCTCGGCTCCCCAGGTCCTCTTGTCATCCCTTGGGTTCCCCCAGATCCTCACCCCTCCGCACACACACGCCCCCCTTACTAGAGGTTCCACCTCTGAGCTTTCTCCTTGGCAGCTTTTTTTTCTGTTTTCAAAGGTTCCCCTTGCTCTCTTCTCCTGGGTTCCTGGCCCCCTCCTCTTCCCTTACACCCCTCCCTCCTCTTGACTGGGCTGGAACTGTGCCCTGACTTGGGGGCAGATCCCTGGCTAGGCTCGTGGGGCCTGTCTGGGCTGGGGTTGCTGGGAAGCCCAGTCCAGGGTCTGAGGCTCTGGACCCTGCCGGTGTCCTGTGCATCCAGATGGGCCTGAGAGCCAGGTCTGATGCGGTCTGGGCTGGAGACCCAGCAAAGTTGGCTCCCCAGCTGAAGCAGCATAGCCGCTGGTTCTTGAGGTTCATGATGATTCTGCTCCTTTTGTTGACTGCTTCTTTCCCCTGGTCTGGACTGGACTGAACCAAGATTGGGCTGGTTCTTAGCTGATGCATATGCTGCCTTTTTTGGAAAGGAGGAGAGATGGGTGGGGGGGTGGCTGGCAACCTCCTCCTGGTGGGGACTTGGCTGGAAGGGTGGGGCCGCCCCTTGGTGACCATGCTCCCCGGAGGGCTCTTCTCCTGCCCTACCCCCGGAAGCCTTTTGAGGATGAGGTATGAGGATGAGGAGGGAGAGAGCTTGGTGCGGGAAAGGGAATTTGGGCCTAAATTGTGGAGGAAGGATTTGGGGGAGCTGAAAGGCTCCCAGGGGTCTCTCCCACCTTTTCCATTAGGGGTACCTTTTACCCCTGATGAACTGTATCCTGCCCTTTGAGCAGACAGAGTGGCAGACAGACAGACTGGAGGCAGGAGGAGGAGGTCTGATGTTGGTGATCCCTCCTGTGGAGGGGATGGGGGAGTGAGAGTTTTGTTCAGAGGGAATGGGCAGTGCCCACGGCTCAGTCACACTGGCATTGCCTTCGTGAAGGTCAAGTTTTCCTCTGGCTCAGGAGGGGAGGCAAGGACAGATGACAGTGCTGGAGGACTGGCTTTTGGAGAGGTGCTGGGGCATGAATGACTGGCCCCTGCCTCCCTGTCTTCCCAGTTTTAGAGATTCTTTGGGGTTAGCTCTAATGCCCCTCTGCCTTCCGGGGGCTGTGAGGCACAGAGCAAGAGCCCAAGAAATATTTGTGACTTTCCCCCGGAACTCAACCAAATACTCCATCCCTTGGGCACACCCACTAGGAAGCTGTTTCCTCTGCAAACTTCGAATGGCCTTTCTGGACAGTGGACGCTCCTGAGGATTGTCCCAGTAGGTCAGAACTCAGGGAGCTGGCTTGGCCTGGACCTCGCCTGCAGGAGTTGGAGCGAAGGGATCGGCCTGGTTCCTGACTCTCCTGAGAGTGGAGGTGATTCTGGGTTTTCACAGGCTTTCACGGGGAGTCCGGTGGGTTGGATGTGGGGCCCTGGAGCCCAGCATACCATCTCTCCATCCCTTGACTCATTCATTCATTCATTCATTCAACCATCCTTTGGTAAGTGCCTGGTCTGGGCCAGGAATGGTGCTACGAGAACACAGTACCTGGCTACAGTCTGGGAGGAGAGGCAGACAGGAATACATTGATACAGTGGCCAGCATAATACTAGAAATATTACAGAGGCAGCCCAGAGGAAAGAGGCATTAGCTGTGGGTGAATGTGTAGGGGGTGGTCAGCGTGTGTTTCCTGGAAGAGGAAGGGTTAGAAGAATCAGTGCCAGTGAGTCCAGAGGCCTGAGTTCTGGGCCTGCCTCTGTCATGGGCAAGTGACTGGCTTTCCCAGCCTCAGTGGGTATCCCTCTCTTTGCCAAGGAGGGTAGAGGTAGGGGTAGAGGCTGGCTCCCATGGCTTCTGTGCCTTTATAGACCCAGGTGCTTCACTGTCTAGCTGCCATCACTCTGTATGGGATTCCCGGGTTATTGACTGTCTCCCTGTGAGGCTGGAGACTATCTCCTGCTTCTTTCCTCCTAGCACAGTGCCTAGAACTGAGTAGGTGTGATAAATGTTCAGTGGTGTAAACAGCTGAAAGGCTCCACGATCCCTTTGTCTGTGTAACCACGCCTCCCCGCCCCCCTTCCTGCTAACTCCTCCTTGTCCTTTGGCCTTCCTTGATGGCTGGGCCACACTCCCAGCGCCTGGCTGGTTTAAATACTCCCCCTACCCTGCTGTAGCCTGACCACACTTCTCTCCCCACCCTCCTAACTTGTCTTGTTGGCTCCTGTGAACAGTTCTGAGCAGAGTGCCTGGCATGTAGTAGATGCTCACTAAATGCTTCTTGACTATAGGTGATGGTTGGGTTTTGTGTTTGAGTCGAACTCATGTGTCTGGGTTGAGGGTGTGTCTCTGCCTGGATCCAGCTCACCCTGCTGTAGCTCACCTCTCGCCACTTCCCGCCTCCAGTCCTAGATCCAGCCAGGACCACTCAGCAGGCTCTAGATGTCGTGTTCTCTCCCCTCGAGGCAAATGTGCTGGTCCTTCTCCCTGGAATGCTCTCTCTCCAACTCCCACTCTTCCCCAGCAGTCAGCTCAGGCAACACCCTCTCTGGGGAGCCTTCCCTGACCCTACTAGTCTAGGTCTAGTGCTTCTTCCATGTTCCCATAGGGCCCGGGCTCCCCCCAGCAGAGCCCCGGGCTCTCAAGAGCCAGTTGTAATTGTTGCCTTGGCATATCCCCTGCAGACTATCTGATTCTCTGTCATCACCCCAGAGCCCAGCCCAGGCCCTGCACCGAGCAGGGGCTCTGAAACTGTCGGCAGCACAGCAGGTAACGCTGATAGTCACACACGTCCCTGCTGACTGTAGCTCTTGCTTCCTTGTAGGGAGGCAGCTTCCATGGAGCAAAAGGAATGCCAGGACCCTGCCCAGACAGACGTGGGCCAGCCTCAGCACCGACAGCCAACTCGCAGATAGCAGAGCCATCCGCAGGGTAAGGACTGGACCCCCACCCTCCAGGCCAGCCACGGCCGAGCAGGTGCCTGGAGGGCAAAGGGTGGTGTCTCTGTCCCTGCAGCCCTTTGCTTTTCTCGCTGGAAGGCCTGGGCTTCTAGGGCAGAGGTGCCAGAAAACAGAATTCTTCCTCCTTCTCCTGACTCAGTGGCCAGCTGAGTAGCACGTGGCTGCCATAGTCAGGCTGGCGTGAACTTGTATGGCGAACCCCTGGTTTTTGTCACTCTGGGTGGTTGTTCATGCCGTCTCGTGACCACGTTTCCTGAGGTGTGTTCTGTGGAACACCAGTTTCTTTGATCACAGTGGTCAGGTGACTCCGGGAACAATACCTTGTTGTAGTCTGTGCTGCAGGACTTCTCAGAGCCTTGAAGGATGTCTCAGAGCTCACTGAGAGCATGGCGAGTCTCTGAGAGGGAGCTAGCAAGTCGTGTTTCCCCACACTCATTTGATCACGTGGACGTCTTTGGGGACGGGGGTTCCTTGGCCTGTGCTTTGGAAAACAGTTCCCAAAGGCAGGAGCGTGCACTGGTTAGGACCCAGACTTTGTAGTCAGACCTGGGTTTGAGCCCCAGCTGTCACATGCTCGACAAGTGATTGTGGGCCAGTCAGTGTACCTCTCTGAGCCTCAGTTTCCTCATCTATGGAAAGAGGATAATATTAGCACCTTGCCTCCCTTTAGGGTATTTTGAAGATTAAATATGTTGATATAGGGAAGGTGGCACAGGGTGTCCTAGAACGTGTTCCCTAATCATAGCAGGTGTATGTATAAGCTGCTTAATAATTTGTAAAACAAACCTTATCAGTGATCTCTTTGGTCATTTGTGGAAGCTCAGGGAGTGGCCTTGATCCCCCGTTTACAGACGTGGAAACTGGGGCTCAGAGGGAGGAAGCAACTTGCCCAAACTCATCGGGAAGAAGGCAGGGATGTGGGACCTGAGCCAGGTCCTGGAATCCTGGGCTGGGGTCCTTTGTTCTGTGTCCGAGGGCTCCCTGCCTCCACCTCTCCCATCTAGGCTTTTTATTTTTGGCGGCTGCGTTGGGTCTTCGTTGCTGCATGTGGGCTTTCTCTAGTTGCGGCGAGCAGGGGCTACTCTTCGTTGCGGTGCGTGGGCTTCTCATTCCGGTGGCTTCTCTTGTTGCGGAGCATGGCCTCTAGGCGCACGGGCTTCAGTAGTTGTGGTGCGTGGGCTCAGTAGTTGTGGCTCGCGGGCTCTAGAGCGCAGGCTCAGTAGTTGTGGCACGCGGGCTTAGTTGCTCCGAGGCATGTGGGATCTTCCCGGACCAGGGATCAAACCTGTGTCCCCTGCATTGGCAGGTGGATTCTTAACCACTGCACCACCAGGGAAGTCCCTATAATGTCTTGATTTTAATGTCATGTAGAAAGTGAGAGTCTCCCTTGATCTCTATCTCCAGAGATTCGAGTGAGGAGGGGTAGGTTCTCCCACATGTATTTTTACCATTTGCTTATTTTCCTAAAACCAAGTCCTGTTAGAGCTGCTGGTTTGCGGCTTGCTCTGTTTCATTTAATGGTCCGCCCTGGACCTCTTTCCCAGGCGAGGGTAGAGTTGTGGGTGAGTCCTGTCAGAAGGTCCCGACGTGCTCCCGTTCCTCCCAGCCCCACTGCTCCCCTGTCTTCCCATTCTGGGGTTTTTGAGCTGTTTGTCAGGGCATTTTCAGCAGCAGACGGGGTGGGAAGTGCCTGATGTGTGATTTTGTTGACTATCCTGTTTACTGGGACAAGGTCAGCAAACCCCAGCCCTGCCCTGTAGGAGTTTCCTGTTGGTTTTGAGGAGCTCTTACCTCCCCCCGCGAGAGGGGAAGCCTGAGCGGAGGTCTCTGGCCAGTGATGAGCAGGAAGCAGCAGGTCCTACTTATCTGAGATCAGAATTCCTCCTCTGTGCCAGGGAGGAATGGCGTGGGCCAGCCTGAGAGGTTTTGGCCTCCAGGTTTTGGCCCTCCTCTGTCTGCTTGAGGCAGGGGCTGCTGTGTTGCGTTGGCCTGAGCCTGGCCCTGAGTCCGTTCACCTGGCTGTCCTGGTGGACGGCCCGATCTTGGTCCCCCTGGACGCTCCTCTCAGATTTTAGCCTTGAGGGCGATGGGGTGGGGGGACAGGGGGGTGCTGCCCTGGGACCTGGGTCTAAAGATGCTCTGCTGGGGCGTAGACACCTCAGGCCGGGTTTCGGCAGGAAGAACCCCCGGCCTGGCAGCCTGGCTCGGCAGGGACCACCCTGGGAGTGAGGTCTGTGCAGAGACGCATCCCTCGGCTGGCGGTGTTCAGCTCTCTGTCCGGACCCTCTCCCTCTCCCCTGTTTCTTTCTCCCAGTCTTTCCTGGAGTCTTTCCTTCCGGCACAGGCCACTTCAGGCCGCTTCCTGTGGGAGCCGGGGAGCTGGCCTCTCGGTGGACGATGCTTTGCTTGCCCTCTTTCCAGCAGCAGAGCCTTCCCGTCCACGGTGGCCGCGGTCCGAGCCCAGGCGGCGCGCCGGTCACTGTGAAGTTTGCCATCTTACCCGCCACCGCCTCCTGGGTGAGGTTGTGTCACTTTTACAGGCGAGGAGACCAGGGCTCGAGGCACGAGGGCTCCCGCCCAAAGTCGTACAGTTCAGGTGGCAGAGCCGGGACGCGAACCCGGGTCTGTTTGCCTTGGCGGCCTGTGCTCTTTCTACCCCACCTTCCGTTTGTCTCTTTCTCTAGGTTCTCGGGCTTCAGGGTGCTTCAGAGTCACCCGAGAGCTTGTTCAAAATGCTGGTTCCCCTGGACCCATCACCACAGGCCTCCAGAGTCCGAGTTGGGGGGTGGGCCCAGGAACCTGCACTCTGAAGACACTCCGCAGGCCGTCGTGAGGCTGGGGGTCTGCCGACTGTGCCGGCCAACACTGACCAGGGCGACTGTCGGCGCCGGTCCCCACCAGCTGCCGCCAGAAGGCTCGCCCTTGGTGTGGAGGCGCGGCTGGGCTCCCTCAGGCCCTGGATTTCAGTGTGTATGTGCGAGCTGATGAGGTCTCTAGAACAGCTTTTACACCCAGCCACAAACATCTCCCTGTGCGCTTTCCTGACGCGTTTCTACTGCATCTCACATCTCGTAAAAAGTTCTTTGTTTAACTGTCTCTTGAGGACTTAAAACCTCAAAATTAAATAGACACTGCGATACAGCCTCATGCCGGGAGCCGTGTTCCACTGGAGTAGAAGTGGCTGTAAAATTCCATGGCTCTCACATGGCACCTGGGCACCCTCAGAGGCGCCACTGCCAACCTCATGCCCCCGGCAGAGTTGGCCTGTTGGCAAACGTGCCGACCGGGTGGGGCGGCATAGGAATCCTTCTGTCACATCTCCCGGCTGGTGCCCTGGGTCAGAATCCCTGGGGGCAGCCCCCAACTAGCCCAGAGAGCCAGGCAACAGACGGCTTACCCTCGGCCAGGCCCCCTTGGTCCCAATCCCCTTGGATCTCAGCAGATGAGTCTGCGGCCTCCCTTGGGTGCTCCTGCCCACTTTTCGTACACTGTCTAGGAAAGCAGCGCTGGTGTTCAAAGCAGATCAAGGCCTGTCTTCAAGGCCCTTCTGCCCCCCATGGGCCCAGACCCAGCACCTGGCTTCCGGGCTCAAACCCAGAGCTGGGCTCCCTCCCAAAGTTTCCTGAGTATGGCCTGCTAGAGTTCCCTGCAGAGACCTTGATTCCATGTACCCCTCTGGAAATGGGGGTCTTGTCCCAGGAAGCATTTCCAGGGTCTGGGTGCCCAGGTAGGTCCAGGAGACCTGCTGGCCTTTGTGACAGGTGGGCACAATGGAAAGGCAGACCTGGGTGATCTTCCCCATCATCTTCTTCTAACTGTGTGGCCTTGGGCAGGTCAGTTAACCTCTCTGGGCCTCAGATTTCACACCCCTAAAGGGACTGATAAAACATCCCATGATGATAACAGAAGCTGACGTTACAGAGTCTTACTACGTGGCAGGCCCTGAGCCAAACGCTTTCTATGGACCGCCTCGTTCAGTCCTCACCACCGCCCTACCAGGAATAGACTCAGCGGCCACTTCATGGATGAGGAAACCAGAGCCCTGGGAGGGAAGTGACTTTCCCAAGGTCACATGCTGGTGAAGTGGGGAGCCACCTTACCTGTGTTCCTGGAAATTGCGGGCCGAGGCCCAGGAAGTGCCAGGCACAATGCTGGCCCGCAGTCCGCGTCAGTGACCCGGAGCTCATGTCAGTAACACGCCAGCCTGGTGGGGTGAGGGGACGGCCTGAGCCTCAGGCCTGGCCTGCTGCCTCTGAGCGCTTGCCTCGGGGAGCCATTGCGGGAAGCCCCAGGTGGGTGTCCTTCACCTGTCACCCTTCGCCCCCCCCACCGGAGGCCGCCAGTACCCTTGCAGGTGTGCACTAGGAGCATGAGGACCAACCTGTTTGGGAGGCCCAGCCCACACGGAGAGGAGTTCGGAACTGAAACTTGTTCCCTCCCCCCTCCCACCCTGGGCGGCTCCCCTCTTCTTTCCCCGGAAAGTGAGGGTGTGCCCTTCTACGCAGGGTGCGTGGAGCCAGGTGGTGCCCCCCAGCCCGCAGCTGCCGACTCTCCCCGGCTGGGTGTGGGGACCTCCAGGGCAGTGCCTGTGCTGGGGCGGGTGTGGGCCGCGTGCACCAGAGCGGGCCCTCTCCTCCCCTCCTGCTCTGGGAGCAGAGGAGGCCCCAGGGTGCTGACCGAGGAGCAGATTCACAGGCCCAGAGCACTCCCAGGACAAGACCCGTGACCCAGTGTCTTCCTCCGGCCTCTTGGGGGTGGCCCTTCCCCCTTCCCTGGGAGAGCCTTGGAGGGACAGCCTCCCCAAGGTACGAGGAGGGGTGAGAGGAGGGGTGAGGGGCGCAAGCCTCCTGCCTCCCCTCCCTCCCGCCTGGGAAGTTTTCCCAGCCTCTCTATTTGGGCTATGACAAAAGGCTCTCTGTGCCCTGTTTACCCACAGCCTGGCCTGCCTGCCGGTGCTCAGGTGTGAAAGCCAAATCTCTGCAGGCCAGCATGGGGGTGGAGCGTGCTTGGGTGGTCGCCCAAGGGGGCAGCGAGTCATTTCTTTGACTTCTTTCCCCATCTGTGAGAAGCTTCAGGAGGAAATCAACAACGTGGACCAGGCTGGACACCTAAGGGGTGGTTCTGCGAACCGCTTGCCAGCTCTCTGTCCTGTCCTGTCCTGTCCTGGGGTCCTGAGCCTGGGCTCCAGAAGTTCAAGGCCATTGAGTGTGGTCTCTAAGTCCTGGGAGGTGCTGGGGGCCTTGGGGAAGCTTGGAGGTATTTGTGCTTGTGGCTCAGCGCTCTCCTGGGTGTCTTCCCCCACTAAATTCTGGGTGGGTTTCTGCAATGGCATGTGGGTTGGGATAAGTATAGTGCACCTTCCTCTGTGCCAGGCCTTGGGTTGTCCCATAATATGTGCATTATGTTATTTTTAATTCTCACAATAAGCCTCTGAGGTACTGTAATATTCCCATTTTACAGGTGAAGAAACTGTGGCTTAGAGAGGAAAAGTCATTCGTCCCGGGGTCTGAGCTCACCCACCCTGAGGCGTTGCTTCCCTGCGCCCTGTCGAAGCGTGTTTGTTACCTGGGTAGGGCAGGCAGGGGCAAGCTAACCTTTTTCTTACATGATAGATGGCAGGTACTTCTCGTAAACTCTTCTACAATATTTAGAAACCACATGGTGAGGGAGGTCTTTTGTTTTTTTCCCAAGTATTTTTTTCTACTCACAAAAGTAGCAAATTTAAGTACCACATACTGGAATCATGAAGTATTTGTTGTTTTGTGACATTTTATATTGTTTTATCATACATGATAGATCATATATTTTATATGCTGGTCAACATCTTTTATTTTATTATTACTTAATATCCCTTGGACATCTTTTGGGTCACTGTATACAGATCTATGAGGTAGGTAGCACTGTTCTTATTTTAAAGTTGCAAAAACAGAGGCTTGGGCTAAATAATTTGCCTGGAGTCATGGAATTATTTCATGCTTGAGCTGGATTTGAACCCATGTCTCCCCAGTTCTAAAGCTATTGCTCTTCACACTCCCCGAGATCTGCCTGCCGCCATGGGGAGGAGAGGGGCTCTCTGGGTTGCCCTAGTTCTGCCGTAGGAACCTGGTCCCGCTTCTCTGCACCTGCGTGTGCTGCACAGTGGGAAGGGTCTAGCTGCATCCTACGCACTTCTGCATCTCCCTGGGGCGGGGCAGGACCGGGCAGGGCTGATGCTGCATGCTGCAGTGTCCTCAAAGGCCGCAGGTGCCACTGCGCCCGCCAGGAGCAGGCCAGCTGGAAGGAGGAGCTGAATCTGCTGCCCTGGCGATCATCTAGTAGAGGCTGCCTCCGGCTGAGCCCAGCAGGTGTGAGGACCAGAGAGAGGAGCGGCCAGGAGGGGTAGAAACAGATGCTTGCTCCGGTAAATTTTGTATGAAATAGTTTAAGCACACACGAACGTTATAAAGCTAGAGCAGATATCTTTGTACCCAGGACTCAGCTCTGTTCGACTTTTATGTTTGGCAATAATTGCTTCAGATGCGCGCACACGCTCACGCACACGCACGCACACACACGCACACGCACACACACACACACACACACACACACACACACACACACACACACACACACACACACACCCTTCTCTCTCTCCCTGTCTCAAATCATTTCAGGCACAATTGAAGCCTCTTCCCCAATCCCATTTTCTTCCCTCTCTAGATGAAATTAGCATCTTGGTTTTGGGGCTCTCCATGCATGTGTTTATTTATTTTTGGCTGTGTTGGGTCCTCGTTGCTGTGCACGGGCTTTCTCTAGTTGTGGCGAGCAGGGGCTACTCTTCGTTGTGGTGTGCGGGCTTCTCATTGCGGTTGGCTTCTCTGGTTGCGGAGCACGGGCTCTAGGCGCGCGGGCTTCAGTAGTTGTGGCGCACGGGCTTAGTTGCTCCACGACATGTGGGATCTTCCCGGACCGGAGCTCAAACCCGTGTCCCCTGCATTGGCAGGCGGATTCTTAACCACTGCGCCACCAGGGAAGCCCCCATGCATGTGTTTATACCTTCACTACACTTAGATATGTACATTACAGAAAACCTTATATAAGGTGTGTATTATTCTATAGCTTGTTTTTGGGTTCAGCATTGTTTTGGGGTCTGTCCATATTGATACGTGTAGCTGAAGTTCACTAACTTTACTGCTTTAGCATTTCACCAGATGCTTAGAGCGATTTATACTTTCTCCTGTTGATGGACATCTAGGTTGTTGATTTTTTGCTATTAGGAACAGCTCCGGAGTGATCATTCTTGTCTGTGGCTTCACGCGTATGTGTAAAGTGACTCTCTAAGATCTTTACCTAGGAGCGAAATTGCTCCGTTGGAGGATGCATACATACATTCTATCTCCTCATTTAAGAGTTCAACATTTTTGCCAATCGCAAGGGAGCGAAATGGCACGTGACTGTCTTAATTTGCATTCCCTGATTAGTAAAGATTAAGAATTGTTTCATCCATGAATTCCCTTTTGTATTTTTTTCCCGTGAATTGTCTAGCTGTATGTTTTGCCTTTTTTTGCCTGTGGGATTGTCTTTTTCATATATTTGTAGCAGTTCTATATTTGTTCTGGATATTAATCCTTTGGTAGTTATATCTATTGCAAATATCTCCTCCAGGTCTGTGGGTTCTTTTCATTTGTTTATTATTATGTCCTTCGATGTGCATGCATTTTAACTTTAATGTGATCAATAGATCAATCTCTTCCTGTAAGGATTTGTATTCTTTGTGTTAAGAAATCCTTCCCTGTCTTAAAGACATCGGGATGGTCTCTTAGATTTTTCTTTAAACATTTTCAAGTTTTACTTTAGGTCTTTAACTCATTGGAATTTATTTTCCTGTAAGGAGGTAGATGGGGCTATGCTTTTTTCATGTGAGTAACTAAGCCCGCTCCTTTCATGGACACTGTCATGTCTAAGTTTCCAGAAATTTCGGGGTCTGTTTCTAGGCTCACTCTTCCAGTCCTCTGGTGCATCCATCCATCCCCATATCAGCACCACACTGGCTGAATTCCTAGAGCTTTATGGTAAGTCTCCTCCCACGTTATTCTTCCGAATTGTTTTAGCTATTCTTGATCCTTTGGAATCTTGATTTTTTAAAATCTTTTTTCTTAATTACCTGAGTAACATATGCTTACACTAGAAAATAGAGGTAAGTTTGGGGTGAAAAAGATTATAAACAGCAGGCTAATCTCACCGCCAATATTTTTCAAATATACGTCTAAGTTATTGCAGGAGGCTTATTACTCTATCACAGTTTTGTTACCTACTTTTTGCATTTGACATATTTTGTCATGTCATCAAGTGTTTTGCTCTAACTTGTTTCCATTATTTCATAGTAGTCCATCATCTGATCATTTAATAGGTATTTAACCAATCACCCAGTAACAGGCATCTGGATTGTTTCCAGTTTTCCTGGGGTATAAATAACACCGTGATGAACGTTCCTGTGACTAAACCTTTGTCCTAGAGTCTTTCCCTGACAACTGCCAACCTCCCTCCTACTTCCTCTCCCTCCTGGCTCAGCCCCGTTCAGCAAACCTTTACTCCACTTTCGGTATTCCAGGCTCTACACAGAGACTGGGATGAATCTGGAGTGGTCCCCATCCTGTAGGGCTCCCCGTCTGCCTCCATCCCCACCCCTTGGTGGTCTCTTGCCCATGAGGTTTGCCTGGTACAGCCAGGGTGAACCCCACCTCACTGGTGGGTGTCAAGCCCTGACCTCCAGGCGGGCACAGTCTGTAGCTTTAAACAATGCATCTGTTCTGGAAGAAGGAGGGTTAGCTGGACGGGAGCTCAGAGGACAGCAGGGCACGGGGCCTTTTTGTCTTTCTCAGCCACCTCGATTTCAACCCTTTAATCTTTGCCCTCTATTCAGGATCCTCTCCAGATTCTCCATCTCTTGGGGCAGAGACCTGATCTGACCCGACTCCACCCGACTCCCCATCACCCTCGACTCCCCATCACCCTCCGGAGACTGCCCTCTGAGAGCCACAAAAGAACACCTGAACTCTCCACCTGAGAGCTTATTTTTTTCTTTCTTTTCTTCTAGGCTCTATTTATTTTAAATTCTGTACTACTTTTCAATCACAAAGGTAAGGCATGCTGGTAAAATTCCAGTTTCCTTTCATCCTGCCTCCTATTCCCACTTTAAGAGGGAGCCGTTCCCCAAGTTGGTCAGGGTTTATCAGCATGGGATTGTATTTATTTATTATTCTGGATCTCGCTTTTTTCCAAAATGGCATTACATACAGAGCTCCTTTATTCTGCTGAAAAGGCCCTGTTGTATTCTAGAGGCTTCTTTAAGGGACCAGGATCTGCTTCCTGCCCGCCTCCTTTGTGCCGGGCCCCACCTAACTCTGCCCCTTTGCCAGGTGTCAGGGCAGGCGTCTTGGGTGCTTTTCCTTCTTCCATTTCCTTCTTTCGTGCTCAGCTTCTGCGCTCTTTTCATCTACCCATCGACTGTCTGTTGAAGTCAGGATTGCTGTCGGGGGCCAGGTCTGCATCTGTCTTAGCCTCATTCCACAGATGGGGGAACTAAGGCTTAAAAGAGGTGAAGTCATCTGCCCAGCGTCACTCCACTGCTGAGTGGCAGAGCCCAGGCTGGCCCGGCTGGCCCTCTCCCTCCAAGCTCCCATCACCCTTCTTCCTTGCTCTCCACCTGCCTGAGATCCACCCCCCACAGGCTGTCGGGGAAACCTCACTCCTGTGACTTCCTGAAAGTCCTGAGAGCTTGGCAGGGCATCTGTTACCATGTGCATTTTATGGATGGGTAACCAAGTCTTGGCTGCTGGAGGCGCCTCTCCCTCCCTGTTGGCTGTAGGCAGGGACTGCCAGGACCAGGGAGTGTCTGTGGTGGTGCCAGTGGGAAGGGAGGTGTCAGGGTGGGCGGAGGCCTGGATCACGTGCCCCTTGGTACCTTGACCACCTTATACAAAATGTGGGCACATCCATGACAGATTCTCTGTTCCCTTCCTGACGGGGAAACTGAGGCCCTGGGAGAGAAGCTGTTGCACACCTCTGCTAGGGGCAGTCCTGGCTGCGGAGGACCGGAGGCCTCAGTGCAGGGAAGGGATGAATGCACTGCCTACAGGAAACTTCCTGAAAAGGGAACTTCCCGTAACTAGGAAAAAAGGCCCCTTTTCCCTTATGGTGCTTACCTGACCACCCCCAGGTGTGCCCTGGGGCAGCTGTCAGCTGGGATCTGCTCCATCTGAATGGCTTCCTGGAAGTGCTGCTTGTCAGCGCTCCACCCCAGAACTGGGTTTGAAGGTGGCCTCTCATCCCTGACAGGCAGTGTGAAGTTGGGCACGTGACTTCTCTCCCCAAGCCTCAGTTTCCGTATCTATAAAATGGGCATGAGGAATATTATTCAGCCTAGAGAAGGAAGGAAATTCTGGCACCTGCTAAGACATAGATGAACCTTGAGGACATTATATTAAGTGAGAGAAGCCAGTCACAAAAAGACAAATATTGTACAATTCTACTTATATGAGATACCTAGAGTAGTCAAATTATAGAGATAGAAAGGAAAATGGTGGTTGCCAGGGGCTGGGGAGGTGGGAATGGGGAGTCATGTTCAGTGGGGACAGAGTTTCAGTTTTGCAAGATGAAAAGAATTCTGGAGATGGATGGTTGGTGATGGTTGCGCAACAAAGTGAACGTACTGAATGCCACTGAACTGTTATGGTTAAAACACTAAAAATGGTTAAAATTGTAAATTTTTTATTTTGTGTATTTTACCACAATAAAACTGTTGTGAGAAAAAAAGAAAGGGTGCCAAAACAGTGTGCACCTCTTGGGCTCCTGAGGATTCTGGGCTGGGCCCTCATTCTCAGAACAGGAGCTGTTCCCCCCAGGGCCCTCCCGGTTGGGCAGGAACTGGGAGGGGGCCCAAAGCTGCCTCAGCTTCCTCCCTTGCCCCGCCCATCTGAAGCTGTGGCCCTGCCCACCACCCAGGCCCCGCCCTTCCCCGCCCCACTTCTTGCCCATCCCTCCTCAGGCGCTCTCTTGATACCTTTATTGAGCACCTGCTGTGTGCAGTAGACCCTTGTCCTCCAGCAGCATCTGGAGGAAAGGTTGAAGATTGATGATACCAGTGCAGACTGCCTGCTGCCCTACTCTGTCCTAAGTGCTTTAGAAGCATGGAGTCCCCTGGGCTCTTCCGGGCAGCCCTGCAAGGAATCTGCCCCTGGCATTTGTGAAGAACCTGAGGCTGAGAGCCAGAGAGGACCCTGCCCGAGGCCAAGGCAGCAGCTGAGCCCCGGCCTGCACACAGGTCACATGCTTCCGGCTGCTGGCTCCCCCCCGCCCCCCGTCACCTCCACTCCAGAGGGGCTGCCCCCATCACCTGGCCGTCTCCTCTTGGGGGCCAGTCGTGGGGAAGGCGCAGTCCCTGGCACCCTGGGGACTAAAGCCTGGGCTTTGGCGCCTGCACCTTCTTTCCTGATTTCCCCCAAAACGCCGTCAGAGAGGGGCAGTGACTTGTCCAGAGTCCCACAGTGAGTTGGTGGCAGAGGTGAGGCAGAAACACGGTGCAGCTAAAGGGTGACCCCTCCCAGACAGGTCCCCCACACGAGGCCAGGCCTGCCCTTCTAAGCTGTGTGACCTAGGTCCCTGGCTCTGCCCCTCTGAACCTCTGAGGCCTTCTCGGCACAGTGGCATGGGCGCAGGCCTGGGCTGAGGAGGCACCGGCAGCCTCGGGGACCAGCACAGGACCGTCCCCTGCACGAAGCCTTTCTCAGCAGGGAGGTGGCATCCATCTCTCCTGCCATAGCCATGGCTGCCCCCTGCCCTGACTCGAGTCTAGTTATTTGGACACTCCTCCGTCTCTCCCACCCCTCCCCACATGCTCACACTGGCCCGAGAGCCCCCTGGGGCAGGGGCCTTTTAGTGGTCACATTTATTACCCACAGAGGAACGGGCCAAGGGCTGAACGGAGAGCTTAGAACGTGCTTCGGGACAGGTGTTTGGGGGCCAGGGGGTGGGAGGAGCCAGCCACGCTCGGTGGATGGGACTGTCTCCCACCTCTTGGAGCCTCAGGGTCCCTCACCTGTGACGGAGCTGTGCACAGTTCCCACCTCAGACCCAGAAGGAGTTAGGAGGGCGACATAAGCAAAGCCCCGGGACAGCAGGACCCGGAGACAGCTCCTCACCGTGAGAGGCTGAGTGCTCTCCAGTACATGACATGCCCACTCCCCCGGAGCAGTGAGGTTGCCACCACATCCTGCCTGGCCATCCGCCGCCCCCACCCCCCGCGTCTGGCATCCTGCCCTGGCAGTCTCATCCTGGACTCTCCAGGGGCAGGCTGTTGCACATTCTTGGGCCCTCTGTCCTGGCCCCTCCTACCTTCCGGTCCCCGATCTTTGGGTGCCTGCCTGGATGTGGACTTGGGGAGCCAGGAAGGGAGGGAGGGGTGTCGGGGTGTCTTTCAGCTGGGGGCCGGCTGCGTGATTCAGCAGGCCCTCCCCTGGACGGCTGCTTGCCCAGGAGTGTGGGTGGTGTGAGGAGCCAGCTGGTCATTAGGGGGCCCGGGCCTTCCTGTGGGGCAGGCTCTCACCCTGGCCTGTGAGTCCCGGCCTCACCAGGAGGGCTGACCCCTGGGCTGGAGCCGCCGGCTCAGGGCAGGTGGTGGTGTCTGCTGGCCCTGCGGTGACCTGAGCTCTGGGAACCCCGGGCGGGCAGGGAAGCTGGACTCCTGGGCTCCGTCTCTCGGCCCTGCCCTGCGTGGGGCCTTGGGCAGGTGGGCAGCGAGCCTGTGCAGTGGTGAGGACCCAAGTGGGGAGGTGGAGGGACAGGCCTGGGTTGGATCTCGGCTCTGGCCCTGAGCAGTAGAGTGACGTTGGGCAGGTGACTCCCCTGAGCCTCAGTCGTCCCATCTGCGAAATGGGGCCAAAGATAGACCCTGCATCTGGATGTCAAAGGGACCCCACGAGGAGGATTCCATGGTAAGGGCCAGCCCGGTGCCTGGCACACGTTCTCTGTTGAGCACCCCTATTCCCTCAAGGGGTCTAGGTCTGCTTTCCTCCTGTCCTCACCCGTCCCGGCGTGCCCGAGGAAGATGAGATGGGAAGCATCTGGTGTTTGCAGGGAGGCCCTGTTTTATGAAGTACTTGTTACTGTTGTCACTATTAATATTATAGGTAATCAAAATAATGTGGCCCCGTCCCATAACCTGGGCACCCTTGTGCCTCTCCCAACAGAAACAGACCCATTTATCAAAACACAGGTATTTAGGGACTTCCCCAGCTGCCCAGTGTGTAGGAATCTGGGCTTCCACTGCAGGGGGCACGGGTTTGGCCCCTGGACAGGGAACTGAGATCCCACATACTGCGCGGCGCAGCCAAAAAAAAAAAGTGAGTTCACACTAAGCCCCCTCTTCTGCATTTGGCTTTTCTCACACTTTGAATAAATCTCTTCGGACCAGTGGCGCAGCTTCGTGGCAGCTGGTTCCGAGTGAACTGGAAGTTTTCAACTAGCCCCTCTGGTTGGTCTGATCATTAACAGGATGGAGTCTAGACAGGAATTCGGGAATGCTCCTGCTGAAACGTGGGGGTCCCTGTGAGGCTGCTTTCGCGGTCTGTCAGCGTGGCCTGGATCTCAGTGCTCAGCCTTCCTGTCTGTGGAATGGGGAGGCTGCCTGCCTTCCCTCTGGTGGTTTCCCAGCCACCTGGTGACCATATGGTTCCCGGACAGAGGCCGATCCGTGGGCTGGCCCATGAGTGTTGCCCAGCTAGTGTGACTCACAGCTAGACTTGAGGTAGAATTTTGGACAGTGGGTCCACTGTCTCCTGCCTCTGACCCCCGGGTCTCAGAAAGCCAGGCCACCCTGCAGTAACTCCCTCCCGTGGGTCCCTTTCAGATTGAACCATGATTCCGGTGACAGAGCTCCGCTACTTTGCGGACACGCAGCCAGCGTACCGGATCCTGAAGCCGTGGTGGGATGTGTTCACCGACTACATCTCCATTGTCATGCTGATGATCGCGGTTTTTGGCGGCACGTTGCAGGTCACCCAGGACAAGATGATCTGCCTGCCGTGTAAGTGGGTCACCAAGGACTCCTGCAACGACTCGTTCCGGGGCTGGGCGGCCCCTGGCCCAGAGCCCCGCTACCCCAACTCCACCATCTTGCCGACCCCCGACGCTGGCCCCACGGGCATCAAGTATGACCTGGACCGGCACCAGTACAACTATGTGGACGCCGTGTGCTACGAGAACCGCCTGCACTGGTTCGCCAAGTACTTCCCCTACCTGGTGCTTCTGCACACACTCATCTTCCTGGCCTGCAGCAACTTCTGGTTCAAGTTCCCTCGCACCAGCTCGAAGCTGGAGCATTTTGTGTCCATCCTGCTCAAGTGCTTCGACTCGCCCTGGACCACGCGAGCCCTGTCGGAGACGGTGGTGGAGGAGAGCGACCCCAAGCCGGCCTTCAGCAAGATGAACGGCTCCACGGACAAGAAGTCGTCGACGGTCAGCGAGGACGTGGAGGCCACCGTGCCCATGCTGCAGCGAACCAAGTCTCGGATCGAGCAGGGCATCGTGGACCGCTCGGAGACGGGCGTGCTGGACAAGAAGGAGGGGGAGCAGGCCAAGGCGCTGTTCGAGAAGGTGAAGAAGTTCCGGACCCACGTGGAGGAGGGGGACATCGTGTACCGTCTCTACATGCGGCAGACCATCATCAAGGTGATCAAATTCATCCTCATCATCTGCTACACCGTCTACTACGTGCACAACATCAAGTTCGACGTGGACTGCACCGTGGACATCGAGAGCCTGACGGGCTACCGCACGTACCGGTGCGCCCACCCCCTGGCCACGCTCTTCAAGATCCTGGCATCCTTCTACATCAGCCTGGTCATCTTCTATGGCCTCATCTGCATGTACACGCTCTGGTGGATGCTCCGGCGCTCCCTCAAGAAGTACTCATTCGAGTCCATCCGCGAGGAGAGCAGCTACAGCGACATCCCCGATGTCAAGAATGACTTCGCCTTCATGCTGCACCTCATCGACCAGTACGACCCGCTCTACTCCAAGCGCTTTGCCGTCTTCCTGTCGGAGGTGAGTGAGAACAAGCTGCGGCAGCTGAACCTCAACAACGAGTGGACGCTGGACAAACTGCGGCAGCGGCTCACCAAGAACGCGCAGGACAAGCTGGAGCTGCACCTGTTCATGCTCAGCGGCATCCCCGACACCGTGTTCGACCTGGTGGAGCTGGAGGTGCTGAAGCTGGAGCTGATCCCCGACGTGACCATCCCGCCCAGCATCGCGCAGCTCACGGGCCTCAAGGAGCTGTGGCTGTACCACACGGCCGCCAAGATCGAGGCACCCGCCCTGGCCTTCCTGCGCGAGAACCTGCGGGCGCTGCACATCAAGTTCACGGACATCAAGGAGATCCCGCTGTGGATCTACAGCCTGAAGACGCTGGAGGAGCTGCACCTGACAGGCAACCTGAGCGCGGAGAACAACCGCTACATCGTCATCGACGGGCTGCGCGAGCTCAAGCGGCTCAAGGTGCTGCGGCTCAAGAGCAACCTGAGCAAGCTGCCGCAGGTGGTCACGGACGTGGGTGTGCACCTGCAGAAGCTGTCCATCAACAACGAGGGCACCAAGCTCATCGTCCTCAACAGCCTCAAGAAGATGGCCAACCTGACGGAGCTGGAGCTGATCCGCTGCGACCTGGAACGGATCCCCCACTCCATCTTCAGCCTCCACAACCTGCAGGAGATCGACCTCAAGGACAACAACCTCAAGACCATCGAGGAGATCATCAGCTTCCAGCACCTGCACCGCCTCACCTGCCTTAAGCTGTGGTACAACCACATCGCCTACATCCCCATCCAGATCGGCAACCTCACCAACCTCGAGCGCCTCTACCTGAACCGCAACAAGATCGAGAAGATCCCCACCCAGCTCTTCTACTGCCGCAAGCTGCGCTACCTGGACCTCAGCCACAACAACCTGACCTTCCTCCCCGCTGACATCGGCCTCCTGCAGAACCTCCAGAACCTGGCCGTCACGGCCAACCGGGTGAGTGGCCCGTGGCGGGGGTGCTCCTGAGTGTGGAGTCTTCAGCTGTGGTTCCCAGGACCCCCTGGGAGGAGCTGGGTGAAAATACAGATTCCCAGGCCCCGGACCAGACCTGCTGAATCAGAATCTGTGGGGTTGGGAGGCCGTCTCTGCCGCAGAACGTGGCAGAGTTCACCTGCCAGGAGGGATGGTGTGGTCAGGCGGGGCCTGTCCCCGAGGTGGCCTTGGGCGGGTTCCTCGAAGGCAGTGATGTGCACGGGCAGGAGGTCCACGGCCTGCCCTGCTCTCTCAGAGCTCGGTCGTGGGAGGTGGGACTTAGCCTGGAGCTTGCAGTGTCTTTCTCAGCTTGTCCTGGACCAGATTTGGAGCCCAGGATGGGCCCACAGGGACAGAAACTTTGTGGGTGACTGGTGCAACTCCCAGCGCCACTCACACCCTTTCCCCTCTGCGTTTTGAGGGTGGCAGAGGGCAGAGTTGGGCTTAGGTAGGGCTGGTTTGTTACCACTTGCCTTTCTGGAGAGGAAATTGTGCAAACCGTTGTGAGCCCGCGGTACTGGAGGCCACGCCTGGGAGACGATCGAGACCTCTGGCGGCTCCTGTGCACCAGCCCCTTGCCTGTCTGGACAAGCCCCCCACCCAAGGGCCCCTCCGCGGAAGCAGGCAGGTGGGGGTTGAGGGCAGGTGGTCCTGTGGCTTTGTGGCCTGGCCTCTGCCGTGGAAACAAAGCCACAGCTGCTGGGGGGGGACCTCCCCCTGCCCTGCCCACCCCTGCTGGGGCCCTGCAGGGAGGCTGATATTGGAAAGAACGTCTTCCTGGTTTGTTCCTACTCCGAGTGGAAACCCTCTTGCAGTGAGGAGGGTGGTATCAGGGTGGACACTCTCGCAGTGGGGCTGGGGGTGATGGAAGCCCGTGGCCGGAGGCTGGGACGCTGAGGGAGATCCAATCCAGCCAGCGCCTCTGTTGCCGGCAGCAGCATGAAGCCGCCCCATGGGTTTAAGGAGCTCCTGCTCTGTGTCCACCCTGTGCTGGGCACCCTGCTCCCGGCATCCTGTGAGTCCTCCCGGCAGGAGCTCTCTCCAGCAGCCTGGAGGCAGGCAGCCCCTGAAATGCCCCGTTCTAGGAAAGGACGTGCCTTCTCCAGCATCACCCAGATTGGAGGGTCCAGGCACCCCAGACCTCTGACCACCAGAACCCCTCCCGTCTTCCCTAAGCCTCTCTCCCTGTAAACCACAGAGATTTTGACAAATCCTTTCTCCCTCCCTCAAATTATACCTGTGTACATGTGTGAGAACGTACAGGGGTGAAGGTCAGATCCCAGGCTGCTTCACTCTGGAGAATCTGCCTCCAGGGCCTGGGACAGGCCCACCAGTCAGGAAAATTGGCCTCCTGGGGAGAAGCCCCATTTGGGGAGCATAGGACAAACACACACCTCCTTTAGCATGTTGAGGGGGACCAAGTGGCTCCCCCAGAGCACAGTGCAGGGCCAGATTGCCCCTGGAGTTGGGGCTGACTTGGGCATCCCAAGGACCCCTCATGGTGCCCGCTCTGTCCCGGGAGCTGTGTGGGCACCAGGTCTTGATGGGCCTTGCCAGCCAGTGGAGGGTGGAGGGTGCGATTCCCGACCTGTCCCCACCCCCAGCTCCTCACCCCAGGCCTGGCTGCCAGGTCATGCCTGTTGGCTGAGGTCACCCCTCAGGAAGAGCTGGGGGCAGGCACGCTGTCCCGAGGCAGGAGACCCTCTGACACCCAGTTCAGCACAGTGCTTAATCATGTCCTGTCCCCGCCCGCTGGAATGCCAGAGGCCTTTGTAGGGAAAGAAGTTCACTTGGGCCAGTCCTAGTCAGGCTCCTCCTTTTAGGCAGGAGCCCCGCCCCCCCTTCCTCCCTCTGGGCCTGGCAGTTCCTTTTGAGCCACCCCGGGCTATGGGCTTTGTGTGAGTGGACAGGCAGGGGCAAGCGTGGCCCGGCTCAGGCCCTCGGCCTCTGTTTTCTTAGGTTTAAACTCATGTTAACGAATACCTCGATAAGTGGGCATCCACTTGTTTGGTTATTCATTCGTTCGTTGATTTGGTGAATGTTTTTTGAGCGCTCCTAGTGTGGAGCAGGGAGCTGGGGACCTAGGAACAAACAAGCCCCCGGCTGCCCATCCTGAGCTCACCTCTCAGGGAAAGACAGGCAACCAGCAGTTAGCACAGTGGACGAGACTAGGCTGGGGCACAGAGGAGTGGCCTCAACCCAGACTTAACCCAGGGCAGGCAGGCCTCCTGGAGGAGGGGACATCTCACCTGGCCCTGCAGGACAAGGAGGAGTTAGCCAGGTGAAGAGGAAAGGGAGAGTCTAGGAGGCTCTGTCCACAGGGAACTGAGAGCCCAGGGGGAGGAGCGGTGAGCTGAGCCCCTGGAATTTGGACTTTCCCCTGAGGCCAGGGCTTGCAGAGCATCCTGTTCTTCCCACTTGGTTTCAGATAATCTGTCTCACGTCCCTTCCCTCGACCCTCTGACAACAAGGACCTTGGCTCTTTCGTCCAGTGCCTGACGTGGAGCAAGGCGTTCACCGAATTCCCATTGACTGAGCAACGAAGGAATATGGTGCCTTGGAATTTAGAGAGCTCACTCCTGCTGCAACTCGAGGGTATTGGGGGTGGGGCAAGATGAGAGGTCAAGAGCCGATAAAAGCCCGTGGGCAGCTGTCAGGCGGGGGCGAGGCCTGGACTGGCAAAGGCTGCCAGGGATAGCGGGACGGACGGATGTGGGGGAGACTTCGGGGGTGGAATCCACAGGACGTGGGCGGGATTGGATGTGGGGAGAGAGAGGTCTGACGTGACTCGAGTTTTCTCACATGGCTGCCTGGGTAGCTGGAGGGTCATTTAGGCCAGGTCTGGGACAAGGCACAGGTTTTCAGAGAGGAGAGCGTAGGTCCCATGTTGGGACATCCAAGGGACCAGGTTGAGTCAGCCTGAAGCTCAAGGAGTCATCCCCCCAGGCTCCTGGGTGAAGACGGGTCCTCGATGAGGTCACGGGAGAAAGGATGGAGGGAAGGGGAGTCTGGCTCGAGCCTTTGGGATGGACGGCGAAGAGCAGGGCCAGGCAGGAGCGGGTGGGCACACAGCCCACGGGGGAGTCAGGTGAAAGGAGAACAGATGCATGTCCAGTGGATTAGGAGTGACCGTTGGTGGCTCTGGCCAGGTAGTTTCCAGGGTGGGCAGCGGCAGAAGCCAGATCACGGCGGGCCAAGGAGAGAGACGGCGTCTTTCCAAACGGTTTGTTGGGAAGCCTGGAGAGGCTCCTGGGAAGGTTGTCTTTTTTTCAAAGACCAGGTGGACTTGAGGGGGAGCCAGTGCTGATGGGGGAGCCGCTGAGGTCCCTGAGGAGGTGGGAGAGGGCGGGATTGGGGTGACGGGAAACGACTTCACACCTTCAGCGCACGAGCACACCTCACGAGGAAGGACAGGAGTGGCCCGGGTGGGGCAATGAGCCACCGAAGGCACCTTCTTTTCTCTCCGTGCGCCTGGAAAGAGCTCGCTGCTGGGCCGGGGGGTGCTCCGGGGAGGGGACGTGTCAGGGGGAGAGCTCCGATGTGAGCCCCAGCTCTGCCACCTGCTGGTCCAGCCTCTCCCGCTCCCTGGCCACTGTCTGTGTCACCAGAGGAGGCCAGTGTCGGGCGCAGTGGGGTCTCTGGGAGGCTCTGGCCCCTCCGTCCTGCCAGAGCCCGCTTCCCATCTGCCCTCTCACCTTCATGTCCCTGCTGACCTGGAAGCCACCTCTGCCCCATTCCTGACCACTGGGCCACGTTGGAGCCCCAGGTCAGGAGTCCCCTTTAAAACAGTCACAGTGTCCCTCATGGCATGGCCTCTGCCTTCTCAGCGGGAAAATGGGGACGGTGACAGAGCAAGCTCCCCGTCACCCTCACATGGGCTCGGGCCCAAGTCCCTTGGCTCCTGCCCTGCTGGAAGGGTCCCTCCTGCCCACTATATCTGAAGGAGGTGGTTGTAGGAAAATAGGCTCAGTA